>NC_132995.1:29672804-30310721 GCF_048564905.1 Vicugna pacos | reverse complement strand
TTGTTCATTTGAGGTGGGCACAGGAAGGAAGAAAAAGTTTCTTGGGGGACACTGGGAATTGGAAATGCACTGAAAAAGTAATACAATAAAAACTGTCAGCTAAGCCACAGAAAACATTTTCAGTGGTCCTAATGATTCTCCAAAGTGGACAGAAACCATGTGTCTATTTGTAAACAAGTGATATGAGATGGAGAATTGAGACAGACTGAGGGAACCTACTGTGAAATGTGCATGAGTTCCCACAAAAAATAAAACTCTACCACACTGAGCAGAAACACAAGAATCAATAAGGACCTACTTGGATAGCACAGAGAACTGTATTCAATATCTTGTAACAACCTATAATGAAAAAAAATCTGAAAAAGAATATATGTATGTGTGTGTGTGTCTGTGTGTGTATAACTTTTGAATCACTTCACTGTACACCTGAAACTAACACAACACTGTAAATCAACTATGCTTCAATCAAAGAAATTCTTTGCCAGCCTCCCCAAAAAGAAACACAAGAAAAACCTGGAAATACAACATAAAGCATTTCTTCAATCCTATGTGTACATTAGACGTTTCATATTTTCAGAAAATATTCTATTCACTTTACAGAAATATAACATGGAAATACAATTTACAATAAAATTCTTCTTTGCAATTTTGGTGAAATTCTTCAGGATTATAAAACAGATGTAACTGATGACATCCAGTCACTATGCCCAGCTCTTAAAAGAATACATTCTACACCTACCCAGGTAACTACACATGTAACAGTCAGTTCTGTAGGCACCATGTCATAAAGCCATTCTAGCTGTCACCATTCCTGTAGAAAAACAGTAAGACAGAGAAAACACCAGTTCTGGTGTTTCTTGTTAACATTTACCAGATGATCCTAGGGTTAGAGATGACACTGCTAAATATTCATGTCTGAATACAAGGCAGGCATCTCTAATTTTGAAAAGGCTCTCCCTAAAGTACGGAAGAAAGTCAACATAATTATCTTAATGACTCCAAAGCAGGTGACTTGTTTGCCTTCTGGTCCTTCTATTCTCATTCCCTCTGCACATCTAGGATAGCCCCCTGGAGATCCACCTTTATATTTCTCTCTCTCTCTCTCTCTTTTTAATACAGAAAAAGGTATTTTTAAGCATATGTAAATATTTTTCTAGACCATACAATGACCAGAAGCACTAAGAAATAGGCATGAATAAGAGCTGTCATCTCATACATGTTAAAATTGTGAATTTTTATGTTAGGTAAATTATACCTCTATTTTTTTAATGTAGGCAAAAGAAATACAACCATACTGATAAAAGAAAATGTGGGAGTGGGAAATATAATCGCCAATGTAAGTATCTAACTCAAAAACTTTTAAATTACTTTTGGATGATTTGCTGGTTTGAACTCTCCTTCTTCTTCCCCTCCATGCACACACATACTAAGCATCTCATTTCATCTGTCCTCTGACTTGGAGTTTTCATGTATAAAATAATAGGAAGAACCCTTTTCTTTGGCTAACTCATAGAACTATGGGAATTAAATGAGAGAGATAAACAATGGACAATAACAACTGTTGGCAAGGATGTAAAGAAATTGGAACCTTCTGTACATTGTTGTGGGGATGTAATATGGTACAGTTGCTTTGGAAAACAGTTTAGTTAAACATAGAGTTACCATATAACTCAGTAATTCCACTCCTAGATATATGCCCAAGGGAAATGAAAACATGTCTCTACGAAAACTTGTTCACAAATGTCTACAGCAGCATTGTTCACAGTAGCCAAAAAAAGAAAACAACATATGTCCCTCGAGTGATGAATATGTAAACAAAATGTGGTACATCCATATAATGGAGTATCATTCAGCTGTAAAAAGAAATGAAGTATGTATACAATTCTGCAACATGGATGAACTGTGAAAACATTTAGATTATGCTAAGTAAAAGAAGCCAATCACAAGCGATCACATATTATATGATTCCATTTATATGAAACGTCTGTAACAGGCAAATGTCTAAACACAGAAAGTAGATTAGTAGTTGCTGAGGGCTAGGGGTGAGCGGTTGGTAAGAGAGAATAGGGGATGACAGCTAATGAGTCCACGCTTTCTTTCAGAGGAGAAGAAAATGTTCTAGAATTAGATTTCAGTGGTGATGGTTGTATGACTTTGTGAACACATCAAAAAAAAAAATAACACTAAGTTATGTACTTTAAATGGGTAAACTGTATGCATGCAAATCATAATGAAGTTCTTTTTAGAAAAAAAGAATAGTCATCTCTAAGTGGGGAAGTTGGGGAGGACTATGGGGGAGAGTTGTTATTTTCCATCATAATCCCTTTGTACAATGTAATTATATTTAACATGTGAATGTTATTAATATGATAGAAAAATAGAAATGATTATTAGAAAAAGTACATGCAAAACTGTACAGAC
Organism: Vicugna pacos; assembly: GCF_048564905.1. Classification (NCBI taxonomy): domain Eukaryota; kingdom Metazoa; phylum Chordata; class Mammalia; order Artiodactyla; family Camelidae; genus Vicugna; species Vicugna pacos. The sequence goes on along the minus strand of NC_132995.1, from coordinate 30,308,300 downwards.
ATTACTGAAGACACACTCTTTCCTCATAAAGTCAACCTAAGAGAACCAATCTATGTTCCCTACTAGGTATCATACAGAAAAAGTAAGTGAAGGGTCATCCCGCTGCTGGGTGACAAGATGCACCATCTCACACACACACACGTGTGTGTGTGTGCGTACACACATACGAATCTCCCTCACACAGAGAAATAAGTAATGTATATCCATTATGCAAAATTAAAAATATATTCTCAGGACATCATACCAACCCTTCCCTAAGTATCAGGATAGCCCTTCCATTGGCAGAAATTGCACTGTGCTCTGTAGACATGCAGACAGGGTTCCTGATCTCCAGGGACTCACCATCAAAGAGCCACCAACTAGACCAATGAAATGGTGAAGTGCAAAGTGATCAGAAACTGGACTGATAAGTGGGCATGATGGAAGGAAAGATTTGCAGAGGCAGAGACTTTCAAACTCTTGAGAAGAAGTGGATTTTCCCCTAGATGAACTGTGGGGAGCGGGAAGGACAGTGGGTTGGATGGATGAAGCGAAGTTGAAGGGGGTATCTCTGACAAAATAAATAGTAAATAGATGGGCCTGGAAGAAGGGAGGCAGAGCTGGGAGGGGAAGGTTAAAGCTGATGTTGGTTGTAGGGGCTGGCTGTTTAAGGAACAGGATGCTAGCCGTCTGGCTTAAGCCAGACCTCTGTCTAGAGAACTGGACTGGGCAACTGGTTTTCTAAGTTGAGTTGATTCTCTAGTAGCAGATGAGATTGGACAACTGGCTGTCTGGTTGGACCAGCTCCCCGTAAAGGGATGGGAAGCCCTCTGGAGGCTATTGTGCAGTAAGAAAATCTCTTTGTTTCCTGTGTGTGTCGTGAGTCTTAGTCTCTGTTCTGATACGAGTGAAGCCCCATTTTTATGACCTCATCTGACCTTAGTTGCCTCCCCAAAACCCCATCTCTAAATGCCATCATATTAAAGGTTAGGGTTTCAACATGGAGATACATTCCCCTTTGCCAGACCCTACAGTTCCCAGCCTACCCTGCAACCAGGAATGGCCAAGCAATCCAGATCTGGCCAATAGGACATAATGAAGAGTCTGCTAGGAGCTTTGTGGCGAATACTTTCTTCCTAATATAAAAACTACCTTTGATCTTCCTACCCTCTTCCTGCCTTGAACAGTTACATGAGGACATGATGCGTGGTGCTACTGCAACCATCTTGTGATCACTGGGTTAAGCCAACAGACCAAAAAGTCCATTTGCCAAAGACAGAGAGCAGAAAACTAGAAAGTGCCAGCATCCTTGATTATATTATTTAGCCATTGCTCCAGATGAGCTTCCTCCTTTCAGACCACTTAAGATGTGAGAAAAGTCATGTTTAATCAGCTGTTCAGTGGGAATTCTGTTACTTGCAGCCAATGTTTTTCAAATTCATTCTGAGCAAATGCACAAAACTCGTTAATGTGCTTCTACTCTAATGTGATATTGGCCACCCAACCTGGGTTGTAGACATTCAGGAGTTGCAATCAAGTGAACACCATACTTATCTATTCTAGCGGAAGAGAACTATCATTTTGGAAACAATAGAGAATCTCTACATCACCACAGAATGTCTCTTCCTCTAAGATTTTGTATGAAGGGTTCATAACATGCAGAAAAGAACAGACAATTCTGGGAATACAAATTACTTCCTTTTAAAAAAAAAAAAGAGATTGAATCTCGTATTCATTAGAAACCTAAATAAACAGACCAGAAATCCGAAGAAATCTGAAGAATCTGAGGCTGTGGTATTATTCAGCTTTTTTACTATTTGCATATGATGTTAACAAGTGCAAAACTCCAACATCTTAAAAAGAAAAGGTCCAGCAGGGAACTTCATTGTTAGATTTGACCTGGTAACACCACTACACCAAAAAAATGCTTTTTTTTTTTTTACTACTTCTCCATGTTGTACACTTTTTAAAAAATGGTTTGTCATGAGCTGATTCAAATGAGGGAGTTGAACAAATTTCCAAAAATATCTTCAATTTGTAGAGTCTGTGTATTGGTATTACGTAGCTTAACTACTGTTTGTTTTATTGTTGTTATTGTTACGTGTTTCCTATCTTCTTTCCAATCAGTCTCCTATTAATATACAACTGTTTTCTTAGCTAAAGTAAGTTTCATTGTAAGATTTAAAGTTCTAGAGAAAATCCTTATATAACATTCTGAGTAATACCTCAGGAGTGTTGCCATGGTAGACGGGAGACCAACTCAACCTTTTTCCAAGATGCTTAGAACTGTCACATATAACTTTTTATGTTATCTTCATATAATTTGTATTTCAAGATGACAGGTTAAATCACACAACGACTGTCTTTAAAAAGCCTTCAATTACATCAAACATCTCAAAATAACAACTTTTTCCAAGAGTTCTCAGACTCTGTCCTCAAACCCAAGTAAGAAAACACATTTAACTGAGGGGAAAATCCTCCATCATTGAAGAGTGGGTAATTTGCTCTCTAGTTTTCCATAGGGGCATCTCCTCCAGGACTCTAAACTCTACAGGTAACCCTGTATTGAGTGCACCTTTAGAGAAGTCAGCCAAGCCATCCATGTTAGAGATCTTGGCTCTAAATAAATGAAGGTTAAATAAAACACAGACTGAAAGAGGAGCTCCCTCTAGAGTTTGAGGTCTTAGGACTCTGCCAACAGACGGTTACCCGGTTGTGATTTAAGCCCCTTTGAGTCTACAAATCTCTCTTACAAAGCTCAACTCTCTTCTTTCCTTATTCATTCACTTCTTCCGCCATCACGATGTTCCCTCTTCTCCTAGACCAAGCACATTTCACATTTCATCAGAAGCCAAAAATGTCAAACGTTTCCATGGGTAGACAGAAATCTGCAAGCCTTTTTGTTTTGTTTTGTTTTTTTAATGCCTGCTGTTATTATGAGAGGTGACAATGTGATCTCCCTCAGGCACCTCTCCATCCATCCATGCCAGGCAGGTCATTTTCCTTTTATCAGAAAGGAGGGTAGGTCATCGCATTTTAGTGCATGTTGACACCACTGCTAATAAAAGCAAGATATGAAGTCGCTGCCCTTAAGGTGCCTTAAACTCCACCTTACCGAAAACAGCTATTTCACAGTTCCTCCACTGGAGTTGGAAGTGGAAAGTGATTTGACACCACATTGCCTTAACCACACAGATCTCAACCAGGTAAAGCACAGGTCGGATGCCTAAGTGAAGAGGTTATCCCTCTCTCATTCAGGTTAGCAAGATGGTTCCTTTAAGAAAGCAACAATGAATCAGGACACTGACTTGACAGATAAAAAAGCAGAGGCAGGAACAAGATCCATTCTGGATCATGTGTCTGAAAATAGTACTAGTGAACTTAGAGATCCACTAATCCGTAGCTTTCACACTTAAATTTTAAGTTTTAAACCATTAATTCGAAAGTAATCTTAGCCAAAAGTATAAACATATAAAATACAAAAAAATAAGTCAGGCTATTCACAGGCCCCCACCTCCTGCAGCAGGAGTGCCCAGGGCACAGTCTGCAAATCAGTGCACCAGAGCCTATGCACCATTTTGAAAAGGGCAAAACTTGAGATGTTGCTGTCCATTCTTTCATTCTGTTTTCTTCTTTTCTTCTCTTAATGGCCATACTGAACTCTCCTCTCGATCACCTCCTAAACTTAAAACCCCTAATGAGAGTCCCCAGTTCACTTGCAGGTAATCTAAGAAACACACTATAAAATAAAACAGGTACTTTTTTACAACCTATCTTGACAAAGATTCATATTCCTTTTCCAGAAGGGAATTTGGCAATGTGCATCAGAGAGCCTTAAAAAATAGTCCTATCTTTTGACTGATTTGTTCTATTTCCAGGCATTTATTCATTGTAAATAAACAAACAAACAAAGCAAGCAAGCACGCACACACATAAAGATGTCTGTTAATAAACTAGTCAATACAGCATCATTTATACTAATAAAAATAAATGAAACAAGTTAAATGGTCAACAATAAGGAACTGTTTAATTAATTATTATAGCTATCTGATGGGCTGACTGTGCTTTGGTACTAAAATGTTTCTAATATAATAAAAAATGCAAAAACTAGTGGTAACTCTATACAGTACCATCTGGAAACGTAAAGATAAATGGATGGAGAGATAAAGTATAAAATTTACTTACTAACTGAACTGGATACAAAATTTAGTTCTATTTACTTTAGCAAAAGACACATAGTAGGTTGGCTTATTTAAAAAGGCAACATAAAAGTTTATCTGAAGTTAACTAACTGACACTATACCCTAGCATTACTATAATTATTGGGAAGTTGCTATAATATTCTCTTTTCTAATGTGTTCATGTTCCACCGTCCTTTCCCTTTAACACAATGCTAGCTATTTGAGGTAGGCCTAAGGGAAGACATCCCACTAACAATAATGGAATATTTTGATCTAAGATGTCTTCAAAAGACATAGATCCACTCTGATTATATTTAAACTCCATGATAAATCTGTCCCTAAATATTTCTGTAGACTATGCCACAACAGATGGCAGCTTACCGAGGGTCTGTTTTGTTCCAGACACTGTGCCAGATAATGAAAAATACACAAGACAAATGAAAACTCAGCCCTTGTCTTCACGCAGCTCATGGACTAGTCACGTGAACGGATGAACAGGCACACTGAGGTAAAAGCTAAGGAAGTGCGTGAAACACTGAGGGCAGCAGAACAGAGAAGTCTCAGAAGAGCTGGCATTTGAGGAGACTTGAAAGCTATGTCATTTTCTCATTCTCTAGGTGCCGGTGAGGTGGGAGAGGAGTCCAGGGAGAGAAAGGCACAGAGGCCTACATCTGCTCAGGGAGGCGCCATGTTCTTATAGCTGGAGTATCAGGTGTGAGTTGTTGCGGGGAGCAGGTGGGGGTAAGGGGTCAGCCACAGATAATGAATGAGACCTCAGATGGCAAGCCCAGGGGTCTGCATTTTTAACCTGCAGCCAGTGACAAATCTCTAAGAAATTGTAAAGAGTGTAGTCATGTGGTCACTTTCCATGTCTAAAGATGGCAAGAAAGAACTTGATGGAAGGTAGACTGCAGGCTGGGAGCCTGAGGAAATAAAAAAAGGTGTGCACACAGGAGTGGCATGAAGATGAAGAGATGAAAGACAGACATAGGACAGAGCTAGTACTTGGTGACCAACTGGCTGAGGAGAGAGAAGTGCGGCCCCCTTTCATCTGGAAGCCCCTCCTGCATTCTCCCAGGGCTCTCTCCCTCCCCAGGTCAGTTCTCTGCCACAAAGAATCCACTGAGAGCTCCTCCCTGACCACCCAATAACCCTTTCTCCTCTTACCCTGCTTTATTTTTCTTCATAGCATTTCAAACTACCAAAAAGTTGTTGCTTGCTTACTTGTTTATTTTCTATCTCTCCCTGCGGAGTCCGAGCTCCATGAAGGCAGGTATGACCTGTCTGTTTGGTTCATGTCTGTGTTCCAGAACTCAGAACATGTAAGAGCTCAAAAAATATTTGCGGAGTGAGTGAAGGAGAGAAGGAGGGAAAAGGCAGGTGGACAGGCCACTCAGATTTCTGGTTTAAGTGCTTGACTAAAGCATGATGTTATAAACTAAAATCAGTACTATGGGGCGGAGAGGTGGCAGGGAGCCGAAACACAAAGATTACCTGTCTTCAGTTTGAGAGTCTGTTATCTGCCCAAGCACTGCCTGAACACTATTTAGTTAAGTCTTTCCTGCTAAGAAAACGACAAAAAGGAAATGAGGAGGTACCTGTGGAGGGCCTGGAGCACTGCACAAAAGCAAGTGCTTTTCAAACAGGATCTCCCTCCATCCTCACCGGACATAGTATCCCTATTTCTATGCATGAGGAAACTGAGACTAAAGGGTTAACTGGTACCCAAGGTGACCCAGCTGAGTATGGCAGAAACAAAACTAAAAATTCCTACCCTATCGACAGCACAACACTAGAAGCAAACCAGGTTCAGTCACCAGAAGTTTTTCCTCTGCTTTGAGAATACAGTTAGGCTTTGCCTCCCCCATCTCCACTTCAGAATGCTTTTTAATGGCGTCCCAGATTTATAAGAAAAGATGGCTTTCACCACCGTATTTTTCCTCTGTCTAAGAAACATCTTGCCTAAGACCGACCTCTGAAGTTTCTAAGACTTGATCATAGCCAATTCAACTCCTGGTGTTTGAAGCTCTTCACCACGGGGGAAAAAGAATGTCTTAAATGAGAATAACAATCATGCACCCTCAATCTCCCCTCTCTGTTATTTATTTTAAATTTCAATTTCCACTTTACAAATCACACAAACCGATCTCTCCATCCCTTAGCAAAATTACATAAACACCAAAGTAAACATTTCATCCTGTCAGCGAACCCCAGGTACCACTGGGCTGGCATCTAGTCCCTTAAACCAATGGTCGCAAGCTGACAGAATATGCAAGACAAGTCGGAGAGTTTAGCTGGCAGAGCTGCTCAGATCCACGTTGTGCTATTTGAAACTCAGACCACATGAGACAACAGTTCACTTTTTTCACCGTGGCAACAGATTCAACCTCCTGGCCCTGTGAAAGTCATCTGAATATATTTAACCAAAGGAAAAACGAAAAAAAAGAAAGAGCAAGAGAGAGAGAGAGAGAGAGAAAAGAAGAGGGAAAAAACTTCCTATCTTCTGATTGAAGATATATTCAGCACTCTGATTTTTTATGCACATTTGATCATGCTGTTGACAGCCTTGGAAGTTAAGTAATATGGACTGCTGCACAGAGGTTTCAAACCTTGATGGAAACCAATGGCAGGCTCCTTTTGACAGTCAAATAATGACAAGCACGTTGCAGGCCAATGCCCGTCATTCACCAGCATCTCCAACCTGCTCCAACTGCTGCACAGCGACTAAGTGGAGGGTCAGAGGTTAAGCTCCAAGAAGCCAGCGATGAAGGGCAACTGTCATGCACCACTGCCTACTCTGAAGCAGCAAGGAGTGGCTGTCTCCTCCAGAACATGCAAAATGTTCTCATTCTGTCCAGGCAGAGACACATCTGAAGGTCCTAAATGAGACCATTGCCAATTCATGAAGCTCCAAACTGACAGCATGCCATTCAAGCTGTCTCCGATTGGACTTTTTTTTCCTATTTCAAATCACAAATGCATGCAAAGTATACAGTTACGCCTAACTCTTCAGCCGTGGCTTTAAGCATGCTGGGCTTTTAGACACCTACATAGACTCAGACACATACACATTCTCAGAGCCTAAAAAAAAGGAAAAGAAATGCAAAATTAATGTATTCTTCTTTAGGGAGTTTCTAATAAAGTATATCATTCAAAATGGCACAGAAGAACCCAGATATCAGTTATCTAGGGAAGTTCCTAAGTATCTACAAAAGAAAATAATCTTAAAAGGGAACTAATTTCATCTTAATATCATATTACTTTGAGAGTACAAGAATGTAACTGTATATACAGAGAATTTTACTTAATGAAAGCACTATAATTTAAAGCACATAGTAACTTACCAATACATTTTACAATTTTTTGAGTTTGTTACAAGAATATTGTTCACAAATGACTCAGAGTTTAGCATACGATACAAATACACCCTACAATTCTAAGTTTGAGATTTTATAGCTTTTTTACAGAGTGGAATTACATGATCCCACTCAGATGTGTGTATTAACGTATATTAAAAAGGGGTTTTCTTCTTTATCTTTATTGAGTAAAAAAGAAACGTCTCAATTTATTTAGAAGCCATATGACTGTCGCTAAAAGTGACTCGCTAGGACTGAAAATTAAGTTGGACAGGTCTTCTTACGCCCTTTTCACCAACAATAGGATTTCTATCCACAAAGAGAGCCATAAGTGGGCGTCATCAAAGACAGCCTTAGAGGTATGAACTTGAAAATGAACCTTAATAAAGGTGTTGGTCTACACCAACTGCGGCACTAAAGTCACTCTTTAAGCCCTGATCACTATCACCCACCCTTTCTTAAGTAAACCTGGGGAGAAGAGATAACCTATAACTCTAAGAGGCAGAGCTAACAAAGACATCTCATTGTTAAAGCTTGTACAGACAGAGAGGTCAACTAATCACCATTTGCTCTAGCAACAAGAACATAGCTCATCTCATACAGAGATGCAGACAACCAAATGTAAGTTATTTTAAGTAATGTATGCCCAGGCAAAACCAGAAATTATGGTGTACAGACTTAGATTACTATATGTAGTTCTGATCAAGAAAAAGATCTCAAGCCACAAGTACCTATTCACATACCACTGTTCAAAATAAAGTACCAAGTGAACATTCGGTAATACAAGAGACTTGATAAGCATCTGAATGTGAAATGACTTCTCTTTCCTGAGGGTTAATTTTAAGGGGAAAATTCCTTACTTCACATTCAGGCATGTATAGTACTCAAAATCACCAAAACTGAATTCAGAGATGGAAACTTCTTCCCCAAATCCTTTTATTTTAGACCTGGGTTGCAAACCCCAAAGTTGAATGTGAACTGGTACAGAACAAATAAAAGGAACTACCCCTTTAAATACGACAGCATCAATTAATGGCACTCATATTCTTACGGGATAATACAGAACAAAAATTTAAATGGCTTCAAAAACAGATTGGCTGATTAAATCAGTCACAGATTCATAACTGCAGCAAAAGTAAATGAAGAATTTAGCAGATCCCAAGAAAAACTTTACGTGGATAAGCCCAGTGCTCAAATTATTATTATCAGCAAAGTCAATACTAGAGGGAACAAAAAGTGTAATGCCTTAATTTGTCATTGTCAACCCCAGATTCAGAGGGCTAAGCTAAATTCCCTCCTCAGGCCTTCCTGCCCTGTGACATTGCATGAAGGGGTCCCCACTATTACACAGTGACACAAAGGCTATCAATCTGTGGTCATAAAGCTCATCATTATTTCCCCTCTTCAAATATCTTATGGGAAGAGGGGGAATAATGGCAGTTGGTAGGGATAAGACAGGTAGACACATTTTGGTTTTGATAAAGCTGAGCATGACAGCCTTTCATGGACATACAAGAAGAAGGACTCGTGCTCACAGTCAATCTCTCTAGTCCAGAACGTAGTAGCTACTCAATAAATGCCTAAGGAATACATGAATAAATGAATTCCTCAATACTCCTTGTCAAAATTTCACGGATTGACAAAGGAATGCACCAAATGGCATTTTCTTGGAAAGGAACACACCCTGATCTCTTGAGGACAAATGCTGTGTTCCACTTTCCCCATTTGCTCCCTATTAACCCCTCTACCTTTCTTCATATATCCCAAATTTTGGTATCTAAAAAGTTCTTTCATACACACACACACACACACACACACACACATAAATGGTTCTGCAAGATTTTTTTAAACGTTACTGGATTCAGCAACTTTCACAGGCAGTCAAATGAGTGACTCCTGCTATTTCAAAGTTTCAGAGATCGGTGAAGGTAAGCACAACTCCCACAAGTAGGATGAGGGTTGAAGAATGTGGCCTCGACAGCAGCATCCCGACACTCGTTCCAGGTGCTGATAGCAGCCCAGAGTCCCATCAGACCTAGACCAAGCTTATTCTCCCTCCTCGGACTATGTGCCTTTTTTCTTAGGTCCTCAGTGACATAGTGACACAGCATTTCATTTTAGCTTTCTTTTGTAAATGAAAGTGAACGCCTGCATACTGAAAGCTCAAATGATTTTAGAAACATTGCTATATGCCAGGGCGGGGAGTGAGCAGGGTATTTTTCTAAATGGAGGGACCGCTCTCCCCCATACCTGATGCTGTAAGACAAGGTGCTTCGCTGAAGAGGCTAAGTGCCTTGAGATCATCAGTTTGGAAGATGAGCTAACACAAGCTGGTGCCCTGCTTTCCTCCCTTCGGCTGAACAAAAGCCAGACATCTTCACTTGATCATATTCATTGTACACTGAACTGTACTCTGCTAGGAGCACCAGTTGCCTCTGGGTCATGAAATAATACTAAAAACTTTATAATCATTCATTGATTTCGTTTTCAGCATACTATATCATTTGAATCCAATGGGAGCATAAAGAGCTATTTGTGAGGTCAACCACGGTACAGACGGATGCTGACATGCTATTGATGGCAAGGTGGAAAGAAATTGCTAAATACAGCAGATCAATACCTCGTTTTACTGTTACAGCCTTCTGCAGACATAAAATATATATCTTTACAGCTACAAAAATAATAATAATGAAAGTGGGAGATAAATGTTTCCCTCAAGGTAAACTATTTGATTAGCTAAGGGCAAAGGTGACAGCAGCAGTTACACTAAAGTAACTTTATAGTCTTAAATAAAAACAGGAGGAAGAGCAGTAGATGGAACGGCAAAATGAATCGGGACACACAGGCGGGTCAGACATAACTCTTAAAAAACACAGTGATAGGTAAAGGGCCACCAAACTCTAAGATTTTCCTGTGGTCCCCAAATACAATTTCCTGAGATCTTTTCTTTTTATATGGTTTTACACAAAACATTTCTAAGCAAAATATTTTCAATTGTTGATGGAGGACAAATCAAGAGTTAAAGATAAATAAATGCTCTGTAAAGTTAAAAAAAAAAAAAAAACCTTCACCTTCCAGTCTATATAAGCTTCTATTTGACTGGAAATGTTGAAAGCCAACCCTATCTTTAGTGTCTTATTAGATTCATAAAACAAATTTGTCACATGGTTCTTGGCCAGAGGGCATTTATAATCTCCCTAGGGAAAAGATCATTAGATAAAACACTAATAGTTATAAACAGTAATAAAACGCTAAATTTAACATGACCAAATGTCACATTTGCATGTAGGGTACCACACCCACACTTACCGTTGTTACCGTATCCTTGGACATAGGAAACAATGCCAGTAAGGAAAGAGATGAAAGGAACAATCCTCAAAAGTTTCATGGAAGAGAGGGGAGTCAGACAATTCCACAGGGATTGGCATATCTAATACAACATCATCACATTAGTTTTTCGTTCTCTGAGATGAAACTTTTTTTGGTAAATCCTCATAGTTTGAGCTTCGAAACAACCAAATAGAATTTGCCATTAATTATTTGAGATATAAAGTTTCACAGGAATTTTTAAAAGTAGCCTAAAGGGTATCTGTGTTTTTAAAGTTATACCAACTTTTTCTAGCTGCAATGAACTGTTAAAAAAAAAAAAAGAGGAGTGGGGGGCACAGGATGGGTACCGCACACTCACATGCTCTACCAGAAGCCATGATACCAAAATGTCAGTGGTTATGTGAAGCCCTTCAGTGAGTACTGTTCTGAAAGGGAATATTTAACAATTACACAGAAAAAGTACTACCATTCTGTATTTGGATGGCGTTCAGCAATTGAAAAGCAACTGTCAATCTAAGACTGACTTATTAGATGGCACCCATTTCCTCAAAAAACATGTAAAGTCTGAAGGAAAAGAGACAATTAACACAGTATTACCCAGCCAAAGCAATAAACAAAATAAGTTAAAAATAAAAATAAATCTCAGTGCAAGGGAAGCAATGAAATTGTAATGCAACACTAACTGAAAGGGAACGAATAATCATCTATTTATTTTTCCTTCAAATAAGAACTTTTTTAAAAAGTTGCTCTCAGACTTATGAAAATCAAAAAGAATCTTTATCAATTTATGTAAATTATGTGAGCTTTTCAGTCTGTATTTTGGAAAGAGAGTATGTCTCCAGCTTTCTTCTGCAGAGGAAACAGGATTGTACCAGGTTTATGTCCTCAAAGGATGCACACCCATTTCACTGTGTGTTGATGTAGCTGTCAAGGTCACCCCAAGTAAACCAGAGGCTTTTTTTTCCACAGTAAACTAGAAATTCCATGGTTGGGTACAGGGCTCCTAGGTCTTAGTCAATGTAATGATCATTTGAAAAGTGAGTCTCAGAAAGAATTCAATCAACAAATATTTACTGTGTATCTGTCCACAAAATTCTGTGGTAGATATTTCAGAGGACACAATATATATGTATATTTATTTTTTTTAATAGTTTCTGCTCCAAAAAACTTGATAATTTCTATACTGGGGAATAGAGCTGGTGGACTGGTAGATAAGACAAGAATACTAAAAGCCTTTTACTTTAAATCATATTCATACCTAAAAAACTTTTTTTAGTTCTTTTACATTCCTTTTCTTTTGACAATAACTCTGACAAAGCAGAGAGGGAAGCTGATGATTATACCCATTTTACAGATGAGGAAACATCACTGAGTTTGAGGGACTCATAGTGGGTAATGAACGCCTAGTAAGTGACAGATGTAAGACCAGAAGTTTAGCCTCCTGACTATCAGTAAAGTGCTTCTTTCAGTATAGCAGCTATCACGGCTCGTAAAGAGCCACAGAAGTCTACACAACACAATGAAAAGTTTAGGGGTTGGTTAATTCCTATATGAGACGTGCATGTGTGATCAGAGAAGTTGATATTCATTCAGGTAACATTATTTAGTGCATATTGTGTTCAAGACTCTACATGCACTGATGTAAAAAGATAAATAAAATGTCTGTATAACTGAGGAGAGAAAAAGATTAACAAAGAAATCATTCTAACACTGAATGATATAAACAACAAGTTCATACTATATATAGCATGGGGAACTATATTCAATATCTTGTAGTAACCTACAGTGAAAAAGAATATGAAAACAAATATATGTATGTTCACATATGACTGAACTATTACACTGTACACCAGAAGTTGACATAACATTATAAACTGACTATACTTCAATAAAAATACACATATTAAAAAAAAAAAAACACTGAATGATAAGTGCTACAAAAACATGCACAAATTGCTACAGGAACACAGAAAATTATTTTTAAGATTTTTGACGTGCTTTCCATATTAAAAAAAATTAAAGTAAATGAACTAAGTATTCATTTCAAGAACTTAGCAAAATAAAAACAAAAGAAGTTTTAAGCAAAGCAGAAGGAAGGAAACAATAAAGACAGAGGTAGAGATAAATGAATTACCATAAACAAATTCAAGAGCTAGTTTTAAAACAGGCAAATAGAGTCAATTTCTGATGAGAATTCATGTATACAGAAAGTTATAATTTAAAAGGAGATATAAAAAGTGAATATGGAATTTTTTATAATGAAACTATGCACAACTCTATCTTAATAAACCAGAGAATGTTATGTTCAATGCCATGCCAATAAATTTGAAACCTCATTTTCTGAGAAAACACAATAACCAAAATTTACTAAAGAAGAAAACTAAATAGACCATTAACCAGAGAGACATTGAAAAAAGTTATCCAAAAATTATCTTCCCCAACATCACATAAAGAGTTTTACAAGTTAATTTAGTTCAAACTTCCAGGGACAAATAATGCTGATGTTCTGTAAATGGCTCTAGAGCACAGAAGGAAGAAAGTGGTGCAATTCATTTTATGACACAGATTTACGTATGTATCAAAACCTGACAAAACAAAGCACAATAAGGAATATTTCTCAATATTTTTACCCATTTTACCTCCTTCTGTATTAGCCAAAAGAGATTTAAGTTTTATTAACTCTAGTATCAATTATGACCTTAACATATATATTAAATATGCCTCACTGAAGATTCTGACATAACCTCTAGGGGTACTACTCTCTAGATTCCTTGGTAATCACTGCTACACACCCATCTTACTTTCCTAATTGAAATACAAGAAGGTTGAATTCAGTAGCATGCCAAAAGGCCAATATAATGTGACCAAGTAGGGTTTATTGCAAGGAACCAATATTAGAAACTGTATTAAAAGATTATACCCTAGCAGTAAAAGAACTAAGGTATTATCATCTAAATAGATGTCAAAAAATTCAATAAAAAGTCAACATCAGTCCTTAGGGGAGAAAAAAAAGTAAACTAAGAATCAAAGATTATTATTGTCAACAACTATCATTATACAAAATACAGGAACCCCAAAGCATCACTAGCAAAGGCATGACTATCCGCTATCACCACTATTGAGAGGTTGCAGACAACGTAATAACACAAGAGAAAAAAAGGAGAGGAGGGTATAATTACTGAAAGGGGGGAGACCAAATTATATTCACAAATGATAATTATCTAGTAAACATCTAGAAAACCCAAGAAAATCAACCAAAAAAAGGTTAGAATGACAGGATGCATTCTATATGGTAGCTAATTACAGAAATAGCACACAAAAAGAGCTGTCTCACATACCACTTAAAAAACATAATTTAAAATATCCCATTTGCAACGGTAACCAAAAATAGTAATACAATATGTAAAATACTCAGAAGTAAATACAAAAGGTAATAAACAGTATCTAATTGAAAATCACAAAACTTTCTACGGGTCATAAAAGAAAGCCTAAATAAACATAAAGACAGATAATGCTACTGAACTAGAATATTTATTTTCCATAAATATACAGTTCTTTCCAAATTAAGTAATAAATTTAATGCGGTAACAATTAAAATACCAAAGGTTGGTGGAATACACAGGAGACCTCGAAAAAATGATATTTTTAAGTTTCTCTGGAAAAAATTTTAAGTTGTCTTCTCAGTGCAAGAGCCAAGGACCTTCTGAAACAGAGAATCATCATGGGAGCCTTTACTGCCAGATACTGAAAGTCATCATAAAACTCTGGTAATTAAAACGATGTGTCAAAAGAATTACAGACAAAACAAAAAAAAGAATAAAAAGCAGATCTGAGTATTTTGCCATTCAAACTAGTCAGCAGGGACAACTGGTTAAACATTTGCGAGGAATTAGACATCTACCCCATATCCCACACCAACTAAATTCTAGATGCAGTACAAGAATTATATGAAAAAATCAAAATATAAAATAATCAGAAGGACATATAAGTGACATATTTAAGTGAGAAAAGTCTCTCTATAGATAAAGGAAAACTTCTGAATAACAAAAATACAAAAGTAAAAGGCAGGCAGTAAACAAAGTAGGAAAAATACTTCCCGCACGTGATTAACAAATAATAATATCCCTCATCTACGACGTATACTTACAAATCAATAAGAAAAGACATACATTAGTAAAATGAACGAAGGCTAGATGAATAAACATATCACAAAAGAACTATAACTGGCCAATAAACACGGTAGGAGGAAATTCAAGCACATAGTACTTCGTAATTATGAAAATACAAATTAGTTCTACAATGAGCTCCTACTCATCTCTTCCAAACTGGCAAATATTTTTATCATATGACAATTCCCAGTGGAGAGGATGTACCAACATGCATCCTCATGCACTGCCTGTCAGAGTAGAAACTGGGTGGCAATCTGACAATGCAAACCAAAACTCATTACACATGTTAACCCAACAAGTCACCTTCTTTAAATTTACACTATGGAAAATACCACAGATTTGCACAGAGATTTACGTGCAAGGATGGTCACCGAAGCATAATTTATAATAGCAGAGAAAAAAATCTATATGATGAAATATTATACTATAATTGTAATAACATGGAAAAATATTCACAATATACTGGATACTGTATATCCAGTAACTGAAAAAGAGCAGAATACAAAATATGCATATTATGGTTCCAATTTTTCTATAAAATACCTTTTGTATAAATATGTATCATAAACATGTTTTAGATAAAATTAAGATCATACTGCATATATTACATATATAATAGGCATAATAATAATATTCTAAGCAATACACCAATACAGTAAGTAACACAGCGGTTATCTCTGGAGGATTATAGGAGATTTTTTTTTTCCCTGCTTGGTATTTTTCTGTATTTTTTAACTTTTCTAAAATAACAAATGATGTAATCAGCAACAATATTTTAAATAAAAAATGCTTCACTATCTTATATGCTATACATACTGTGGTCATACATTTATAAAGTTGCCTCTCATAAGCCACATGTGGAAAATAATTTCATTACCTATAGGTACATCCATAGTAATAATAGCTAATGCTTATATACACTGTACTTAAATACGCCCATCACTATTCTAAATGCTTTACGTATATATTAAATCATTTAATTCTCACGACTATTATTATCCCCATTTTACAGACGAAGACTGAGGCTCAGGAAGATTAGGTGACTCACCCAAGACTACTTAGCTAGTAAGGAAAGCTAGGAGAAAAACAAGGCGGCCTGGCCAAAATCCATACTCTCTTAACCAGGACAAGCTACAGTCTCTCTTAAACTAAAGTACCAAGACTGACTCACAATCTAATGCCAGCACATAAGCAATCAAATAGCACTACCCTCTTTAAAGCAGTCTCCATGGGAAACTCTATACATATCCAAAGATGTGGTCACTGATCATAACATTTTTGGAAATCTTTTTGACTGTCCTCAGGGGGCAGTAAACAAGTCTCCCGTGGGAAAGATGAGATTTCTTTCAAACAGCTGGGAATCATTCAGATGTAGGTCTTAAAGTGTGATTAAACTGCCCAATTCTGCTTTTGGTAACACAGCAAGAAAAGTCAATGAGCTGATTTTGCTATTATGCCCATAACTCGTATCTGCTCCCAGGAACTACATTCACAAGTGGATTTTAACATTTACTATGCTGCATTATTGTAATCAGTCGTGCGCCTGCCTATCTTCCTACCGGACTAAGATCCTCAACAGCAAAGACTGCTATCTTTTTCATCCTTCAGTCTCCAGTCCCTAACACAATCCCCAGAACAAAAAATGACTAATTAAGTATTTCTGAAGGAACTCTATGAAGAATGCCACACAAATGCTTTGAGCAATAGCAATATATTGGAATAAATAAAAATAATGCCAAGAGGGCAACTGAGCCTGTGTACAAATAAATATATAACATATATGGAGACTAGAGGGAATAAAAAATGAAAGTTTTAAGGAGTAATTCCTAAATTTCTGAATGCTAAGGAGGATAGAACTCAGTTTTTAACAGTTCTTCTAATATAGCAATATCTAGCTAGAGTCATTTCTCACAAAACACAAGGTGGGGAGTAGATATGCCTCATTGTCTAAAAAGCAATCTACCGAACCAAGAATGCAGAAATAACCATAAACTTTCTCAGACAACGATGCAAAAACACATCTGCTGCACAGAAGACACCAGGATGCATCCTGCCTACGGGTTCAATCGACGAAGCACAACCTGGCGCCTGAAATATAAATCAAAGGACCTTCCATCCCTGCTACTTATTGACGTTTGCTACCTGCAAATTTCTAATGTGTGCGAGATGGGTCTATTTTTATTTACAGCACACACCACAGGCTGAATGTAAAACAAGATGCTTAATAAATCCAGAAGCACATAAAACACCAGCATAACTCAGACAGCAAGACAGACACTCACTCCTTAATTAAGTGGGTGATGTTCTGTTTAAAACAAAAAGACAACCCTGGGCTAGAGCTAAGATTAAGCACTCAGTGTTGCAAGGGAAATGCCAACCATTTTCAGGGCAGAGGCTTTAAATCATGAAAAATAAACCATCTGATCGTCTGTATTCAATAGTAAGTAGACAGTCGGGACACAGACTGATTTGGATTAACACATTTTCAGTTATAACAAGTAATTTTACAGAGGATTAGTATCTTGATGGGCTGATCAATATGAGGCACCGCTGCTATTACAGATGAAAAGAAAATTGCCCCTCTGGTAATAAAGTGTGCGTGTCTTCGTTCCCCTTCATTTGCCGAGTCCATTACCGTAATGGTCCCAGCATTAACAGCTGGGGCAATTTAAGCAGCGGGGGTCTGATGAATTTAAAAGCTGGGCACCCTGGCTACCCATCCTTTCTTTTCGGGCTGCATATGAAACTCCTCTGCCTGGCTCGTTCCAACGCCAGGATCATGTTTTATGAGAACAATGACTACGATTTCCCAATTATTTGTCTCATTAATAGTGTTACCAGCCAATAATGTGACTAAAATAAAAATGGCTCCTAGCATATTGGCTGCTGAGTCAGCGAAAAATTGCACACTATTTACTTAAATAACGAGATTGACATGACGACAGGCTGTAGTCCGCAGAAACTGTACGGTCTGCCTTCATTTGCCTGCTACTATTTTCAAGCATTAAAAAAAAAAAAGGCAGAACGTTCATGCCAATTAAAAAAAAAATTCAGCGGCAAAATTTTCCATCTCTGTTTTCAAAAAACGGCAAACTGGGAAACAGTGAGATAATGGACTGCAGTACCTAGAAACAGAAAATCCATATTAATGCAGCCTTGAGACTTTAATCATGCCCAATTCAGCAGAGTGGGTTAAGGCAGCCACATCAGCCCATTTTATATTATTACTGGAGAAATGCTGGCCCTTGAGGCACAGCCTTGAATGATCCAGTCGCTAAATGAAGATGCCAAAGGGCCGACTTAAGGCTAATGCAGAAATCAGAGCTCTGAATTTTCTGATCACAAGCAGTTATGAAAACACTCACGCACTGGCAACAAATCTCCGCAGCCCAGATGCAAGATAATTTGGGCCTGCAAACTGAGTTTTCTACGTGGTTTCTACCAGCTATAAAAGTCTCAACCGGAACACTTCTCCACAAGGCGGTTCTTTGACAGAAAGGAAGGCACATTGCTTTACAAGCAGGTCACTTCCAAAACTACAGGGCAAATACCTGATGAGCATGGCAACAGGACAGATGCTTGTAGCATCCATGAAAATGCAAGCCTGTATAGCACCTACTCAGGGTTCAGCTTTCAAACAGGTGCTGGTCTTGGAGAAAAACACGATGCCAAGGACAAATGCTTGGAGACAAGTTCCTACCGATGCAAATCTCAATCTTCTGAACACATCCTGACCCAACCCAACAGTCCTCAAGATTCTTTCCAGCTTACAGTGGAAAATCAACTGGTGAAACAATCTTGTAAGATAATACAAAATCAGTTTATAACAGAAGGTTAAGTAAATGAGGTTAACAGAACTCTAAATTCAACTTCTCCAACCCGTGCCTTTTTTTTTTTTAAGGTTCCAAAAGTACCATCTCAACTATAAAGCTTTTTCCTTCTAGAAGTTAGAAAGTCACACTCTAAATATAACTTTAACCAAGAAATCTACCATAATAAGCTGACCCCAACAAAATACACTAAACCTGGAAGGTAAGCTAGCATTTTAAATTGGAAATAGAACACTAGAAAACAATTCTTGACAGTTGCTAAAGTATGTGTTGAAGAGAAGAGTCTTGTGTCTCAAAATTAATACCTATATTTACGGTGGATGTTAGTTAATTTGAAATCCATAAATATTTAACCATTTTCCATTATTTCATTTAGGTTCTGGTTCCATCTCTCACTACTAGAAAACCTAACAGCCAATAACAAGTGATACTCTTGGGAATCCATTCATCCATTTGATAAATATTTATGGAATATCTACCATGTGCCTGGTACCATGTTAAGTCCTAGTGGTAGAATAGTGATAACAAAACTAAAAGGACACAGTCTCAAACTTTCTTGATGCATACAGTCTAAATGCCAAAACCTGTATTGCTAAACTCACCAACAACAAATCCAATCAACAGTCAGGGAGCCAGTATGATAATTATTAAGGGTCACGTGTAACATGTATCAGACGCTGGAGACTCTCAACCATTCAATCTTTCAAGAGATACCTACAAATTTCTTTCCTGTGCAAGGCCCTCCAGCAGGTACACTGGAAAGACAGAAGGATGAATTAGGCAGCAATGCTGTCATCAAAAAAACTAATGGTTGCTTCAAGTGTCTAAGACTTTTATCCAATGGCAAATTTAGTTTCCAAAACTAACACTAAGATGGTTAAGAAACAGACCTGGATACACCTGAAACTATCACTACACTGTAAATCAACTATATGTCAGTTAAAAAAAAAAGGAAAGAAAGAAAAAGAAACAGATCTGGAAATACTGGCAATAATAGAAAGTAAGAAGAATTCAATGGTTTAACTTGTTAATTTTCAAGGAAGGTACTTATAGCAGTTTGGAAGCTATGAGCAAATAAACTAGCCCTTCTCTATCTAAAGAAGGCAATCAAAACTACTAAATAATGATTAAAGGCTGACCTCAACACTGGAAGAGAGATCAAGCAAAAAGATAAAGATGGATTTGGGGGGAAAATACACACCGTAGAGTTTGTCAGGTGAAGTTTTAATTTTTTAAGTCCCCTGGTCATTGGCCCACCACCAAGAATGACCTACATTTAGTTTCTTAAATTACCTTCAGATATACTAGAGAAATAATCCAGGAGGCTCATGATGCAGACAGGGGCCAAAAGAACCTTCTCAGAACTTCACTAAAGTGCCAAACTGCAAAAAATAAAATAAACTGAGGTAAAGAGAACCAGTGGGGACATACATAAATAACAAACTTCCTTTTATTGAGTTATTTTATTTATAACTCATTAGCTCTTATAACTTAAAGTTTAGTGTGTTAAATGATAGTAAGACAATTGCTGCCAAAAACAGAAAACTTTTTAAATGATTTTTGAAACAACAGGTTTATCTCTTCTGGATATATTCCTTCACTGATAAAAATGTACACTTCTTAAACAAAATTATTATGTTCCTATTAAGTATATAACCCTCTCAGTAATAAATTTAAACTGTATCCATTTTCAATAATTTTAAAAAAGATGATGCAATTCAAGCCAGCCTAAGAACCTTTGAAGCTAGCTTGGAATTCAATATCCACATCTTTTCATTCCAGGACTGAAGAACAGTTCTAATATTTATGAACAACCCCTAAAGGAGTTACAGGTTGGGCCTCTCATAAGGATACACTCTGAAAGAGATCATAGGAAGGAATTCCATGACCCATAGTCCAGGTTAAATAGATCTTCCTGAGGAAGGAATTCCATGACCCCTATACCACATTAGATCCTCCTTGCTACCATGTCCTGTTCCTGTGATAAAACTCACTACTCTACTGCTGGTACTCGCTTAATTATCCTACCTTCCATGGAAAGGCAGCCAGTTTCATGGAACCAAATCTACCATCTTTACCCATATGTCTCCAGTGCTGAGTACCCAATGTGGCACTTGAGCAGGATCCTCATCTGAATCAAGGAACACAGAAAATGGTTTGACTGACCATTTTCTCAATTCTTTCAAGGGTGATAGGTACATAACTAGCACCACGTGGGACGAATGAGCGAGAAGTTAGTGGAACCCCAGTTGAGAAAATCTGTCGGATTAGACACTCAATTCAAGTTCGCAGAATGAATATCCTGAATATAGACTAAACAGCTACTGGGATCAGGCAGGTGATGATGAGGACAATGAGATGACAGTGATAATAACAGTATTTATTTTTACTATGTGCCAGGAATGTTCTAGGTGCTTTATATCTCAGTTAACCTTCATCACAATCATAAATATCACCACAATTTTACAGATGAGGAAACTGAAGTACAGAGAATTTATGTTGCTGAAAGCAAGTGATGGAGCAGGATTCAATTTCGGGATCTGCCTCTGAAGCCCCACACTCTAAACTGAGGTACTGTGACTAACGGAGCAAAGCTGAGTGTGGCAGAAGGGAAAGTACATTCTCATCTAAAGGGGCAGCCACAACTCAGCTCTAGTTAGTGAAAGGTATGCCCAGTGTTACCAGCTCATCTAGTTTTTCAAGAATGCCAGCCATCCAGATTTTTATGTAAAGTCTCTCAACCTTTAAATATTAGAAAATAATTCAGAAACCTTCAAACATACTTCATTTGGGCCAAACAAAACACATTTATAGGCAGGATGAATATGTAAGTTGTAAATTTGTGATCTCTAGTGGCCCCCATCTCTCCTCAAAAATATACATGCCAAAAATGCATAATCTGAATCTAATCATAAGGAAATATCAGACAAATAAGAATACAGGGACATTCTACAAAACAAATAGCCTGTCCTCATCACAAATGTCAGTGTCTTAAAAGACAAAGAAAGGATGAGGAACCAACTTAAAGGAGATTAAAAGTAACCAGAGACATGACAATTAAAGGTAATGTATGACCCAGATTGAAACCTGGACTAGGAAAAATAAAAATCCTATAAAAGGTATTATTAGGAATATGAGCAAAATTTAAATATGGACTTTGGATTAAACAAGAGTATTTTATCAATGTTAGCTTTTCTGAAATTGATAATTGGCTATGTTTATATATAAGAGAGTGGCCTTGTTCTTAGGAATTACATACTGAAGTGTCTGGGGATAAAGACAATTGATGTCTCCAATTTACTCTGTAATAGTTCATAAAAATTAATAATAGCTTGTGTATATAAATAAGGGAAGAGAGGGCAAGAGCTATAAAACAAATGTAGCAAGATGTTAATACGTCTTTAATCTGGATGATAGGCAGTAATGGCTTTTTATTCTATTCTTGCAGCTCTTCTACAAATTTTAAATCATTCCAAAAATTAAATTATGTCATCTTAAAAAAAATAAAGCATGGGCGCAGCCCTATGTCAGCAAAGGATTCTTTGGGCAACCAAACTCCATCAAGGCCATAGCTATTCTGTCCCCGGCACAGCGGCCAAACTTAATCAGCTATTCTCAACTCCATTTCTCCACTGGCTGGAGAAACTGAGGCACAGGATGCCAACTTTCCGTCCAGAAAGCAAAAAAATTTGAGAGGCCAAGGTTCTAACTCAACCTATTCCACTACATGCCTTATTAAAATTTTTTCATTTTAAAAATGCATAAATACACTTTGGTACCCACTTATGTTTTAACACAAATTAAGTAACACAAATGAAAAGCTATTTACTCCAACCGTTTTATTCAACCTCCAGACTTGGAAACTGTATA
Source organism: Vicugna pacos (assembly GCF_048564905.1). NCBI lineage: Eukaryota > Metazoa > Chordata > Mammalia > Artiodactyla > Camelidae > Vicugna > Vicugna pacos. Next base: position 30,285,585 of record NC_132995.1, on the reverse strand, counting down.
AAAGTCTATGACATAAGCAATCACAAGAAGAATATATAATCTAAGTTATATCAAAGTGAAAAGGAAAACCAAAAGCAATTACCCATTATGGGGATAACAAAATTTAATTTAAAAGGCAAACAAGAAATCTTTGTAACCTTGGAATAGGCAAAGACTTCATAGATATGAAACAAAAAGTATGAATCATAAAAAGAAATACCAATAATTTGGACCTTTATCAAAATTAGATACTTTTGTTCTTCAAAGGAGCAGTAAGTAAATGAAAAGAATGAGACACAGTACTCACAATACATATCGCTGACAAAGGACTTTTATCTAGAAAATATAAAGAACTCATAATATTTAACATTATGAGCACAAATAACCCAACAAAAAGGAAAATGGACAGAAGATTTGAACAGATACTTCACAAGAGAAGATCTATACCTGGTCAATAAACACATGAGAAGAAGCTCAGCATCATTAGACATTAGGGAAATAAAAGTCAAAACCAAAATGAGACACCACTTCACACCCGCTAGGATACAGAATCAAAAAGATAGACAATAATAACAAGTGATGAAAAGATGGGAAGAAACTGGAACCCTCAAACATGAGTATTAAATGGTGCATCCACATTGGAAACAATGTCTTAGTCCATGTAAGCTGCTATAACGAAATACTATACATTAGGTGGCTTATAAACAGCAGAAATTTATTGCTCACGGTCTGGAGGCTGGAAGTCTGAGGTCTGGGTGCCAGCACCATCAGGCTCCGGTGAGGCCCTCTTCCGGGTGCAGACTCCCAACGTATTGTTGTATCCTCACTTGGCAGAAGGGGTGGGGAGCTCTCTCAGGCCTCTTTTATAAGAGGACTAATTCCATTCCTAACTACTTAATCACTTCCAAAAGGCTCTACCTCCCAAGACTATGACCTTGGGGGTTAGAATTTCAACATAAGAATTTGAAGGTGGGGGATGGTCACAAACACTCAGACCATAATAAACAGTGCAGCAGTTTCTTAAAATGTTAAACAGAGATTTACCATATGACCCAGCAATTCCACTCCTAGATCTCTACTTAAAAGAAATTTTTAAATATATACTTATAAAAAGTAGAACACAAATATTCATAGCAGCATTATTCATAATAGCCAAATAGTGGAAATAACCCAAATATCTATCAACTGGTGAATGAATTAAACAAAATGTGGTACATTCTCATCTGAAATATGTGTAGTTTACTGCACAGAAATTATACCGCAATAAAGTTGTTTTAAAAAAATTTTTTAAAAAAACCCATGAAACTAATAAAGAAAATAAAAACCAATGCCTAGAATTTGAAAACAAAATGGAAAAAAAAAATTGGTACATTCAGACATGGGAATACTATTTTGTAATAAAAAAGAACAAAGTACTGATACATGCTACAACCCGGAAAAAGCTTTTAAAAGAGATACTCATCCACATTAGTCATCACTGAAATACAAATTAAAACCACAATGAGATACTGCTACATGTCCACTAAAACTTAATGGCTAAAATTTAAAAGATGGACAATAACAAGTATTGGTGAGAATATGGAGCAACTAGAAGTCTCATACACAGCTGATGAAAATGTAAAGTAGTATAGTGGGTTTGAATGGTACCTTCAAAAAGATATATCCAAGTCTTAAACACTGGTGCCTATAAATGTCATCTTACTTGGGAAAAGGGTCTTTGCCAATGTAATTAAGCTAAGGATCATGAAATTAAGATCATCCTAGATTTAGGGTAGGCCCTCAATGCAATGACTGGTGTCCTTAGAAGAGGAAAGAGAGAGAGCTGTAAGTCACAGAAACACAGAGAAGGCAGCCAAGGAAAGAAAGGAGCAGAGGCTGAAGTTATAAAGCCCAAGGCAAGGAATGCCAAGAGTCACCCAAAGTGGGAAGAGGCAAGGAAGGACACTTCCTAGAGCTTTCACAGGCCCTGTCAATACCTGGATTTCAGACTCATTTCTAGAACTATGAGGGAATAAATTTGCCTTGTTTTAAGACATCAAGTTTGTGGCAACTTGTGGCAGCAGCCCTAGAAAACTAATACAAATGGAAGAATCACTTTGGAAAATTGTTTAGGAACTTCTTACAAGGTTAAATACAGGACAATCATATGACCCACCAACTGGACTCCTGGGTATTTATCCAAAAGAAATGGAAACACAGACTTACACACGAATGGTCATAGCAGTTTTTCATAATAGCCCAAAACCAGAAACAATCCAAATGTTCAACAACAAGTCAATGAATAAACAAATGTGGTAGATCTACATAGTAGACCATTAATTAGCAATAAAAAGGAAGGAACTATTGATGCAGACAACATAAATAAATCTCCAAAATCATTATACTGAGTGAAAGCAGACAGACCCAAGAGTACATATAGTATACTTTCATTTATATGAAACTCTAGAAAATACAGTGATAGAAAATCTATCCGTGGTGCTGGGGAGCCAAGGTGGATGAACAGACTGACTGTAAATCAGCAGGAGGAAACTGAAATGTTCTCTATATCAACAGCGGTGGTGGTTTACAGGTGGTATACATCTGTCAAAACTCATCAAACCATACATTATAAATGGTGCAAATTACTGTATGTAAACTACACCTCAGTAAAGTTAATTAGAAAAAGGTAAAATAATTCATGAGCAAATGAACCTTTTATATTTAAGATTTAAAACTTAATTCCCTATACTTTGTTCTAACTAGTAGCATTTCACAAATAAACAAAATTTAAATAAAGATCAAAGAAATTTTTCTAAGTAAACAGGCAGACAACTTGCTCTATCAATTCAACAAGTTTCACAAGCAGAAAATGGAAAAAAGCTTGGAATCAGAAGACCTGGTTCTGGGCCCTCGTTCCACATAGCAACCAAGTGGCCTCGGGCAAGTTGTAACTTCTACATGCCTCGGTTTCAACATCCACCAAATGCAGATGACAATAACAACTACCTCGTAAACAATAGTTATAGTCTCAGTAGAGCAAAAGCGCCTTTGTGCAGGGATTCTACCTTAGCCAAAATTATAATTCCAGTGTCTGGCAAATAACAGGCGCTAAATAAATCTTTATAGAATAATGAGTAACTTTAAATGTCAACCCAAAAGATAATGACATCAGGCACAATACCACTATGTGATACTTGTTTTTGTACCACTGTAGACTGATGCAGAAGGATCTTTGTACCCATCTTTATATACTGCCCTTCATCATTAATTATTAGAGAAATGCAAGTTAAAGTACCATAAGGTATCACCTCACACCAGTCAGAATGGCCATCATTAAAAAGTCTACAAATAACAAATGCTGGAGAGGGTGTGGAAAAAAGGGAACCCTCCTATACTGTTGGTAGGAATGTAGTTTGCAGCCACTGTGGAAAACAGTATGAAGGTTCCTTGAAAAACTACAAATAGAGTTGCCATACGATCCAGGAATCCCACTCTTGGGCATATATCTGTAGAAAACTCTAATTCAAAAAGATACATACACCCCAATGTTCATAATAGCATTATTTACAATAGCCAAGACATGGAAGCAACCTAAATGTCCATCAACAGATGAATGGATAAAGAAGATGTGGTATGTATAGACAACGGAATTCTACTCAACCATAAAAAAGAATGAAATAATGCCATTTGTAGCAACATGGGTGGACCTAGATACTGTCACAATAAGTGAAGTAAACCAGAAAGAGAAAGACAAATACAATATGATACCACTTATATGTGAAATCCAAAATAGGACACAAATGAACTTATTTATGAAACAAAAACAGACTCACAGGCATAGAAAACAAACTTATGGTTACCAAAGGGGAAAGTAGGGGAGAGATAAATTAGGAGTTTGGGATTAGCAGATACAAACTACTATGTATAAAATACATAAACAACAAGGTCCTAATCTATAACACAGGGAACTATACTCAATATCTTGTAATAAACCATAATGGAAGAGAATATGAAAAAGAATATGTATGTATATGTATAACTGAATCACGCTGGTGTACATCAGAAACTACTGCAATATTATAAATCAATAATTCTTTAGTAAAAAAATTAAAATTTTAAAAATATATATGTATATATACATTGCCCTTATCAAATACAGATGCAACCATGGAAACTCCAGGTCCCTGGTGAAACTTTGTTATAACTCGGGTCATAAGAGAGCACATTTTATGTTTTAAATCCATAGAGGTATTGCCCTAAGACAAACTCATTTGTAGGACTGAAGATTCTATGACAGCACAAACTATGTCTGTTTCATTCACCAATAGTTCCCACTTTCAATAACTGCCTAATACAGAGCAGGCAACAAACAGCATGTGTAAAGGCCCTGTAACCAGATAAAGCACAGGAAGGAGGGACTTCTAAGAAGGCCAAAGTGGCTGATGGGCAGAGCAGGGAAGCAGTCATGTCCACTGAGACTGTGGATGATGCAGGGAGGGTCTACACCATGCAAAACACCGTAGGCCACGTGAAGTTTTGTCTTTCTCTGAGAGCAACAGAAAGCCATGGAAGATTTTTAAACAGGTGTTTGGCAGAGGAGGTAGAAAGGAAAGGGCCATGATGAGACCTGCATTTTGAAAAGCTCACACACAGCAGTGTGGAGAAGAGACTGGTTGTGCGGGAGGAGGGACATAAGGGGAGCAAGGTGTATTAGGGCGTAGACTGAATACAGACCAATAAGGAGACTACTGGAATGGTTCACTAAAGAGGGAATGATAGCTTGGCTAAGGTGGTGAAGATGGAAAAAAGTGAACAGAGTACCAATGTATTTAGACAAATCAATAGGATTTGATTTGGGGAATAAAGAAAACACTCAGTTCTTCTGAGCCTCAAGTCTTCATCGGTTTAACAGTACTGTTAATACTCCATCTGTGAAATATCTTATCTTACAATCTGCTGTGATAAGAATAGGAAATAATATAAATGTTATGAACTTAACGCAGAACCTGACATAATAAATGCTAAAACACAAAAAACAAAAAAAAACGCTATTTCTATGATTACTGTCATCCCATGGAATGGCAACTGTGAGAGGGTGAAAACTCAAAAGTAGGAAATAGGATTGTAGTTAAAGGTCCATATCCGTTGCACTGAAGACACAATATAGGCAACTGTTCCAAATAAACACATCTGACCGCACAGATATTTCACCTAAACCGGTCACAGTCGTCAAAAACCATTACCGAAGAGTACAGCACAACTGGTCTAATCACAGGCAGCTTAGAGTCCGATAAACTGAGGCACAAGGGTAGCTACAAGTTTAACCAAGGAATTGGGTGCAGATAGCAGGGCAATTAAATGAGTGTCTTGATTCTTAGGTGAGTTGATCCAACAGGACTAGGCCTGCATTCCGAGCTGCACGAATTTATAACCTCCAAGTCTCCAGCTCCCTTACTGACAAGGCCTTGTCATCCCTTGGCTTAAGACCGTGGGTCCGCTCGCGGTCCAACTAAGCCCTTCCGGTTCCCAGCCCCCAGCTACAAGCGCACGAAAGATCCCAGATTCCGGAGAGCCCGACATACCTTAGCTTCGCGCTCTCGTTCCTCGGCGGTCGGGGTTCGCTTCATGCTGCTGCTGTAGTTGCCTTCGCCACTGCTAGACGCGTAGATTCTTTGCCCTGAACCCCGCCTCCTGCATGTAGTTCTCTCCGCGTCCTGCTCCCGCCTGGTGCCGTTCTCCTTCGAGCTCCGACAACTACCACTCCCAGAATGCAGTGCGGCGACGCCGAAATGAGCCTCGGGCTTTGGAGCAAGAGAATGTCCCAGGTCCAACAGCTGGATGAGCGTAGTCCGCGGCGCAGCAAGCTGACTGGCTAGGGCGCAAAGAGAACTACACTTCCCAGGAGGCAACGGGGCCTGCCATGTTTTTCCCGTGCTCCTCTTGGCCAGCCGCCCCACACGCCGTCGGCTCTATAGCAACGGTAGCTAGCGGCGGGGAGAGAGTGGCGGTGAGTACTCCGGGGGAGAAGAGGGGGTGCAGGTGGTCGACCCTCTACCTGCAGCACGGGCCGGGGTCCCGGGGTCTGCTCTACGGCCTGGAGAAGGCCCTGGAGTTCTGCTCGCGTGAAGAGCAGCCCAGCACGAGACATCTCCACCTCCTCAGGCCTGACTGAGAGCCCGCCCATTATCCCCACTCTGGTTTGAAATTTTCCATCCCAGCCCTAAACCCTAGCTGGTGAGAGTAACTGCCGTGCCTGTCCAAGTCCTTCTTCAAGTAGAGGGTCACATAAACAGTTTGCTCGTTTGCCCCGGGTTAGGAGTTGGTTGGGAAACCCTAAGCCTCCGGAGTAACCTATTGTTTGCTTAATTATTTACAATTATTTGTTTATCGTGATTACCCCGTAGCCTATTAACTCCATGAAGGTGGAGACTTTGTTTACCATTTTAGTCTCAGTGCCAGTATTCATTTATTCATCCACTTAACCTTAGTATTGGTGCCCACCCCGTACCAAACACTGTTGCCGACCAGCTATGAACAGGACTGATAACGCTCTCGAGATGCTTATAGTTTATTAGTAAAGGTGAAGCAGTAATGAACTAGTAAATAAGATAATTTCAGATCGAGATGATAGCTGTAAAAGAAATAAACAGTGCTGAAGTTGGGAGGAAGAATATGCTAACATAGGACGATCAGGGAAGGCCTCTCTGGAAGTGACATTTGAGCGGAGTCCCAAAGAATGAGGTGGCAGCTAATGCAAAGGCCTTGAACAAGACAAGTGTACCGTGGATTTGAAGAACCTAAAGGAGAACAGTGTGTGCAGCTCATAGTGAGCAAGGAGGGATCGCACAGACAGTTCCTGGGGAGGCACTGCAGCACTACGCAGGGTTTCTCAGCCTGGGCACTGTTAACATTTGGGGCCAGATAATTCTTTGTTGTGGTTCCTGTGCCCTGTAGGATGTTGAGCATCATCTCTGGCCTCTAGATGCCAGTAACCCTGCCCCCCCTGCTTCCCAGCTGTGACAATTAAAAATAGGACCAGACAACTACTGACCAGACAACTACTTAGATGTGTGACCTTGGCCAAGTTACCTAAGCTGCATCTCAGTTTCTTCATTCGTAAAGCAGGAACCATTTGAGTAACAACCTCACGAGGATATTGTGAGATATTTAATTAATCCATATAAGTAGAGCACTTAGAAGAGTCCCCTGGCACAATTTAGTAAGCATTCAATAAATGTTAACACCATCATCATCGTTGTTGTTATTATAAAAGATACCATAACTCTCTCATGGAAAAGATGTCATTTTCACAAGTGTTCTGTGTTTAAACTTCTTGCTAATTTTCCTAAATTGACCTTTCCTGTAGCAATGTTTCCAAAAGGAGTAGATGATCTCCCAGTCGTATGTCTGTTAGCTGTTCATGTCATGGTGAAATGCAACAGTTTGCAACCTTTGATGACTTATAGTAAAAGTTATTACACCTCTCCCTAAAAGAGAATGCATATATACATATGCATATAAGATTCTGAAAGCCATCTCTGGATCCATGGACCCTGAAGCCCCAAGGACTCCAGTCATTCACTCAACAACTGTTTAGTGAATGCCGGCTATGTACCCAGCTCTGTGCCAGCTTCTGAGACTACAGAGGTGGGCAAGACAAAGCAGCTTGCTACTCTCAGACTTTACATTCTAGGACCAACATACTAGAGATTGGGAACCTCTGCTGCAGGGCATCTTCACTGGTAATTTGCATTTGACTTTCTGGGTAGATTGAAATGAGAATAATATTTTTTTTTTTTTTTGCAATACTAGGCTTTGCATGGGCCGCTCACATCCACATGTAAAACTAATTTACTGTGGTGCATTTCTGTAAAGAACAGAAACTAAAAATGCCAGAATTAGCTGGAGAGCCTGTCTGTGGAGGTAGGAAGCCCTGGGACCTGGGCCTCATGGCAACAAAGACAGGACACAACAAAAACAAACCCAGCTGTTGAATTTATGAAGCTTCTTTCACAGAACCTGGAACCACCCACTTCTTTGTGCATCAAGCTGAAAATTAATATTCATGTAATATTGACATCCCAGGCAAATGTACTAAATGCTTTTAATCTCTATTATATTTAAAATAACTAGGAGATAAGTATTGTTTTCTCCATTTTTAAAGTGAAGGAGCTGAAACTCCTTCAAGGTGACTTGACCAGCCAGTAAGTAGTAGAACAAACATTTGAATCAAGTTCCTGACGTGAGCTTTTTCCAAGATACCTGCTTTCTTTGGGGAGCAAAGAAGGGGATGGAGGATGGAGAGGAGGTATTTCTTAAATCTGAGGGAGTTGGTTTTTGTTTCAGATAGAGTATTAGAAGAAGAGAGAAGGAAGAATGCTAATCTTACCTCATTTCCTAAGCAAACTGTAGGAAATATACTGTTGAAAGGAACGCTGGCTCCATGATTGAATGTAGTATTACTTTTAAAATAGACGCTTTCATCTTCTTTGATCAGCACATGTGGGCAATAAGATGTCCATTAACGTTCTAGTGACTTACTCATTTTATTTGGTTCATTCCATAGCATAGTTAATGTTACAACCTGGAAAGATTTTATTTGAATTTTCTTTTCTCCGCAGATAGGCAATGTCTGGTCCAGCTGATGAGACTGCAGGAGACCTGCCTGTGAAAGATATAGGTCTGAATCTCTTTGGAGTGGGAGGGTTACAAGGTACGGCCAGCTGTTATTTATTACAGTTATGAACTTTGATCAGTAACTTCTTTACTTTTAATTTAAAGTATTTCTGATATTCATACAAACAAAGCCATTTAAGTAACTATATAGCTCTTGATTGGACTAAACAAGAAGATGGGGAATTTAGACCAACATATGGTATTTTACTGCACGCATCAATTATCAACAGCTCATAGAAAATGTAAAATCCCCCTCTGTTCTGATAAAGAATTGTTATAAATCATCTTTTTAAAATTCCGCACATCAGTAGAAACTACACAGAGAGTATCCAAGCCTCCAAACCGAATTGCCTGGTTTAAATCACATTCACCATTAAAATGTTTCTTTATATGGGAGGAAATGCCATATTTAAAAATTTTTTGCTTTTCAAGTAGAGTATCTCAAAATGGTTTGTTTATCCAAATGATATTGACTTTGTTTTATCAAATTAATACACATTAAAGATTTTCTTTGTCCTTTTATCACTTGGTCATTGCTGCAGTGCTGAAAAGCACTTTCAAATTAAGAAAGAGAAGTATGGCTTTAAGGAATAATTTAGAGTGTAGAGCTGTGTTTTTCTTTGTGTGTCCAGCATGTCAGCCATGCTGTCATGCCATAGCATTTGTCATTGAGAAGGGTGTGATGTGATTCCACTAAGACTTCTTCACACCCTTGTTAAAACATGGTGAGCAGCCGCCCTGACTACCACAGAAAGGTGGTCAAAGTGTTGGTCATTGAAAAAGACAAATTTAACTACAGAGCTTTTACTGTTGAAAGTGAAAAAGAATGTATAAGCTTTGCTTCAGATCTTTGGTGGAGTATCAGGGATTCAAGTACAAATAAATTTTAAGTGTGTAGAGCTATTTATTGGGCTTTGATACCCTAAGTTTAGTTCTTACCCTCTGTAACCCCCTCATAGGGCTTTAATTTTTGACCATTGATTCTTTGTTTCTTTTGGAGGATTGTTGAAAATTGACGAGCTTCACAGGAAAAAACTAAATTTAGGCATATGTAAAAAAAATCACATACATGCTAAAAGGTGTAAAAGTTCTTTAAAAACATATAATAGCTTATAAATGATTTATGAAGGTTTTTGTTTGTTTATTTGGTCTTGCAGATTTTATAGTTTATTTTCTATAACCCAGCACCCATAACACAGGAAAATATCTTCATCATACTGTTATTGTTACACCTCTTACCTTCTAAGGAAAAAAAGTACTTCTAGAAACCCTGACTTTTAGTTTTAGTATTTTCAACATTCAGCGTATAAACTGAAAAGTACTCTTGGAATCAGAGTTCCATCTTATATTCTTAAAGATGGTTATTTGAATACATTTTTGATTGGATACTATTGTTGCTCAAATCTTTAATATTGCATAAAAGTATTAATAGTAAGGATTTTTATTCTTACCTCCAATTGGTTAAATGAGCAATGCTATAACATTTTCTAAAGCAGTCTTAATTGTAGGTCACAAAGGAAAAATATCTGAGATGAGTACATCAAAGATTATGTTAATATCAACAGTTATCATTTTTAGAGACTATTTTAAGTAATCCTACTATTAATTACCTTGGCATTTTTGCAGAAACTTCAACAACACGGACAATGAAGTCTCGCCAAGCAGTGTCACGTATCAGTCGTGAGGAACTGGAAGACAGATTTTTACGTTTGCATGATGAGAACATTTTACTTAAACAACATGCCCGCAAGCAAGAGGATAAAATTAAAAGGTTATGATAAAAAGCTTTTAGCTTTTTTTTTTCCTGACTCTGTAAAGTTGGGAGGATATGCTTTTCTATAAACTTAATTGGAAACCCTACCTTGAATCTTTTCTGGAACAAGGCAGGTTGTAAATAAATACAATTTTTAAAAATGGAAAATCTTACAAACTAGAATCATAAACCAAAAAGATTATGAGTGTTTATTATGTCTGAAGTTGCTATTTGAAGAAAGCGCTAATAGTTGTGCCATGAGTGTATCATATCTCTAAATAACTTTTGCTTTAATATTTATAGTTTAATAAGCAAATGGCCAAAACATCTGTTTTTTTACAAGTCTTGATTTTGAAATGAAACTTTTAAAAACTAATTAGCTATTCTAACTTGTTAGAATGCATATTCCTTTAAGATTTGGGGTTTCCTAATGAAAACATCATTTCACTATCTGGAACATATTTAACTTTCCTTGGATTAGTCTAGAATCTGTATTTATTTTGAAGAGTCTGCTGTTCCTGAAGTAATAGTGTCACTTTTGTATGCAAAAAAATTCTGCAGGGATTATTTCTTAAGAGTAGATATTTTTAATTCTTTCTTGTTCAGAAACACTATGACTATCTACTGAATGTGTGGCACTGAAAGTTCATTCTCATTTATAAGCATGAACAGGTCGGGGCTTATATTCCTATTCTAGGTTCAGTGAAAAGGTGAGGTAGCCACTGAAGAAAGAAGATAGGGGTTTTTCTCTGCTTAGAACTTAGCCTCTAAAAGAGTGATTCTGGTCAGTTTCTACTCTGTGGACTTTGTTTCGAGGACCCACTGACCTGCTTTGTGTAGGGCTTCTCCTCTGAGTTGGATTTTGAGTCATGATGCTGGCTTTTTTCAAGACACGTGACTCAACTTGCCCAGTTCCTTTTCTGACCAGTAACATGCCCATCACCCTGTCAGAATGAGACATTTAGTCTGTGACCACTAAACAATTTTTTTCGTTGTAATCCTAATTGGTGAGTAAAAGAGTTGAATTCACAACCTTGACCTCATTAGTAATTCGTCCTAGCCAAAAAACAGAAAATCATAATGAGCTATGTAGTTTAATGGAAAAAGGACTAGGCTAGGAATCAAGTTGTGTGCATGTGTTCTTTTATCTCTCTGCCACTAGCCTATGGTATGTTCAAGCTGTTTAACCTCCTGGGATTTTATTCAGCTCAGCCCTGAGAGTAGTGATCCAATGACCAGTATGACCCAAAGCTCTAAATTTGTTCTCAATTTCACACCACTGACACTACCTAGATACATGGGAAGGATTGCCTTTAAATTTATCCTTAGGATATAATTAGAATCACTTACTTTAGTACAAATGTAGATTTCATAAAACACCTTTCTAATTAAGTACTCAAACTTTACCCAATCACTTATTTCATTAATATCATAAAATAATCAAATGAAAATTATTGCTGGACAAACAGATGCAATCTTATATTTCCTGACAAAGTTTACTTGAATATCTTTGAAGAAATTTTAAGCCTCTCTATTGATGTGCTTCTTCTTTCCTTAAAAATTGGGGTTGTTTATTTTTCTCTAGATGTTGACTGCTCTAAATCTGTGTCTTTCTTCTGAATGTAATCTCTGTGAAAGTCTTTTCTGTAACAGAAGAGTCAAATATTTAGCTTGACATCTTATTTAGTTGGCTACCGTATTTCTCTGGATAAGCCATTTGGAGGGGCTCAGGGCCCTAAACTCATTAAAGGTCTAGGTAAGTGTGTGGCTCTGTTGGGCTATGATACCTGCCCAGATATCCCAATGATATATCATTGTCTGGATTAGGTGGAAGAGGAACTAATCCATTGATTATTTTACTAGAGTGTTTGTGGTACTCTTGGATCTTGGTTTTTATTATCCTATATCCCTTATAAAGCATGTTTAATGGATGTGCCTCAAGGGAAAGAGAAAACAATCTTAACTGATTATGTTATGCATAGCTCTCCCTGATGCCACATGCTGGAGGCCGAACAGCCAGAAGTGTAGATAGACGTGTATGACTACCGCTTTTACAGAGGACTCTGCTTAGGGCAAGAAAAGGTTGTTCTATGACATCCCAAAGCTATTAAGGATTTTTTTTTTATTTCACTTTTGTTCTCTTAAGTAAAAGCTTCTGTCCATAACCATGCTAAAATAAAGCAAACCCCGTTTAAAGAAAAATGAAGTGTGTTTTTATTTTCAATCTCCTGTCTGGGTCTTTATAAAAATAGATTCACTGTAAACTGGAATCAGCTATTGAAGATGTGCGACCAATTTTGTAAAGTCTTGAACTTGTGTCTCTCATCAAAGCCACCTTTTCTTTCTTGTACTGCCAAGATTTTTCCATTCACTGTCAAGCATGTTTTCTGTACGTGTATATTACATCACCCCCATGTGCCCTTTCTGTCTTTTGTTCTGTCTAACCAGTTTTTATCAAAACTTAAAAGAATCAAAGGTATAAACCTCTGAGATGTCAAAAGCACAATGTATGTCTAAATTTAAAAGTAACGTTGAAATAATACTTTTGTATCTAATTTTTTTCTACCATTAAACTCGCATGTTTCTCGAGGTCTAAGCAACATTTAATGGTGCATTTTGGTTTCTTTTGAATTTTTCATTGGGCTTTTAATATGTGTGTATCTATGCACTCTAACATTTTTGTATTTGTAATATATCTTAATCCTGGAGAAACTGAAAACAATGTATCACCTAAATGCTGCATAGCCTTAATACACTTTTGAAAAGTTTTAACTTACTGTGGCTTGCAAATATAACCCACCACATCCACAATCTGTAGCTACATTTAAGTGCATACAGCATTCCTACATAAGGTCATGCGTTAAAAATTGCATTTGAGAAACATATGGAGTAAATATGTGTCCTCTCTTTACTAACCTTAAATGATAAGCCTTAGGAAACTGTTATTTGTCAGTGCTATAAAGCAGATTGTTGCCCAGTGGTTTCAATTATCATCAAAGGATTCTTCACAGGCAGTAATAGTTACATCAAAACCTGAAATTTATTATTCAGGTTCAGCACTGAAGTCTTCACAGTGATTATGTTCCTTTCAACAGAATGCATTTTATGCTGACTTCTCACATTCCTTTTCATCTTTTTATTATTTCCCTAGAATGGCCACCAAGTTAATACGGCTAGTTAATGACAAGAAAAGATATGAGCGGGTTGGTGGCGGCCCCAAGCGGCTGGGAAGAGATGTGGAAATGGAAGAAATGATTGAGCAGCTGCAAGAGAAAGTTCATGAGCTTGAAAGACAAAATGAAGCCCTCAAAAACAGATTAATTTCAGCCAAACAGCAACTTCAGATCCAGGGTTACAGGCAAACTCCATACAGTTATGTGCAATCTCGTGTTAACACTGGGCGTAGAAAAGCGAATGAAAATGCAGGCTTACAGGAATGCCCCAGGAAAGGTAAAACAAAGCTTACATTAAGTCCTAAATTTAAGTTTTCACAGGTTGTTTTGCACACACAGATTTGTTGCTGTATTATTCATGTTTTTAAGTGTCTTTAGAAAGGGACAGAAAAATTGGTTTTTTTGACTTTGATAAAATCATGTTAAGAGTCACTGGATCGTGCTCAAATTTGTCTAGTTAAAACATTGAACATAACAATTCATCCTAATTCACAGAAGAGGCATGTATGAAGCTACATAAAATATGAATTGAGTTTAAGTTTTTTTTATATTATGGGCAGAAATATTGACTTAGGCAAATGGAGAAACCACTAGCTAGTTACATGATCACAGTATCATTCTGAATGATCACACTTAAGTTCTTCATCCAAACGCCTTCTATAAATTTTACAGAATTATTTAAATCTCTCTCATTGTGTGGAGGCAGCTTGACAGTGGAATGTGCACACAATTAAGGTTTTAAAAATTGAGTTCTTGCTCCTCTACTTACTATCTGGTGACCTTGGACAAGCCTAATCATTCTGAACTTGAGTTTTCTTTACATGTAAAAATAAAAGGATTTAAGCAAATGACCATAAAGTTCTCTTCCATCTCCAAAAAATGATCGTAGGTCCCTTTCCTCATCTTGAAAATGAATCACCTTAAATCTACCCATCTTACAAAGCAATTCAGTTGCATAGAGAAGACTCAATACTATAGACAGAACCTAAATATTTCTAATAAAAATTCCTGATCCTCTCCATCCACACACAAACTTTATTTATAATGAAGCAAAAGTCAATAAATATTTTTAAGTAAGTTTTTTTCATTTCCACTACGAGGGAAGGAAATAAGATTTTAGCTCTAATTCATCTTCGTTTGGAATATGCTTCACATAAAAAACAAACATTTTTAAGGAAATAAAAAAATCATGTAAAACTTTCAGTTCATTGAGAGAACAAAAAACACCATCTGAACAGAAAGAAAAATTTGTTCTATTTTTTTTTCTCCAAGCCAAAATGTTAACACTATCTGTTCCCTAGACAGAGTCCCTTTGAAGTCAATAAGGCCTCCACGCAAGCAGGAGGCAGCTGCAGGATGAAAGGGCTTGGCAACTCCCAGCTATGTGAGATTGGCAATGGACTTTGAATATAACCAAAGTAATCATAGTGAATTATAAATCAGAAAATACATTCTGCCACTAATTAACTTTCTACAAGGAAGGGAGCACTTGACCTCCCAGAGCCTCATCTTCCTTGTCTGTAAAATGGAGTGATAACACCAGATTAGAAAAAAGGGCAGGAGATGGTAGATCCACAGTAACGTACAAAAATATATTTTACCTTTTAAAAGTCGTTTATCGTCTCTGAACTTTAGTTTTATCATCTTTGACTGTTGTTGGTCAAGATGACCTCTGCAGTCTGCAGGGTCTTTTATGCTAAATAAAAGCGATCCCCAAATATGAGATGAGCATGGCCAGCTAACTAGGGCTGTGGATTGCTGTTTAAACAGGAGAGTTTGATGGAAGTTCCTGCCTATAGAAGAGCCACAGAACAAGAGAGTTCTTAAAATGTGACTGTGTAGATTAAATTTCTCCTCGTGTTTACACTCTTAGTAATTCGGACCTTTTTCACTGTTTGGTACGGGGTCCAGGACATACAAGTTGCACAAAGCACTGAATAGTGATGAACGCTTTCCTAAGTACTGTCTTTCTGAATAAACTTGAGGCATCATTATCAAGGTTGATATCTTAGTAGCCTTAATAGACTCTTCAAAGTCACCTTTGGGGCTGGGAATTAGGCCAGACTTGTCAGAACTAGGGGCTGGATGAGAACCCAGACCCTCTTGGGCCACAAGCAGCCTTACCCCTAAAGCTGCTGTGCAAATGTTGTCCTTTCCTGTTTGTGCTTCTTGGGATAAATAGGATAAACAGGAAATACTCGCTTAAGATGTGATCAATGTAATGTAGAAACAATTCTTATTGTGAAGAACCAATAGAAAGATTTGTACAAAGTGTATACATTTTAAAGTGTAACTATTGGAAAATCACCATGATACTGTAAATTCTAAGCAATTTTTTGAGTATAGTGTTTTTTTTTTAATTCCAGTAGTGATGTTCAGTGTTTCCATGATTTATGTAGAAAAGCTTAAGAATGACTATTACTGCCAAAATAATATAATTGGCGAATTTTAACACAGTAAGCTACTGTAATGTTTTAGGCAAAGGATGTTCTGTTCTTTAGACTGGATTATAGCAATAAACGTTGAAAGTTTTGGAAATAGCAAATAACAGTTCCATCATTCCTAATTACAATTTTCATTTTTAAAAAGTAAACTTTTCTTAAGAGAATGAATTTTTTTCTGACCTTTATATTCTACATTTAAAAAAATCTAAATTATGTGTCATATTTTATTTACCTCAAGCTAGTAATTCCATTATCTTCTAAGTGTGAAGTAACTCCTATAAATAAAAGTATGTCTCATTTTTAACAATGGGACCAGGCTTGTAAAATTGCATGTAACTATTTTTGTAGGAAAAATTACATTTTAAGTGCAACAGCAAAATGTTTTATTTAAAGGAATCCTATTGATGATCCTTTCTCAAATTACCTTTGTTTAAATATGGATTTCCTTATTGAGGTAGAATAAATCAAAGTACAGGAGACATTTTGACTTAACACTCGCAGTTATCTATGAATCACACAAATGAAAATAAGGTTCAAAATGTACGTTCAAGGGGTGTGAGTGAGTAATTTAAAAATCAAAAAAAAACTTTATCATAAATAATTTAAAAAAGATTAAGTTTTTGAAAACTTTTTCTTTCACACCTCAGTTTATATTATAAAGACCTAAAGTTAAAACTTTAGTTCTTTCAGAATTTACTTCAGGAGTCCTAAATCTGAGGTAAGTGAACCTATTTCTGGGTAATTTGGTTTCTACAGTAGAATTTGTTAAGTGACCAATACTTGCTGCTATGTTTTATTTAACGCCAGCTGGTGCCTAAGATCTAACAGTTCCTATGGCAACGTATGTCTGATTCTCTGTACTAAATAGAGCACATGTATCACAGTACTTAAGAGACTTTATTATGTTACACATGTCCTTATGATAGCAAATCAAGGGTCTTTCCTTTCTAACTTCACTTCTCTAATCTTATTATCTTCAGGTATTAAATTCCAAGACAAAGATGTAGCAGAAACTCTGCAACCCATGCCTACAAAATATGGCAACAGTTTACTTGAAGAAGCCAGAGGAGAAATACGAAATTTGTACGTATTCTTTTTGTGGTCATTATAGAGCATTGCCTATTGATCCCTCCCTTCCCTTTGTTTTAAACGAAATTGGTTTATGTACAGATAATTTGCTCCATTGAAGTACAGCTAGATCTGTGGGGTAAGAACAGATATTACATAACATGTTTCCAGTAAAATGAGGAAAATGAACAACGTAACCTACTGCATCAATGGACGCCTTTAGAGAATAGTTCTCTTTATTATAATTCTACCCCCAAAGGAATGGCATAAAGCCCAGTCATTAGCATAGTATATAAGCTTTAGAGGCAACATTTTCATTCTCAGAAGAATTGGAGGTAATTTTTTTTTTTTAGGTCACGAATTAATTGGCCTTTTTGTGTTTAAAAAAAATTGGGAGTGGCTTAAAAATTTGGAGCTATCAAATACATATGGATTTCAGATTTTGTTTCACTATGATTCTACGGTACTGCATTCTTCATCATATTGTGGTTTCAGAAACGTTACTTCTGCCACATTGAGCTTACTTTTCCAGTTAATCAAAGCCTTATGATGATTTCAGTGTCTGTAAGTCACACAAACGAAGATAAGGTTCTACCTTATCTACAGGCCTTTGCCTGGATCATCAAAAAGTCACAATTCTGAGCGAGGAAAGAAAACATGAGACAAAGAGTATCCTACTTTGAATAGCTGCTTGGGAATAAAATAGGCTTAAATTTTTTTTCTTTTGAATATTTTAAATACCAGATATAATCATGATTAACCTGTAAGAGAATAAAATTAAAAGGCTAGACCTAATTATGTTACTGGTTAGTTAGCTGAAAAGCCAGATTTCAGACCAGCTTTTTGAGGCTCATTACACTGGGATGCTGCCAGGCATGGTAGAAATGAAATAGAAGCCAGAGACCACTAAGCTAGTTGTGTTTTGCAAATTTCTTGCCATCTCTCTGTGAAGTGTTCATTTGCGTGGTATAACTGGTTTTGTTCATTTAGTTCATTTGTGTGGTCATACTGAAAGAACAAAGGCACATGAATTATCTGAAGATGACCAAATCATAGAGCACATTGCAGGTGGCCAATAAATACTGAATTGAATTGAACTGAAGTCCAGTCCATTACCTAGGACATTATCTTATACAAAGCAACACGTACAATTCTTCTGTATATACTTCCAGATCATCACATTTAATCTGCTACTATTTCACCATGTCCAGAGGCACTTAAGCTAAAATTTTTAACTTAATGCTTGCTTTTATTATGAAACACTTTCTTTGTACTGATCTTACATACTGCAGATTTTTCCTCAAACTACAAATTCTTGTAAAGATTCTTTATTTCAGAGAAAATGTAATTCAGTCACAGAGAGACCAGATAGAAGAGTTAGAGCACTTGGCTGAGATCCTGAAAACTCAGTTGAGGAGGAAAGAAAATGAAATTGAGTTATCTCTTCTTCAGCTTCGAGAACAGCAGGCTACAGATCAAAGGTATGTTAAAACAGAAATATCACTTTGATAAGGTCAAAATTAGTTTAAAATACTTTATCATGTGCCATAGAAGGATAAGTCTAGTCTACTTAAAAATCATGTTTTTCCTTAACATTCTGCATATAAGCCTGCTCAGGACCTGCTAACTACTATCAGCAACTCAAGTGTAAGGACATTTTTCCCTAACCCACTCTGCCTCATCTTGTTTCCTCTGCTCATTTGCTCCATTTGCCAAGCCTGTAGGAAGTTCTGATACCATTTGATTGCACCTACCAAGAAAAATGTGTGTGACAAAGACTCAGTTGTTGGCATACCTTGTGAAGAAGTCCAGCCTTACTAAACCTTAATAAGATAGTAAATTTTTTTTCAACCTTAAAAGGTAATAAATTCCATAATACAGTACATGTTTTTTTTTCATCCTGTAAAGATATCACCTCTCCTAATATTCAAAGTTTGCATTGAATTCTGCTGATCGTTAGGGAGACAGTGGGGCCCTTCCACAGTCTCCTTGCTGCCTCTTCATTTTTGATGTGAGATAACACACAGTATTTTCTTTCCCATCCTTCCTTGTTGTTTTTTGGTTCCTGATACCTCTTCTCTCGTTTTGTACTTCCACCTTGTACTTCCAACGAGACTATCTTTCTACCATATTCTTTCTTGAATTATTTTCTTCCTTTGTAGCCTTTTCTTTTCTCTTCTTTTTGTTTCTTTGTTTGGGCCAAGCATACCCAAAAGTAGAGAGAGTAGTGTATTGAAATCCCATGTACCCATCACTCAGCTTTAACAATTACCAACATGTTAACCAATCTTGTTTCATCAATCCCTTCACCTTCCTTTTCTTAAATTAATTAGCCCCTGCCACATATCATGTCATCGCACCTGTAAATGCTTCAGTATCTATATTTATTTATTTATATATATATGTATCTGTCTGATAAGGAATTTTTTTAACATAACCACCATGCCTTTATCACACCTCATGAAATTAACAGCAATTCCTTAATATCAGCTAATAACTTGTTTATAGTCAGACTTCTCTGAAGACATATTTCTATTGTTTGTTTGAATTGGAATCCAAATGAGGTCTGCACATTGCATTTGACTGTTCTTTTACGTGTCTTTTATTTCTCTCTTACTATTTCTTAAAACCAGACCTAGATCCTTAATATGTTTTTTCCCTTTCCAAGGGATATCAGGCTCATGTGGCTAGATTCCCATTTAGAAAAACCAAGTATGATTTTCCAGTTTTTCACTTCTGAATCAAGAGTTTGATTCACCTTCAACAAACTAATCTTACATGGTAGTACTTTAAAAAGCTAAGAAAAGATGCATAGTAGAAGACTTGTTTTAAAAAAAAAAGGGCTAAAAATATATATACAGCTTTATATTTCAGAGATTTAAAAGGTTAGTATTATCTCTAATAATTTCTGTTCCTAAAAAAGTTATGTGTAAAATTAAATTATGTAATGAAATTCTATATATTTAGTGACATTTATATACCCTTCTAAGTGCAAGACAAAAAAAATGAATTTTGAGAATTATACTTGTATTAGGGGATACAATTTGAATGCTGGTTTTGAACCAGGGTTTTAAATACCTAGAAATTATCCATATTCCCCTAAGAAGAACTGATTTAAAGTTAGCCTTCTTGGAAAAACTCAGAAATGGTTTCTTGTGAGGAACAGTACTGAAGGACCAGACCCTACACTGAATATGGTGATCTTATTAGTAAATTGCCAATAGCCCGTATTTAAAATACTATCTGAAGATAAAAATTCTGTACTTAAGCCAAGTCCAAGCTTGGAGCCCATTCCTCAACAGCTGAGTACAGTTATCAGACTACTTTCTCTGTTTATTTCTTAAATTCCCAAAGAGTAAGATGGACCTTGGGTTGGCCATTCCTTCTTTCAAAGGGGTATGATCATCTGAGAACTAGAGTTTTCAGTGTTAGTTAAAAGGGAGATACAAAATGCCTTCAATCCTAGGACTCGAACAGCAGAAGAAATAGAGTGATAGAAGGGCCCACATATTTTAAACTGTAAATATTGTCAGCAAGAGACATCAACATATACACATAGAAGAGTTTACCTGAAAAATTAAACTGAGGCCAAAGGGAGGGTATAGTTCAAGTGGTAGAGTGCATGCTTAGCATGCAGGAGGTCCTGGGTTCAATCCCCAGTACATCCATTAAAAATAAACAAATAAATAAATAAACTTAATTATCTCCCCCTCCCCCACACAAAAAAAGAAAAAAATTAAACTGAGGCCTTCCTCAGGGGACTATATTATTCACTCCATAGTAGTCTGTTTTTTGTCACATCAAAAATTAGAAGTAGAGACAAAATGGGTATTACAGGTAAAGAAACTTTTGTTGCAGAGACCAAAGAAATAAACCAATTTGTACCCTACCTCACAGATTTTATAAAATTGAAAACTACAGGTTATTTGCTTAGAAGGACAGTACCAGTGGTGAATAATACATTGTTTCGTGAAATGCAGTTGTTGAAAACTGAAGGAATGACTTCAAATAAGGGCCTTCAAGTCTTTTTTTCTTATATGTTTACACATAGCTCAAAATTTTATGTGTAACAGCAATTTTTTTGAGACTAATGGAAAACTGTTGAAAAATGTTGGGGAGAGTATAAAACTTGATATAATTTACTGTAGAGAAAAATCACAAAATGGAAAACATATTTAAACTTCTCTTTCACGGATACATTATTTCAGATTTGAAACTCTAGAAGTCTGATCTGAATGTTGGGCTCCTTGTTCTCAAACATGAACCTAACGTAGTTGTAGTCTTCAGAGTGCGGTGCTGGATATTTATGGCAAAGAGCCTTTTCATAGAATATTACAGAAACTCTTCGTAGCATGTGTTTAATAGACCAGTTTGGTTTGGCATCGGCTTGACATAAACTTTTGGTTATCCAAAGCCCTTAATTGCTTTGAAGTAAAAGCCCAGTGCTGCTCTTTTTTATTAAAATCATGTTTTTTCCTGTTATTGTGGTCTATTTTGGAAGACTGAGTTGTGATTTTTGCATATGTTCTACATAATGCCTCATTAGCAAAAAATCTTGTATCATTTACAAGTAGCCTGAATGTCTGTGCTGTTTTGAACAAAAATCCATATTAAAATTTAAACAATATAAAAATGCACATTTTCTGCTTATTAAAAAGACCGTCTTAAATTAAATGCAAAGCAGTAACCAGTGAACACATGTACATGAACATTAAAATCAGGATGATTTTACCTTTTATTGACTTTTTCAACTCCAAAAATATTTATACTCTTACCAAATGTGTAACTAGTTTGTGCTAAGTGGTTGTTTTTTTTTTAAAGTAAATGTTAGGATGTTTACCTTCTTAATTAAAAATCATGTAAGTGCCATAATGTCCCAATGGAGGAAATTTAACCCATAAATATTTCAGGCACTGACTTGCCCTGTTCCCTTTGGTTGACAGCACACTGTCAAATCTTAAAACACAGAGGCCTTTTGCAGCCACACAGTATAAGAAGCAGCTTGGCTTTAGGGGCTCCATCTTTCCAGCTGTGCACAGACATGGATTACTTCCTGGCGCTCTGAGTTCCTCCCCAACTTTTCATTTTGAAAAATGGCAAACCTACAGCAAAGTTCTAAGAACAGTAGCATGAAGACTCACATACCTTTCACCCCTTGGCGTGTCTGTGAATGACACAGCCTGCTCTGCATTCTGCCAGCTCAGGCACACGCCCATCTCCCTCCCTCGCACTTCCTCCTCTTTCTCTCAGTCTCTCTCTCTTTCTCGCTCTCAGAGTTAGGCACATTTATCACATCCGCTTCTCTACACTTCAAAGCATCTTCTAGGAACAAGGACATCCTCCTACATAACCACAGTACAACTATCACACATTCAGGACATTTAACAAGGAATGAAACAGTAGGATCATCTAACTACACAGACCGTATTCAAATTTCCCAATTGTCCCAATAATGGCCTTTATAGCTTTTTTTTAAACAGCTATTTTTATTTTGTTTTGCTTTGTTTTGGTCTCGTATACAATCAGGTGTCATGTATTTTATTTAATTGTTGTGTCTTTTAGGTTTCCCTTATTCTAGAGTGGTTCCCCCGTCTTTTTCAGCCCATTGATAGTTGTTTGCTGAATGCCCCTCAGTTTGGATTTGTCTGATTGCCCAGCCCCCTAATTTAGAGGGCACATCTGGTTCTCGGATAGAAGGATGACTGGGGCCAGGGATAACCATGCAAACATTATTATTACACAAGGAAGTGATCTGTCATTAAAAAAATATATATATTCAAGTTCTTACTGTTGTTTTGAATACCTTCGAATTTGCCTAATGAAAAATATCACATTCAAATACTATGTCTTTTATCCTATTTTTTTTTATTATTAATGTTATCTAAGATTTGTGTGTGTGTGATAGCTGCCTGGCATATTTTCCAAGCACTTTATTTAAACCACAGAAATTATCACATTTAATAGAAACTAGAGTATTACTGTGTATGTGAGAGTGGAGAGAAAGCTAAAACTTAGGAACATCTCGGAGGAAGGAAGCAACTCAAAGGAGTGGGAAGAATTTCTCTGTTAGGCCTGGCTCCCTCCCATAAGGACTCTAGCCAAATTCTTTTCTTCTCTAAGCCTCAGTTAGCTACCTCAACTGTGAAATGAAGAGATTGAAATGACTACGTGGTTCCCTACCCTTTAAACAAACAGCAGCTTTTATCTCCAGGGACCTGTGATTCTGAAAGATTTAAATAAGTAGTTTGTATTAATTCAGTCAGTTTGTACTTCTTTTTTTCATCCAGGACCTGTATGATGCCAATCATTGCTTCTGATAATTGAGAAGTAGCCTGTGTTACTGCACTGATTTGGTATAATTCTGTCAAAAAATAAAAACAATATGAACCTTAAGTTCACTTTTGTAACTTAATTGCCAGTAAATCTACATTTCCCATTGGGCTTTTTGATATATTGAATATAATTCTCAGATTCCCATTACTAGTTGGAATCCATTAAACTTGACCTTCAAAATGATCCCCTTGAGAAGATGAGCCAGGATTTGGGTTCTTCCTGTTCCCAACCTGTCCTTGGGAGTGCTCCCTCCATTTTCAGAAGAGTGTAATTATATATATGCAGAAAGCTCTGTATAACTGTCCCCCTCTATTCCTTGGAGCTGGGGGAGGTTGACAATAAGAAAATGCTGAGTTCTGATTTATATTTTTAGCCAACAGCACAAGAAAGATACAATCCAGAGGCAAATAAACATAGAGACAAATTTTTTCCTTTACACAATCTTAGATCAGAGAGCATTATTTTCATTTAGGAACTAAAGTAACAGTTTTGAGCGAACTCATTACCTTTCAAATAGACTTCTTAGCTATTTTAGTGAAGCTTATTCCATTTAATTTACTAGCAACCTCCTGCAATCCTATTCAGAAGTGATACCTTGATTGTTATCTGTGTATCCCTAGGAAGAGCTATGAATAACTGACACTTCTTTAAACAATACACTTGCAGAATGTCTGCCACTATTAAAAAATAAATAAAACCGTATAGGATTCCTTAATCCTTAGATTGTTTCAGCCTTATGCCCTAAACTTAGTCAGCCTAAAACTGTTACTCGAAAAGAACCTCTTCGTTCTGTCTTATAAATATCTTACCTAACAACTTTCCAGAATCTCATAGCCTAGTTTTTGTATTCTAAAGCCCTCTCTTCTAAATGGTGTTAAGTACTACATTATAACATTTTGCCTCAAAAAAATCAAGAAGCCTTTTTTTAGCATTCATAATCTGTACTGCAGCAAAGAATGAAATTCTGACTGGGGGCCTGGGGAGAGTTTTATGCCTGGGAAATGAAGTATAAGAAACTTTCACTGGAGCAAAAGATTTTGGCTTCTTAAGCTTTCATATTAGACTATACATTACATAGCACCACTGTAAGTTTTTCCTTCTCCAGTGTATCTGAGGTTTTAAGTTTCTGGATTTATTATGGCACCCAGTAGCAAAGCTGGAGTCAAGTGTTTTCAAGGCTTCCATTAGAAATTCCTCTTTCAGAGTTTATTACTTGACTGTTTCAAATTATGTGAGAGAAACTTGGCACATAGGTTTTTGAGCTGGATTACTTTTTCAACATAAAATCTAATTTATTTCAGTTTGTTTTTAATCTTAGAGATGGGCCAACAGCTCTTCTCATAGTTTTAAGAAGATATGATTATAATTCTAAATAATATGTCTTTTAAAAAAAGAAAAAGAAAGAAAAGAAACTGTACTTTCCAACTTTATGTTCATAATTTTTTCAAAATCTTAGTTGAAAAATAGAAGAAATTTATTTTTACAAGGTATTTGATTAGTATTCTTGATATCTGTTTGCAGATCATTTCACCATGTGTAATGCAGCATGAATGATTTGGTGCATGCCTGTCAGAGTTCATCTGACTGTTTTTACTATGCATTGTTCTTGCTGTTCAAATGTCTTCATCCTGAAGACTTGATGTTCCCTTCATAGTGCGTGGAACAGGGCAGGAAAATCTTATGTGGCAATCACTTGAAATATTGCTCGTAAAATTCGCCGTCTCTGTCCTTCAAAGAAAACCAGCTGGAGGCCTTCCTCCACATGCGGAGAGATCTAGGATGGGCCACTTAGCAATGACTCTAGCCCCTTCTTGCCTCCAGCATCCTTCTCACGCTCCTTGTCAGCTTTCTCTGGCGTCTCCTTCCCTCTTCCTCTCTCACATCCACCCTCATTCTTTCACCATTTCATTTATGTAAAAATATTGATTGGCAGGCTCGAGATCATTTTTCTTTGTACACCTTCCTGAAGACCAAACCACATTCTTCACACTGCTGCTTTTAACTTTAATGTACTTTGTATCATTGACTCAGCACTTTCAGCTTAACAGCAAGTTATCCTTTTCTTCTCATTGTTCCATCAAAAATCATAATAATGACTATTATGTATAAAGCCCCAAAAACTGACACTTTACAACAATTAAAGACTTTCAAGTGTTGTATTGACCCAGAATAGGTGTAATCTAGCAAACTGACTTTTTTTTTTAAAGTACCGCATTATTATTGCTGTTTCCTAAATACAACTTCTGTTGTATTTGTGCCCACTTGTTGGGCCTCATTAGTATAAAATACTAAGTCACCTTTCTTGGCAATATTTTGAAAAGTTTAAACTCCAGAGACTTTAGGAAAATATTTAAGAAGGTATCCACCAATTAGACCAGTGAAAATTTTTGAAAGATACTTACTAGTCTTTGCCTTACAAAGAAAATTCAAAATGAAAACCTGCTATTTCTATGACCCTATGTGGCTAGATGGGTTATTGGGGCTTAATCCTTTGTTACTATCATCAAGTAATAGTTATTATTCAAACATATTTCATTCATATATATATATATATATATATCTTCTTGAAAATATTTACATGCTAAAAACAAGAATAATAAAATATCAGATACTGCTGAAAATATAAGAGTTGAAATTACTTGAATAATGTTCTGTCCTTTTGTATCAATAAATGTCACTCTGTGGATTAGTCAAACCAAGTAATTCTGGGGAAGACAGATAAATTCTATTTTGACTTTTTAATACAGAAAAATATGAATATTTTCTTCCTATTCACAATATATTTTCCCTTCATAGTTTTTTTAGTGAGTAAAAATAATACTGAGGGAATGTTAGTGAGTGCACTGTTGACTGTGTGCTCAGAACTACTAGATAACATGTTTTAGACACACAATTATTTTAACATTGTGTTAAGACTGTACCCTGGGCAAGATCCAGGTTCTTGGACTTGTTTATCTTCTGTGTGAGGACAACTAACTGTCCGATGCCAAAATACAATGAACTTTCAAATATCAAAGAGGAAAATTAAGTATTTCAAGTCCTCAGCTGGTTTACAGATGTGTGAGCTTTGTAGTCCATTTTCTGGCTCCAATAGGGCATTGTGACAATTTTTCCAATATGTGTACACTAGATAAGTTTTGGAAGTAAAATTGC
This sequence comes from Vicugna pacos, assembly GCF_048564905.1. Taxonomy (NCBI): domain Eukaryota; kingdom Metazoa; phylum Chordata; class Mammalia; order Artiodactyla; family Camelidae; genus Vicugna; species Vicugna pacos. The sequence goes on along the minus strand of NC_132995.1, from coordinate 30,259,027 downwards.
TCACTTTAAATACTGAAATAATTTTCTGAACTTAAAATTTTTATGTTTATTTTTTCTTAAAAGATGAAGTCTAAAACCAAGCTTCACAATTTTTAAAATACTTTTGAATGTAAAACATATGAAATTAAGGAACCTTTCTCTGTCAGGAAAATAAATGCCTTTTGAAAACAGGGACTCATTTAGATCTATGATTAACCTTTAACAAGATCTTCCTGTTAAATTCTACATTTGCTTTAATCTCAGTAGGAAAAATACAAACTAGTATTGCAGGATATAGAGTTTCTATATACCCTGTGGACGTTAAATGATCTCTTACAGCTAAAGGCACATCTGCAACATATTTAAATGCCAGCTTTGGGCATTATTAGTATAAAATGCTAAGTCACTTTTTTTGGAAATATTTTGGAAAGTCTGAACTCCAGGAGGAAACGCCAATAAATGGTAATCTTATGATACCATTTGTTTTGAGGGAGTGGTGGGAAGATGAGTGGTTGTATTGCACGTTTTCATTTAGTGAAAAGTGGTATGATAGTCGTCCTTAAAATAAGCAGTTTGGTGGTGGAACAATGGCTGTGCTAAAGACCGATGGCCTTTTGCACCATCTTTCAGGACACTGGAAAATGATTTTAAATTCATATTATCCCTTGTTGTAGAGGTGATAGAAGTCATTAAATTTGGGTCTCCCTTCAAACTGTGAGAGTCTATGAGTTAAGGAAAGTTCAAGAATGATTATTGGTTGGTTTTAAACAATAAATCTATCCTTAGAAGGTGTAATAAACTAAAAACCTCAGTGACTGATAATGCAAGTGTGAATTTTTTTCTAGGTAACATACAGTGAAAAATTGTAGTCCCACGACAGACTTTTTTCCTTCTGTCTTGCATTTTTTATTCTCTCTCTTTTTCTTAAATACATCGTTTGAAGGTCAAACATTCGGGACAACGTAGAAATGATTAAGCTTCATAAGCAGCTAGTGGAGAAAAGCAATGCTCTTTCAGTAATGGAAGGAAAATTTATTCAGCTTCAAGAGGTACTGTGATTATTTTATTATGATGATACATAGATGCAAAGTTTCAAAAATAGAGTTCATGGTTTTTTTTTAAGTAGAATGGTCATAACACTAAAAAGTAACTTTTAAAGATTGCTCTTCTTATTCTCGAGTGTGTATAATTTCACTTCATATATTGTTAGTTATTTATTACTTAGTAACTAAAGAAATAACTAACTGCTTGGATTTTTTGTAAATAGCTGTGTCATCTTAAAATAATAAGCACATTTATCATAACTCATCTCATGTCCAGAAAATTTATTTTTAACTCCTTTTAACTGAAATCCTGTGGGCACATAGCACTGAAGGTTTAGATATATTTGCATATATCTTCAGTTCTAAGCATTTCTGAAATATCCAAGATAGATCCAAGTAATGAGTAGGTCAGTAATCAGGTTTTGTTAAATCTTCTTTGATATGTGGTGTTTTGTTTTGTCACTACCGGTATCAGAAAATGTTTGAATACCCATCTTGACAACTGTTAGTGTTATTATTTTTTTTAATCCTAACCTTTCAGGTTGACAGTACTTAGGACTTTTATCCCCATGGTTGTTTTAACAAGAACTGTGGCCCCACAGGAATGTGCCATCAGAGAGCTCCTACTTATTAGCACTGCATAATTAACGTGGGTTCTGGAATTAATGAACTCCAAAACATTCCAGATGAGCAGAATTCATATTAAGCAGTACTTTCTTTGAAGTACTGAAACAAGGAAAGCAGTAAAGTGTTGCAAAGCATAAGGTCATCTGAAGCCTAAATTCACTATTGAATGAGAGAAATATTTTTAAACTGTACTCTGGGTCGTGTTCTCCATCCTGCAGGGAAAAGATTAAAAATACAGATAGTTGAAATAAATCTAAAAAGAAGGGAATCAAAAAGTGATTTTTGCATTCCTTTATCACTTCAACTGTTTTGCTTTCCATTTAACGGTGACTCAAGGTATTTGTTTAAATACCGTGAATAGCAAGTGTCTTCGATAGCACAGGTACCTCTTTTGGGATTGACAGTGGGTAAAGAGTTGAGAAGTTCAGACCAACAGCTTCAATAAGGCAAAAAGCCCAGAGAAAGCTAGCTAAAGGTAGTATTCTGTAATCATACCAAGACTAACAAAAACAGCAGTCAAGTGGCTCAACACCCGTGTTTCTTTTAAATAATTGAAGAACTTCAGTAGTTTAGTGATTTTAATTAGCAGATGAGATATTATATGTTATGGTCATATGGACTCTGAAAATGCTTTAGTATAATCACCTTTTTATTTGAAAAAAAAGTATGTGGCATTTAAGTATATAAAATTGAATTTAAGACATATTCATAAATAAGTCAATTGAGGGGGGAGTAATTAGGCTTATTTATTTACTTTTTTAAGAGGAGGTACCAGGATTGAACCCAGAACCTCATGTATGCTAAGCAAGCGCTCTACCAGTTGAGCTATGTCCTTCCCCTCCAAGTCAATTTTAAAAGTTAAGGAGACTTCAGTAACTATTTTACTGAATTGAAATTTTTGACTTAAGTGTATTAAAATTAGAAGTTGGCTGTTTTTATGGTGTGGTGACAAATCTTTTCAGTTTGAATATCTGTGGTCAGCATTTATTTTTAACCCATGCAGCAGCATTTTTAGACAGCATGTCCAGCCACTCTGAGCGCAGCAAAAAGAAAAAAAAATTAATTACTAAAACTAATTTACTCAGTAGTCACTATTAACAAGTCAAAAAACAAGGAGGAAATAAAACAAAGACAAAAACAGTTTGCACAGTATGACTCTGTGCTAAACTATTTTCTTCCTCATGATACACTTTGGTCAAGAGTGCCTTTTACGGAGAAATTGTACACTGTATAATAGCATATTAATACAGTAACATATATACATTGTGAGGTCAAGATAAACCAGATAAACCGTGTAACATGAACTTCAGGAGTAAGTTCATTTATGGAATGGTAATCATTCATTCAAAGCAGAATCTGAAAATAATTTTGAAAGGATTTCCTTTTTCTTTTTCAGAAGCAAAAAACTCTCAGGATCAGCCATGATGTCTTGATGGCAAATGGAGACGAGCTAAATATGCAACTTAAAGAGCAGCGTTTAAAATGCTGCAGTCTTGAGAAACAATTGCGATCCATGACGTTTTCTGAAAGGAGAATAGAGGAGGTAAGCTCTGAAAGAGTTTAGCCATCCCTTGCATTAAAACTTCTCTGGAATTGTTTTGGAAAAGTAAAATAGAGACATTTCAAATATTATATTGGCTTAAAAATCCTAAATTACGTGCATGACACTCTGAGCACAGCAAAATATAGTCAGTATATTACGTGCATGGCAAATTTGTGCTTAAAAATCCTTGCAAGTGTGCTGAGACCCACTATTTATCTAAAGGATTAAGGATCCTTGAGGGAAAAGAAACCCGTAACATTTTTAAATGGATGCCGGATTACCTGTGGAACTTAACTTTCTCAGCCTTAACAACTTATTAGTCATTGGAGATATCAGAACAATTATAGGAATATGTCTGTTTCTAAGGAGAAGGATGTTCTTCCCAGCATCAGCAAGTTTGTGAAATTGTTTTTTTTTCTAGGAAGTTGTTTAAAAACTCATCTTCCTATTCGTGTTGCTTCTCATGTCTCCCAGCCAGCACAATCTTTTTCTGTAGGCTGTTAAACTTGTTCTTAAAGAGAATGGAAATGAAATAAGATGCCTACCTTCTGTTCTCGTCTTGGAAGAATCTTTTATGGTGTCGTATACTAGCATCAAAAGAGAATTCTGAAAATGGAATGAATTTTAAGAGTACTCTGATCCATGGGAAAAGGTTGTAACAGTAAAATATACTGGTGAATGAAACTTAAATACTAGAAATATATACAGAAAGCTACCTTTTAGTCATAAAGATATAATTATTACCCTGAGTTTATTTCTAGAACTATTATTCATCGGGATGAAACAAGGTGTACAATTTTATTTATTCGTTCATTTAAAAGATGTGCTACTGGCTCTTAATAAATTCTAGGTGAAATGAGAAATTGTATCTTCAGAGTAAATAGTGATTGACACAGTTTGAACCATGAGCCAAAAGAAAACTTCATCCTTTTATTTTGAGGGGCCAAATGGAAATAAATACAAAATGAATGTAATGATGAAATTCATTGGAGAGGAAAGTAAAAAATATTATGTTTCCTCAGACTTAACAGCAAGCTTTTAACACGTTCTTTATTGAGTTTTGGCACATGTTGCTATAAAGCAGTGCATAGTTCCTACTAAATTAAAACAGAAATATTAATTTCATGTTTACTTAACAACTTGGAAAAAATTAGTGCTAAATTAAATACAGACAATATAAGTGGGCTAGTTCGCAGCTGCAAGTTAGAAATCAAGACTGAAACATGTTAGCTTCCTTGCATTTTTTTTTAACCCCCACATGGTTTTATAACCACCTAATGTGTAATTTTTTTTTTCATTTTAGCTTCAGGATAGAATTCATGACTTAGAAAAGGAACGGGAACTTTTAAAGGAAAACTATGATAAACTTTATAACAGGTAAACCACGATTCCATGTGCTCTCTCCTTCTCTTGTTTGAGATCTTTCTCTCAAAGCATTGGATGTCAGAATACCTAATATTGACCAATTAGCAACAGATGATTGCAGGAAACCTATATGTGTTATAAAAGAAAAATAAGCTTTTTTAGGCCCTAGTAGTAAGTTCTTTAACCTGAGTGGCAGTATGGTTACTAAGAAAACCATATCCCTTTGTTGCCAGTAACAACTACTGTCATTTATTGAACACAAACTGTAAGCTAAATACATAAGTTGTTGTAACTTTCTCACAACAACCTGGAAATGTAGATTTTATAAATGTCCATTTTGCAGACAATGAAAGGAAAACAGGATTAAGTAAATCTGCCTATGTTCTTAAAGCTAGGAAGTGATGAAGCTTGTATTTGAACCTCTTATGGTCTCTCCAAGCCCCTGTTTCCTCCGCTGGGCTGTCCAGCCTATTAGCTGAGAGTGATTCTGTTGGTGGAAAAGCAGAGGTGTTCACTTACAGTTATTTCTGTGTCTTATAAAGAGAAACACAAGCATCTTTATCTTAAGATAAATGTTAAAAAGCTGCTTCACTTTTTTTAATCCGCTTCATAATTATGGTATTTTAAAAATTAATCCCTTCTGATAATGTTAGCAATAAAATTCGGCTTCACAGTTAAATTTAGTTAAGTGATACAGATGTGTGCCTGTGTGTATTTTTAAGTCTTTTCAGTGTATGATGCTGATAAATGATACATACAGTTTACATGAAAGTAAACTTTATATATATTGAAATACATATGTTAGAGCTGGTGTTCAGCAGTTACTTCTCGTGGATCATATTTGAAACACCAGAAAATAGCCATCTGATCTACAGATATACCTTTAACTTTTTAACTGTCTATGTTTTATGTTTGATATGTTTTATAAACTGAATTTAGTTTTGGTAAATTAAAGAAATCATACCTAAAAAGTGTAAGGGGAGGCTCTGATTTTGGTTGACTATGAAAAGACACCTAAATTAGTGTTACGTCTCATTCCAGCGGTATGCATCATCTATGTCTCTTGTACTAGTGTTAATTATCTCTACAGAGTGGCTCATTATATTAAGGGTGGCTAACAGCAGGTTCAGACATCACTTAAAGTAACACCTGGGGCTCTCCAGCAAGGCTAGACTGACTGAAAATCTTTAGGTGGGATTTGCCTTAGACCCCCTTCCAGGTGATTTGGCCCTCGTGCTTTGTTCTGGTCCGTCTCTCATCAGCCTTGGTTAATTTTACCAAAAGCATTTCTTACACCTCCTGTTTTACAATATTTCCATCTCTATAGAACAACGCATAGGTTTATATTGTTATGTACTTAAGTATTTGGTAGTTACGTGTTTGAAAATTTTAAATTTCAGTGTACAAATCACACAGCCACCACATTATATATAACAGAGAAAATGATGTTATCCCCATCTCGAGGGAATTGAGACTCAAGAAAAATTAAGAGACTTGACAGTCATGTGGCATTTGCTGAGAGTCTAGCACAGTACTAAAACTCATTTCTTTTGACTCTAAAACTTGAATTTTTTTTCCCTGCGCCTTACTATCCCTCTGATTTTTTATTGCAATGGAAAATTGTGTATGAGAAAGGGAAACATTCATGGAATAACAACTGTCATAAATTCACATATTTTTATTCATTTATATTTATCTTCAACATCTTGTAATTTTAAATAATTTAACATGGCCCTAATATATGAAAATAAGTGCCATTTGGTCATTACTTATACATTTTCTACTTACCCCCAATTTGAGGATATACTGAACATACTTTCTTGTAATTAAAAACATTAAACTTAGCTAGCAATGGTGCATAAATGAAATTTTAAGAAAGACATGTTTTTCTCATATGTAGTTTATCACCATGAAACTTTATCTTTCCATATTAGAAGATGATCTAAGAGTGTAAATCTGACTTTGAAGGGTTGTTTTTTTTTTTAATGTTTTATGCTTGAGCAACCTTTTTTCCTGTCACATTAAAAATAAACTTCATTATGCTGCTTATACTTGAATTTTGTGTGAGGTGTTTGGAAGTAAATGTGTATAATAAGTGTCAAAACATTTGTGTCAAAAAAAGTCACTTAGGCACAAAACCCAGCAAGCACACATGATAGTAAATAGAACTATAAAATTCTGTGACACAATTTTTTTCATATATAATATGTTTTCAGAAGCATGGTTGGAAAAAACTTTACAAAAATCAACATCCTCCCTAAGATTCTTTACAGCTCTTGTATTTCATGGCAATGTTTTTCATCATTACCAATAACTAATGCTCATCACAAATTACATTTATTCCTTGCTTGGTTAGTCATAGTGATAGCATGTTTTTAAAGGAAAGCATTTGTTTGTTATTCAAAATTGGCAAGTTTGCAGGAGAAAAATGTGATTTGCATTTTTGCAGATTGCATTCTCATCTTCCTTTTTCAAATGATATTTTGAATGTGTTTATTACTTGACATATGACATATTAGAGAATCATCTGGTAAGATAAAATCCTCATGTAAGTATTTGGTATGAGCTGTTTTTAATATATTAAAATATTTTTGATACAATGCCAAGAAATAAGTATAACTTTAAGGAATGTTCATTTAAAAAATTCAGAATAAAATTTTTGCAATTAAATCTATTTGGTCAGAGAGACATTCTATACTATAATATATTTATGTTGTATCCCATTTTTGAAGTCAAGATGGTTATAGGATGATGAACAATATAGTTTTAGCTGATGAATGTAATAGTCCTTCAACTGTGATATAGATCAATAACCTGGAAAATGTAGGTGTCACCACTCCTGTGAAACTTCCACACCTGCCCTCCCCCAACCTCCGATACCATCCCGTTCAGATTCAGTCAACTTGAGTTTGAATTCAGTGATTTTTAAAGTATTAAATCCCTGAGAGATACTAATCTAATGCCTATTTAAAAGAAGAGTTGGTCCAGTTTTTGAAGATGATATTAACTGTTTTAGGAATTGAGTGATTCAAGTCTTTACAGTGTGATAGTCATCTATTATCGAAGTTTAAGGGAGCATTACTGACCACCCATAGACTCTCTGCAAAAAGATCTTAGGATGGAGATGAATTCTCAGCTCTTTTTTTCAGTCTTATCATGTTGTTGACCAAGGGTGTGTGTTTACAGTATGCTGACCATGGTGGGCATTCCACTGTAGGCTGATAACTTTATCACTCCTGCAACATAATACAACAATGAATTGTGCACAAAGACCAACTATGATTCTCCGCTCAGTTGTCACTGTAGGCAATATACAAAAACATTTTCATGAATAAAAGGTTCTCAAAGACTGTTCTCATATGCAGATTTAATCATGTGCACAGCCTCTACAAAGAAAATGGAGCCAGATGTGGTTTACCATTTATAGTTACACAGATGGCTCCAAGCATAGAGGAATACAGTAAATTCAAAAGGAATTCCTCATGAAACTCCAGTGGAATGTAATCCTAAATTTAGAGGGAAGATAGCAGTGGACTAAATTCAGAGTGACTTATGCTGATTTACACTAGTATTTTGTGGGTTTGGAAAAACCAGGCTGCTAAATTGTTCTTAATTTAAACACATACAGCTTCTGATGTTTCTGCCAGATTAACTGTTGGTGATCTTTTTGCTGGTACTAATGCTATTGGAACACTACTGTTTCTAATTTTTGGTGGCTGATATAATGTATGGTTGTGCCTATTTCATCATGCTAATTTTTTTTCCGGGTAGTACATGTTTTTAATAATATGAGACACACACACATGCATACACACATATACACTCACAAATATGCATATATATGTATGTATTTGGTGTATATAATTTGACCAGGCATGGAAATATATTTGTTCTTTATTAAAAAATGAAAATGGAAGGGAATATTCTTTAGTATTTAAAGTACATATTTTATTTGGATTTCATTTAGACCTAGGTAATTCCACCTTTGATAAAATTAACTTAAAATATTGGTATATCAAATTCATGCATTTTTTAAGGTTCCGTATCCATATGTGAAATGAGAACATTGATAGAAGAAACAGATGTCATATTTAGAGAAACTTCTATAATTCCATTTATTTTTAAGAACATATTATTCTAAATGCAATAAAAACATTCAAACTATAAAATAAATTCACAGCTTTATTCTTTTGAAAGCTGTGCCTCCCAGAGAAGTATCTCTTTTGGAATAAAACCTCAGACTAGCTGCAAGCAACATGAAGGGCAATTTTCAATAACAAGCTTCTTTTCCATTTACTTCATCAGTACAAAACCAGGTTTTGTGTATTTCTGCTTCATTTACTGGGTTTAAAATAAGTAGTAGGGTCAAAGCTGCTGATAATTATTCAGTCATATCAAGCTTCACAGATAATAGTTTTCTGCTGAAGTTCAGATCGAGACCAGTTTTTCCAAAACCTGGCTATCACCTGGGGCTTTATAAAACTATGAATTCCTGGGCCCCAGGACCTTCGTTTTTAATCTAGCACCAGTGTCTCATTTAGACCAGCATTCGGGAACCTACTGGCCTAAACAAATGTTTACTGTATACCTCCTGCATATCATTTAGTTATTTGCAACTGGTTCTTTCAATATGCTGGTCCTGACCGTTAGTAGATTTTAATGATAGTTTAAACGGCTCCACTTTTATTAAGGAACAATAATTCTGTCTACATCATTCTTATTAAGGTGTTCTTACTTGGTTTTCATCCCAACCATGTGTTAAAGTAAAACTATTTCTCCTTAGCCTATTGCTCTTTGGTTTTTAGGACAAAAACTGCATTATCACTGCTTCTTGATAATCAGAATTGCCGTCTTATAGTTCAATATGCTGTCATTTTGTGGCCAGTATTTTGTGACTTTGTTATTATCACAGACTCTTTAAAAGTTTCAGATTCTAGACTTAGAGATCAGGTGGAGAGTTCCATTTCTCCACATTAAGTGGGTTTATTCGTGGGAGAGAATGGTTTTGTCCGATGTCTACTGCTGAGGTTTGAAATTGTGGATTCCTCTGGAGTATGTACGGTATCTGAATTCCTTTACTAGTCCCACAAAAGCTGCTCACTGCCAACTTTTCTGACTTTAGAGCTCTAAATTAAGGCCAGTTCCTTTGCTCATCCCACAAACTCTTTCATGTTCCCTAACCGCAGCCTGAGAAAGGCGCCTTGGTTTCAACAGCAGCAGACCAGCATATGTTTACTTAATTCCTAAGACATGATGACAGTGGTCTCTGTGCCACTAAAAGCTTTTCTCTTTATTATTTTCGGTTGAAGCTGATTTCCAAGCTTTCCTTGCATGTCACGTGTGTTTTGCAGTGCCTTCAGTGCTGCCCATGAAGAGCAATGGAAGTTAAAGGAACAGCAGCTGAGAGTACAGATTGCTCAACTGGAGACTGCTCTGAAATCTGATTTAACAGACAAAACTGAAATCCTTGACAGATTAAAAACTGAAAGAGGTACATGTAAAATGACTACCGACTTACTCATTTCAGACATGCGTGTTATTCCCTGTTAGTCACTGACTCGATAAGTACTTTGGTGCCTACTGTTCTGCCGGGCACCTTGCTACGTACGGGGGACACAGCCTGTGTTAACAGCCATCCACTCTTAGGAGTTTATTGATTGCTCAGAATTTCTCTTTACTCAGTTTAGCATATGTGCCAAAGGAATTGTTTTTTCTGAGTTAATCCTGTTCAGGTTGTCTTTAATTTGTTTAATTTCCCTAAATTTATTCAACAGTCAACAAGTGTTTGAGTACCAGTTCATGCTAGGCACTGTTTTAAGTTCTGGGGATACAACAGTGAGTAAACAAAAACCTTGTCCTCATGCAGCATACATTCAATAGGGAGAAACTGACAATAATTATATAAATATGTGATACATCAGGTGGTGGCAAGTGCAGTGGGTTAAAAGGGGGGAAAAAAGGCAATGTAAGACAACAGAAAGTGGTAGAAATCGTTGCTTGGATGTTTTTGATCTGGCAAACAGGGAAGATCTCTCTGACAGTGAGATGTCTAATTCTACTCTGTGACAGAGAACTTAAATACCAGGAAGCCTTGTCAAGATGCCCCAGCTAAAATAATAATCATTAATAAGTTTCAGGTTATGAATCCCAGATCTCAGCCCTCTTGTCTCATTGAAGTAAAATAGTTATAATCAAAGTAGATGTCTGCTTTACTCTGTCATACACTCACATACACACAAATGCACAACCAGGGACATGAATTATTTGCTCCAAGGGTTGTATCTGTTTTCTCATCCACTAGCTAAATCCAGTGATACAATAATAAGGTTGCTCCTTTTGAACATTCCCAACAGTTGCATGAGAACATGTAAAAGTTTAATGCAGACTCTGAAATTGGGAGGCATCTTATAATTGATAACATTTTCAAAATTATGGTCTGACTTTTTTTTCAACATTTTAAGAAGTCTGAAATTGGAATGCATCTAATAATCAATAGTCTTAATTTCAATGAAATATGTGTGCAATATTTATTTACCAAGTGCCTAAATTTGATGACAGGTGGTTTATGAATTTTTCTCTAGAAGACTGTGAGAATAAAATGGTGACATGATTTCTGACTGGGTAGATGTTTAAAAGTTTTTATGTCAAAGATCCATCGTCCTGATTTTAATGTGTAGTATTGATTACTTAACAGAGTGCCTTATTTAGTAGTTGCTCAATAAATTCTTTCACTGAAGTGGAATTGCTCGATATTTCCTCTCTCTTTCTAAAGAAAAGAGAAATGAAATAAACTTTTCTTGTTTCTGTGCTTTCTGTACTTCCCTAGGTATCAAGAATTCCAAAACTCTTATCTTTAGACATTTGAATTGGTCTCTGGAAAGAAACTTATAAGGGGATAGAATCTTGGCAGTGTTTTTTTAGAAAACCTGTTTATTGCTGTTGGATTAATTCTGGGGGTTCTTTTAAATTACTGAAACGACAGTTGCTAAGTTATTTTAATGCAACTAGTCCATTCCTCATCTTGTTTCTTTTTACTTTTTTTAATGTCTTTTTCAGATTGAGTAATAAAAATAACTCATGTACCCTTTTTTTAAAGAGTCCAGTAAACAAAAAATTCTGAAAAATCACTCAATCCCACAACCCTCAAGATAATCACAATTAATATTTTTATGTGTATCCTTCCAGAGTTGTTTCTGTATGTATACATATAATTTTATAATGTGCTTTTTTATTTATTATGAAATTGTTCCTTGAGTACAAATATAAATTCACAACATCATCATTTATAATGGCTGTCATAGTTTTCCAGTGTGAGGATGTACCATAGGTTGTTTTACAATCTTCTATTGATGAATTTTTAAATAGCTTCAGTTTTTTTAAATATCATGAACATCTTTCTACACAGATCTTTATGCATTTATCCAATTATTTTCTTAAGAAAAATTGCTAGAACTGAATCTTTATTTTTAATGCAACTGTGATTCTAGTTATTTTTGCTTGAATACCTGAAATTTACAGGTCTGATAATTTAAGTTTTCTTTGTGAAAATGTTACAATAGATTATAAGAAAAATAGCACAGCCTCTAAACCAATTTTTTTTTTCCCCAGGGAAATGCTAAACAAAAAACTGAAACTGTCCATTTAAGGAAATCTTTTAATATTTAGAAAGTTCCTTTTTGTATTACAGATTTTGAAATTATTTAATTTTACTTTGAAGTCTCTTCACACATTTACCTTTTCATGTATCAAGTGTTCTTTGCCAGAAGATGTTTCCCTGGCTTCTTGTAGTCATTCATCTAACTGGCAAATTATTTTTAAAGAATACTCACCTCTTTATTCAAGGTACAAATTAGTTTCAGATTGTGTGAATATGTGGGGGAAGGATATGTAAATGCAGTTTGCATTTGGTTAATGCTTAAATTAACTGCATGTGTTTAAGGGCCTGCTTTTGAAAGTTCCTTTCTATCTTTAGCTGAAATGCATAATTCAGCATAATGCATATGGTTATATTGATCACAGCTGAAGATATTAGCACAAAGGAGCTCTGAAAATTGTTTAGTTGAATTGTTCTCCGCACTCTGCTTATTAATGGTGTGCTTGAAGAACATAATTTTAAAAGAGTGAAATGTTATCTCATTTGGATAAAATGCTGTTTAGCTTAACCTGCTTTTTGTCAAATCATTCCGTAAAGAGGTTATTTTTCATCTTGTACAGGGTGCTTTGATTTTTCATATTATAATTCAGCAAGTCTATTTCCTCTCTGAACTGTAGCGTCTCCGTACTTTTAAAAGACCCAGGAGTTATATCCCCAATAAACAGTATAAGAAATGAAAAATATAGGAGATAATTCTACATAAAATTCAGTGGGAGACAGTTACTGATATTCAGTAATATCTTTCTTCTCCCACTAATAAGTTATTTTCCCACTAATAAAGCCCTAGTTTTAAAAATATCAGTGAAGTGGGAACATAGAAATTGAAACAAAAATCAGTAAAGGAAGAAATATTTGAATAAGCTTATTTATACCAGTAGTACATTGTTCTTAGGACCCTGCTCTGAAAAATTGAAAGAATAGAAAAACTAGAGCACAGAAATAATAGGTAGAATATGCTGTGTCTGAAGACGGAGCAGTCATCTTTACACTTTAGGTCCCCTCAGAACCCCTAAAAGTTTCACTGACCAGAGAAGGAAATTACTTTATCCTCGGGACCTTGATTTCACATCTTTCTGACCATATTTACCTTCTTTTTTGTTACCTAATCATTCTATCTGGATGTTGTTTTAACCTAATCAACATAAAACAAAGGTTTCTACATACTTATTCTACTCTCTAAGCAAAAGAGCAAATTTATCTCGTAAGAATTCATATTTATTGTTATCCTAAGTTTTAGTTTAGAGACAAATATTTGACCTTTAAATTTCTAAGTATTGTTCACATTTGGAAATTCGTTCATTTTAGTTCACTAAATATTTATACTCTAGGATAACCTTTTAATCTTTCATCAATAAGAAAAATATTTACGTATTTGATATTAAAATGGCTATACATTCCCTAGGGTTACTTTTTTTCCTTAACTTTTCAGGTTGCCAGGAAGTATGTGATATTAAAAATATTCACATTTAGTCCATGTCTTCTTAACTGTGTGTAATTTACAGTTTTTACTTACATATAGTATTTATGGCTTGGGAACACAAAGCTTTATAAAAGCCAGAGACATTTTTGTATAAAATGCAGTCAGTGTGCAAATATATTCATGTAAAGAATTCTTGGCAAATATGTTGATATCCCTTTTTTTAAGAAAAGGAAACAAAAATGTACAACTTGAACTGAGGACTTAAGATAATCATAAATCTTTTGTGAGCAGGATGAAATTAGTAGAGACACTTGGGATGACATGGTTTAGAGTTAGTACATAAGGAACCAGCAAAGGGGAACACTTCACCACCACAGTGAACTCTGGTGAAGGGTATACTTAAGAACGTGGGACTAAAGAACCAATTTGTTAGCTAGCTATTATGCTTTTTTTTTTAAGTTAAGCATATTTAATGCAGGGAGTGAAAAATTAGTCTCTTTATGGATTTGCTGTCTTCTGTAGCTCTACCCTGTACCCTGCTCATGGGTCATGGCGAATGAGCACGTAGGCAAACATAACCCGTCTCCATTCCTTAATGATAGCTCTGAGTCCACGTTCTAATTAATAACATGAACGCAATGAATAAAGAACACGTGTGAATTATTATTGATTCTACCATGCATGGTTGAGAATCCACTTCTCCTACCTTAACGGATTTATTAAAAGCAGGGTTGATGAAAATTATGGATCCAAAGTTATTACCAGAGAAATTATCTTGTTTTAACAAAAAGACTTTATGCTAAATTGGGAAAAGAAAATTCAAGGAAGTCAATTTTAAAAAAACTAAAAGACAAAAATTTTTTTTGCATGCCTTTCAGGACCCTTAATAAGTAAGTAGAAATCATAGATTTAGAAACATATTTTCTTAGGTATTTTAGATAGAATGTTCCTTTGAAGTCCCAGAGGCCACAATTTCCTTATATTAATACTGTGAACCTAAGTTTTAAGTTTTTGATAAGCAAGTGAATCATATGGTGGACACATGATAGTGTTCCTTTGTTCCTCACTCCCCTGCTGCCTTTGTCTAGGTGCTAGCTCAATTTCCCCTGCAGCCAGGACAATGCTGGATCGAGCTTGGTGTGTGTCGTGAATTAAGTTAATTTAAAATGTGTTCCTATACCTCATTCTCACTTACCTTCCTAATTGTGTCAACTTTATTTTTAAGACCAAAATGAGAAAGTTATTCAAGAAAATAGAGAACTGCAGTTACAGTACCTGGAACAAAAGCAACAACTTGATGAACTTAAAAACCGCATGAAGTTTTACAACCAGGTGAACTATTTTCTTATTTAGGAAATGAACTCCAAATTTTTATCTAAATATTTTGTGTAAAGAAAACACTATACCACAAAGCAAAAGAATACAAATATATTACTTAGTTGATTAATTCATGCTATCTGGCAGCTTATGTTCTGTGAGGGTGATCTGCATAATTGGAATATCTCTTGTACTTTCCATTAATATCGTGAGCTTTTACTGACTGTGTCTTTTGCAGGAGAGTGATATTAATGCTGATGAATTGAGTGAAGCTCTCCTGCTTATAAAGGTAACTTTCTGAACTTCACTATGATTTTCATGTCTGCATATAACTGTTTCAGCATAATGATGACCCTTATCTGTAACCTTTATACTTAGAGAATGAATTATTCAGGAAAGTGGTCAGGTGACATTTAGTTACAGCATATACATATTTCATAATGACATCAAAATTGCATTAAAGTAGACCTCAAAAACTCTTATTTAAAGCACTTTCTCCAAGTGTAACAAACATTTTACTTTTATGTGCCCCACTGTAAAACTAATCAACAGTTTTCTTTCCTGAGAGACCTTGGTGCACCCTATTATCTTAAGTAAAATATTGAATTATATATGTCACCAGAAGAAATTTTCCAGTTCTAGGATATTCTGTTATTTACAAAAAGACACAAGAAAATATATATCTTTCCTTTTAGATTATCGCAGTGTAGATTTTAATCAAATGAAAAAATAGGAATAAGTGTTCATGATTCTTTAAGTCATGAAGTAATAAACTTTTTTATTTCTCTGTAGTTGTTCCAAATATCTCTCCGAACATATATTCTACATCAGGACTATTTTATTCCTGATAGGAAATGGAAATGTATCTGTTTTCAATTAATGATTGTTTCTTGCTACATCCATATTAATTCACAATTACATTTTAGAACTCTTGGTACTAAAACATGTTTTTATTTTAGGCTCAAAAATCACAAAAAAATGGAGACCTTTCTTTTTTAGAGAAAGTAGACAGTAAAATTAGTAAAGATCTAGAGCGTTCCATGAAAGAGCTGCAGGCGACTCATGCAGAAACAGTGCAAGAACTGGAAAAGACAAGAAACATGCTAATCATGCAACATAAAATTAATAAAGATTATCAGGTAATGTAATACGCTAAATTGGGAGGGTAGGTTTTTTTATAATTTTCTACTGATGATTGATATTTCTCAACAGTATCATGTATTCTCAATCTGTTATCATGTATTACCACATGCCTGGAGTTTAGCCTTGTAGCTAGATACTTAGACTAAATAGTTTAAAAACAAATCTTTTTTTTTTTTGAGTCCTTGGTTTTAGAGAATGAATAGTGGCAATGAATTCCCCCTTTACGACTAGTGTTAGCTCATTCTGCAAATGGGTTATAGTTCTCCTGAAGTCCTGCCACAACCACATGTTATATTAGCTTTTAACAAATGGTAATATTACCTCCTTAAAAAGGAATCCAGAGTTTTGTTGATTTTACTTCTGATTTATGACCATTGCCAAGCATAATTTTCTAAACTGTAAGCTCTTTGAAGTCAGGAAACAATGGCTTACAGCTCCTGGTATCCCTAGGATCTAGAAAATGCTTGAATCATAGTTGCTTTAAAAAATGAAAGTGGAACTAATTGTAAGTAATGAAACTTGTTATCTCTATTTTTTTAGATGGAAGTTGAGTCAGTGACCCAGAAGATGGAAAATTTGCAGCAAGATTATGAACTCAAAGTGGAACAGTATGTTCATCTTCTTGATATCAGAGCTGCACGCATCCAGAAACTAGAAGGTACAATGTGCACAATTCTTTGTCCACAGTTACTAGAGGAATGATATTTATAAGAGTTGAAAATATCATCCAAATGTACACTCACAATTTCTTTTTGCTCTTTTTTTTTCCAGTTTATTAACTATAATAATAATTTACCAGAAAGGCTGCTTTTATCTGATAATTTTCTACTCAAAAATTTTTAGTAATTCCCTGCTACTTACTGAATTCGGTGTTGCAGGCAAGATTTCAAAGTACTTTATACAGTACTACAGACTAAACGTAACCACGTCATTTCTAACTTCTCCTCTCAGCAAACTGTGCATCTCAGTTAAATTAGTCTGCTTGCTCTGTGTCAGATTCATCTTGCTCAGTCCCACCACCAGGCCTTTGTCTGTTCCACCTGAACCTCCTTTCTACCGTGACTCCAAGATACACCCTTCCCTGCTATGAATTCTAAATAAATGCGCACCTGTGCCAGGAATCTGGCTCCAATTACTCTATCCGTCCCTCTACTTGAAATGCCGTTACAGTGATTTTCAGACTTTAGCAAGTATGAAAATTACATGGAAAACTTGTTTCAGAAGTAGCTTCCTGGGTTCTACCCCTGGAGATCTTGGGGCCCTTGATTCTGTGTGTTTTGCAATAACTCCAAGCAATTCAGATGCATGTGTAAGATTGTACTTTGAAAAACACTACCTTAGCACTTACCACTGATACTCTCATGTAATCAAAAAATGTATTTCGGGGTTTTATTATGTAAGTGTTTTTCACTGTCGGAGTTTTATATGTTCTCTGTGATGACATTATAAGTTCTACAGTGATAAGTACTTTGTCTCTCTTCATGTTCTCTGCCATGCAGTACCTGAATTCAATGAGCTATGCCAGCAGTAATTTTACACTCTTAAAAATCACTGAGAACTCAAAAGGCCTTTTGTTTATATAGATTATATTTATGATATGTATCATATTAGAAATTAAAAGTGAGAAATTTAAACAATATTTGTCATATTAAAATAATACTAAGCACTTTACATGTTAACATAGATTGCAGTATTTATTTTTTAAAAGCTGTATTTTCCATACAAAACAAAAGTGACAAGAGTGACATTGTTTTAAATTTTTTTAATTGTTTAACATTTTTGCAAATCTTTTTAGTGTCTCAACTTAATAGAAAACAGCTGGGTTTTTATAGCTGCTTCTGCAGTCAATCTGGTACGAAATCACACATCATATAGGTTCTAGGAAACTATATTATATACTTGTAAGAGAATAAGAATGAAAAAGATGTATAACATCTTAGTATTATTTTAAAAATAGTTTTGACCTCACAGACCTCCAGAATAGTTTTAGGGACCTTCAGGGGTTCCCAGACCACACTTTGAGAACCACTACTCTAAGCAGGAGGGTTTAAAAACATCTTTATCTGACTGAACAAGGTTTTCCAAAGTTAAAGAGCAGTGTGTTCCTTTTATTTCAAGTAGTACTCAATAAAAATTTGCTTAATGTAATTTTCCTGAATAACAAGGCGATCACATAGTTTGAGACTTCATTCCTTTGAAGTCCCACTAAATTTTTACCAATATATTTTATCTACCTCCTAAATTCATTGATTCATTCCATAAACATGCACAAGTTCCTAATGCATCCTACGCAAAGTGCTAGGCAGTGAGACTACAAATAGGAAAAAAGCTCAGGCACCCCCTCCAGGAACTCATACGATGTGAACAAGTAAGTAGACAATCACATTTTACTGTGAAGGGTGTGAGGCCAGGAAAATGCAAGAGCTACCACGGAAACTTTGAGGAGAGAATGTCTGTTTATTCCTGAAGGTTCAGGGAAGACTGCACAGAGCAGGTTTGAAGTCTTTAAAGATGACAGAATTCACCACTGAGTAAAAGCAATGAAAGGCTCCCTAGGCAGTAGATGAGGCCCTGTAAAAATGCCCTAACTAAAACACTGCCATTCATTTGTAAAGCTGCCTGTGGATCCATCTATTTGGAATTCAGGATTAGTTAAGGGAGGAGAAGCTAGAAATAAGGCTGGAGAGAACCAAGTCTTGAAGGCCCTGTGTGCCACCCTGATGAGTTTGAACCTTATTAACCTAGAGAAGCACCAAGGAATTTTTGAGGTGGGGAGTAGTACACCCAAAACTGCATTTTGGAGATTCTGCTAGAGGTATTGGGGAAAATGAGTAAAATTTGGAAGAAGGAAGCAGTTTGGATTCCATTAATAAACTGGGTAAGAAACACTCAGAGTATAAGTAAGGTAGCATCAGTGGAGATACAGAGGACAGGGACAAATGGATAAAGACTTAGGAAATGGTTTTGAATAACAGTTATACTACAGATGTGGGGAGAATAAAAGAAAAAGAGGAAACTAGGATGACTCTGTGGTATGTAGCTTAGGCAACTGGATGAATGCTAACAACATCACTTGAAATTCAAAGTACAGAAATAACTAGGAGAGAATATGATACATTCTGCTTTGGATATACTGAGTTTGATGAGCCTAGGGGCTATCTAGACAGAGGGCTCAGCAAGCCAGTAGATGTGTGGGTCTGGAATTCAGGAAAGAAATCTAAATTAAAAATAGGAATATGAAGGGATGCGGGTATAGCTCAGTGCTAAAGTGCATACTCAGCATGCGTGAGGTCCTGGGTTCAATTCCCAGTACCTCCATTATATATTATATATATATATATATATATATATATATATATATATATTTGTGTGTGTGTGTGTGTGTGTATTCTTTTAAAAAATGAAAAGAAATATGAGTTTTCAGTGTATTGATAGTAACAGAAGTCATAAAAGAGGATGAAATTACCCCTGAGAATATGTAGACTAAAAAGAGGATAAAAAGAACCCCAGCAAGCTGGCAGAAAAAGAGAAACCCTTAAAGAATGAGAAGATAGGTAGGAGGAGAAGCAGGGCAGACAATGTCATGGAAGCCAAGTCAGGACAGAAGTTCACAAAAGAGGAGTGTCAGTTAAGCAAAGAAGTCATCCGGGTCAATTAAGCAAAGAAATCAAGTAATACAAAGACCAAAGTCCATTCGATCTAGCAGATAGCAAAGGTGACCTTTCCTGGAGTAGTTCCATGAATAAAGTTTGGAGGGTCTGTTAGATGAGGAATTGGAGACACAAGTATATGTTACTCTTTATAGAAATTTGGATGTCACATGGTGGGAAATGTGTATCTAGAAAGAGATAATATCTTTTTGTCTATTTTTTACTGAAGTATAGTTGATTTACAACATTATATTAGTTTTGGGTCTACAGCATAGTGATTCAGTATTTTTGCAGATTATACTCTATTGTAAGTTATTACATGATAATGGCTCTAATTACCTGTGCTATACAATATATCCTTGTTGCTTATCTATTTTACACATAGTTTGTATCTGTCAACCTCATACTCGTAATTTGTCCCTCCCTCCTTCCCTCTCCCCTTTAGTAACCACAAGTTTGTTTTCTATATCTGTGAGTTTGTTTCTGTTTTGCGTGTACATTCATTTGTATCACTTTTTGATCCCACATGTAAATGATACCATATCATTTTTTGATTCCACATGTAAATGATACCATACACTATTTGTCTTTCTCTGACTTATTTCATTAAGTATAGTATTCTCTAGTTGCTTCAAATGGCAGAATTTCATTCTTTTCATGACTAAGTAATATTCTATTGTGTGGGTATACCACATCTTTATTCATTCAGCTGTTGATAGACACCTGGGTTGCTTCCATATATTGGCTGTTGTAATTAGTGATGTTATGAACATTGGGGTGCATGTATCTTTTCAAATTAGCGTTTTCATTTTTTCCAGATATATACCCAGGAGTGGAATTGCTGGATTATATGGTAGTTTTATTTTTAATTTTTTGAAGAACCTCCATACTTTTTTCCACAGTGGCTGTACCAATTTATATTCCCAGTGACAGTGTACAAAGGTTCCCTTTTCTACACCTCCTCTCTAGCATTTGTTGTTTGTAGACTTTTTGATGATAGCCATTCTGACAGGTGTGAGGTAATATCTTATTATGGTTTTGATTTGCATTTCTCTAATAATTAACAATGTTGAGCATCTTTTAATGTGCCTGTTAGCCATCTGTATGTCATCTTTGAAAACATGTCTGTTTAGGCCTTCTGCCCATTTTTTGATTGAGGTTTTTTTTTTGTATATCGAGTCTTATGAGCTGTTTATATATTTTGAATATTAATCCCTTGTCGGTCACATCATTTGCAAATATCTTCTCCCATTCAGTAGATTGTCTTTTCATTCTGTTGATGATTTTCTTTGCTGTGCAAATGCTTTTAAGTTTAATTGGGTCCAATTTATTTATTTTGGCTTTTATTTCTTTTGCCTTAGGAGACAAATCCAAAAAAAATATTGCTACAATTTATGTCAAAGTGTGTTCTGCTAATGTTCTCTTCTAGGAGTTTTGTGGTTTCTGGTCTTACATTTAGGTCTTTAAACCATTTTGAGTTAATTTTTGTATATGGTGTGAGGGAATGTTCTAATCTAAAAAGAGATACCTTTTTTAAAAAGCAGCTTTGTAGAAATACAATTAACATACTTTAAACTGCAGGTATTTAAAGCGCACAATTTGGTGAGATTTGACCTATGTATACACCTGTGAAACCATCACTGTAATCAAGATAATAAACATATCCATTATTCCCCCAAGTAGAAAAATATATATACTTTAATGAGCTGAAGGGAAGGAGCCAGTGGAAAGAGAAATTGACTTTACAGGAGAGAATATAATAGAGCAGAGAGGCGAAGGGGCAGGTGGAGTCTAAATATTTACCTCAGCTGTTCATTCAAAGGCCTTTTTTCTCTTTTTTTCTTTTTTTTTCCCTAGTTTAGCCTGTATTACCACTTAAGTTGTGATTTTCTTGTTTAACAAGTGATGTCAAAATAAATGATGAATTTTTTATAATGCAATACTGTTTACAGAAAAAATAGTGTAGTCATAGAATTTTAGATTGAGACTACTCACCAAAAGCACTCAGACTTTCTACCACTTTAAAAGCCAACTTGTGTCTTTATACGTCAGTGGTTTAAAACCTCTAAACTGTGTGTCTTCTCTTGCAGCCCAATTAAAGGATATTGCCTATGGCACCAAGCAGTACAAATTTAAACCGGAAATCATGCCAGATGACTCTGTTGATGAAATTGATGAAACCATTCACTTAGAACGAGGCGAAAACCTATTTGAAATCCACATCAGCAAAGTAACCTTTTCTTCCGAAGTTTTACAGGCATCTGGAGATAAGGAGCCTGTCACCTTCTGTACTTACGCTTTCTATGATTTTGAACTACAGGCAACTCCCATAGTGCGGGGCCTTCACCCGGAATATAACTTTACTTCTCAATATCTTGTTCATGTTAACGACTTATTCTTACAATATATTCAGAAAAATACTATCACTCTAGAGGTCCACCAAGCTTACAGCACAGATTATGAAACAATTGCAGCATGTCAATTGAGATTCCATGAAATTCTAGAAAAAAGCAGTCGAATATTTTGCACAGCAAGTTTAGTTGGTGAGTACAGTCTTATAAGCTTAGAATGTTTGAATTACTGGTGAGTTTATATGGCGTTCCACATTAGTATCGTCTCTTACTGATTCCACGTGCCTTTAAGATAAGGACAGCGTTCTCTGAGTTGCCCACAGTTGTTTGGACTATCTTCAATGTCATTGATAATGTCGATACAGTGGCTATTAATTTTTTAAAGCTTATTAGTGCAATATTTATTCACTGTATTTATACTTTGTTTGATTAAACATTAATTATAGTACATTTATCAAATATTTTTAAAGAGCTTATCATGTTACCACTCACTAGGCACTGGAAATACAGTGATCAGTGATAAACAAGACAGACAAAGCCCCAGCCCCCATTTAGTGTAGCTTCTAGAGGGGAAGACAAGCCATAAAACAAACATCCTTATCATCAGATACAAAGAAAAATAATCAAGGCAAGAGGTTAAAGAGAGAGATGGAAGGTTGCTAATTAGATAAAGGCTTCCTTGAGGGGGTGACACCAGTAAAGACCTGAATAAAGATCCATGCCAGGACCCAGAGGAGGAATGTCTCAGGCAGAGGGAACAGCAAGTTCAAAGGCCCAAGGGAAGAACAAACCTGACATGTTGGAAAGTCAGCAGGGAGGCCAGTGGCTAGAGCAGAGATGAGACCAAAGCAGTAGACTGGGACCAGATCACACCACAGAGCCTTGGTGGTCATGGTGAGGAGTGTGGACTTTGTCTTCCTCTGCTTGATGCATGTCATTGGACAGTTTTGAGGAGGGTAGCAACATGATCACACATAGCTTTTAGAAAACCACCCTGGGTGCTGTGGAAAGAAGAGTCTATAGGAACCAAGAGGGAAAATAGGACCATTATCAGGCTGTTGCATTAATCTGTGAAAAGATGGTGGTGGCTCAGATTAAGATGGTAATGAAAGTGGTGACAAGAAGTGGTTATATTCAGTCTCTATTTAATTAACTGTTCCTTGAAGACTTGCTCATCAGTTGAATGTAAGGTGATGGAAAAGAGGAGTTGAGAATTTCTGGTGTGAGTAACTAGGAGAATGCTGAGGCCATTTATTGAGATAGACCTGGAAAAGGAACAGCTTTCAAGAAGAAAACTAAAAATGGTGTTTGAACAAGTTAGATCGATCTACCTGTTAGACAGCCAAGCGGAAATGTCACCTCAGCAGTTGGATGCACTGCTCTGAAGATCAGGGACAGAAATAAGAAAGTGGGAGTCATTAGCATACAATATATTTTAAGCCTTGGACCTATGATAATTTCACATACAGAGTGAACATACGTGAAGAAGAGAAGGTAGCCAAGGACTGAGCCTTGTGAAACTCCAAAATTTAGAGTTCAGGAAGAAGAGAAGGAACTAACAAAGGAGACTGAGGAGTGGCCAGTGAGGTGGGAGACAAACCAAGAGCGTATAATATCCTAGGGCAAAGTGAAGAAACCATTTCAAGAAGGAAGGAGAGTGACTGAGGTTCTGGAGAGGAATTTTATTTTATTGATCGCATAGGCAATACATTCCCATGATTCGAAAAACACAAGTTTATACCTTAAAATGTCTGTCTCCCACTCCTGTCCCCCACCTACCCTGGGTTCCCTCACCAAAGGCTGTGCATTCTTCCAAAAGAATTTTATGCATATACAAACAAATATATGTGTGTGTCAACATTCTTTTAGGACCTTTTTCTTAACGATTGCTCCTAGGAGCCATAGGGGCAGTCTTCACAGAGGGAGAGAGTTGAGCTGCTGAGTTGTAAGGAGTTCTGAAGGTGTGCAGGGCAAACACGCAGGTGGATATTACATATGGCTTATATACGACAGAGCTATGGTGCTTTTCCCCATGCTTATGGCACAGTACAAAAATGGGAAGGTGTCAAAGATTTCTTGAAAGTTGAACTATAATGTGGAATATCACATTTATAAGTTGAGGTTTCATATGGTGTGTGTCAGACTACACTGAGTACAACTAGTAAAAAAAAAAAAAAATACCATAGCATCAGAAAGAATCTGTGGAGTATTTGATTCAATGTTTAGATTTTTCTTTCTATTTTAGAAGGATTGAAATAGAGTAAATTGGACTCTCTCAAACCTAGTTTGATATAGTTATTTAATCATATTTAACACACAGTGAAACTCATACTTGGAGGAGTAACTTTATTTTCTTTATCTCTGTTATTTGCCAATCACACATCATTTGTGCAAGTCATGTATTTTTTTACTCAGTATAAAATGTATTGTTTCCATGCATAATACCATTGATTTATTTTTACGGGTATATATTTTGATCTATGGGACTATTTTAACAGTGAGATACGTATTGGTTTGTAGGAACTAAAGGAGACATCCCAAATTTTGGCACAGTGGAATACTGGTTCCGATTAAGAGTTCCCATGGATCAAGCAATTCGACTTTATCGAGAGCGGGCAAAGGCTTTGGGATACATAACATCAAATTTTAAGGGGCCAGAGCAAATGCAGCGGGTAAGCTTGTTTGACTTTAAGACCCTTTTATGACAGAGAAATTTTATCGTGTGTCTTTATATTATCATGCTTTAAACTGGAATTATTTTCTTTCACAGCCATCAAGTGGCTTTTTTTTAAACTTTTTATTTTGAAATAATCATAGACTTACAGGAAGTAGCAAAAGTAGTCCAGAGGTCCTGTGTAGCCTTTACCCAAGCTTCTCCCAATTGTAACATCTTATGTAACTATAGTATGATATCAAAACCAGGAAACTGACATTGGTACAACACTATCAGCTAAGCTACAGACTTTACTCAGATTTTGTACATTTTACTTGCACTTTTGTGTGTGTGTATGTATGTGTATAGGAGGAGGCAGAGTTCTGTGCAGTTTTATCATGTATATATAATCATATAACTGCCACCACAATCAAGTTACAGAATTGGTCTGTCACCACAAAGGAACTCCCTTGTGCTAGCCAGGACATTTTTGAGAAATAGAATTGCAGTACTACTATTACACATCAAGTGACGTTCATTGCAATTTCTCCTGTTAAGGAAATTAATAACTATTATTGGACCCTCAGTTATTCTCCTTCTTTCCAGCTGTCTCAGAAACTGTTAGGTTTCTGAAATAGGGTTCTGAAAGTAGAATATAAAATGAATGTTCTTTTACATGAGAATTGGAAGTTAAAATGCACCCCTCAGAGCAGCATTTCCCAAACTTTGTTTCATGGAATCTTAATAGCCGTATTTCCAAAAGAATTCCATGATCCAATAAATGTAGAAAACACTGAATTGAGCAAAATTAAATGGGATCCTTTAGGACTTCTCATGTATAACATAAATCTCAAGAGGAAGCATAAAGTATACACTTATGTTGAGTAATGAAGGGATAGAATATAGTAGAAACATTTTGGAATGTCTGCTCAAGTCATGTTTCTCTTTTTTTGTTTGGAGCTACCCTCTCTCCTAATCCGTGGGACTGGGCCAGCTTTACGTTTGGTCGTCCTGCTCTCTCCCACTCCTCCCAATTATAGCTAATGATTCAGGAATGTCCACCTGCCCCCAGCTAAGCCAATCAGATTCTGCTTCTTGAGATCAAGAGAAAGCACAACTTTCCATGCCTGGAACATGTAAGGTTGGGAGCTGTGGGGCAGCCATCTTCTGCCATGTTAAATGGCAAAGGAAGAAAATGGGACTAGGGGAGAAAACTGGAAACTAGATGGAGAGTAAATTCTGGTAGCTTTCCAGTCCCATCACCTTCCTAAGACTGAATCACATTTCTGCTATGTAGTTCTATGAAATAACCCAATAACCTTATATTAAAGTCTCGTTTCATTGTATTTGCTGAGTGGAATTAGTTTCTATGACTTCCAATTAAAGAACCGTGACTAATATAACACTGATTTCCCAAACTTCAAGAACGGCACCCATTCCCCAGAGGTAACTTTCTGGACAAATGTTCTTCAGAATATGCTTTGGGAAATGCTGTTACGGAAAAGGAAATTAGAAATAGAAAAACCACAGTATTTACTTGGTTTTGTAGTTTAAAGGGTTTTGGACTCCCAGTTCATGGCTTGAATAAGTCACTTACTGTTGGAATTTCACCTTTTGTGGGTAGACTTGGGGAGAGAAGTAGAGAAGGTACTTTGTAAATCATTCCACTCAGCTTTCTATTGCCAGATGCAGACTAGCCCTGGGAAAGCAGTATTATGATTCCCTTCTCAGATTTCTCCTCTCCACACCACCAGATGTCTCCACTAAGGAGATTATGACTGTAGTTCTGTTTTTCCTTCTCCAATAAAGTTCTCTAGAGTCAGACGTTCCAGATGTTGAATCCAGTATCAAAAATTCAGTCAAAGAGTGGTCCCCTTGTGGAAGGTGGGGAATTCTCTAACGCCACAAGGCCCTGCAACACTGCATTCCTGGTCCCAGATCACGTCAGCCGGGGTGCGCTTAGCAGTTAGTCAGTGCGGGTGTTTGCTGGGATACTTGTGCACCGGCTACCTGAGCAATAGTTCGAGAAAGGGCCATGAAGTAGTTTCTGACTCTGCCTGATAACTCCCTTTGCTCATCTCTCTTCTGAAATGTCCTCCCAAGCCAAGGTTTTACCCCTGCAGCGTTTATCTCTCACTCTGTTCCCTTGTTCTTATATAGCAGTTAGAATCTGATATACTAGCTAACCTTGGCCTCAGGTGTCTGTTCCCCCAAACCCCACTGGTTCAGGATGAGGGCCAACCCAAATATAACAAAATCATCTTTGTGGACGGGTACCATCAAATTCATTGGATTCTCACCTAAGAATGGGATATGATAGGAATAACTGGAATGGTTGAAGGATTAGCTCTAAATAAAATTGTGAACCAGGAGACATTTGTCTTTGGACCCATCTTTTAACACTTCACCTGTTTATTATTAAATAGAATTAAATAACATGAGATTAGCTATTTTCTTGGCTTTATTTGGTTTTAATAGCAACCTCTACATGTTTGCTCAGTCTTGATGTTTGCTGCTAATAACATCTGTACACATGTTCTAGAGAATATTGGTTTTGAATACAAGTTAAGAGTCTTTAAGTGAGAAGTTCACTATGAAATAAAAATATGCAGCTTTTTGTTCATTTATGAAACTCTTTTGTTTGGGGGTTGGCAGCTGCTTTTTATCTTTTCATTGTATTATTACTATAATATAAATATGTATGTTTTTCCAGTTAAGTCAGCAAGCACCCAA
The DNA here is from genome assembly GCF_048564905.1 of Vicugna pacos. Classification (NCBI taxonomy): domain Eukaryota; kingdom Metazoa; phylum Chordata; class Mammalia; order Artiodactyla; family Camelidae; genus Vicugna; species Vicugna pacos. Next base: position 30,231,549 of record NC_132995.1, on the reverse strand, counting down.
AACTGCTCAGCTCAGTTCTACTGATTCCACAGATGGCAACTTAAATGAACTTCATATTACAGTAAGATCCTGCAACCACCTGCAGTCCCGAGCAAGCCACCTGCAGCCACACCCATATGTTGTGTACAAGTTTTTTGATTTTGCAGACCATGATACAGCCATCATTCCCAGTAGCAATGATCCACAGTTTGATGATCACATGTGTTTCCCAGTGCCAATGAATATGGATTTGGATCGATACCTTAAGTCAGAGTCTCTGAGTTTTTATGTGTTTGATGATAGTGATACCCAGGAGAATATTTACATAGGAAAAGTCAATGTGCCTCTGATTTCACTGGCACATGACAAGTGTATTTCAGGTAAGCATATTTCTTGAATCCATGAAATTGTAAAAAAGCAAACAACAACAACAACAAAATTATACCTCAGCGTTTCAGATATGATCTGTTTATAACTAATCTTCCTAGCCTTCTTAGGTAATCTTAAACTTTGGGCCAATAATATTACATTTTTTCAGTTATTTTCTTAGTTGTTGTTACAGAGATTATAATATGCATCTTAACTTACCTCAATCAACTTAAATTTAATACTAACAACTCTATTAAAATTTAGAAAGTCTGCTCCAACATAATTCCATTCTCTCCCCCTCCTTTGTAATATTATTGCCATATATATGTACATAGTATGCCTGTATATGTTATAACCCAACAACACAGTGTTGTAATTATTGCTTTATGTAACTTTATCTCCTTTAAGAGAAGGGAGAATATATATGTAATTATAGAAGACTTATATTAACTTATATATTTACCATCTCTGGAATTCTTTTTTCTTCATACGGATTTGAGTTACTCTCTGGTGTCATTTTCTTAGCTCCATTTCCTCCCCTTCTTTTGTGCTATTATTGTCATATTTTATCTTGTAAGTACAACATTATAATTTTATAATTATTGTTTTATGCAACTGTCTTTTAAATCAGTTAAGACAAGAAATGAGGAAAAACATATATTTATGCTGTCTTTTATAATTACCTATGTAATTACCTTTATTGGTCTCTATTCCTTCATATTGATCAGAGTCACCATCTGGTGTCACTTCCTTTTAGCCTCAAATTCTTTACTACATCTTGTAAGTCAGGTCTGCTGGCAATGAATTCACTTAATCATTGTTATCTGGGAATGTCTTTATTTAGCTTTTATTTTCTGAAGGGTAGTCTTGCTGGATATGATATTCTTAGTTTTCAGGTTTATTTTCTTTAGTCGCTTTGAGTACATCAGACAACTGACTCTGGCATCATTGTTTCTAATGAGAAGTCATCTGTTAATCTCATTATGGTTCCCTAGTATATGATATTGTTTTCAAGATTTCCTTTTTTTCTTTTTTCTTTTTCTTTTTGGCTTTCAGCAATTCAACTGTGACATGTCTAGGTGTGGATCCCTTTGTGCTTATGTTACTTGGAACTTGTTGAGCTTCTTTACGTGTAGGGGACCATTATGTACGAAATTTGGGAAGTTTTCTGCCATTATTTCTTCAGTTGTTTATTCTGCCCTTTCTTCCCCTTCTCAGACTCCCGTTACATATATGTTCATATATTTAGTGGTGTCCTACAGGTCTCTGAGGCGCTACTCATTTTTCTTCATTATTCCTCTTCAAATTGGGCAATCTGTATTGATCAATCTTCACGTTTATTGATTCTTTCTTCTTCCAGCTCAAATTTCCTATTGAGCCCCTTTATTGAATTTTTTCATTTCAGTGATTGTACTTTTCAACTCCAGAATTTCTATTTAGTTTTTGCTTTTTTATTGTACAGTTGATATACAATATTATATATTACAGGTGAACAACATAATGATTCACAATTTTTAAGGGCTATACTCCATTTATAGTTATTATGAAAATTGGCTATATTCCCTATGTTGTACAATATATTCTAGTTCCCATTTTATAATTTATAGCTCTTTATTATATTCTGTTTTATATGTCATTGTCTTCACACTTTCCTTTAATTCTTTAAGTATGGGTTTTTTTAGCTCTTTGAACATATTTGTAATAGCTGCTCTGAGATCTTTATCTGCTGAGTCTAATATCTGTATGCCCTCAGTATCTATGGATGACCTTTTCCTGTATATGTAGCTCAACATTCTCTTGTTTCTTTGCATATCTCATGAATTTTTGTCGTTATTTAAAACTTGACATTTGGGACATCATATCATAGCAACTCTAGATTCCAGCCCTTCACAGGGTGGTTACTGTTGCTGTTGTGGTTTGTTTGGTGACTTGCCTGGACTAGTTCTATAGTCTTTTTTCCTCACTGTAGCCACTGATGTCTCTGGTAAGTTTCTGTTTGTTTTATTCTGTTTTAATGTTAAGCATGAGCATAGTTTAGTGGTCAGTCAATAGTTAGTTGAAAGTTGGATTTAAACACCTGGAACTGGCAGGCTTCCACCCTTTGCCAATGGGTCAGTGTATGGCTTGGGTAACATATTCAAAGTTCAGACAATCTACAAATGTCATATTCAGTCAGGGCAAGTTGCTTATTAGGGATTTTTCTGACTCCTTGTGTTCTTACTGAGGCTCAGCTGATTCTCTTGAGTAAATGGTTTTCAATTTGTTGTACACCTTCGATCAATTTCCAGAGTTCTTAAATGGTTATTTTTGATCATTTTATTCAGTTTTATCATTGCTTTTTGTGGTAAGGATTTACTGGCTCTTCAGTCAGCTGTTCTGTAAATCCCACCTGTGCCTATAATAGAAGTTTTTCACCTCCCTCTATTCCACCTATATCTTTTTTCTACCTGAAGTCTAGAGTTCTTTAGTTTTTTCTTTCCCAGCCAGCCATTAAAAGAAGTGTCCAACACTTGAGAACCAAGTAAAGGATACCACTAAACAAAAGTTATGCTTGCAATATAGGTTTTTTTTTTCATGTCAGGGATTTTTATACTGAAAAATCTAATGTGATGATTAAAATGCATGACTCAATATTATAGATTCAGCTAGGTGATACTTTTTGTCACTATTATATGTTTTGGGTGGTTTGTTTATTTTATGGACATTTTTTGCTGAGCTACTGTTAATTTGGAGTAATTTAACAAGTCCCAGTAAAGTATATTTAAAATTATAATAGAATTGTATAGTAATAAAAAGACTCCTTTAGATACATAAGTTATTTGAAATTTTGAAGTTTTAATATATTTTTCTACAGAAACTAATTTTGGCAAGAATATCAAATCAAAATGAAGGTTGTTATTTGAGCTATAACCGAGATAACATCTTAGAGGAAGGCTAAGAATTCTGAAGAATTTCTGAATTTAATTTCAGTGATTAAAATATTTATAAGTCAGTTTTCTCATCTTTGAATCAGTATTATCTTTGAGGCCTTAATCTCTCTGCTTGAGAGATGAACCTGTTATAGATCCTTTTGTCTTTATTTCATTCTCTTGAGTCATTTGAGTTGTGAGTAAAAGCCAAACTTATTTTTAAAGTTGTGTGTAGTTCTTTGCTCTTTTCTAATTCGTGTGGCAATGAAGCTTGCTTCTAGTATTAATTGCAATTATTTTTGTAATTTGACAGGAATATTTGAGTTAACAGATCACAAAAAGCATCCTGCAGGAACCATCCATGTAATATTGAAATGGAAATTTGCTTACCTTCCTCCAAGTGGATCCATCACAACTGAAGGCTTAGGAAATCTCATACAGAAAGAAGAGTCAGAAGTTGTTCAAAGGCTACCTCCAGCATCCTCTGCTAGCACATTAGTTGTAGTGAGTAACAGTGACTTTGAATTTCCTATAAAACTTAAAAGACAGTCAAATAAAAGAGAGAAAATATCTAAAAGGTATGTTCACTGTACTCAGTTTGACCTATTGGTTTATTTTAGGCACCAACACCTAAACCAAGACGTTTAACACCTAAAGATAAGAAGGTATCGTTTGTGGATATCACACAACATCAGGATTCTGTAAGTAGTAAACACTCAAAATACTGATTTTTTTTCTCGTAACAAGTATTTGAAATAAATGGTATAGTATATCCTACCTGATTTAAATGGAAACAGATAAATAAAATACTTCTTCCTTTAAAATATTAGCTTTGTAATTTGGCACTGTGCTAAGTGTTAGATGTTCTTAACTCTGAATTTAAATCTTCCTTTGGCCCCATATTTCTCTCCAGATACTACCCTAATCTTCTGCCCCCATTTACCAAAAAGCAAAACAAAACTGTTCAAAAAGTTGTCGTAATTCTGTCTCCCTTTCCTCATAATGTTTATTGCTCACTGTAGTAAAGCTTTTCCTCATTAAAACCACTTTTGCTAAGGTCACAATGACTTTCATTTTGCAATATTCAGTAATCAACTCTCAGTCTCCATCTTAATCTCCCAGTAAGTTTTGACTCAGTGGAGTGCTTGTTCCTTTTTCTCTTGGCTTCTAGGACACCATGCCTTGCTGATTTTCCTCCAACTTTACCAGTTGGAGGAAAATTCTCCTGGACCATATCTCTAAATGTTGAACTACCTCAGCAGTCAAACTTCAGAACTAGACCTCTTTTCTTCTCTATCTATATGTATGCAAAGAGATCTTATCCAAAAAACAAAACAAATGAAGAAACATAACAAAACAGAAATAGATTTATAGATACAAAGAACAAACATGGTTGCCAGAGGAGAGAGGGGTGGGAGGAGGAAAGAAATAGGTGAAAGAGGTAGGAGGTACAAACTTCCAGTTGCAAAATAAATGGGTCAGGGGTATGAAATATATGGATTCAGTAATTATATAGTATCTTTGTATGGTGATATAGTATAACTAGACTTATTGTGGTGACCATTTTGAAATATATAGAAATATAGAATCACTGTGTTGTATAACAAGGACTAACATAGTGTTATAGGTCAGTTATTCTTCAGAACCAAACAAACTCAGAGATAAAGAGGTCAGACTTCTGGTTACCAGAAGCAGGGCATCAGGGAGGGAGAGTTTGATGGAGGTGGTCAAAAGGTAACAAACTGCCAGTTATGAGATAAATAAGTACTGGGAATGTAAGGTCCAACATGATAAACATAATTAACAGTGCTATATGTTATATATGAAAGTTGTTTAGAGAGTAATCCCAAGTGTTCTCATCACAAGAAAAACTATATTTTTTCCATTTCTGTAATTCTGTATCTATATGAGATGATGGATGTTCACTAAACTTGTGTGGTAATCATTTCAAGAGATATGTCAGTCAGATCATCATGCTGTATACCTTAAACTTATATACAGTGCTGTATGTCAATTGTATCTCAACAAAACTGAAAGAAAATATCTAATCAAATCCCATTGTTTTAAAAGCATCTATATGCTGACTTTCTCATATTAATAGTCTCCAGTCTTGGTCTTACTACTGAATCCCATATTTATTTTCTTACTGCTTATTTCATGTGCACTGGATGTCTCATAGGAGTCTAAACCTAAAATGTCCAAAACCAAACCTGATTTCACCAACCCTTTTTCAAAATTTTTCTCTCTTCATTTTTTCTCATTCTCAGTATATGACAGTCATTTACCCACTTTGCACAGACGTGAAACTTTGAAGGCATCTCCTTGATTCCTCTTTTTCTCACATCCAGTTCATTCATAAAACCTGTCAACTACACTTTCAGATCATCTCCACTGTTATCACTCGTCACCATCATCTTGTGGACTTTAAAAATAAATATATTTTCTTTGTAATCGAGATATAACTTCTGTATAGTAAAGGACACAAATCTTAAGCACATAGCTCAATGAATCTTTCCACGTATACACCTATGTAACCACGCAGATCAAAATATTCTTGCTCCCCAGGACTCAAAATAATACCTGGTATATACAGAGCATTTAATATGTGTGCTAAATTAATAAATCAGTAATTATTATTTAGACAGTATTTTACAGCTAGCATTTATTGAATGTTTATTATGTGCCAGGCCCTGAGCTAAATGCTTTATATTCATTGAACTCATTTAATCTTTACAACAACCTTACCGTAGTTCATACTAGAATTATTCCCATTTAAAGTAAACACTACTTTCCCGTAATGTTTGCTGAGGTTAAGTAACTTGCTCAAGATCAAAATATTACATTTGGGATTTGGACACAGGTAGCCTGATCCTAAGTAAATGATCATTAATTTAAAAAGGCATATACATAGAGATGTTTGTTGTAATATTAGTCATAATAGCTAAAAATCATGAACTAGTTAAACCGTTCAACACTAGTAAAGTGATTCATTCAATAATGATATATCCACTCATTGTAATATGTTGTCATTAAAAATGTCATTAAAAAAACCCAAAGCTTTTTATCAAGAGAAAATTTTATGTTATTTTTTTAATGTAACAGGATATGTTGTATTTACAATATAATTTCCACTGTGTAACCAAAACATTTTATTTGTATTAAAAATTAATTATAAAGAAATAAAATCTAACTGTTTATTAACTGATATTATTACTGGGTAATGAAAATATACTGATGTGTATTCATTTATGTTTTGTTATTTGTCTTTCATATTTTCTGTCTTAGGCATATTTACTTTTAAAATAGCAAAAATGATAAACTATATTTTAAAAATAAACATCAGTTTATGAGCCCTGGAAAATTGGTTAACTATAAATTGACGCAGTAAGAAGACAATTTTGATTATAGGAAAGTAAAAGCCTATTCTAGTGTTTGAAATTTTTAAAACTACATAAATAATGCATAATCATCATGGAAATATTAAAAAATAAAAATAAGCAACAAATAAAAATAAAACAATAAAATTTCCCCAAGTCTCTATATCAGAGACAGAAATTTGGTGAATTTTCTTATGTACTTTTTCCCATGGAAATGTACATACAAATGTTTGTTTATTTCCATGTTTGTTTTTAATAAACAGTATGCAGCTACATATATTGTTCTATAACTAGCATTTTTACTCAACAGTATATTGTATATTCTCTTCAGTGTCAGTAAATACAGGTCTACATTATTTTTCATGGTTACAGAGAACTCAGGTGTTTGCATGTACCCTGTTTTATTTAACTAATGCCCTCTTGTTGGACATTGTTTTGTTTTTACTTTTTTTGTGATTATAAACAATGCTTCAGTGAACTATGTTTGCAGTTCTTCAATTGCTTGTGTATACCATAAAGAGTAGCAACCATGTTACTGAAATGTACCAACTAAATTCAGTGTCATATAAGTAACTGCTATATTTGCTCCTAATTTTTATTAGTAAATGTGTGTGTGTGTGTGTGTGTAAAAGTCTTAGGATGATTTGGGATTTAATAATAAATACAAAATAACATACATGCATGTTTTCACATTAATATAAGGAGACCTCTATTCCTGCTAAAGATACAAAGGAAATTTCACCAGAAGTGGAACATACGCCAGAAACAGAAATTAATATGCCAACTATTTCACATATTCCTGAGGTATGTGCTTGTATTAAAATTATTTTGAAGGGTTTAATTTGTTTTTGAAAGACTTTGTCTTTGCTCTGACATGGGTCAAGAAATCATATCATTTATCCTATTTTTATATATGATGTCCTTGGAATAGAAAGGTCAAAAATATGGCAAGTGTAACAGCTACAATTATGCAGGCAGTAGTAGTAAATACATATGTGAATTAAAGTATAATGTAAAATTCATTTTGAGATTAATGCTTTTTAATTCTTAGTTTATAATCAGATTTTAATTTATCTGCAAATTTTTATTTGCCAGTTTAAGGATTACTTTCTAATGAATCATATGTATATTGCATGTCTGTATATTGACATGCTTCATTATCATTCAGGTGTAAGAATGCTATAAATGTGATCTAAGGATAATATATCAGTGTGCTTGTGTTTCTTCAGGTTTCTCAGGAAAGCAGTGTAGGTAAGGTAAAGGAAAACACTGAGATAATGCAACAAGGGAAAAACGATGATGTGTCTTTACTATCTGAGGGTCAGCTTGCAGAACGAAGTTTGACTTCTTCTGAAGATGAAACAGAAATAACTGAAGAACTGGAACCAGAAGGTGACTTTCTTTTTAAAATTATACTCAACTCTGCTTTAGTTAATCTGTCTGAGCACACATGCCTCATAGAGCATCTTCATTTAATAGCGACTCTATTTAATGATAGCTGTTTCTTGACAGAAATGATGGGGTATAGTTCAGTCTGGTCAGCTATGTCAGGTGGAATTGTTGCATGTCTCCTTATTTCAACTTGGAACAGCACCACAGAATGCAAGTATTATTGCTGGCCATGTTCCAATTGATACTTTAAATGGCTTTATATTCTCTTTGGGTTCAGAACTGTTATCTGGATTATTCTACAGGACTTGACTTTTTAAAAATTAAAACTAAGAACTCAGACCCCCCCCCACCCAAAAAGAAGGCAACTAACAACATGATTTAATGTATATAAATATCTAGAAAAGGCAAACTAATCTATAGTGACAGAAAGCATTTAAGTGGTTGCCTAGGGAAGAACGGATGGGAATAGAAAGATGCAGAAGGAAAGAGATTACAAGGGGCAGGAGGAAACTTTTGGGGGCGACGTTCACTATCTTAATTGTGGTGATGGTTTCACAGAATTAGATATTTGTCAAAATATGTATTCTCAAATTATGAATTTTGTACTTTAAATTTGTGTGTTTTATTATTTGGGAATATTACTGCAATAAAGCTGTAAAACTTTTTTAATGTTTTTAACTTGATTTTTACATAATAGCATTGGTTAGGCTGTCAGAAAACATTACCATGTTATTCTCTTTAGAAAAAATTTTTTTAATTTCATGCTAGAACAAGCTATATTTTTATTTTCTTTGTTTCTACTAAAACTAAACTCAGAATTTTTGGTCAGTTTTTCCTCTTTTCTAAAATGTAATGTAAATGTAAATATCTTTGCTGCTAAAAAGAATCCAAACATGATTATCATATTGTTCTTTTAAGGTTATCCTTATAATGTAAGCTTATTTCTCTCCATTTCACAAGGCACAAATATAATTGGTTTAACAGATTTAAACCAATAAAATTGTATTTTTTAACAGATGTAGGAGACAGATCAGCTTCTGACAGTGATGAATGTATTATTCCAGGTCCTATCTCCAGTATCAAACAGGTCAGTAACCTTATATCAACCAGAAATGTTCTGAAATAAGGTTGCTTTTCATTCATAGTATATCAGTCTTCATATATGAAGATCTTAAAGCAAAATATTTCTGGAAAATTTTTAATATATCATCATAATCTTATCCAAGGAATCATCTAGTACAAGGACATTTGGTTTACAGTTTCGTTATGTAATGGCCTGTAACATGTAAGCATTATTTTTGCAAAAATTTTTTTTAATGTTTTTAACTTGATTTTTATACAATAATATTGGTTAGGCTGTCAGAAAACATTACCATGTTATTCTCTTTAAAAATTTTTTTTAATTTCATGCTAGAACAAGCTATGTTTTTATTTTCTTTGTTTCTACTAAAAGCATTTTGCAAAAATAATGCTAACGTGTTAAGAGTACCTAACATCAGTAGCTTCAGTAGACATTTGTGGAAACGAGTTGACTTATCTCACTCCTCAGAACCATTATACAAGATGTGTTAAATCACTTGAGCTTTAAAGAATTCAAAATGTGAGATTGCATCTAAAACTATAATAATTTACATATGTGAATTCAAAGACTCTTCATATCTAAATATGTCCAGTGATAAGCTGTTAAAGTTACTTCATTGTGCCAAAAAATTAAATCTTCTTAGAAGGTAATTAATTTCATATAGGTATGCTTTCTTGTTTTGTAGCACATTGCTGAAAAGTAGTATGTAAACTGAAATTTTGAAAAGAAAATTATACTTTAATTTACATAGGTACCACTTACCAGAGCATTTTTCATTGTGAGGGTGGGAAAAGTTTTTGTAAAGAAAATGTAAGTAAAATAAAAAGCCCTAATTTCTTCTATTCATCTACATTAATTTTCCTGAAATGATTAATTGTAATCTTTTTTTAGAATTTCTACTGTATTTGTAAAAATTGCAATACTTATTTCAACTCTTAAAATCTCACATTCTTGGGAGGGATAAATTAGGCATAGGAGATTAACAAGTACACACCAATATATATATAATAGATAAACAACAAAGATTTACTGTTATAGCACAGGGAATTATATTCAATATCTTGTAATAACCTATAATGGGAAAGAATCTGAAAAGGAATATATAACTGAATCACTTTGCTGTATACCTGAAACTAACATAATACTGTAAATCAACTGTAGTTCAATAGAAAGAAAAAACAATTTCAGGCAATTAAAGAGGGTGTGTGCAAAAAGACAATAGACTATAGAGAGAACATGATAATAACTTTCTTAACCTTAAATTGGAACTGTGTGTTTATAAGGTACAGAAATGTTTTGAAGAACTACCACCAATAAATTTTAAGACAATTTTTAAAAAGTTAACTTAAAAAATACAAAACTCACATTCTTAGCTTAACCTCTTTGCAGAACAAACCCACAGAAAATTTCAGTTTTCAGATACCTCCATAAAATAGAGAAATCCATAGTTTCTGTGCTTGATAAATAAAAACAGAACATTTCATCTATCCAAAGTTTTATTATCATTATTATAATATAATTATTAATTATAACAACATCATCTAACCTATAGCCTCCTGATACATGGAATCTTTATTGTTCAAAATTGATAAATCAAGGAAGGAATCTTGCCTGAAGACTAGAGCAGCCTTTCTGTATAAAGGGATAGAAGGCTTTCAGGTACAATGGAGAAGACTAAATGTTTTGGATTTTATCCAACAGATACTAGGGAGACATTGCAGCAGATAATTTTATTGTCTAAAGATTATATTCATCATCTAAAAGTAACTTTCAAAGCATGGGAAAGTGTTATCTAAATTATATCAGCTTAGACTCCTGATTTTTAACTTGGGCAGTTTTGTCCCTCAGGGGACATTTGGCAGTCTGGAGGCATTTTTGGTTGTCACACTGGGAGGGACTGCTACTGGCATCTAGTGGATAGAAGTCAGGGTTGCTGCTAAACACGCCAGAAAGCACAGGACCCATAACAAAGAACTGTTCGGCCCAAAGGCAATAGTGCTGAGGTTGAGAAATCCTGTATCAGACCTTCAGCAGAATCATGTGTATATTGACAACATAGCTGGCATCTCAGTGGAGATGCTCTTAACTAAGAATAAAGAACTTTGATTTAACAAAGTTTAGTGAAAGAACTATTCCTCTAAAATGTTCAACTAACTCTAATGTACACATATATTTTTCCTTTGGAGTAAACTGGGTTTTTTTCCCTTATTACTTCCAGGAAAGTAATTTGTGTTACTTTGCTAAAATACAGCCTCCACTCCCATTCCAAAATGTAATTTCCTAGAACAGTTTTAGATGCTATCTCAAAAGTGTGAATATCACTTAAAGCAAGCAACTATTCTAAACAATGCCTTATTCCTTGGTAGCCATTAATCAGCTCCCATGTGCTTTTAAAAATGCTGCTTTTAGTAGAAGGTACTGACCAGTATCTTCTTATGTTAATAGGTGAAATTTAGTTTTGTTCAATTTTATAACAAATACAGTAAAATAGCATAATCTGTAAGCATAGGAACAAAACTCAAGGGATCATCATAATGGGGAAATACAACATTTTCAAGTGTACCAGCTTTCCTGTGTGCTACTTTTGCAAATCATTTAATATGTCATGGAACCTTTTTCTACAAAGATTGTAAAAGTGGTGCAAAGTACTCCTGAAAACACTCAGATTCGTCAGTTGTTAACATTTGCTATATTTGTTTTTTGTTTTTAGTCAAATCTATTGTCTCCCTATATATGTGCAATATATATGTATTTATATACACACATTCTTACATGCGTAATTATAATGAATCATTTGAGATTTGCAGAAAGCATGCCCCTTTACCCCTGAATACTTCACAATAATAATATAATGCTATTATCTATTCTATAGTTTTCATTAAAATTTTGCCACGTTCCCAGTATTTTCATTTACAGCATTTTATTTGTTCTGTTACAGGATCAAATCCAGATCACACACTGCATTCATGTCTGTTTAGCCTCCTTTAATCCATAATGATTCCTCAGCCTTTCATTGCATTCGTAACATTAACATTTTTTAAGAATGCAGGCCATTTATAATATAGAATATCCTTCAATTTGGATTTGCGGGATTCGTCCCCATGTTAGATTCAGGTTCCTGCTTTCAGTAGGAATCCTACAGGAGCAATGCTCTGTACTTTTCAGTGTATGACACCAGGAGGCCCAGGATGTCATTTTGTCTGACTGTTGATGATGTTAACTTTTTAAGCGTAAAAATATTTGTGGCTCATTAGTTTCTCCTTCTGTCTCCTCTTTAAGAACTACTTCAGGTAGAAATCTCAAGACAGTAATGCATGGCTTTCATTGGAAGGGGAGGCATTTCTGAATGGCCAGTATTTGCTAAGCACATTCTGTGTAATACCTCCTTTAGTTCTCACAATAATTCTTCACTCATCAGCATCTGCTCTGTGTAATATGAGAAGCAAAACCCAGCCTCAAAGAATTCAGTCTCGGGGAAACAGTTACAGTGCAGTGGTCAGAGCTAGGAGAAGGGAATGCACAGGGTGCTGTGGGAGCATTCAGGAGGGGTGCCTCACTCAGCCTGAGGGCCCCTCATCAAGGGCAACTTCCTAGACTCAGTGAAGCTTGAGCCAAGTGCCGAAGATGGCTAAGAGTTAGTGAAAGCAGAAGTGGGGTCATTATAGGCCAAAGGAACAAAAGCATGAGAATTTGAGAGAATGTGGAGCATGACTTGCTCTGGGAATCAGAATGGTATCAGGATGGGCCAAGCCTGTGGCACACGTGGGGAGCCTCAGAGGTTATGCTGGAAAAACAGGCCTGTCCGGAGCGTGGAGGACTCTCTGTATCATCTGCGAGGTTGAAGTCTACCTTGAAGTTCTTTAAACAGCCAGTGAGGATTTTTAAGGGAGGGGGAAGAAGATCAGTCATTCATTAAACAAGTATTTGGTGAGCATCTGTGTTCCAAGCCTTGTTCTAGGGATTGGGAATTAGCAGTGAGTAAGAGAAATGTCTCTTGCTCTTACGGAGTTTACACTCTTGAATCACATTTTTAAAAATCATGCTATCAATAATGTAAAGAATAGATTAAAACCACAGAGACTAGGTAAAAAGTAATTAAATAACCCTACTCTGTGGTTATCTCCACTTTGTAGAGATTTTTAAATTTTTCTTTAGCTATAGCCCTAATGTCACAACTTGAGACAGGAAGTAGTGTCCTAGATAAACTCATTTATGCCAATTACACTATGAATTTGAATTATCTGCTACAGTATGTAAGCAATTTGAGATCATTCAGTTTCTTTTTTTCATGTTACAAAATCTGACAGCTCCTAGTTACTTCTTAGAAATGTTGATCCTTAAAAGGAATCTAACAGATTTCCCAAGACTTAGGCATATTACTTGGGTCTTCTTCTTTTCTTCATGTCTGTGATGTATAATTAATCATAGATTACTTCATTTTGTTTCATTTCATTTACAACATTTATGAGCTTCACTTTGTCAGAGTGAAATGCTTGTCCCCTCCTTTCCTTTCCAAAGTGGCATAATTAGTGTTAGCATCTTTTTTAACAGGCTACATAAAGTTTAGTGGCTGGATTAAATCAAGTCATTAACATAATGTGCTACCCAATTTGCCCCTATCTCTCTTCGTTTCCAGGACATCAAAGTGCCACAGAACACCAGTGTAATTGGGCCTTGCTGGCCTGTCAGATTCCGTCAGCCTGATGACTGCTGCTTTTACTAAAAAGCTTCTAGGCATGATAATTAATGGGGGGGAGGGTCTGAGAAATGTAAAACTTTGGACATTACTCTATGAATATTTTATTAATTTGAATAATCAGAAGTTAACAGTATCAATTTTGATGTATAATACATTGATTAAAAGCCTTGTTTTAGGTCCTCAAAAATAGACATCAAAACCGAAAATTTGCATCTGCCATGGCATTAAAAAAAAAGAATGGTCAATCCTTCTCTTAGATTATTTCTAATTTTACCATTTAAGCAATGAAGCTTTCAGTTTTCACAACTAAATATATTGCCTTCAACTCACAGATTTCTTAAAGTGTGCCCGCAGGTGAGAGTGGGCAACCACAAGCTGGAAAAGTGATGGTCAGTGCATGTTTATATCTTTCTCTTTCTCTGTCCCTACTAATAGCAGTTTTGTAAAAGCTGCCATGTTCAATTGGACGAAATACAATTCCACCTGGAAGCCAGGTTCCCTTGAACAATATGAGCTGACATTCCCAGGTGACCACAGTAATGATGTTCAGGAAAATATGCTTTAAAGTTTTGAAAGGCAAATGCATAAAGCAACATGCTACTTTTAGCATTCATGTATTAAAAGTTATCAAATCACTTCAGAATCAAATATGATAGCCTCTCCGTAGGTAAAGTAAGCCGCTCCCACTGTTTTACATATGGAAGCCAGATACTAGATGTTAGATAACTAGAAATGTTAAATTACATTTTATTACTTTACATTATTATTACGTTATTTTGCAAATTATCTCTTACTAATATACCATGGACATCCTTTCATAGCAGTATATTTCTTTTAGCATATGCATAATATTACATCATATAGATGTACCGTATTTATTTTAAGAAGTGCTTTTTGGAGGACCCTTTAGTTTCTATCAGTTTTTGCTAATGCAAACATTTCCAGTTGAAATGTTTTTCTACATAACAATATGTGGAAATTACTGTTTCTTCACATCACACTTTTTGCCAAACAAATAGATAAGAAATTATATCTCATTGATGATTCCATTTAAAAAGAAGCAAACAAAAAGGTATATTTGTACATAAATAGTACATTCATAATGCATACATGTGTATTTTTATGTGAACTTACAGACATAACATTTAGGTTTATGTAACCAAAGAAAAATGTCTGGAAGTATGTAATACAAACACTGTTAACAGTGAGTACTTCCGGGTCATGGGTCAGGACAAGGGTCAGCAAACTATGGCTCGTGTGCTAAGTCCAGCCCTCTACCCATTTTTATAAATAATGTCTTATTGGAACATACCACACCCATCATTTACATGTTGTCTGTGGCCACTTCACTCTACAAGAGCAGAGTTAAGTACTTGCAACAGAGATCAGATATTCTGTAATGCAAAAAATATTTGCTATCTGGCCTTTACAGAAAAAAAATTTTGCTATCTGGCTAACCTTTGAGTTAGAGAATGAGAGGAAACAAGGAACTTTTATATTTACTTTTTAGGATTTATATTATTGGATTATTTTTAGTGATGAATAGATTGCTTCTAAAAAAAGAAATAATTTGTTAGCTAATTCTGTACTAAAATGTTAGATAATAACTGAAGAACAGTTTAATACAAACTGTAGAAGCTTTTCTATAAATATCTTAGAAAGGGTCAACAAATATGGGGTGAATCTTTTTTGGTTCAGACCGGGGTTCTCAAAGTGTGGTCCTCAGACCAGCAGCAGCAGCATCACTTGAGAATTTGTGAGAGATGTGAATCTTGAGCCCCATGCTGAACCTAATGAACCAGAAACTCTGAGACTGGAGGCTAGCCATCTGTGTGTTGTCAAGCCTTTCAGGTCATTCTAGGGTATGTTAAAGTCTAAGAACCACAACTTTAGGGAAAGTCAGTACTTCTCACTGTGGCTGCACATTTGAATCACCTAGGGAACTTTTTTAAATGCCAGGGCCCAGGCTCCACTCAGATCAGTTAAATCAGAATTTTATTTAAAGCTCCCCCAGTGATACTAATGTGCAGACAAAATTGAGAACCACTGTACTATAACATCTGTTCTCAGTGATGGTGAAAGTGGAATAGCATATCAAAATCACCTGAAATTGAGGGTCATTTTTAAAATTCTCTCCTTCCTTCACAGGAAGCTACAGTCAGTGATGGAAATGTGTCATATCCCTCAGGTGTACTAGGACAGGAAAAAATATTCCGACCATTGCTTTCGAACATGTGGTAACAAGCTTCTATAATTTGCTTACCATTACAGATGCAGTAATTTACGTTGTATATAAGGAAGACAATGTTCTGAAAATAAGCACTGTTAACCCTAGCACCATTTTGATCTCTATCACTGAATTTTCACTATTTATATTATTTGTTCAACGTAGTACCTTTCAACAGAACATATGAGAAAAAAAGGTTACTGCCCACTGATAAAAAGTGGGTTGGGTTTACGGTGTTTTGTTGTTAAAAACACTATTGCCTCAACAATTTGAGTCTCTCTTTACTGTTACTTCTCTCAAAGAGCTATTATTTTTAAAAAATCAAAGATTTCTCAGTCAAAACTTATATGAAGAGTGGACATAACTCCTAATAAGAGGAAGCTCTGGAGCCTCGTGTGAGGTCTAGGGGACTTTTTTTGAGTCTTTGAGATGAACCTGCCCACTCCGACCCTGAAGAAGGGAAGTTGTAAGAATCACCACCATATGTATTCCTACCTGTCAGTGCCAATGGTGAGTTTGAATTTTTGAACCACCTATTTTGACTTTGTCTTAGAGCTCACCCCAATTAAAATTTTGTTCTTAAAGGGCATAGACTTAGATCATCACCTTCCATTTCCATTTTGTTTCTATTGTTTTTGCTATAAAGTACCAAGTTTTACATTGTGTGGCTCCTATAGGTAGGTTTTATTTGTACTTATACACACATACACATATACATATATGAGCATTTTATGGTGCTAAAAATAATACTCATGTAAATTCATATAACCATTTGGAAAGTAACTTGATAATCCTCTGAAGTTGAATTTCTCATACCTAACACCCAGCATTTCTAAGAGAACCACTCACATACACAAGAAAACATAAAAAGATATTCAATGCAACATTGTTTATAATAACAAAAAATTGTAAACAACTTAATTGTTCATGAATAGAGAAATAAATAAATGGTCTGTAGATTATATATATACAGTATAAATGAAATTTATATAACAGTTAATGTTAACAAATTAGATTTTAATTATAAATATTTATAAATCTCAAAAGTATAGTATTGAGTGAAAAAAATTGCAGAACGATTAATAGAGGATGATACCACTGGTGTAAAACCTAAAATAGAAAACAATGTGTTGTTTATGGAGATATATATATACACACACATATATATATTAGAAAATATAAAAGCATGTTTGGGAATAATGTATACCAACTTTAGGATGGTGATTACCTCTGGGAGAATGAGGAAGGAGGGGAGAGAAACTGGGAGGTGGGGCTTTTACCTGTATCTGAAATATTTTATTTCTTCCACAATAACAACAAAAAGATTTGAATCAGATACAGCAAGCTGGTAACATCTGTTTAAGATGTTGAGTACTTGAATATGCCAAATTATTATCTATACTTTATAGTTTGAAAAGTTAAAGAAATGCTTATTCACTGTAGAATCAAGAATGAAATTAAACTCACATGCAATCTCACCATAGTGAGATTTAAATCTAACTGACTGAAACAAGTTCCAAACCTTTATCAGAGGCCATTCTCAGTTAAGCAACATCATGTTTAAGGGCTGTCAGATTGCATTAGCTTTTAGAAGCCTAACAGCCCAACCCCAGTGTGGCTGTTATGATGGTTAAAACCAGGAGAAGAATTCAGCATGATCTTCTGAAATAAAACATAAAAAATTTAAGCATGCCAATAAAAGCCCAAGTAAATACTATAGAAAAAATATGGCCTAAAATGTAAATTATAGCATCAGCCAGGAAGCAGTAGTGGAATTGAGACAAAATCACGAGAATTCTTTTTTTTTCTCTGAGAGTAATACAAGCTGTCGTCACATTTCTAGATCATTCAGTCACATGAAGTATAGTGTCCATCTGTACAGACAGCTAAAAGGAAGTTGTATACAGTTCTTATTCGAAAGACTTCTATTACTGCTGTTCACCACAGTCAAAACTACTGAATCCTCTTTTTATATGCTGGTGCCAGTATCTTCCTAACTAGGGCAGCTGGTGAACAAGACAAAAAAGTACTGAGAATTAGCAGCATACCTAACAAATGTTCACACACACAGACAAGAAACAAAACAGGGAAAGCCTAAAGCTGTGGTACCGGCTGGTCAATTACCGTGTGTACAGGGCGCTAATACAGGGATATGACTGGTTATGTTGATCTAGTAATTCTGAACAAGTATTATTCTGCATGTGTCTGAAAGGCTTTGCTTCAGTCACTTGCATTTGAATCAGTGTATTGTTACCCCTTCCAGTTCTCCTAATTGAACTTTTTTTTCATTGTTTTCTCTTTTTTTTAATTGAAGCATAGTCAGTTACAATGTGTCAGTTTCTGGTATACAGCACAATGTCCCAGTCATGCATATGCATATACATATATTTGTTTTCACATTCTTTTTCATTAAAGGTTATCACAAGGTATTGAATATAGTTTCCTGTGCTATACAGAAGAAATTCAGGGGGGTTTATCTATTTTTGTATATGGTGGCTTATATTTGCAAATCTCAAACTCCCAATTTGTCCCTTCCCATCCCCTTTCCCCCAATAACTATAAGATTGTTTACTATGTCTGTTTCTGTTTTGTAGATGAGTTCATTAGTGTCCTCTTTTTTTTATTATTCTCTTATGAAAATTTTCAAACATACAGAAAAGTTGAAATAACAGTACCTTACCACCTAGATTCTACAATATTGACCTGTCTTTGAAATAGTATTATTCAGTTAAAATCTAGAATGGGCAAGGTTTCTCTGTATTTTTCAACAGTTAATAATTACTAACTTCCCAAAACGTAGTCAACACAATAAATGTTTGTTGAAGGAGAAAACACTAATTGCAGCTTCACGTACTTCTGGCAATTTATAAAAGATAGTCTGAATATATAGAAGATATTCAGCCTCCCTTGATTCGGTATCATTTAGTATTTATTGAGAGCCTCCTACATGCCAGACCCTGGAAAGAATGGTAAATAGCAGAGGATAAATAATATATGGTCCTGGCCTCCAGGAACTCACAGTCTACAGAGGCAGGTATGTAAACAAACCCATGCAATACAATGTGACTGAAAAGTGCAGTGAGGGCCCAGAGGAGGAACCAACTCGCTCTTGGAGATCAGTAATGCTCTCATGAAAGGAGAGCATGCATGGCCCAGGGCCCAGATCAGTGGACTTTGTCTAGTAGAGATTTCAGATGCAAAGCTGAGCTATATAAACAGAACAGTCTGGGGAAACGGCTAGACTAGGTTAATAGGTTTTCAGGCAGAAAGGTGATAACTGATTTGTTTTTAGGGAGAGAATTCTGCCACCAGAAGAATAGTTGAGGCTGCAGGCAAGGGATTAGGGGCAGGAATGCCTCACCTCCCTTACAGCCATGAGAATAGAACCACTTATTTTTTGAGTGTATACTGCATACCACACAAGTGATACAAGTAAGATAATAGTCCCTCTATCACTGAACTCAGTCTCATACCACCCATGTCTGCTCACAGTTCTGCCAACCAGTTATCTTTTATGATTCCTTCTGATTTCTCCCTCCTTATTCTATCAGACTACTTTCTAATGCTAGGAGGCTGTTGGATTAGTTTGGATGAGATCAGATGAGAACCTAAAGAAGCTTCTCTAGAGATAAAAATGAGAAAAGAAACCATGTCTTGTACAATAGTTGACACAATGTTGAAATATCATAAGCTTTCAATAATTCAGTGAACCATTGAAATAGTTAGGAAGTAAAATTAAGAGGAATGGGTGATCTACACGGTGGGTGTGAAATGGAGACTCCAAGAATAGCTCCAAGGTCCCCGGGTTGTTGGTGACCAGGTGGATGGTGATATCACCTGAGATAGCAAATATCAGAGGATGAATGAGATTGGGGGTGGGAGGAGGAAAGAGGAGGAATCATGAGTTCATTTCTGACACTAAGTTGGAGTTGTCTGCTACGTAGTTGATGTGCTTCTTAATCTTCAAAATCTTAAATAATCTGGTTGAACTTTTGATTCACAGAGGTATGAACACAATCAGAATTGTTCCAATGTTGAAAAATAAGTTGGTTAGCCCCATTAGTCAAAACTTACAGTATTTGGAAAATTCTTTATTCAGGGCATGCTTCCCTAGATATATACTATTTGGAACTTATCCCTTTGGGGATTTATTTTAAATTGTTTCATATAGCATTAAAGGAATAAAGAAGTGATAACTAATAACTCAGTTAAGTTAGAGAATTAAAAAGGACATATGAGAAGTAATGAGGCTGGTGGGAAGGAATAACCACCCCCCCACCCCCCCAAAAAAAACAGAAAAAAGACACACATCATTTAAAAGAATTTTAAAGCTCTTTTTTTTTTTTTAGGTTAATATACTGGGTTTTCTTTTGGTTTATTTGGTTTTGGTATTTTCTTCATTTGTGATCTAAGTATCTACATTTAATTAGAACTATATTTTTGTATATAGTCTTATTTGACAGCCTAATTTTGTTCTTATAATAATGCAAGTTTTCATATGGGGATTGTATAGTTAATATATTATTAATTTAAAAAATCACTTAAATAAATTTGATTCCCCTGCTATTTAAAAGTTCATTTGTCTCTTCACTGGATTCTGTGATAAATTTTAAACTCCTCTCTTCACAATGTAGAAATAATTATATATTCCTCTTTTGCCTTTTTATAGCTATTTTCTTTTAATTCTTTTGTGCAAAAGCAAGAATGTTTTATGTTATTGTCGTAACAATTCTAAGTTTGTCAAATTGCAAGTTATGTAAAAGACTTAATTATGCATTGTGCTGCATCTGAACCAGAATTATAAAATATGTGTGTGTGTGGCATTTTTACAACCACAGTACATGTTAAGGAAAAAATAATATCGTTTAAAATATTTTCTTTACATGTTAGTCTTCAGCAAGCAGAGAAGGGCTTTTCTGAAGTGAGATTAGACAATAGAGCCAACTTCATTTTTTATGCACGTGAACGGAGAGGGCTTGAGGTTATTAGTTGAAACCGAGTAACCTTTCCAAGCTTTCATCTCTTTCTTTTCAAATTTGAATATGAAAAGCATATTCAAGTCAAAGACCATCACTTTAATGACATTTGGCAGTCATTTGATTTATTAGGTTTTAGAAAAAATTTTCCTTTAAATATTTCATCATACTATGCTAATCCTAGTAATATTGCCAGCTGCAGCCTTGTACCTGTATTAGTGGAGACAGAATGGTGTGGAATTTTCTCTGTCATCCTAGTAAAATTTCCATGAATCTACTGAATAATAAAATAACCTTATTGAAATATTCAGATTTGGGTTTTTAGTTAAAGTGTCTTAGAATACATAATAAAAGAAAATGTCTTTTGAAAGAAGGGGGCAAAATTACTTCATCAAATATTGAGGGGGTTTGACAGCAATGGAAATCGTTCTTTATGGAGATATTTTTACAATGGGGTACATATGCTTTTCAATTTGATTAATTATATTATGTACTTTGAAATATCTAAGTAGTAGTCACTATGGTGAATTTACACACTGATTTATTTTTAACAATGAATTCCTTAAGGTGTTCATATAAACAGGTCAGCATCAGGATTTTTAATTATTTTGAATTATTAATTTACAGTAGCATGCCTCTGAATTTCATAAAGAGGGATTTAGAAAGGGAGAATAAACAAACTTAAAATTGTAAATGCAGACATTTGACTGAGGAGTTAATTTGGTGTGATCTAAGTTTAAGTCATAGTCTATTATTTGTTTTAAATTATTACTCAAGGAAACATATGTGACTCATATAATGTCTGTGGCACCAAAATCTATTAGAAAAGGATTGAGATAAAAATTACACAAACAAATGCATTTTTTAGGTGTTAATTCTGTAAAAATGAGATGAAACTATGTGTTAAATTAGATAAAATTTTTGTTTCTTTTGTCTGAAAACTTTTTACTTACTGAATGAAATATATTATGGCAGAATATATAAAGAGAATGAGCTGTAGTTTCTGCCCTAGTTAATACGGATTCATATAGCTACATATATTAGCATAATAGCTATAAAGTATTCAACAGGCTTTGATCTCTGAATAACCAAAACTTTCTCAGGTACCTATGATAAAATAAAAGCAGTGAAAAACATGTATTTCATTACATAGTTTGAAACAAGGCCAATTGATACGTGTCATTCTGAAAACAATCGGAGATGAAGATCTCATAATCTTCACTCCTGATAGACTGCTAGTGCGGTATTTATAGCCCCAAATGTAAATCAGGAGACTATTGCCATGACGCTGTTAACTTCACACCCTGGGGCATTAGAAGCTCATTCTCCCTCTGTCTGTCGAGAATAATCTATCATGTGTAACTATACAGTAGTATTCAGTGCCTTCCAAAAAAGAAATCAATGAAGGCCAATGCCTTCATGTTTTATTTAAAACTGATAGTGAAAAAGAGTAAAGGATTTTTTTGTTCGTTTTATTTGTTTCTTTATTGTTTTTCGTTTTTGTGCTTTAAACAGCCATCAGAAAAAATTCGAATTGAGATCATAGCTCTGAGCCTTAATGATTCTCGAGTAACTGCGGATGACACTATCCAACGGCTGTTCGTTGAGTGCAGATTCTACAGTCTTCCTGCTGAAGAGACACCTGTGTCACTGCCAAAACCCAAAAGTGGGCAGTGGGTCTACTACAACTATAGCAATGGTATGTATGAGTCATTTGTTTTAAATAGACTTATTTTTGTCTTTCTCATCTATGAAGGAAGCCAAAGGAACAAGGAGAACATACAAGTCTGTAATGTTCATGTAAATCATGCCAGTATTGTCAGAATAGATTAGTAAAACTCAAACCTACAGCATAAGGATTAAGAATTTAAAAAGCACATTTGGCCCCCTTTATCCACAGGTTCCACATGTTCGGATTCAACTAAATGCGAATAGAAAATACTTGGGGTAAAGATTCCAGAAAATTCCAAGAAGCAAAACTTATATTTGCCACGCATCAGCAACTGTTTACATAGCATTTACATTTTATCTACATCTATTTACATAGTATTTACATTGTATTAGGTTTTTACAAGTAATCCAGAGGTGATTTAAAATATACAGGAGGATGTGCACAGGTTATATGCAAATACTGTGTCATTTTATATAAGGGACTTGAGCATCCTCAGATTTTGATATCTACAGGGGTCCTGGAACCAATCCCCTTCTGATACTGAGGGACAACTGTAATGCTAAAATTAAAAGAGAACAAAAACAGTGAGAAAACAATGTTTCTAGATGTTCCTGCTATCAGTAGAAAAATGCCACCTAGGTCTGCAATTGAATTTAATTGAATAATACGATATTTCAAGGGGAATAAAAATACTAGTTTTTTTTTTAATTACATGATTCGAACAATTTAACGGCCTAGTTTTTTCTACGTTTCTGCTCAATGTCATCACATAGATTTTTTTTTACAATATATGTGTATATCTCTCCCAGTGTCAAGATGTTCAGGATTTTAATCGAGTGATACAAGTTCTTACAATACCTTTTCATTTTTTAGCCCACACATCCCTTCATAGCAGCAGACAGGTTTTCTCTTTGGGAACATTACCTATCAACTAGTTGACATGAAAGTCTGCTGGACCAGTACAAACCCAATAGGCACCCTGTAAATTCTTAGATCAACCAACTTTAAGACATGTTTAAGAATAGTATGAATCAGTGTATAATTAGAGAGGAGTAAAAAAAATCCTATCAAGCTGCCATGACCCTAAGTTAAAACTGCTTATTAAGTTCTCCCAAATCCCTATATTAAAACAAACCATAAGGATGGAGTGTTACATCATCTTTATCAAAACAGGCCATCCCATATGCTAGTTGAACACCAATATTTTTTCTCACCAGTTTTATAAGTTGCATTTTAATCAACATGTATAATCATTCTTTTGTACCAGTAGGATTACAAATGCTAATGGTTACTTTGTTTGTTTTGCAACTGGCATTTTTAGAAATATGTTCATTGCTTGAGACAGTAATCATGAGTACCTAGATAGCTGATCTAGTCTTCCCTGTATCCACAATTCTTTGCTAGTTATGGGAACTTGGGCAAGGTGTTTAAATTTCATGATTCCATGTTTTATCTATTGAATAAGGTACTAAGAACCCTCCAGCTCAAATTCTATAATTCTGTAATAACAGGTGGACTGAGAAATCACATGGGAAATAAGTAGTGTGGTCAGGACAAGAGTCTGATTCCACCTTCCTTTCACTGATTTGTTCTAATAGAACATTTCCAAAACTATTTTCTCAAGCTTCCTAGAGACCTTTTAATTGCAAAGTATCAGAAAAGTAAGCCATAATTACAATATTATTAGTAATGAAAGCAATATTTAGTCAACTAATTTTAATGAAGATACCCCAAGAAAAGAGGCAAGCTCTTCTGGCTTTTGTTTTATTTGCTGTGAAGGTCAGCAGTAGAATGTTTGGTTGAACTGACAACAAAGTTGTCTTTTAGAAATTGGTTGTGCATTGAGAACTTGGCCATGCAACAGAACAGATGTTTCCATTTGCTTAAGGAGCAATGCACATCATACGTTGGATGAAACCTGTGATACATGCTGAAGCATCCTGAATTTTGTACATTCTCACATGATGACCTAGGTCTTTTGGAGGCTTTTTGCTGGTTGGTTGGCATTGATTTGGGTTTTTTATTTTTAATTTTTTTCCTTTTACTGCAAGATACCCTACTATTTAATTGGTATTTTAAGAGTTGTTTATGTTTCTGATTGAATTAGTCATTTGACAGCAACAAGAAAACCAATAACCTATTAGAATTGAATTCATTGGAAGTATTTACTATATCTTTCTGAAGTTTCTTTTTCTGCATATTGAGACTTAACTATGTAGAATTTTCAAGGTTAATTGAAAAGGATTTTAAGGATAGTTATCTGGTGGGAAGGGAGAGGAATGTACTTTGTGCTTAGAAGCAAAATATTGCTGTTTTATATCTACTGCATCTGAAAAAGTGAAGTCCTAAGTCATCAGCAAATTTGAAAAATAATTAATATTAACCTGGTATTTTTCACTTAAGCAGGACATATTGAAAATGTTTATTTTAAAATTATTATGTTTGCATCTCCTTCATTGCAGGGGAATCTCCTTGAATCTTTAGTTCATAAGTAACTATCTCATCTAATTAGTGTAATGATTTACCATTCACTTGTTACTTGATATAAAAGGTCAATATAGTGTAGCCTTACATCTTCCAAATCTTATTACATGTTAATGAAGGTAATTTTATTTCCAAACTGACTTTTCAGTTCACACAGAAAATTTAAAGGACAATTAGTGCTGTCTCCTATTTGAACACCATTCCAGCTGAGAGGTTGACTGAACCTCACAATGATTTTTACCCTGAATATGACTTGAACCTATTCAAAAGGGATTTGTATGCGGAGGCCTAAATGAGGTACATAAAATGAGAGATTTAGACTAGTGATCCCCAGGATTTTTCATTGCTTATTTCAGTCTTTATTAAGAAGTGTTAATACCAGTTTCACCTACACAAAATATATACTTTCTGAGGACAACTAACACCGAAAAAAAAAAAAAAGTTAAATTTATTTCTAGACATTGGTAGCAAGAACAAAACATTTGTATTTTATTGGGCTTGAAAATTTTGCTCGGAGAATGCTGAGAAAGCAAGAAAATAGTTTGGGGGAAAAATAAGATTAATGGTAGGTCTAAAGAATGTTGTTTGAGCTGAATAAAATCTTCTAGGGAATTGACAGTGGGAAGAAAAAAGATTAATGAAATCGCCCAAAGTTTTTATGAAACCTATACAGATCTAAGCCTTTACTAACTCTGAGCATTAAAGAGCCTATCTTTCGGATCAAAGTTTAATTCAGGAGATGAAAAGGATGCAGAGCTTTAGATTTTGTTACTAATGGGAGGGAAAACGTGGCAAACGTAAGGACTGGGGGGATAATAACACTTTAACACAACAGTTATCTGAGATTCAGGGCTATCAACCCTTTATATAATTAAACCATCTGCATTTCTCACTTCTGCCAAATGACATTGATAAAGAATATAAGGATTTCTCCAGCCTGCAGAAGTGAGGGATATGTTTTTAATGGTAGGCAATTCGAGATCAATTCAAGTATTTGGACTCTGGTCTATATCTTTTTTGAGACATAAACTTTCAGTATATTATGTCAAAATCTGGCAAGTCCTAAACAAATGTGATTTCCAACAAGAATTAAAGCTAAATAGGTTGACTTCTGGAGAGTTCTGATACTTTTCATAATCACCAGAATTACTTTTTAAAGGGTATATTTGAAGTTTTGAAAGTGTAGATTTATTTTTAACCATCTGATTTCAGAACACCAAGTGGATGTCCTTAAGATCATGACCTCATTATAGGTGGCCAGAGTGGCCCTATTTCCCACATGGTTAACACAAAAATGTTCACTAGTTCCTGATCTTATTCAAAAATCAGGCAAAGGAATGTTGGACTAAACATGTTCTCAGTGGTATCCTGACCAACAGATCAGCAGCTGGGAAGATGTTAGAAATGCAAATTCTCAGGCCCTACCTCAGACCTACTGAATTAGAAATTGAAGGTGAGCTCGGTAATCTGCATTTTAACAAGCCCTCCAGGGATTCTGATGCACATTAAAGACCAGCAATCATTAGGCTACATTGAGATGCCCACTCTAGGCCTTGTTTGTGCAAGCAGGAGAGCTGTAGTTCTAACTTGGTACACTTTTGGAGAACCAAACTCATTGGTAAGTAGCTTGAGTTTTTTTGATAAGGATTTTTTTTTTCAAATTTAGCTTCATTTTATTTATTTGTTGTTGTTTTTTATTGAAGTATAGTTGATTTACAGTGTTGTGTTAGTTTCTGGTGTACAGCAAAGTGATTCAGTTGTACATATATATATTCTTTTTCATATACTTTTCCATTATGATTTATTATAAGATATTTAAAAAGTTCCCTCTGCTATACAGTAGGTCTTTGCTATTTATCTACTTTATATATAGTAATGTAGATTTGTTAATCTCAAGCTACACTTTCAGTTAGAGATAATGATACAGTTCTGGAGATGGATAGTGGAGATGGTTGCAAAACTGTGTGAATGTACTTAATGCCGCTGAACTTTATGTTTAAAAATTATTAAAATGGTAAATTTTATGTTAAGTATATTTTACCACATTAAGAAAAAATGTCCAAGCTATTGAGATTCATCAGAACTGGTCTCATTTAATTGAAAGACTATCTGGATGTTAGACTTTGAATTGTCTTTTTTTTTTTTTAAATCACTGAGTTTGCCCTTGTTTTCAAGCAGTGTTAACACTGTATTGTATATTTGAAAGCTGCTAAGAGAATAAAGAAAAAAATTAAAACCATGTGAGGTGATGTTAACTTGCTGTGATAAACATTTTGCAGTACATACATACATCAAATCACTATGTTGTACACCTAATACTTACGCAATGTTATATGTCAGTTATATCTCAATAAAACTGGGAAGAATTATCAAAAAATGATCGCAAAGACCTCTATGACTTAAAAGCTGTAGAACTCCAAAGTCAAAAAGGGTATGATCTATAGTATCTTTAATCAGTGATTAACAGCAAAAACAAAAAATTCCCACTTGGGAAAAAATTTTTCAAATTTAGCTTGGTATACTGGTAGCCAAAATGAGGTCCCATCTCTCAGCATTGGTGGAAAAGCATGACTTTTTAGCACTGATAAGTAAAACACTATTTTTACAAAATTTACAAGAACTCTGTCTTTTTTGATTCCTATAAATCTCAGTAATCTATATAATTGGTCACATTTGCTAATATGGTATTGTCCAAGGAGCAGTAAGCTTAGAGTTGCTGTTTGACCTTGGTTCTTCCTTTTTTTAAACCACAAGCCCACTTCTACAGAGCTTTGTGCCTCTTACCATGTATGCCTAATTTGGTGCCTGGCATGTGCCTTTTTGGCCTTCAGTTAATATTTGCTCAACTGAGCCAACAATTAAATGTGTTCATAGCATCGTAATTTGAGATTGAACTCATTTTCCAGGGAAGCATTCTCAGTAGAAAATATGTTTGTTCCCAGAGGAGTCTGGCTTTAGAATTGTCATGGTATCTTTCACCCTTTGTATACTTTTTTAACCAGGGATAATCTCTAAATTGAGATCTGGTCAACGGAGAGGCTTCAACTCCAAAATGACATCTGAAAAAGAAGTGTCTTCAGAAGCTAAGGCATGGCTGAAAGGCTGCCGAGCTGAGAAAAAATAACCAGAATGAAAATTGGAGTGTTTGCACTCTGAGATGCCATTTTCCCAAAGTGCAGACACTTATTTACAGTTTCAGGTGTTCACCACCTTCCTGGTGGGACTTTAGATCAGTTATCTAATCTTGTATTTCAGCTAAGTAAAGTCTAGCCACATTCCTGCTTGCCAACGTGTACCTTTGAAAACCAAAGACAGACTTCACACCCTGAAAAGCCTCTCTCTCCCTTCCTCCACATTTCTCTGCCATACCCACCACCCAAACACCAGCAAACGTCAGCCTGTGGATTTCCTCAGCCCAGTGCACTAGGATGCCTCTTTTATTGCATGTTGTGGCAGGAGAGAAGGATTAAATTACCGGGGCTGTCAGGAAGGACAAGCTCTCTGCCATACATTATCATTATCACTTGCTTCTTGGGTGAGAGAAAATGCAGTAAATCCCTCAAATACAAAGCAATAAAGACCGCTGGCTTTTACTGTCATGACTGCCACTGCCATTAACAGGCAGTGACAGCGATGTGGCACTCTTAGATGTTGCTTGTATCTTTTCTGACAGTGTGCACATAAACCTGCCAGTGACATGACATTAGATCACATGACTATTCAGATTTGATTCTGGTTTCCAGCGCTGCGCTCTTTTCCCAGGCGTACAAGTGAGGTGGCATGACTTGCGTCTCTAAAAATAGGTATTTATACAAATACAGAATAGTACTAAATGTAGCCTATTCCTGAATGGCTTCTTTTTGTGGATTTTTTTTTCTTTTTTTTTGGTTTAGTGATCTACATGGATAAAGAAAACAACCAAGCAAAGAGAGACATCTTAAAAGCGATACTACTAAAACAAGAGATGCCCAATAGAAGGTACATTTAAGTGTTCTGAATTACCTGGTGGTTTATATAAAGCCAATCTCGGTAGCATGGCGTGGTGAAAAAAGGCACGAGATGAGGAAGCGGAACACCTGACTTGTTCACTCTATGTTCTTGCATGAGTATGTGATCTCTCTGGGTCTCTTTCCTCCTAGAATTATAGTAGCCCTGCCTCTCATATAGAGTAACTGTAAAGATCCTATAGTGCTTTGCAAACCAAAAGACTGTATATTGTAGTATATGGAGTATCCCATTGCCGTTCAATTCTAACTGTAAAGCGCATAACAGTGGTTGCAAGGAAGGTGTACTCTGGACTCAATGGCTGGAGTACAAATTCTCATTTCATCGCTTACTAGCTGTCTGACTTCAGCCAGCCACCCTGTGCCTCACTTTCTGCATCTGTAAAGTGGAGATAATAATACCATATGGGGTTGTTGTGAGCATTAAATGATATGATACATGTAAGATGGATAGAATAGCATCTGACACATAGTAAGTGCACAGTGAGTACTCATTGCAGTCATTGTAAGTAGTAGTAATATTAATATTTGTAATAGCTCATCAGCCTTTCAGACTAATTTTTACCTTACTGTCACTGTTTAATAATTCATCATTTCCTGTTATTTATTTTTTATGCTTTTTGGGGCAAATTTGAAGAGGACATTTTGCAATTTGGGTCAGTAGAGAAATTGTGCCCTTTTGAGAAGGAAGAAAACCTGATCTTAGTAAGTTTGTGCTTTTGAGTGAGCTCCCATTTGTGCAGGCGGAAGCGTTATCTAAGTGCTGCCTGTTAACCCCTGAGCTGGGCTTTGCCAGCGCCCCTTTGCTGGCTCGTCCCCCTTGGCCTGGGTGGACCCTTTATCTCTCCGTTGTCCTCTTCTCCTTGCCTTTATGGCCCATGGATAACAACGTCTTACTGCCTCAAAAAGGGAGCTTACCTCACCACCTGAGAAAGACTCAAATGTTTCTCTTTCCTAGAGATCATGAAGTGAATGAAAAAGACATGATATTTTTCAAAAGAGCTTCCAGTTAGCAACTAATCTTCTGTTTCATGAAAGGAGACTGGAATTCTTAGCTCTTAGGATCTGATTGTAGCTTTTTCATTGGTTCCTTGAAATACATGTGTTATTTCTTTGGATCTTAATTCTGACGAAAGAATGAGAAAACCCTGTTAATTACTCTCAGGTTCTGTTTTTCCCAGGACAGTAGATGACCACTCAAGTTTTACTTGCTTACTTTGTTTACTTCAATTTCTTTCAAGGGGTATCCCGGGTCACTAGTTTAAACAGCACTGGCCGTGTCGTCTGCTCTCTGCGGTTAACAAGCTGGGTCATCACTGGCCAGGACTGAGTCTTAAAAATAAAAAATAAAAAATAAAAAAGTCCACAATAACTGTCATGACTGCCACTCTCCCATCGTTGTTTCCCTGAAAAAATCTCTCAACGCTCCACAGAGACACAGATGTTCATGTCATTTAGGAGAAAAACTGAGAGAGGTAGTGCAGGTGCAGAGTGACTGACATGGGGATGATGGCAGCTGAGGGAGGGCTTGGAGTGCTGGCTGCGCGCTCCTCTGACCGCCGCGGAAGGGACGGGACTGTCACGGGAGAGAATGCCCTGTCCCACTTCTCTCCCTCAAAAGTATCTCTTTCTTAAGGAAAAAAAAAGAGAGAGAGTTTACATTTATATTTTTCCACCGCCAAAAGGCAGTTGTTACTCCAGTGAATGTTCTTACCTTTTTAAAATACTCTGAGGTCACATTACTTAAAGTACCTGCTAGTTTATAAGAATTCATTTTCTCAGACAGCAGCCCTGTTGAATATTGGTGATAACTTATAGAGCCACAGTTAGAGAAGTTTGAGAAATCTTCCCTGACTTGCATAAAATTATGTACATTATATCATGAATTACATATAGTACCTTTGCATTCTGACCCAGGCTGGATTTGCAAATATACAAGCGTCTCCTTAAAGGGGAGGCAACACACTGAAATGGGAATTTGAAAAGTATTTATTGGACGTCAGTTTTGACACCGACTTAAGGTTCCTTTTTTGTTTCTTTTCTTTAACCGTGTTCTGTTGTGCAGATCCAAGAGAACCATCAGCATTCCAACACATAAGACCCACAGGTGACCCTTAGATTCTTCTATCCTGTTTCATATAAAAATGAAGTGTTTCAGAATGAGGCAAGAGTCAAAAATGTTAAATGAGCTAAGGAGTTTCAGTGCCTTGTGATTTCCTAAACTACAGCAAGTGACGTTTGAGGTCTAAATCTTGAGACCCAGCCCAAGGCCTGCCTTCGGCAGTAAACCTTCCCCAAATGAGCCAGCCTTCAATTAGGACTTCAATGCTGCAGTTCACATAGTAATCCAACAGATATTTATGATCCCTATGTAAGTATCAGGAGCTAAAATGGTGAGCAAGGGGAAGTCTCTGCTCTTGTGGAGTTTACATCCCACTGAGCAGGATGGTCAACAAGTAAACCAAGAAACCAATTCCATGTTACCATAAGTACTAAGAAAAAGCTGAACGAGCTGCTAAAATAGAAAAGAACAGTGCAGGAAAACCCAAGGAGGTGACATTTAAGCTGGTTAGTGAAGAATGAGGGGACCCAGTCAAGTCGTGAGCAGCCCAAAGAAGATGGTTCCAGGCAGAGGGAATTCCAGACATGAGGGAAGATAGAGGTGTGTTTTTAGGACCTGGCAAGGGACAGTTGCAGGAGGGAGAGAAGGGAAGAGGAGGCAGGAGCAGCCCATGTGGGACTTCCTGTTTGGAACTCCCTTGGGTCCTTGGCATCCACCTGTGTGTATATCCAGGTCCTCAGACTAGACTGTCAGCCTCTTCAGCACATAAAGCAAGGTTTCACCTCTTTGTTCAAGATAAGGTAAGATGTGTCTGTGTTTCCATGTATGTGTACATACAGTTTAGCTTAAGCCAAGCTATAGTTTTTAAATTATTTTAATATGTCTTCCTCCCTTTTCTGCTTAACTTTAATTTCTTAATTTTATATTTGACATCTCATTTTGCTCTTTATAGAATTTAAAGCCAGAATATTGCATTTTTTGTTTTTAGCGCTTTCTCTGGCACTTAGAAGGGCTTTTTTTTTTTCCTTTTTGTCTTAGTTCCCATATATTCAGTGCAGGCAATAGTCTGCATAAAGTGATATAAATATGATCCTTAGATATGAGACATTATATAAGGATAACACTTAACATTACAATCTGAAACCTTCTGTCTTTTCTGTAAGTCTTGTGGGTATAAAATGTGCATCAAATATCACTTCTAATTCCTGCTCATCTAAACATATTCATTTTAAGACAACTTCTTTCATCATCGTTCTTATTTGAGTGATATAGTCCTTGTATAATTTGAGTGTCTCAGTTTTCAATCGAAGCAAGCCTTTCCCATGCCTTCTTTTTCTCTCCCCTTAGAAATGTAGAAGCTTAAGGAGCTCTATCTAGATTAAAAACAGTAATAATAAAAGAGCAAACATTTACTCAGTGCTTACTATGTTCCAGGCACTGTTTACATGTATCATCTCATCTGATCCTCACAAGAGCCCTACGAGATAGGTATAATTATTCTTAGTCTACATATAAGGAAACTGAGATCAGAGAGGTTAAGGAACTTGTACAAGATTACACAGCTAATAAGTCGGAAAGCAGAAATTTGAACCCAGAATGGATGCCCTTAACCACTCCATCTTAATCCCTCTGTTTTATGCATCGTATAAAATAACAATCTTATCCACTTGCAGACCAGGATCTGCACTCTTCACAATTATGTAATTATTGTGTGAATAGATATTACCTTTGGTTTCAACTTAAAGGATTTCTGTTTTCTAATCAAAATGTATTGCTAGCTAAAAACAGGACTTAGTAAAGGAATGAAATGTTGAATACTTATTTTTAACAAATTATTTAAAAATATTGTCATGTCTACCTGTAAGCATTTGGAAAGAATTTTTTTTTGCATATTGTTCAAGGCATGATGGTCTCAGAGACTTAGATTTTTATCTAAGAATGTTATCTAAAAAAACAAGATTTCTTGTTTTGTTTCTGATTTGGAATGGATACATTTTGAAAATGGTTAAAATGGTAGTTTACAAGCATTCATGGTTTAAGCTGTGCTGCCAAGACATATCAAAAGAGTTCTTAACTGTAAATTCCTGTCATTTGGTCAGTCCAAGTGTGTTTGGCCTCAGCACAAGCCACTAATTCAAATCAGTTCCATCAGAACCCTGTAATTATATGTCTAAAAGTAAAATAAAACTTGGATGTTATGATTGTAGGTTAAAATATTGCGGAAATAATACAAACATTTCATATAGCTGTTGGGCAGAGGTACAACATTTATCTGACATAATTCAGAATATATAGAACACAGTTGTTTGAATTGCTTAGTAGCAATTCCAAAGTTGTGCATTTCTATAGAAAAGCTTGCATTTCTATTTGAAATACTGCCCTAACCTCCAGGGTCTTTATTCACTTGATCCTTTTAGCCTTAAAAGTAGACGTGTCAAAATATGATCAGATAGTGTATAATAGAGTGGACATCTGGTTCTTCTCTTCGCCTAGTAATTTTCTCAGATTCTAGAGATAAATGCTCATCAGGGCTTAGAAAAGTGGATTAGTGTTCATGTAAAGGCTGGGTGCACTATAATAATTCTAACAGTTCATGTAATAACTTATCTCACCTAATATAATTTTATTTCTATTGGAATAATTGGAAACTTTGAGATTTCACAGTTAGTGATAAAAGCCCATGATGGGAGTTTTGTTTCGCGGTGATTTTTTTCTTCCTTTGCAGTGATGTTCTCTGTCCCTCCCTCCTCAGTGTTCGCTTCACTGTGGTCAGTGACCCTCCGGAGGATGAGCAGGATCTGGAGTGCGAGGACATCGGCATCGCTGACGTTGACCTCGCTGACATGTTTCAGGAAGGGAGAGACATCATCGAGCAAAATATTGACGGTACGAGTGGAAGTATTGCTCAGTCCGTACAACCAGCAACTGCTGAAATCCAAGTTCTTTATTAAAACCTTCTTTTGGCTGGCTGCAAAGACGTTGAGTCACACATTAGTGGGATCCTTTGCAGCTCAAGCTGACTCTTTTGTTGAAGCTGGAATCCCCTCCCTGCATTCCCCCACTGTCCTTACCCTCTCCTTCTGCCTTCCTTTGAATCAACAGAAATTTAAAAATAATTACTCGCATTTCACAAAAAAATTTCCATTTTGTTAGTATTGGGAGATGGTGTGATAAAAATTGGATTTTTGTCTATTGGATTTTTTTTAATGTTATGGAAGGCTCATGCGGTCAAGCCTTATTTCAGCTAAGGCATGTTACTCTAGGTGATCATTGTCATGTCTTTTGCAAGGTTTCTCTCTGATTCAGTGTTGCAGTCCAGTGATACAGTCACTGCAAACCCTGAGTCGTTTTGATCACTTGTTTCCCATCAGGATTCAGGCAGGAGTTAGGAATTCTTGACAAGAGATGCTCTCCTAGATTTTCAGCTCACCAGGTGGAGCCCCCACGAGGCCTTATTTCTACCCTTTATCCTTGTGTCACAAATTTAGAACATGCTGAAGGAATCATGCTTTATGAAATCAAGACTTTTTTTTTAATCATAATCAGGCACGGCCTGGGCTATACATAGTAAATGGAGGAATGAGGCTGAATCCTTGTCTCATCTGTTAAGGTAGCAGGGCCACCACTGGGAACATGTACAGAGTCTGTTCACTCATTTATTCATGCATTAAACGAGCACTTAATTGAGCACCTCTTAAGTGCCAGGCACTCTGCTTACACCACAGTTCAGCTGGGGTTCGTATGTCAAGCTGCTTGTCCTGGGTATGTGTCAGGTGCTCGAAAGTCAGGATCAAGCCAAATGATTAACCAAGTCAGCCCAGGTAACCAAATTAGAAACCTATTCTGGGAAATGTTATAAACTATACGAATCACAACTTTGTTTAGCAGGCACAGAAGAAAAAGATAAAAGGATTAAAATACCAACCTAAATCGCATTAAAGACACCCGGAACCAAGAAAGCCTGACAAAAATGACCAAAATTATCTGTGCTTTTCATTGTTAATCTTTTCTCCAATCCGTTCTGTTTCACAACCAACCCATCTCCTCATTCTGCAAGACCACATATGATCATACTGATCTGATATAAACAGCTCTTGTGGCCTTGAGCTGGGAAAGAGTCAGAAAATTAAACACTGATCAGGGCAGGTTTTTAATGCTTTGCTCCATGCCAGGCATGGAAGTGAGAAGTCCCAAAGAAGAGGGGAAGACTCGGGCATGAGCTGGGGACCCCTTGTGCCCCAGCAACCTCCTTGCCTGCTCTTTTCTCCACCTTAAGTCTTTGTATACCAAGTTTCATTTGAAGATTTCTTTACAGATTTCCTTGGAATTAAACACACACACATAGTGAAAGTTCAAGTAAAACCACAAGGAAAGTAAACAGGAAACTATGTAAGTGCCGTCAAACTTACAAAGTCCAAAATTCTGGCCTTGAGTTACTAGTATCGCCGTCTACAGAGCGATGGGGTCACAGGTACTGAATCAGCATCCCCTTTGCCCCCCACCACTGAGCTCAGAGAATTATCACTGAAAGCTGTGTCCCTTTCCCAGAAAAATGCACAGACACTCAGAATTTTATATCTGCTTTCCTACGGCATCAGTTCATCGACCCTCAAATCCAGTCCATAGACCTTAAGATTCAGGCTCTGCCATTTTAAGTATTTCTAATCTCACACATAATCTATTTTAAATGGAATGCTTTCCTTAGAAAGATAAATAACATTGCAAGTTATGATTATGTAACTTCTTTACAGTTGGTTGCCATTGTGATATTTGTTATGAACACTATGTTAGAACAATTTCTTCGTTGTCAGATACTGATCCTTTTTAGATCTTTTGCTTCTTACTAAGAAATTCTGATTCTGTTTGGGAATCATTATCCTATAGCCTTTCCACTAGGTAAACGTCAGAATTAAATCTTTAGTTTAACTCCACAAGCAATGTGTATGTATACATGCAATACATCTAAAATGCATATCTTCATACACACATGACAAGCTTTAATTTTTGTATGTCTAAGCTGCCAGTAAATTTTGGACTTTTAGAGAGCTGTTTTCATCTTTTCAACTACTGTGTCAGCTAGCCTATCTGAAGAAAAATCTGTTGAGTGATATTAACACTTTTCCGCTATTTTCTCCCTAGTTTTTGACACACGAGCAGATGGTGGAGGTATTGGCAAGCTCAGGGTAACAGTGGAAGCACTCCATGCCCTACGGTCTGTCTACGAGCAATACAGAGATGACTTGGAGGCTTGAAAGAAACCGCTCCAGAGGCATCTCCTACTCCTGAGTAAATGCTTACATACATGAAAGCGCTTAGATGAGATCTCTGTAATTACTCTGGTGTATATAATCTATAATTCATGGGAGGCTGGGGGAAGGGAAGAGGCCTGGGTTTAAAGTGTTCAAGTTTTGTATACTTTTTCATTTGTTTATTTTTCTATTCCCTCCTTCCCATGACTGCCACCCCTCAGGACTTAAGTTCTCCACATTGGGCCACACCTTCTCAATAATTTATATCTGCACGATAGCATGAGAAAGTCTATTTGCATTTTCAGCATTTTCTTATGAAGAACTGAAATGCAATTCCCATTTTTATTTTTAATAAGCAAAAAGCATTAATCTTAGAAAACCTATGAAAAAGAAATACTTTTATGTTATCCCTAATTGTCCCACTAAATGGAATGCCTATGATTAGCCTCATTAAGAGTTTTATACTGTGAAGATTTTATTAGAAGCAATATATGAAAATTACTTGGATTAATGTGTTAATCTTCCTCTTTAAAATGCTAATATCCATTTTATGCACATTAAAGCTCAGTATGCACTTTCTTTGATGCATGCCATTTCTATCAATTAAATATAAAGAATGAGACTTGGCACCAACTTATTAAATTACTGCAAGTTTTTTTGTTATTCTGTCTTAAACATTACAGTTCTTATTTGTATGATTTTCATGTGTTTGTGATGGTAATATAGGACCCAGGGCTGTGTGTAGGTACAGAGATAGATACATAGATGTATATGAAATTCACACTTCGAAAACTTAGCTTATGACATAGGAAGAAAATACTAAAAATGTGGCTCAAATTCTGATATACTTAGTTAAACCTGAAAGGAGTATCTTTTTATCTTTTTTTAAAATTTGCATCAAGCTGGTACAATGCTAGGATGTATCTGGATAACCAGATCCTCGAAAAGCAGCTCAGAAAGTTAATTTTCTAGCTTTTACTCAATCTCACTGAAGGATTTAATTGATATTTTTAATGGAGCTGTGAATCAATGCTGCAAAGGAATTGTCTCTAGAGGTCTGGGATATAATGCATTTCATTTTTTAATTTACTTTTTTATTTGTCATTTTCTTCAAAGGATTTTTATAGGCTGTGGGTTTTCACTGTTTGCAAACAGGCTATGTTCCTTCTTAAGCATATGTAAAGTATTCAGGGAGATAAGTAATTTATTAAAATCTACCTAATTTGCCGTGATATATTAAATCTCTGCTTCAGTGATCACAGACCATTTCATTTAGAGAATTAGGCATTCCCTCTTTGTGTGATTAAAGCTCTGGAAAATGAGTTCTTTGCTCCTATTTGTGAACATTCAAAGCCTGCTAATGGCAAGAAGATGGAATAGATTATGAGACAATTCATTACAGTTCAACAGAAAAAAAAAAAGCAGCCATAATGCAAAAATGCAAGTATGAATATCTGCATATAGTTTGAACCATCTGTGCTCTAATGGCTTCAATAATGACTCTCGTCTTTAGGAGGCTTTGAAATGACATCCGTACAATATTAATTTGTTGATGTACATTGTGGGACCAGTAGAGTATGATCTGACTACAGAAATCTATAAATTCTGTCTCTACCATTGGGCCTCCCTGTCTGGGGCCGGCCATCTCCAAGAAGAATCTTGCTCTCATCAAACTCTGAGAATCTTCATAACAACTCATTCCTCTGGAACCTTCTAGAGACCACAAACATCTGTGGACTAAACCTCTCCAACCCTAGTAAACAGCCACATGTTTGTTGTCACTTCAGCTGGCTCTGAGCTCATCTTTTTGGCCCCTCTTTCTAGCTTTCTTTGGCTTTAAGCAGTTACAGTGTCATTAAGGCCCATAATATTCCCTGCACTAATTTAAAACAGCCGGAATATACCCTGGGATTAACTGAGTGGTTTTTGAGACATTTATTGTGGTATTCTCCCAGGAGGTTTGTATTATTGTTTTAAAACGTTACATCCCAAACTAAAGACCCTTTCTGCAGGGAAGACCGGATTGTGCTGACTTCTTATGATCTTCAAGTGGAAAGGGGAAGTTTTTATTAGAAAACTTCTGAGATTTAGTCAACTGTGTGGAATGTATACCTCAGATTACATTGGAGAATTAGCCATCTTTCTGTGACTTTCATGTGTATCATAACAGATTATTAAATATTCCTCTTCTAGTTTTAAAATACTGAGCTTCAAACTACATGAATTTTCACAAAACTCCTCATAAGAAGTTGAATAGCTGCTTGACACATTCTGAAGTGGGTAAGTGGTATTGGATGCTTCAAATGGGTTTCATAATCTGTCTGAGAATAGGTTTTTTGGTTCTGTCTTGTGTTGACCAGAGTTCATTGAAAAGGTCAGTACCTTTCAGGATACAGAGCAGTGGTTTCCTCTTGGTGACCCAAGCCTGAGCCATTAAGTATGGCTTGAGGGTAGCGGGTGCCAACAGTGGCCCTGCCACCCAGATACACCAGCTTAAGGTAAAGCCTGTGTCAACTTACAGCTCTTGGTGTAAACGAACACAGTACACTCAGCATTTTTGGGGTTGTAATGCTTTTAGTTTGGGAGTATAAATAGAGACGTGATGTGGTGTGCGGGAGAGTGTATTTTACATGTTTTTGCCTACTGTAGTAGAAATGTCAAATTCCTAGCCACTGTCATGAGAAGCAGTTGACAAAAATAAGCTTTATGGTTTACAGTGTGGTTTACGTAGAGAACATTTCTCTTCACTCTCAGTTTCAACATGTTTTCTAAATTATCACGGTTTATTGCCATTTAACTTAAATTAGTTTTTTTAAGAATAAATAGAGAATATATTTAATCAAATAAAGAACAGCCACATTGAAATTCTGCTGTTCCTGCCATTCAGTTGTTACCACAAAACACAAATAATTTCTACGTATTATAAAGAAGTATGGGCTGAGAAGTGGTCTTGTGATTGGGGAGGTTCTGTGTGCACCCACGTTCCCACAACAAAACATAAATTATTTTAGTAATCTGACATCAAGAGCTGTGACAATGAAAACCACTTCTTACACATGTTCTAACAAGAATCTGATTAACATTTTTGTGGATATGGAAAATAAGGTTTTTTTTTAGTCAAACTGGCACTATTGCTGAATTTAGAATGATTTCCTTATGCTCTAGACAGCAAAATGTGCATCATGTCTGTGAGCAAATATGAGAATAAAATACCGTCTTTGGGTAGCACAGAACAACCAAGGGAGAGCTTTGGGGATATAAAATTACTGCGTGATTGACAATACCAGGATGGTCATTCATCCCCAACTATGAGAGGACATTTTAATAAGTCACTCATGCCTGAAGGCCTGTGACTACCTTAACAAAGGAAAACCAAACCCATGATTTATTACAGATTGGGCAACCTGCCTAATTAGATCCATGAATGGGAGCAAACGCAGCTTTACATCCCCTTTGTTCAGAACAAAAACAACCCCCAGGTCAGCCAGAAAGCTAAAAAAAATCAAAGCTATAGAAACAAGTGTTTTAGAAACTGGAAATATAGAATTAGAAAACATCTCCTCATCCCAACCTCTTTTATCTTGCAAGATAGAACACTCACTTCCATTTCAAAGCAGCACCAGTGGACTGCACCTTGCAGTCTGACCTCCTGCAAAATTGGGCCCGTGTTCCTGGTGTCGTCGCACCTTTTGTTCTTGCCCTTTCCTTTTCTGTATAACATTGACTATTACATTTCAGCCGCATTTCTCCTTCAGTTTTTCTGAAGTCAGATCTGGTTCCCTCAGACTCAGAACATGCCCTCTTTTCTTTGGTAGGTGCCTTTGGGCTGTTCCTCTGCTTTTTGCCCTTTCTCACTCTTTATTGAGTTCACCTTTCTCATCCCCGCCCCAGCATCACATCTCCCTTCATTGAACATCATCATGATTTCTTTTTAAATCAGATTTACATCTTGATCTTTATGTTTCTGTCATCTGTTCTCCTCACACCTGTGTTCAGCGGCAGCATCTCCTCCCACCTGTCTGTCCCTTCCTCATTTTCAGTTAGTCAGAGCACACATTTTTCCCTCCTCTTTTCTTGGTGCTATGGCCACTTCTTTAGAGAGCAGCATCTTTGACATTTCCAGTGGCCTTCCCCAAAATGTTCCTTTGCGTCAAGGCTTTTCTTAATGTAACATGACGGGGCACTCTTAGCCATCAGGAAACTAAGGAAACAGCAAGATGATTTCTGTGTCTGGTGCTTCTTGTACCTTTTTACAGTGAAGTAACTAACAGAGGCTGAAACTCAGAGCTCGCAGGAACCACTGGTAAGGAGCTGAAGCATTATGAGTGTGTAAGAAATGTTAAGGAAATATGTCATTAAAATCAAGCTGTATTTGGTGTAAGTGTGTTTTGTCAGAGTTACACATGTCTTTAACAACAGGGAAAAATAAGAGAAATTTTGGAAGAAAACTTAAAAGACTGCATACAACCTAGAGGTTAGGAAGACTTTTCTAACCAAGAGAGGAAAGACACGCTATAAAATAGTAGTAAAATAATGTATTGAATATGTAAGTGTTAAGGGAGGGTGGTAATTTTAATATCAGACTACATAGAATCCAAGGTGGAAAACAAGGGACAAGAAAAGATAGAACGTAATTCTTAGAGAGTCACAGATCAAAAAACAAGAGAAAGTCTAGAAGATTTGCTTAAGATGATTACTAAACTGAAATGAATACAGAATTGCATGAAGAACATTCAGCGAAAAATTAACCATGTTCTCAACTACAAAGGAAGTCTCAGTTTCCAAAGAATCAAAATCTTATGGGTTTGTTTCTGTGAGCACAATGCAATGAAATTAGAAATCAGTGATAAAAGGCTATCTAAAAAATAATTTTATCTAAAAGTTAAAAATATCTGTTCTTATTATTATGCTGAGTTCTAACAGGACAAGAAATAACCCACTCCTCCAACATAACTAGGAGACAGAAAATTCTGCAAACTTCACTTTACGTGTAAGTGGGGAAACAGACATCAGCTCCGAAGCCCACACCAGAGCGGGGAGCAAGGCAAGGTTTAAGCGCAAGAGAGGAGCCTGTGACAGGACTCTAGTGGCGGCACGACACAGATAATGTCAACTAAGATTGTCCCAGAGTGAGGAAGTACTAAGGACCGGTCTGAGGCCTGGTGGATCAGAGTAGTGGCTACTGGGACAGGGAAAGGAGGAGGCTTGGAAATGCAGAGGACCAGAGGTAGCAGCCTTGGAAAGATACCTCTTCCGGAAGAGAAAGCGGCATTTTGGAAGGAGGAGGTCCCCCTTAGAGGCATAATAATGAAATGAAAGAAGGAACCAGCTGAAACTGTGGGCCCCAGAGAAACCAGGTACTATCGTTAAATGGTGTCAATATCAACACACAGTTATTCATTAAAGAAACTACACTTCACTGTAGCAGCAACGGAGGACACTCTTGAGCTAACAAACCTTATAAGCCACCCAAACCCCCGCCCCACCCGTGTGACTTCCTGCCCTGGCTCGTCCAGGAAAATCTAAAACAACTTTTAATTTAAAAAGAGAATCCTGGATCCATATTCTGTAAGAAAACAAAATGAGAAAACTTTTCAGCAGGATGGAGTTCTACCCCAGTAATGGTGAATTTGATGGTTTGGACCACCCTTCCTGTTAAGAACAACTTGGAAAACTAATTTTATCTCAGCTGTGAGAAATTACAGGAACAAGATCTGAAAACAGGAAAGCCGGAAGATGCGTCAGTCCTGAAGGCCGATTTTTCCTAGATGCAGCTGCCAATCTGAAAGCATGGGTAAAAGACTCAGAAGCTGAACAGATCTTCTGACAGATTCATAGGGCTTTGAAGAACAGAAACTGTAATTTAGGGTCCACTGAAGACTAGGAGCCCCAGTAAATCCCCCAGGCTCAAATTATTCCTGTGTTTTTTATGTACACTGTTTGGTACACATATAAAATTAACGATGCACATAAGGAGACAAAACCACATGACTGAAAGACTAAGACAACAGGCAGATGAAACACCTGTAAGTAATTCAGAAAATAGAATTATCACCTATAATCAAAAAAATGTTTAATATGTTGGTCGAGTTAAAAGACAATCTTGAGAATTTTGACATAGAATTGGATATTTGAAAAAGAACCAACTGGAAGTTTCATAAATGAAAATTAAAATAACTGAAATTAAGAATACATTATGTGGTTATCCAACCACAAATCAGACACAACTGAAGAGAGACTTAGGGAACTGTAAATATAAAAATCAAGAACATACTCATTAAAATGCATGGAAGGAAGAATGGAAAATACTGAAGAAAAAAGGGCAGGGTGGTTAACAGACTAGGGATTGTGTGGAAAGTTATACACACTGAGATATTGCAAGTTTGATTCCGGACCATCACAGTAAATCGAACATCATAATAAAGCAAGTCACATGAATTTTTTCCCAGTGCATATGAAAGTTAATGTTCACAGTACACTGTAGTCTATTAAGTGTGTGATAGCATTATCTAAAAAAAATTTACATACCTTAATTTAAAACACTTTATTACTTAAAAATACTAACCATCATTTGAGCTTTCAGTGAGTCATCTCTTTGTAATAGTAACATCAAAGATCATTGATCACAGATCACCATAACAAATAGAATAATAATGAAAAAGCCTGAAACACTATGAGAATTACCAAAATGTGATACAGAGACACGAAGTGAGACAATGCTTTTGGAAAAATGGCATTGATGGGCTTACTTAATATAGGGTTGCCACAAAGCTTCAATTTGTAAAAAAAAAAAAAAATCTGCAAAGCACAATAAATCAAAGTGCATAAAACTAGGTAGACCTGTACACATAATTGAAGTCCAAGTTCTAAGAGAATAAGAATCAATATTCCAACATATATGGCTAAGAATTTTCCAGAATACAGAAAAGGCACAGTTATAAGAATGAATTAATGCTGCATGCCCAAGCTGGAAAAACAAAGAAAATTACTTAAAGCATGCCATAGAAAAACTGTTGAAAACCAAAGACAAAGAGAAAATTTTTAAATTCAGAGACAAGAACAATACTAAGACGAGATCTGACTTAACTGAAGCAGAGGAAGCTATTAGAAATAGTATAAAACACTTCTAGGGCCCTACTTCACATTCTCCTTCCCCATCTTTTATTCACAAACAAGGAAGTTAACTCCGCAGGGAAACTCTTGAACAGCAGCAGTCAGGAGCCAGTGAATAAATAAATACTTCCCCTTTTCATCCCTCTGATGGACAAC
This sequence comes from Vicugna pacos, assembly GCF_048564905.1. Lineage (NCBI taxonomy): Eukaryota > Metazoa > Chordata > Mammalia > Artiodactyla > Camelidae > Vicugna > Vicugna pacos. The sequence goes on along the minus strand of NC_132995.1, from coordinate 30,187,800 downwards.
CCTGAGGTGCATTCTATAGGGTTCCAGCAAGAGTAAGCCCCATCACTCATAGAGATGAACAACTTGCTAATACAACTTTGCATCTGCTTTTCCTTCTATTTTGCTTCTCCCAGACCCTCCCTCCTCTCTCTGGGATCATTTCCCAAATAAAGTACCTGCATGTAAGCTCTTGTTTCAGACCCCCTGTGAGGGAACCCCTGGTATCTAAGAGTAGATACCAGGAATGGCCCTAGAAATCAGAACATCAGGATGGGACTCTGAAACTGGTTTACTCACTAATCAGATGGCGAAAAGGATGACATTATTTATGGTAAGTGGTGTTGTGAGAAACCCTATCACGTGATAGATCTTAATGATGGTGAATTAAGATACACACATGATAAATTTTTTGTTGTTGAAGTACGGTCAGTTTACAGTGTTGTGTCAAAGTCAGATTCTTGACAGTGGATTAAGATGGTAGGGAAAAAGTGAAACATGGTTATCAGCTATTTACTTTTCTGAATTTGTTATATTTCACTTTTTTCTTATTTAAGAAAACCTTTTCAGTAGATGAAAAACTACAGAAGAAATAAAGAAAACCAGCCCTGATTCAAAAGAAAATGTTACACAGTATTCCAACATGAATTAAATATCACTTAAAAAGCAATTGCAGATAGGGAAAAAAACAGATCAGGAATTTAAAAACTCAACATAGGCAAAGTGGAACTTATAATGGGAAATGATGTTAGGAAAGAAATTGGAAAAAAAGAAAAAAAGAAAAAAATTAACTTTGAAATGACTAAATTATAATATACTTAAGAAAAAATAAATATGACTAAAAGTAGACTAAGGAAGATAGTGGACAGAAATGAAAGGAGGCAAGAAAATAAAGAGGTAGAAAGAATCCATGAGAAAATATTAGCTATGATAGATAGGCAAACATAAGTAAGCTTTCCTGAAATAGAAGAACTGATTCTACATATTGAAAGTGTCCACCATGTATGAAAATTGCTTCAAAACTGTCAACTCTAAAACATATCCTAATAAAACAACTAGGCATTAAAGTTAAAGAAAAAATACCCTCTGGTTCTCCAAACCAAAAAAAAAAAAGGCATTTATAAAGAAAACAAAATAGAGTTGACATTAGATTTCTCAGGAGCAACTTACAAAGCAGGACAGTAGTGAAATACTCATCAAAAAACTCAAAGTGTGAACCATGGTTTTTTTTTTCCCAACTCAACTATCCTTCAAATATGAAGGTTATATAGCAAACCAGTTTTTATTGTGGTGAAATTCACATAACATAAAATTAACTATTTTAAAGTGAACAATTCAGTGGCATTTAGTACATTGAAAATGCTGGACAACCATGACCTCTTCCTAGTTTCAAAACACTTCCATCACTCCAAAACAAAACCCTGAATACATTAAGCATTTATAACCTATTACCCTCTCCCCAGCCCTTGACAACTGCTAATCTGCTCTCTGTTTCTATGGATTTACCTATTTGGGATGTTTCATATAAATGAAATCATACAATATGTGACCTTTTGTGTCTGGGTTTTTTCATTTAGCATAGTGTTTTTGAGGTCCATCCATTTTGTAGTATGTATCAGTGTTTCAGTCCTTTTTGTGGCTAAATAATATTCCATTGTATGAATAACCATGATTTGTTTGTCCATTTATCCATTGATGGACATTTGTGTTGTTTCTCCCTTTTGGTTAATGTGAACATTGTTGCTATGAACATTTTGATACAAATGTTTGAGTACCTGTTGTCAACTCTTTGGGGGTATATATATAGCAGAAGTGCAATTGCTGGGTCATGTGACAATTCTATGTAACTTTTTGAGGAGCTGACAAACTGTTTTTCACAACAATTGAACCATCTTACATTTCCACTGGCAATATTCAAGGTTTCCAATTTCTCCACAACTTTGCAAAACTTGCAAGGATTTCAAATATTAAATTTTTAATAGTCATTCTTGTGAGTGTGAGGCGATATCTCATTATGGTTTTGATTTGTATTTCCCTAATGACTCGTGATGTTGAACATCTTATCATGTGCTTGTTTATAGAAAAACAATTTTAGACAAGAATTCAGGGAGTATTGTACCAATGAGTCCTTCCTGAGGAATCTATCAGAAGACCACCTTCGTCCAACTAAGAGATGAATGAGGAAACTGTTTAAAAGCCTCGTGGTAAGCACTGACTATATTTAACTATAGAGGTTAGACCAACCAAAAGTGAGGACAAGACGGAAGACTAGTACATAGATGTGATGTGCTCTAAGAAAGTAGATATAACACCATTTCTTTTTTAATGAGAGGAAAAGATGAATAGAAATGAGAAACTAGAACAAGTTCATTTTGGTTTCACATGGTTATGGGTCAGAGTCAAAGATATCATTTAAAGCAGACAAATGAGGTAGTAGAGGCCTAAAAAAAGAAAGCAGGCATTATATAAAGATATTAGTGAAAAGATAATTACTAAAACAAAACCCACAAATAATTCTAATCACCAACATTTTTTTAACTAAGAAGCAAAGAAAACAGACCAGAGAATGAAAAACATATAGTAAATATAAAATAATAGGACAGAGCTAAGATCTAGCATTTAAGTTGCAAAAATAAATGTAAATGGTCTTAACTAACTTATGAGAAAAGAATTTAAGATTGTCTTACAAGGCAAAATTCAACTCTATACTGTAAGAGATACTCAAAGAAAAAAAATCAGAGATTGTGAACTTGATATCTGACAAGATGAAATTTGTGAAGGAAATAGGACTTAATGAGACAAAGGACTCTTTATGATAATAAAGGCCATAATTCACAGAGGAGATATAAAAGTTATTAATAACTATGATCAGATAACGTAGCAGCAAACTTCATAGAGCATATAGAAGAGAAATACATGGAGATACATTTAGAGGAGAATTGTAAGATCTACTCTTCACTCAAGACAGAGCAAATGGGCTAATTAAATAAATAAGAATATAGCAAATCTAAACAACAGAATCCCAAGGTAGATCTTATTCATACTCTTCACCCTTACTAAAGAGATTATTTCCTCTTTCCAAATACACATGGAACATTCATGTAAACTAACCATATGTGAGGTCACTAAGGAAACTTCGATAAGTTTTTTTAAGTAAAAATAATGCAAACCAACAACATTGTCTTAACACAATACAGGAAGACTGAAAATAAATAAAATCAAAAGGCATGAGGTCTTCTCCATCTGGAAATTTTAAAGTATTAAAAAAATTCTCTAGTCAAAGGGGAAATATAAATTGAAATTGAATAATTTCTTTTAAAAATGATGATTATGAAAACACTATATAGCAAGTCTCTGAGATAAAATTAAAGCAAAGATTAAAAAGAGAGTGCATGATTAAATATTTATAAGAATTGAAAGTGTAACAATAAACGAATTAAATATCTGTCTCAAAACTTAGAAAAGGAACAAAAAGGAAAACTAATGAAAGTTGAGAGAAGGAAATAGCAAAGATAAAAGCACAAATAATTGATTTTAAAAAACCAAACTGAAGAACTAATAAAAAGATCTTTCTTTGAAAAAAAATTAACAAAACATATCTAATCATTACAAAAGAGAGAAAGCACAAATACAAACTGAAACATGATGACTGGAGATGAACTATTGAATCAGTGGTTATTCTAAGATACCGGGAATCTAAGTTGAACAATTCTGTGCAAATACATTTGAAAACCTAGATGAAATGGATAATTTTCTAGAAAATGCAACTTACCAGAGTTTACCTTGTAGAGATAGAAAGTTTAAAAGATCAATTTCCATAGAGGAAATACAGTTATTAAGGAGCTAATCCCCAAAAGCACTAGGCCCAGAAGGTTTTGTAGGTCTTCACAGACTAGATCATTTTAATGCTACTCAAACTGCTTTAGAGAAGTAAAGAGGAAAACTTCCATAGTCTTTTAAAGAAGTGAATATATCATTGTTTCACAAACCAAAAAAACACTGCGTGCACATACTCGAAAGAAAACTAGAGGCTAATCTCACTTAGGAATATTGAAGCAAAACTCCTAAGAAAAATATCAGCAAATAGAACTGAGCACCACATTTTATACATATATATATTTATGATATATGTAATATTTATTACAATTTATGATCAAGAGATGTTTATTTCAGGAATGCAATGAGGCTCACAATGTCTAGAAACAGACCCAAATACATACAATTAAGGTAGCATATCAAATTACTGGAGAGAAGTGGACTACTCAGTAATGATGTTGGAGCCACTAAAAAGACTTGAAGTAGAAAATTAATCAGATCCCTACTCATACCTTGAACCAAAATAAACTCTATAAATATTTACATGTAAAAAAATGAAACCATAAATGCACTAGAAGTAAACAAATAATTATTTTTAGCTAAAATCTCAAGTGGGGATAGCCTCTGTAAGTAAGACACAAAATCCAGAAGCTATGGGAAAAAAAAAAAAAGTAATGAATTTGACTAAGCAAAAAATAAAATTTTCCTCATGGCAAATTTAAAAATCAAAAAATCAAAAGGCAAATGAAAACCTTAGGAAAATATTTGCTAAAAATGGGGTAAACAGCTGATTTCTTTAATACATGAAGAGCTCCTAAAAACAATAAGAAAAGCAACCCATAATAAAATGGGTAAAGGTTATGAACAATTTACAGAAAAGAAAATTCAACTGGCTTAATGACGTGAATACAACATTCATGCTATTGAATGTGATGATATTGATGATGGTATCAAACATGGAAAAGATGCTCAGCCTGCTCATAATAACAAAAATGCAAATTGAAACCACAATGAGATAAAAGTTTTCAACTAACAGATTGACAAGAGCAAAAATGTTATCATTCACGGTGCCAGCAGGGCTGTGGGAAGCAGGCACACTCACACGTTGCTGGTGGGAGGGTAATTCCTGCAAACCTTATGGTGATCAATTTGGCAGTTCTATCAAAATGTAAAATACACTTATCTTACAATCTACTAATTCCACTTCTAAGACTTTATCCCAAAGATGTCCTTGCAAATGTAAGAAGTAACGTATGGACGAGGTTATTTATTTCATCATTGGTTAAGAAAGCAAAAATGGGAAACACCCTGATTATCCAGTTGGAAATTCACCCAATAAACTATGTTATGCTCATGAAATTGAATATTCGGCTACTGTTTAAAAGAAGTCAACCTTAGCTGACTTATATGGAATAATTTCCAAGATAGATTTTTGTTTGATTTTGGCCTTAAAACAACAGAAATTTATTCAGAGTTCTGGAGGCTGGAAGTGTGAAACAAAGGTGTCGGCAGAGCCATAGTCCCTCTGAAGGCTCCAGGAAGAATCTGATCCAGGCCTGTCTCCTGGCCTCTGGTGGTCACTGGTAAGTCTTTGGCACTCCTTAGTTTCTAGACCCATCACTCCAGTCTACCTCTGTCTTAACAGAGCATTCTCCTCTCTGTGTCTGTGTCTCCAAAATACACTTTCAAGTGAAAAGGTAAAGTGAGCATAGTGTGTGGTTTATGCAGTAAATTATGTAAAACCATATATGTACATGTGTTTGAATGTAAATAAAATACCCTTGAAACTATACTTAAGAAGTTGGTAATGGTAACTTCTGGGAAAGTGAACTGGCAGCTAGGAGAAGATGTAGAAGAAAAACTTACTTTTTACTCTATTTACATTTGTATATTATTTACAGCTATATTAAGATATATTTCATATACCATTAAATTCATCCATTTAAAGTGTACAGTTAAGTGCTTTTTAATATATTACAGTGTTCTACAACCATCACCAAAATCAAATTTTAGGACATTTTCAGCACTCCACAAAGAAAACACACATACAGAGCAATCATTCTCCATTCCCAGCTTCCCTGCCCTTGGCCCCAGGTGACCACTAATCTACTTTCTGTCTCTCTGGATTTGCCTATACATTTCACATACACGGAAGCACATAATATGTGGTTTTCTGACTGGCTACTTTCACTAAATAGCAAAATTTTTTCGAGGTTCATTCACATTGTAGTGTGCATGAGAATTTCATTCATTTTTGTTGCTAAATAATATTCCATTGTATGAATATACCACATTTTATGTATTCATTCATCAGTTGATAGACATTTAGGTCTTTTTCCACTGAGGAATTTATGAATAATGCTACTATGAACATTTGTGTACCCGTTTTTCCATGGATGTATGTTTTCATTACTCTTGGGTATATGGCAACTCTGTTTAACTTTTTGAGGAACTGCCAGTTTTCAGAAGGGGCTGCACCATTTTCCATTTATACCTTTTGAATTTTGAACCATGTGCTAGTATTACTTGTCCAAAAGAATTAATAAGATATTGTTAAATAATAAATTAGAGCTAAACCCATTGACTTGGAGAGATTCCTGGCATGTATTAAGAAGGATCTAAAGCATGATACCATAAAGTAAGAGAAAGATATATATAATATGATCACACATTTATAAATTGAAGACAAAAAACGTGTGTGTGTGCATGCAGATGCGACTTGTATAAATTATAAAAAATAAAATAAGCTTTTGCATGCCAGGTGACAGTAAAGCAGACTAACGGTGGTTCAAACAAATAGGGGTTTGTTTTTCTTCCACGATTGGCAGTCTGAACGTAGACAGTTCCTAGCGTTGGTTCAATAGCTCAGTACGGCCCTGAAAGACCCAGACCCTTTCTATATGTCTTCTCTACCATCTTTAATGTGCTGGTTTATCAATGCAAGGCACAAGATGCCCGTGGCACCTACAGGCGTCATATGCACATTGTAGGCAGGAAGAAGAGCAAAGGGCAGATGAGTCAGCTAAACTTTTCCAGGAAGCCCCATGCAGCTAACTTCCACTAATATCTCATCAGCCAAAACTGGGTCACATGGCTACCTCTAGCTGCAAGGGAAGTAACCTAGGAAGTGTGAGGAAAGGATTGCCATTATTGTGTTGGGCCAATTAGACCCGTCACCAGATGGTTCCATCTCTCAAGGAGGCCAGTCATGCGCTGATGGCAACTTGATTACATTGGACTCCTACTTTCGGAGGGGGCAAGAATTTATTCTTACTGGAATTGATACTTCCTCTGAATATGTATTTGTTTTCTCTGTCCACAATGCCTCCACCAATACCACCACTGGAGGGATAACAAAGTCTGATTTACCAAATGAGATCCCACACACATTGCCTCAGCTCAAGGGATTCCTTCTATAGAAGAGAATATGTGACTGTTTCTACCAAGTACTGGAGTGCCCAGAAGCAGCCATCCTAATAGAATGAAGGAAGGACCTATCCTAGGCCCAGCTAAAGTGCCTTCTTAGAGACAACTGAGCTAGTTGAGGTACTGTCTTCCAGGATATAAATTATGTACTGATTCTCCAGCTGGTATGGTGCTTTGTCCCCAGGAGCTAAAATAGGTAGATCCAGAAACCAAAAGGTAGAAGTAGAGGTGCCCCCTTCACCACCACTCCCAGTAACCCCCTTGCAGAATATGTGTTTCCCGTCCCCACAGTCTTAGGTCCTGTAAGGTCCTAGTTCCTGAGAGGGGAACCATTTCACCCAAGGGAACCCAGTAAGAGTCCCATTGAAGAGCCCAAAATAATGGGCTCCTCATGCCAATGGACTAATAGGCGGGGGGGGGAGGTAAAAAGAAATAACTATATGTGGTGGATTAATGGTGGCCACAAACTCCCCCCATAAAGATAGGATCTATTTTACCACCTCTTTGAATCCGGGCCGTGCCTGTGACTGCTTCACCAAGAGAATACAGCGACCATGATGCGATGGCGGTGCATGATGTCACCTTTAAAAAATCCCCCAGTTCCTCTGAGGAGTTCGTCACTTACCTATCATCTGAGATCATTGGCTGGTAAACTCACAGACTGTGGTATCTGTTAGATCAGGAATGCCAATCTATTTTCCCAGAGTTGTCCCTGACACGTATTTCACTGGAGTCCAACTCCTTGGAATGTGACTGTCTTGTCACTGTCATCACCGTTTCTTGCCACGGCAACTCCTAGTACAAGTCCTGATGTGTAGCATGTCCTTAGCAGCTTTGGTCTCTGCTGCTGGGAGCGGTGACAGAGGGCATGGTCCCATGGAACACTATTACTAGTTTCCAGGGAACGGAGAGACACCTCTGATGATAATACCTGGCTTTCAGTTCAAGCAAAATGTCAGGAACAACAGCTCAGAGAGTGGTTGCCACCTACTAATACCAAGTCAGGACTCATACATGCAGCCTGATCTGTTCCTACTGCAGACGTCTCACTTGAAATAAATAGGCTATTTACAAAGTAACTGTAAATACGTGTTTTCCTGGTACATGTCCATGGGGATGATTTGCACGGAAGCATCCTCAAATGCCAAACAGAACATTACCGCGGAGCTTTAGTGGATACAAAATCATCGTCTACGTGGCAATTAACAGCCCACTTTGGGTTAGCCTTGTTACGGTCGTTGTTTTTGTTATTAAAACCAGCGACACATCAAAGTCCTGATCCATGAAAGAAGTAATTGATACGCTGGACTTCATTAAAATTTAAAACTTCTGCTCTGTAAAAGACACTGTCAAGAGAATGAGAAGCTAAACCACAGGCTGGGAGAAAATATTTGCAGAAGAGGTATCTGATAAAGGACTGTTATCCAAAATATACAAAGAACTCTTAAAACTCAACAATAAGGAAATAAAAAAATCTTTAAATGGAACAAAGATCTGAAAAGACATCTCACCAAAGAGGATAGACAGATGGAAAGTAAGCATATGAAAAGATGCTCTACATCATACGTTATTATGGAATCACAAATTAAAACAAGATACCACTATACTCTTATTAGAATGGCCAATATCTGGAATACTGACAGCACCAACGCTGACAAGAATGACATGACAGCAACTCTCAAATGTTCCTGTTGTGAATGCAAAATGGTACAGCTACTTTGGAAGACAGTCTGGCAATTTATTACAAAGCTGAACATATTCTTACCATACGATCCAGTAATCAAGCTCCTTGATAATCACCCAAATGAGTTGAAAACATGCCCACACTAAAACCTGCATACAGATGTTTAGAGGAGCCTTACCCATAAATGCCAAAACTTGGAACCAAGATGCACTTCAGTAGGTGCCCTTCAATGCGGTGCATTCAGACAATGGGAAGTTACTCAGTACAAAAAAGCAATGAATCGTGAAAGCCATGAAAAGACACAAAAGGAAACTTAAATGCATATTACTAAGTGAAAGAAGCCGACCTGAAAGGCTACATACTGTATGATTCCAACTATGTGATACCCTATAAAAGGCAAAACTGTGGAGAAAGTGAAAAGATCAGAAGTTACCAGGAGATAGAGAGGCGGGAAGGATGAATAGGTGGCATGTAGAGGATTGTAAGGGCAGTGACTCTATTCTGTATGATACTAGAATGGTGGACACATGTCATTATACATTTGTCCAAATCCATAGAATGTACAGCAGCAAGAGTGAACCCTAATGTAAACTATGGACTTAATGATGTGTGGATGTAAGTTTACCAAGCAACAAATGTACCACTCAAGGGCTGAATGTTGATAGGGAGGGGAGACTGCATGTGCAAGGCACTGGGGGGATGAGGGAAGACAAGAGAATTACGTACTTTCCACTCAGTTTTGCTATGAACCCAAAACTGCTCTAAAAAATGAAGTCTATTTTTAAAACTATAGAAGAGCCTTACATTTTTTCCTCACCTTCTGCTTCTTTGAAACCCTGGAGCTGTTTAGATATTAAGAAGCTCTTTCATATAAGAATTTTGGATGACAGTAGAAATGGATAGCTTACAACTATAAGAAAATGGAGACAGCTGAGTCCCCTGAGTGAGATTCGCCACTTTTGCTACTAACTGACCACATGTCCATAATCAGGCCAACTTCCTTGGACCTTTCACCTCAATCTGAATATGAGCATATTGGACTTGATGGTTCTAAAATCACCTGCAGCTTGAAATTGTGATTCTTTCATTTTTATTTTCCATTTTTTATTTCCATGGTCAAAAATGGTAAAGTTTCAGGGCCACTGCCATTCTGGACCCAATTAATCTAGGGAGAGATTAACTCTGGAAGCCAGGCAGGTACTTGTACTGGATAAATAAGAGGAAAGATGTTGCAGGACCAGAGAGAGACATCAGCAAGCGAACTTGGCAGCACTCTGTCCTTCACGTAGGAGAGATTTGGGGCTGACAGAAGATCTGTTGTGACTTACACAGTGAGGATCTCAGGCACAGATTTCTCCCCAGTAGAGGAAGAATCGAATGATTCAGTACAGATATTCTGAAGGGACACAGCTAGAACACAAGAGACACAGAGAAGATCATGAAATAGAAGGAAAAAGAACTGTGAACGTTGATCAGATTTTATTTTCTTAAAAGGTTAAAAAGAGGATTACACTGTGTTGATGGCAGAATAACAACTGAAACCTCTGGATAAAACATAAAAAGCAAAAATCTGAATGCACTGGAGAAAGTCCCAAAGCAGGTAAAAGCAAGAGAAACCTCTCTTTCTTTCTCTCTCTCTCTCTCTTTGTCACACACACACACACACACACACACACACACAAAACCTTTTGCCTGAGGGCAGGCCTTAGCTACCTCACAGCTGGCTATAAGAGGCATGAATTATCAGAGGAGTTTAGGATAACCAGAGCAGCTAGAAAGCAGAAAGTTTGGGGGAACATCTTAAAAAGAAGAGCTCCACAGCAGGGGAGCCCTAAATTCAGTGTATAAACTTTGCCCAAATCTCTGGCTGCCTCTGACCTACCCATGGGGCAGATTTCAAGCAGTCCAACTAAGGATAAAAGAACTGAGATTTCAGTTGCTGCCCACCACAAAGGAGATAGTTTGGAGTTTGAATTCACCGAGTTAACTGCTCATTAAACAGACAAACAAACAAAACAAACAAAATCAAGAATCTTCAGAGGAATATAATGAATCCAGGGTCTTTACAAAATATCATTCATAATATTCAGGATATTATCCAAAATTACTAGACATACCAAGACACGAGAAAATGGGATCCATACTTAAGAGAGAAGGTAACCAGTGGAGACACTAATCCCAAGATGACCCAGAAGTTGAGATTCTCAGACAGGATTTTAAAGCAGCTATTATAACTATGCTCAGTAGTGCAAAGAAAGACATGCGTGTGATAAAGGAACGAATAGGAAATCCAGGCAGAGAAATAGAAACAATGAAAAAGACCCAAGTGGAAATTCTAGAACTAAAAATTGAAACCTGAAATTTTAAATGTTCAGCTGGTGGGGAGGGATAAATTGGGAGTTTGGGATTAGCAGATACAAACTACTATGTACAGAACAGATAAACGATAAGGTCCTGCTGTGTAGCACAGGGAACTATATTCAATATCTTGTAATAATCTATAATGAAAAAGAATATGAAAAGGAATATACATATATCTGATATACATATATATGATATATATAACTGAATCACTATGCTGTACACCAGAAACTAACACAACATTGTAAATCAACAATACTTCAATTTAAAAAACAAAAAATAAAATGCACAGCTGATTGTAGATAACGAAAGAGTTAGATTAAAAATATATCAATAGAAACAATCTCATCTAAGGATCCCAGAGGAAAAAGATTTCAAAAGTGAACAGAGCTTCAGTGATCTGTGGGAAAATATGAAAAAAGAATCTAGTATACATGTAATTGGGATCCTAAACAGAGAGGAGAGACAAAAATGGAAAAAATATTTGAAGAAACCAAAATAGGACACATAAAAGTAAACTACACCTGGGTGTTACCGTAGTTAATCTGCTGAAAACCAAAAATTCAGAGAAAATCTTGAGCAGCCAAAGATAAGTGGCATACTACATATCAGTGAACAATGTTACCAATGATCTCTGGCTTATCATTAGACAAAATGGAGGCCAGAGAACAGGGGAAGCACATCTTTAAAATGCTGAGGGAAAACTTGCCAACTCATAATTCTGTATCTACAAATATCCTTCAAGAGTAAGGCAAAATGAAAATATTTTCAATAAATAAAAGGTTAGAGAATTTGCTATCAGCAGACCTGCACTACAGAGAATCCTACTGGAAGTTCTTCAGGCTGGAGGGAAAACAATACTGTATAGAAAGTCTCCATTAAAACTGCCAATAATGTAAAAGACTTACGACCAAACATCACCATCGTGGAGGTAATAAAACATTACATAATCATTGATGCTGTTCACCAAATATTTCTGCTTTTCCTCCTTTTAGGCATACATGGTAGAATTGCCCATTCCACTTATTGAAGTTGGCTATGGTCATATAACTTGCTTTAGTTCACAACACGTGGCAGAAACTTTATCAAAGTGTACAATTTGCCTCATGTTCTTTTTTCCAGCCCTAGCAATCATAAAAACACAGAGATGGCATAGACCCCAGCCAACCTTCAATGGATATAGAGTATGGAATGGAATGAGCTTTGGGGGGTTGTGTGTTACTACCGCATAACCTAGCCTATCCTAACTGATACAGAAATTAGTACCTAAAAAATGTTAACAACACAAAATAAAATACACAGCACTGGCTTATGCGCAGGGATTCAACTGTACAGAAACTGTTCTCTTGATGCCTGGAAGGCTGATGTGACTTGGAGTGGCAAAAATGGTATAAATTGTCTCCTGTGATCACTTGGAAGGCAGATAATTTATCCAATGAAAACTCTTTTTCCTTGCAAAATGGAAACCAGCAGATAATTTTTAAGATAGTGGTTGTGCTGTCAGCACATCCTAGCAGTGAGAGTATGTGGAACCTGACAGACATGAGAAATAAACTTTTTTTAAAGACACTGAGATTTGGGCTTTTGTTACTGCAGCAGAAATCAACCCATTCTGACTGTTAACAAAAAGAGGCACTACAACTGCACCCTGGGATCATTTGCCCAGTCGTGGGCATGGAGTGTGGCTGTGGGCAGTGGGCAAATCACCCTGTTCTTTCCCCTAACACCAACAAAGCAGAGGCAGGTGGGCATCTAGGACTGCGGGACCATCTATGGCTGCTTGAAATTGGAAATAACCCCACTTCCAACAAAAGGCTAAAAGCAATGCTTAGGACTGTCATGAGCAGAGAATGAAGGGCAGAAGAAAATCCACTTGACAAATGCTGAACTCTGATAACCTTGAAACTTCTTTTCTCTATATTGAAAAGAATTAAAATAACAGCCGACCCCCGAGAGAAGAGTCATTGCCAACACCGGCAGGTTCCACAACAATGATACATCGTGTGAAAAGAACAAGCAGTATAGTGGCATATACTGTGTGATCCCACCTTTGTTGTTAAGAAGATATAATTATTTATATGAAAAGTCTAGAGACACATATTTTAAAATATCAGTGGTTGGCTACCTCTAAGGCATGGGTGGTGTCTATTTCTTTTTTATTTTATCTGTACTTTTTCATTCTTCTAAAATGAATCCATAGTATTTGTGAAATAAAAGCTTTAAGACTAAACAAACATAACAGTTACACATCACTATATAAAATAGGTAACAAGGACCTATGGTATAGCACAGGGAACAATATTCAATTTTTTTTTTAATATTCAATTTCTTGTACTGAGCTGTAATGGAAAAGAATCTGAAAAAAATATATATATATGTATATGTATAACTGAATTGCTTTGCTGTATACTGGAAACTAACATTGTAAATCGACCACACTTCAATTGAAAAAAAAGAATTAAAAAAAGAAAAAGAAAAAAGAAAAACAAACAAACAAACAAACATGCAACAACGACACAAACAGAAGGTTGGAAGGGAGCAAGTCTGAAAAGTCAGGACTCGAATGAATGCTATCTGGGAAAAAGGCACACCACCTCCAAGCATGGGAGCATTCTGGGAGGACGCAGGTGGGGACTTTCCTTCTCCAGTTCTGTGTATCTACAGAGAGAACGTGTGTCACTACTAGTCTCTGAGCATGACGTTTTCAAGATTCAACAATGTTCAAGACAAACGTTTGTGGAGCTCTGTCAGGCCCAGACCTGTGGACAGAAAGATCATCCTACTTAGCTTGCCTTTTAGTGGCTCACAGCATTTAACACTCAATTTGACACTTCTTAAGGTTCCCTCCAGCCCTCTGCGTGAAGTTCAAGTGTTTGAAAAATATAAGGCAACACTAACCTGGGAGGAAACAAAGATTTGGGTGCTCCTGGGTATTTCACAGGTTATCGTCAAAACCAACTACGCAATACTCAAGACCAATTAACCACGATCTTTCACTCAGCACTTTAGGAAACAATGAAAAGAAACCAAGTCGAGAATTCTAGGACTTGAGTCTTCCCACAAACCATCTCTTGGACAATAATTCATTTCCACCACCAGCTGTGTGATTCTGCCTGAGTCCCATTTTCCTCACAGTAAATGGAGGGGGTGTGGAGTGGCCAAAACAGGGCTTATAACATTGCACTTGTCAACCTCCAAGACCCCATCCAGCTCCAGCGATCTGTAATTTCAGGACCCTGAGACATACAAACACACCACTTGCGTTGCAAATCCTGGAATTCTGTCTATTTCGTGGTTTGCTGGCTGAAGAGAAGTTTCAAAAAGCTGCTATTTGTGATGGACTCCACACAGTCTTTAATAATTAAAAAGTGGAGCGGAGCTGGTGTTGACCAAGATGCAAAACAAAATCCATTTATAAAAGAAATGGGCCCCATTCAAGGACATAAATCATTCTTCCTGCTAATATATTTCCTGCTATTCTTTCCCTGGAAGCTTTGTTGTTCATTTTTCTCGCCATCAATAAATAAGAATTGTTTGTTACAGATGTAACAATTCAGCGTTTTCCTTTCTAAACTTTCATCATGCTCTACAGTTAAGGGGCGCATATTCCTTCCACCTGTTCTGTCACTGGTGTTATTAAAGAAAAAAAAAAAGCCTTTCCACTTGGGTTTATTCAGAGAGAGTTAACATCTGCTTTTACATGGAACTATTTAAAAGAAAAAGAGCAACATGGCCTGAAGCACTTCTAGCAAAGGGTGTGGAAGTATTTGATGTCCTGGTGCTTGTTCATAAAAGAATGTTGTTTTGAAATGTGCAGTGAAGTTGGGGAAGAGAGATTCAAAGAAAGTTCCCATTGAGACTAAATAAAATCAACCCACACACTCTCCCCGCAACACTTCCCTCTTGGACCACTGGGCCCCTTGGCTCTGTGCCCACCATCGTGCCCAGGGAGGCTCCTGCCCTGCTGCCTGCAGTGATGTGTGAACATGGGCTTGTCCCAGTCAGGGCACTGATAAAGGTCATTCGTATATCGAGACCCACAGAACAGAGGCCACCCCCGTGGCCCAGAACACGCCTCACCGTCTCAGGAAACCTAACATACACCAGTCACGGTCCTCCAGCCTGGCTGCAGCTAGCTCACTTTACCCTACAAAATAGGACCCGCTCGCCTTATTATAAGGAAACCCCAGACATCCTAGTCAGTCATGCCCTATCTCCACGTCACCTCTTCTAACATCCAGAAAACTCCCTGTTGCCCAAAATCCCTCGCGAGGAGAGCTGGTAAGACACCACCCTCCTCTCAATCCATGGACTACTTTCTCATGAATAAAGGACATCACACTCGTTACTGAGTTGTTTAATTTTTGTCATTTGACAGCAGTCTCAGCCGGGAGGAGAGATGTTTATCAAAGGTGAACCGGAGTCTCTGAAGGTGCCCTGCTGGAGTGGATCACCCAGGTGCGGCCCTCTCCTCGGAACCCACAGGTTTGTGGATTACTCTTTTCTTTAAAACCAAATAAAATATCCTGAGCCCCCAGGCAGGGCTAGGACCAAGGTGAGGGAGGGACTCGCCCTGGGCACAGCGTTTCAGGCTGTGCCAAAAACTCAGCCATCAAGATCAGTCCTATTTTAATGCCATGTTTTAAGAATCATGAATTAATGCAAAAGAAAATCCATGATGAATAAACTATCAACATTTTAAATAAAGGCAAGACCCACAGGAATGCATTGTTCATATTCCTGAGGCAAAAAGGAATAATCAGTAATATACTGGCCCTGTCTTTACTTAAATGTTTGCTATTTTGTTCATCATAGATTTTGGTATTTTGATTTTTTTCATGTTGCATTAAAACATGATTTATCTGGATGGCTGAGTTTGGAGGCGCACCTGAAATGTGCCTGAGGTGGTGCCTCGCTCCTCTCGCCCTGTCCCAGCCCTGAGCCCCACGCTCTGCAGTAACAGGACGGGCCTCCCATCCACCCTCCACGCTTTCAAGAGTCACCTTTCCCAGATGGTGGAGGAGGACAGGGTTGGTCAGTGGGCCCGCAGCCAGTCCTTCTGTTGTTACTCACCTCCTCCTGTCCCTCTGGCCCAGCCTCGGACCCCTCGTGCACGTCACTGCCTGGATTCGCACTGGCATTTCCCCAGCATGCTATTTGTATGTGGCCAACTTTTGCTTACTTTAAGGTCCTAGGGAGAGAGGATCAGGGAGGCAGCAGGGAATCACAGTTAATAATCACTGCACTGGCAGAAAACCCTAAACTGGAAGCTTCTAGTCCTCAGTTTTCCTCCATCTTATCAGCCATTGCCTGCCACAGACCCTCCACAGGTCCTAGCAACATAAGACAGTACTGGGGGCTGGTTTTCTAGGACCCCAAACTCCTCACGATCTCAGCAGATCACTCCATAAATGCTTTCACCTGTCTAGGGTGCACAGGTGAACTCTTCTTTTTCTAAACCTCCTCATCTAGGCCATGCCCTGGGGGCAGATGCCTTTCCCATTGGAGCAGGCCCGTGAAAGGGGGTCTCTCCAAGTACCAGAAGCTTTTTCCCTCTGTGTGGGATTCTCCCAAAGGACCAACTGCAACTGCAGCAACTTTTACACCACCCTTCTTTTATCCCTCCCCATCAAATACAGGATTGAATGGCCTGTGCACAGGTCTGAGAGTCAGCTGTGGTACTGAGGGCTGCGTCTTTTTCATCTCTGTCCTCAGCTCCCCCAGCTGGGCCTGGCTTGGGGCAAACGCAGGATGAAGGTGCTCAGAGCTGCCACGCCCACCGGTGCTGGGGCGCCCGGGGGAGTGGGAAATTAGGCCCAAGCCCGCGGCTGCCATGATGCTCATTCTGTGAGTTCTTCAGTTCCAGAGCCCCCAGGGCCTTCCAGGAAGAATCTAGTTCCACACCCTCCCCCCTGAGTATTGCTGTGCCCCAGCCCTGCCCTCCCCGGCACATCAAGTCCCCTCTGCAGAAGATGCTTATCTCCTGATTCCACAGCACAAAGCCAAAGCCCCGAGTCTGCGCAGGTCAGAGGAGAAGCCACACGAGCCTGGCTCCGAATCCCAGCTCCCCCGAGCCCTGGCTGTACAACAGGTGCCCGTTTCACCGTCTCCCCAGGCCTCAGTTCCTCCTCTGCAGAGTGAGGATCATAAATAGTATGACCTCTGTTCGTCATTGCCTTGGGGCTTAAACGAGCTACCCCACGCTAAGCGCTCAGGACCGAGGGGCACACAGGTCAGCACTCAGGGCACATCAGCCACTCCCATTATCTCCTGGCCTGGGGTCGGTTTGTTTTTTCAGGGTAACAAGGCAAACAGAGTAGCTTAGTGTGCCTGAGACCCTGGGCTGGGGGTGCTCTCCCATTCACCCTTAGTTGCACAGGTCCTCTCCATTTCCAGCAGCACTAAAGGGATGGGGAGGCCCCTGGACAAAAAGATCCCTCTGCTCCAGAGAAGCATCTTGAGGTTTTCAAGTGTAAATGACCTTTAAGGACGGAGCAGTGGGAGTCAAGTGTGCACGCACATCACTTGAAACAGATCTCTGTCTTCAGAGGCAAACCCCAAACTCCCTCCCGCAGGCTGGGCCTGGAATGGAGTCTGTCTAGTGATAGTAATGCAAAGAGGCAGAGAGCCTGCCTTCTTAAGTGTTTGCATAAAACTTGGGCTTTAGAACATTCTTCTGTTTGTTTCCAGAGAAAAAACCTTTGTGGGTGTGCTGGGTCAAGAATGCCTTTTCAAAGCATGCCTCCCACCCCAACGGAAGAGTGCCCCCCAGGAGGGCTGGGTTCCTGCAGAATACTTCGCAGTAGGAGGGAAAGGGGACCACTCCGTGTCTGTCCTCCAGCTCAGTGAGAATTCTTTGACTTGCTTAAGCCCTGGAGACCAGCTCCGGCTGTTCGATCCACCCCATGTTCTATCCCCAGCCCTACCTTCCTGCCCCCCATTGGCTTGAAAGATTATATCAGAGTCCAGAGCCTCCACATGGGCCCCCAAAGGAACAGCTGGGACTCAGCCAGCCAGCACCATCACCTCCCAGGCAGAAACAGGACCCCAAGATGCAGGCTGACATAAGCCCTACAAAACTCACTGGAGCCAGCTGGCCTCACCTACCCCAGAACCAAATGCCAGGAAACTCCAGCTGGCCCGCCAAGTCCCCAGGACTGCGGGATGGAGGACTTGCTGACATGTGTCTTTGTCCTGCCTTGCTCAGCTCTCCCACCCTCCCTGCCTGCACTGAGCACCACAGCTCAGCAGAGCCGGCTGAGTTCACGCAGCTCCTAACATAAGCCTGGGAGAGCTGTTCCAGTGGACCTCTGGTTTCCTGCAATGCCCCTTCTCTGCATGTTGCTGGGAATACACTGGATGGTCTTGGATCCAAGCAGCCATCCCGTGACCTGCTCCTTCTCAGAAAGGACAGAGAGGTCTAGTCTTCCAACCAGAGGCCATGGCTCACTTCCTGGTGAAAGCCGGGCTCTGTGGTCTCCCAGGATGCACTCTGTTTTCCTCCCCTCCTCTTCCCGAGGGGATGCACCATCACAGCTTCTGTGACCCAAACAGATCAGGACCACCTGAGGCCCCAGGCTGCCATCAGTATCACAGCCCATCTGTATCATGTGCAACAACCGAGAGCGATTGAGAAGCAAAATCTTCATCGGAGTCCCCAGGAAAACGGCCAAAGAGATTCCAGGCTTACCCACAGCAAAACTTCCCGCTACTCATTCCTCTATCTCTCCTCCCCTCCCACACCCCACCCTCCCATCCCTGGCCAAGTCCCCACACACCAAAACTGCCTTAAGTCTCTTCTTTCTCCTCTCTCCACTCTCAAAACCTCTCCCCCTACCTCGCCAGATCTGCTTCCACGGATCCAGTCTTCCCTTCCACCAGAAGAATCTTTCCTTTAAAATCTCCCTATTACAGGCTGCTTCTGCAGCTAAGTCTAATCCCTGTATCAAAAGGCTCAAGAGCCTTGACTGCAAGCACCGAATTTTCCAGCTCCCACCCCGTGACTCCCGTCTGATGTGAATGACCTTGCCTGTCTTCACTGCTGTCACCCCCTAACCTGTCATGTGCAAGCACGTTTTTTAATGATGCACCTTAATTCTGGAAACTTACCGAAGGTCAGTCATTTACTGAACCATTGAAAATCTCTGTGCTAGAGCAATTTGCACTTGTATTTGCAAGGAAAACAACTAGCCCAGCAGACAGCCTTTTATGGCTTTTCTCCATTAACTCAAGCAGGTAAAAAGAAAGCACCACCAACCATATACAAGTCCTACTGGTCTTTCTCCCTCTACCAAAGAAAATGAAAGAAAAAAAAAAAAAGAAAAGAAACACCTGTACCACCCTACTTCACACCCATGGCTCAGACCCAGTCTCACTTGAAGAGTTTTGGGAGCCACGGCGTCAGTGAGGAAGGGGGACGCTCCAGGACTGAAAATTTCCATGGCCCAGATCATCAAAGTCCAGCGTTCCTGTGAGTTTTGACTTGAGCTGAGGTCAGTGCAGGACAAGGGCGGGAAATGCGCTTAAACGCTGACTGCCTGGAAGGTCTTTTCCATTTTGTAGTGTCGGCCATGGGTCAGACCGTCTCAGAGAATAAGCTGTAAGTGGAGGTGAGTCTTTCCATATGTCTCGCATGAAAATTGAAAATGATCAGCTAATCTAGTCCAGAATCCCTGCGAAATGTTTTTATTGTTCCTAAAAAGAAAAGGAAAAATGTAAGCCGGGTTGAATGTCACGGGGTTTCTAATCCAAATGAACAAAGCAGGAGAACTCACCCCTGAAATTAAGTTAAAGAGAGATCTCAGGGGGCGACAGTAGGGCTGTGAGCCCCAGTGGACACTTAATGAGCACAATCTGATGAAGATGATGGTATACTATAGCCGCAGGAATTCCAAAACTTCCCATTGTCTGATGGGAAGACAGAGGCTGGTGCTGAGAGATCATTTAAGATAATTTTCTCTGTACTTACTATGGGATTTGATGTATATGGTACAAGAAGTGTTGGGGAAAATAATGGACAGCAATTTCCCTCCCAGGGCTGGCACCACACAGTGGAGTAGCTGACAATATTCCTCTATTCCCTTCCCCTCAGTATAGCCATTCCCACAGACATGTGAAATTCCACCGTTAGAGATTCTTTCCTTTGTATTAAACATAGTTAACAATCATGGGTGAAGAACACATTTCTTCCAAATCCCCCAAAGACTAAGATATACATTTTATTTCCAGCCAATTATTGTGGTGCTTCTCCAGGAGACTATGGGTTATTTAGTTTCAGAATGACTCAGGTAATTTTTTTTATTTCTAATTACAAAAGTGACACATGCAGTACTGAGTGAAATGATATAATATCTTGGATTTGCTTTAAAACAAGACAGAAGGTGGGACAGTAGGCGGGGATATATATGAAACAAGACTGGCTATGAGCTGATCACAGCTGAAACTGAGTGATGTGTATGTGGGAGTTTATTATCCCATATTCTCTACTCATACATGTTTGAAATTTTCCATAACAAAATATTTTTAGAAAGGAAAACAATAAGACCACAATAAAAAATTAGCATATTTTTGTTGCATAATATCCAAAAATTATAAAAAATATTTGACTGGGAAAGCTAGTCATCTCCTGCTTTTGTCTCCAGTAGGTCAGTTGCATCATCAGTTTTTGAAGCCCCCAAATATTGCTGAGCTTACTTTTTTAAACTCCTCTTGCAAATTTTATGAATTGGCTTCAGAGCACTATTAGTGTAATAAAATATTTCTTGAAAATGTATTATAGAAATCCTATCCCCCATCCCCACCCAGAGATTACTGCTATAAACAGCTGGTGTCTGTTCTACTGGATTTTTTTTTCAATCCTAGAATTTGAAAGTCAAAAAGAACTTTAGAAGCTCTCTAAGGAGGTCCAGTGTTTTCTCCTATGAGGGAGCTGAGGGCCGGAGAGGGCAAATGAGTGTGAGGCCGGGTCCAAACTGGAGTCCAGGTCTCCCGCCTCGCGGTCAGCCTCCCCTGAACCTCATAAGAGGTGGTTTTACAGAACACACTTTGTTACTTCCCTAGGTCATAGTCTTTCTATATTGAGAAGGAAGAGACATGACAGTCAAGTCAAAAGGATAAGGGCTTTCCATCCCAGACAGGAAGTTGATTCCACAGAGCTCCGTGATTAAGGCAGGAAACCAGCTCCCACTTCCTCCATTTGGGGGCTGAAAATGCTGTCTGTGCTCTTTGCAGAGATCAGAGTGTAACTCCCGTCCCTACCACAACCCCTGGGCATACATGAACAGTCCAGTTAGCAGCTGTACCAACTACTAGCTTAAAACCTGTTGAAACAGAGAAGTTTAATTGGGAAGGAAAAGAAAATTCCAGCCCTACCTCCCAGTACCTTTTCATGGATGAGGACGAGCAAAAATAAGCCCTAGGTAAACCTGAAGGTAAACCTCGGGGCATCATCCCCCTGGACAGAGAGGTGAATGGCCAGGGTGCTGTCAGTCTTGCCCACGGGCCACTTCTTACATGCACACAATCAGACTTCCCGGCAGAATCCAAGGCTGTGTCAACCCCCAAGCCCCGAGGAAGTCAGTAAAGTCAGAAAAGGGCCATCAAGCTCTGAGATGCAAAGGCCACCCTAGAGGTCGCCTCATGTCCCACCTCAACCCCACATCATATCAAAGCCACCCCAAATACATATCCATGTCTCCCCTCTTAAGACCCAAAAGAACCTAAAATTTTCTTCATTCACTTACTATCCTTAACAAGCCATCATGATAGGAGATTCTCCATGTGCGACCTACAGGCTTTGTAGGATGGACCGGGCACAAAAGGCATTTCTATAGAGAGTGCATTTCAACATTTCGCTCAAAGTTGCCACAAACAGCAGCGCTCACTGGCCGTAATAATCCAGCTATTAGTTTCCTATTGCTCCTACAGCAGATCACTCCAACGTAGTGACTTAAAACCATCCCAACTTACTGTCTCATAGTTGTGGTGAAATCACAACTCCAGGAGGGCTTGATTAGGGTCGTCTGCTCCAAGTTTCCCAAGACCAAAGCCAAGGTATCGACCGGCCTGGGTTCTCACCTGGAGACTTTGAGAAGAATCCTCTCCCAAGCTCATTCAGTTGGCAGAATTCAGTTCCTTGCGAGCGTAGGGCTGAGGTCCCTGTCTCCCTGCCGGCCATCAGCTGGGGGCTGCGCTCAGCTCCTTAAGGCCACCTGCCTTTCCTGTCTTATTGCCAGGTGAACAGAATCTGCTCAACAAGCCTCCCTGGTGGGAGACACTGGTGGATGGGATGCCACAAGCCGAGGAGGGTGCATTCCCTGCCTTCAAGCAGCTGAAACAGAGAGGGAGGCAGACGAGGAGGGACACAGGTGGAGGAGGCACTCACAAGCTCAGATGAAAAGAATGTGCAATTTTCCTCTTTCAACAAATCAATTTCATTGACAACACAAGCTCCCACTCCCTTTCTTCCTGGTTGTCCTGAATTTTTTGAAGGGGAGAGGGGCCTAATGAGGCACAGGCTCTGGGAAAGAGGGCATATCTGGCCCAGGGTGTTACCTGCGTGTGATGGAATCATCTGGGGGAGTTCCGCTCCCACGCTGGTGTCAGTCCCTGTGGCTTCCAACTGTATCATTCTCTGGTCCTTCCTAAGAGCCTGTTTTGAGTGTATTATTTGGGTTCCTCTAGAATCAAACCACAAGCTAGCTTATTTGGAGGCGATCCCCCAAACCAGCCTGGGAGCACAGGAGTGAGACAGGGAAGGGAGGGAAGCTGCCACACAGCGTATTATCACCTGTACCTGTTGGGCAGATGGGGCTCAGCCTGGCTGGAGAACTCTGGGAAACAGTGTAGAGTGATCCCACGTGAGGGACAAGGGAGCTGGGGTATCGATCCACCAGCTCCACTAGTCACAAGGCCAGGGCTTCTATAGCGTCAATCTCCCTGCACTTTGACTTGCCATGTGCATGGGCAGAGCAACCAGAAAAATCCTTCTGGCAAAGAGACGTATGGGCTGGCAGCTGACAGGCCAGCAAGCAAGGAGGAGGTACCAAGGGCCACAGAGGCCAGGGGGCACCCACTGATTCTGCTTCACGGCCTGCCTCTGTGTCGCCGAGCCTCTGCTGTGCCAGGCTGGGAGACTGGAGACTCTGCAAGGCTATCTAAAGCCTTTTCTGCCCACACCCATCCTGTAGCTGGGTTGCCACTAGGCTCTCCAAGCTCACCCAGAAAGCCAAGCTCAGGGGCCCTCTGTTCTCACATCCAACAGAGCTGCCTGGGGAACACGCCCCTTCTCAAGGACCCACCAGCTTCTAACTCCCATTTTCTTCACCTCTTCCTCTGCCCTCCCCCTGCCTGGCCAGAGGACCCGCCATCTCACCTCAGGGACGTGAAGATGCCCTCTTTCCCAAAAGGTAGTGACCTGAAGCTGTTGTTTTTACCAGGGAGTTCTCCACCCCCCACAGGGGATAGGAAGTCACCTTGGCAGCTCATGACCCTGGTAGGCAGCCCTCCTTCTCTTGCAGCAATGAGCCTGGAAAGAGTATACGAGGAAATACCGGAAAACCCTTTAAAGGATTATCTTATCACAGAGACGCGCACCCCAGTAGCCAGAATCCAAGGCAAATCTCGTATGTGCCATCGTGAAGTCCTTCCACAGAAGTCAGATAAATGCTCATTGGAGGCAAGCAAAGGAGGCTGCATGAAAGGTGGGAGCACGCAACGTGGTCCTAGAGGGAGGAGTGGAATCCCAGCCAGTGGAGGGGGGCTGTGAATCAAGACAGGTGCATGGGGGCAGCCCGGGGCGGCCCACCTCCCTCCTGTGGCCTGTGCTTAGGGCGCTGGGGCAAGGAGATCTATACTCCTAGGAATGTTGGGCCCAGGTGGGACTTCCCAGAATGACAACAGGGCTGGGGCCATGGAATATTTGGGAGGAAAGAAGTGATATTTGGGAGGGCCAGTGGGATGAAATCGTGTGATGAATGTGAAATGGCCTTTGTCTCGAGACTCTGGCTTCAAGGATTTGTGCGTAGAGAGAGAAGGTGGGAAAGAGGAAAGAGGAGAAAGGCAAGGTGGGATGGAGAAAAGAGGAGGGGAAAAGAAGGCATGGGGGAGAAGAAATCAACAGAGGGAAGACAGGAGTCAGAAGAGTAAGAAATCTGAGAGATCAACCAAGTTAGAGAGGCTTTGGAAGCCAGATGATTCAGGGGTCCTCCAGTTCATTAAGTCTGGGCTCCTGGGTAGGAAAGGGGAGGTAGCGCCCAGCCAGCTCACTGAGGCCCTGTCTGTGAGTGTGAAACCGCCCTGAGCCCCGCTCTGGCCAGGATGCTAGGTGAGGCCAGGTGAGGCCCGGGCCCCTTGGGTGAGTGGCTCTTGTGAAAAGAAGGCAAGAGATTGCAAAGAGCAGAACTGGGTCTGATTTTCTAAATGAATTCACCAGCCCAGGTGGGACTGACAGCCCAGGGATGCCCTGGAGCAGAGAGATTGTCAGGGAGGGAGGTGTGGGTAGGTGATAATTGCCGGGAGGATGGAAGCTGAATCCACCCCAAAGCTGGTATCTTGGCTTCTATAATCGCAGTCAGCTCTAGAGAAAATTAGAAGGTCTGCGTATGCTGGTTGTTCACACTCAGAAAAGAAAGCCGAAAAAGTTCCAAACATCTGGCTCTTATGACACAAAACCCCCACCCCGCGCACTGGGAGGCTATTTAGTAATGTTATGGCTCCATCTACAGCCTGAGGAAGGACCATCGCCCGAGATTTCTCTAGGAGCCACAGCCGGCCCACCAGCATCCCCAGCTCACTGCAATTAGTGCTAATAAAGCCCTTTCCCCTGTCTGTGTGTTTACTCAGCACAGACCTGGAACTAGCTGGAAGTTATTTATTTCAGGCTGCGTCTCCAACAGCAGTTGCTCAGATTATTCTAGAAACCTTTCAGCCAAAATTGGCTTGGAGTTTCTATTTTAAACCACTGTTTGTTTTGAATTGAGTTAATTGGGGTTCCCCCATTCCCCCCATTTTAACAATGAAACAAAAGCCCTCAAAGTAGCAAGATCGCATTTTCTTTCATTCATTTGACAGTCAGCTCCTCCCATGTTGGTTCCGTGACAAACACAAGGATAAGTCAGGTCTGAATGCATCACATAACATCAGAGAGAACTTTTGCTACTTCCTCTTGTTGGCCAGGATGTTTCCACACAGGTCAAGAAAGAGGAAAGGAGAAAGTCCAAGGTCACCAGTGGATGTAGAGCTTGGAACAACTTTGATACACAGGGAATATAAAATCCTTTGACTCATGACAAAATGGAGACTGGAAGTCAGTTCCATCACGTCAGTAAGATTTTGTTTTGTTCTATTTTTTTTTTCCTCTCAGAAGTGTCTAACTTTTTCCTAATTTAAAAAAATACAAAAATAACTAGTAGTTTTGTGCAGAAAACTTGGAAAATAAGACAAAAAGAAATTTAAAATTCTAAGGTGTTCATAGTCCCATCAACCAAAGATAACCATTGTTAACTGTTTAAAGTGGCCCTGCACTATTTTTCTTTTTAAAACTGGTACTGAATTGTCACTAACCCAGAGGAGACGAACATTCTCCCATGTCACTGTGTGTTCTTTTTTTTTTCTGTGTATATCTATACACAGAAGTATAGTCAGTTTACAACATTGTGTCATTTTCTGGTGTACAGTACAATGCTTCAGTCATACATGAATATACATATGTTTGTTTTCATATTTTTACCATAAGCTACAAGATATCGATATAGTTCCATGTGCTATACAGTATAAACTTGTTTATCTATTCTCTATATATTGGTATATGCAAATCTCTAACTCCCAATTTATCCCCTCCCATCCCCCTCTCCCCCCCACCCCGGTAATCACAAGTTTTTTGTCTATGTCTGAGAGTCTGTTTCAGTTTTGCAAATAAGTTTGTTTGTCTTTATTTTTAGATTCCACATGTAAGTGATATTATGTAGTATTTTTCTTTCTCTTTCTGGTTTATTTCACTTAGAATGAAAATCTCCAGGTCCACCCATGTTGCTGGAAATGGCATTATTTTATTATTTTTCATAGCTGCGTAGTATTCCATTGTAGAAATATACCACAACTTCTTTATCCAGTCACCTGTCGATGGACATTTAAGTTGCTTTCATGTCTTGGCTATTGTAAACAGTGCTGCTATGAACATTGGGGTGCATGTATCTCTTTGAATTAAGCTTCCCTCTGGATATATGCCCAGGAGTGGGATTGTTGGATCATATGATAAGCCTATTTTTAGTCTTTTGAGGAATCTCCATGCTGTTATCCATAACAGCTGCACCAAACTACATTCCCACCAACAGTGTCACTGTGTGTTCTTACATGTGATTTTTGAATGGCTGCAGGGTGTTCTTTCATAGGAATGAACCATAATTTACTCCATACAAGATCCCCAATTTTTCATAATTATAAGCTTTATACACATATCCCCTAAGATGAACCCCTAGCCATGGAACTTCTGGATGGAAGAGGGTGTGTGCCTTCAAGGCCTCTGAGACCCATCCAGCATCATCCTCCTAGAATTCCACATCACATCTGAACCAAAATCTAACTTTAGGGGCCCTGAGTGTTGAGCATCCCAGAAAGAGCTCGGTGTAATGGTGAGTGGTGCTTCCCTGTGTTAAGGGGGTTTTGCCAAGCATCACAGCTAGAGGGAGTGAGAATGGTTCAGAACAGTTTTCAATAAATTCTTTACCTCGTGGGTGATGTAGACTGGGATGCCTCCAGAAGGCAGGCAGTGAGACATGTTTCAGACCTGGTAACAGGTAGAGCATTACCAAAGGCTCAGACTAGGCATAGAGGATCATTTAAGTCCTCGTCATCACCCAAACCCCACAACTTGCCATGATTAGTATCACCCCTCGTTTGTTTTTCCTTCTCCCACATCCTGTCCACAGTTTATTCCTGAAAGTGCTCTGCCTTGTCCTGCACGTCTTATAATGTTGAGCCAGATTCCTCTGGAGACAGAACAGTGTAAGAGGCAACTACATTCATCAGGTCTTTGGAAAAATCCTGGCACCTCTCACGTGTACGGTGTGATCTGCAGTGTCAGTGACCATTTTCTTTAGAATTGAAAAGTTTTCCTTATTATCCCGTGAGTTGTGGGGTTCATACAGGGTGGGAGCAATTTGAGGGATGGTGAAAAGCAGATCTTACAAGACAAGGGTGCACAGGAAAAGTCACTTGGGGGTCAATTTGGAAAAGAGAATGGGCAGAAATAATCAGCTTCAAGTGAAAAGGAGAAACTAAATTTTGTTTCTTTGATCTTAGAGGTTGCCTAATTGACTCTCTCTCAGCAGTCACCAAAAAGGGAAGATGCAGCAGAGAACTCCGGAACGTTAGAACAAAATGTAACCTGAGTGGAAGGTGAGGCAGAGACAAAGGTTGCCCAAGGTCACAGGCATGGTGGGAGATCGGGTAGAGACCTCCCCTTCTGTTTGCTGGCCCAGTGGTCATTCCGTGTTGACCGAAAGAGGGTGCTTTTACTATGCAAGTGAAATGTAACTGCCTTAGTTGTTGGGGAGCAAGAAGACACCCAAAAGGGGAGGTGGAAAAAGGGAGCCAGGCACAGGAGAAACCGGACCTCGCTGTTTTGCATTGACTCATAGTTCTGCTGGCAAACAGGAGGATGAGATGAGTGGTTGACCTCAAACCCACAGTTCCTGCTCTGGAGGTGACTGTGCAGAGCAGGGCAGCATAGGCGTGATCCAAGGACCTCTCTGTTTTACTGACTGTTCTCATCGCCTAGACATCCCTACATTTTCCCTCTAATGCACGTGTGCCATGCAGAGTGGGGGTGAGGCAGGGGCTCTGGTTCACACTGAAATGGTCTTCTCCCTGCACTGCAATGTCGGCCAGCATCTTCCCTGTGTCCCCATGGCATGCGGTGGAGCAGGGGCTAGAGGGGCACCTGTGGGGCAGAGCTGCTCACCTGCCTGGTGCCCCACTCTGCCCCCACACTGGGGCTGGGCCCTGACGGATGGAGCTTCTCACAGGCTTTCTGTTCACTTCTCTCTCTGTTTTTCGTCCCAGTGGTGAAACCATAGGGGAGGCTTGAGGCGGGGAGGATGTTCTGATTACAGTTAAAAAAAACCCAAGGCGGACCTGATCGATGCCCCACACTTCAGTAGCTCACAGTAGGACCCTCAAGCGTGCCAGACAAAACAGCAAAGGTCATAATTACATTGATGGAACTGACTTACACAATCACATAGTGTCTCCCTGTTCATCTCGAAGCCAAATAACCTTACTTTATGAAACAATGAATTAAAATATTTTGAGGCTGGCATTTCAATAGGTCCAAGGTTCTGAAGACAGCTGAGAACTCCCTTTATTTTCCTGGGTCATGATTTCCCCAGCTGGAAATGAAGGTGAAGAATTTTGCCTGACCTCCTGTACTCCATCACCACCTGCTTCTCGGGAATATGGTGACAAGAGATATTTGCAGTATTTTCCAAATTTGTTTGATGCCAACAATCACCTAGGAAACTTGTCAAGATACAAAACTCCCAGGCCAAACCCTGGACTTACTGAGTCAGAAGTTCTAGGATGGGCCTGGGAAACTCTAGTTTTTAAAAAAAATTGCCAGCTGATTCTTGTGATTGGGTGATCAAGCAAGTTTGGGCAATGCTGAGGGAGCCCCCATCAAATCATTAAATGGTTTACAAGACACTAAAGTTTATTATCATTTATTACTACAGACTAGGATCGCCAGCATTAGCAAATAAAAATATAAGATTATGCTGTTCACCAGAAATTGACACAACATTGTAAACTGACTATATTTTAATAAAAAAGAATGCAAGTAAAAAAAAATAACAGGATGTCCAGTTAAATTTGAATTTCAGAGAAATAAGGAATGATTTCTTTTTAGCATAAGTATGTCCCATGCAATATTTGGAATATATTTATACTAAAAATTTATCTTTATCTGGCAAAGTGGTTAGATGCTATGCACCCCATTTATTATATAATATGGAAAAGCTCAAGAAAAGTCGAATTCTTTTTTATTGAAGTATAGTCAATTACAACCATCAGTGTCTGGTGTATAGCATAATGCTCAGTCATACATATACATACATATATTCATTTTCATATTCTTTTTCACTATAGGTTATTATAAGATATTGAATATAGTTCCCTGTGCTATACAGAAGAAATTTGTTTTTTTACTTATTTTATATATAGTAGTTAATATTTGCACATTTGAAACTCCCAATTTATCCCTTCCCACCTCATTTCCCTCCAGTAACTATAAGTTTGTTTACTATGTCTGTGAGTCTGTTTCTGTTTTGTAGATGAGTTCATTAGTGTCTTTTCATTTTTCTAGATTCCACATGTGAGTGATATCATATAGTATTTTTTTCTCTTTCTGGCTTACTTCACTTAGAATGACAATCTCCAATCCAATTACCCAGGACATATTTCACAGAACTAGAAAAAATCATAATAAAATTTATATGGAACCATCAAAGACCTAGAATTGCCAAAGCATTACTGAAGAGAAAGAAAGAGGCTGGAGGAATAACTCTCCCAGACTTCAGACAATACTATAGAGCTACAGTCATCAAGACAGCATGGTATTGGTACCAAAACAGACATATGGACCAATGGAACAGAATAGAGAGCCCAGAAATGAACCCACAAACCTTTGGTCAACTAATCTTCGACAAAGGAGGCAAGAATATACAATGGAATAAAGACAGTCTCTTCAGCAAATGGTGTTGGGAAAACTGGACAGCAGCATGTAAAACAATGAAGCTAGAACACTCCCTTACACCATATACAAAAATCAACTCAAAATGGATTAAAGACTTAAACATAAGACAAGATACAATAAACCTCCTAGAGGAAAACACAGGCAAAACATTATCTGACATACATTTCAAAAATTTTCTCCTAGAAGAAATAAAAGCAAGAATAAACAAATGGGACCTAATGAAACTTACAAGCTTCTGCACAGCAAAGGAAACCAGAAATAAAACAAGAAGAAAACCTACGGAATGGGAGAAAATTTTTGCAAGTGAAACCGACAAAGGCTTGATCTCCAGAATATATAAGCAGCTCATACGACTCAATAAGAAAAAAATAAACAACCCAATCCAAAAATGGGCAGAAGACCTAAACAAGCAATTCTCCAAGGAAGACATACAAATGATCAAAAAGCACATGAAAAAATGCTCAATATCACTAATTACCAGAGAAATGCAAATCAAAACTACAATGAGGTATCACCTCACACCAGTCAGAATGGCCGTCATTCAAAAATCCACAAATGACAAATGCTGGAGAGGCTGTGGAGAAAGGGGAACCCTCCTACACTGCTGGTGGGAATGCAGTTTGGTGCAGCCACTATGGAAAACAGTGTGGAGATTCCTCAAAAGACTAGGAATAGACTTACCATATGACCCAGGAATCCCACTCCTGGGCTTGTATCCAGAAGGAAATCTACTTCAGGATGACACCTGCACCCCAATGTTCATAGCAGCACTATTTACAATAGCCAAAACATGGAAACAGCCTAAATGTCCATCAACAGGTGACTGGATAAAGAAGAGGTGGTATATTTATACAATGGAATACTACTCAGCCATAAAAACCGACAACATAATGCCATTTGCAGCAACTTGGATGCTCCTGGAGAATGTCATTCTAAGTGAAGTAAGCCAGAAAGAGAAAGAAAAATACCATATGAGATCGTTCATATGTGGAATCTAAAAAACAAAAACAAACAAACAAACAAAAACAAAGCATAAATACAGGACAGAAATAGACTCACAGACAGACAATACAGACTTGTGGTTACCAGGGGGGTGGAGGGTGGGAAGGGATAGACTGGGATTTCAAAATTGTAGAATAGATAAACAAGATTACACTGTATAGCACAGGGAAATATACACAAAATGTTATGATAAATCACAGAGAAAAAAATGTGACAATGAGTGTGTATATGTCCATGAATGACTGAAAAATTGTGCTGAACACTGGAATTTGACACAACATTGTAAAATGATTATAAATCAATAAAAAAAATGTTAAAAAAAAAAAAGAATGATAATCTCCAGATTCATCCATGTTGCTATAGATGACATTATTTTATTATTTTTTATGGCTGAGTAGTATTCCATTGTATAAATGTACAATGGCTTCTTTTTTTTTTTTAATGAGGGGGAGGTAATTAGGTTTATTTATTTATTTATATTTGGAGGAGGTCCTTAGGGATTAAATCCAGGATCTCGTGCATGCTAAGCAGGAGCTCTACCACTTGAGCTATATCCTGCCCCCTACCACAGCTTCTTTATCCAGTCCTCTGTTGAAGGACAGTTAGGTTGTTTCCATGTCTTGGTTATTATAAATAGTGCTGCTATGAACTTTGGGGTGCATGTATCTTTTCAAATTAGAGTTCCCTCCATTTATATGCCCAGGAGTGGGATTGCTGGGTCACATGGTAAGTCTATTTTTAGCTTTTTGTGGACTCGCCATACTGTTTTCCATAGTGGCTGCACCAAACTCCATTCCCACCAGCAGTGTAGCAGGGTTGCCTTTTCTCTCCAGCATTTATCCTTTGTGGACATTTGAGTGATGGCCATTCTGACTGGTGTGAGGTGATACCTCATTGTAGTTTTGATTTGCATCTCTCTGATAATCAGCAATATTGAGCATTTAAGAAAAGTCTAATTTTTAGAATGAGAAAGCATGTCAGTGATAGAAGGCTGTCCATTCCGCGTCTTTCTCTCTGCGCCTCTCAGCACATCAGTCTTTTTCCTTGGTCCCAACTCGCCTGCTTGCCAGGAAGAAGCCCCAGCAGCTGGCTCCTCATCATTCTGACAGAAAAACAAAACAAACAAACAAAAAAAAAACGCTCCTGTTACTGATGAAGACAAAGAAATCACTTTTAAAGATAAAATACAGAGCCCAACTTTACATTCTGTTTTTTCATAGCTAATGAGACAGGCAGGTATGAGTGTTAATGCCATTCACCTGCCAGTGGATTGGCTGCATTCAAAATAAGTATTTCTAAGCTAAACACATTTTTTTCCTCTGGCAAAATTTCTGGGGCCACCCAGCCCCCTGATGTGGAAGCTGCCTCTGTCAGATGACACCTGACACCAGGGCAGGGTTCTTCCCAACACAGACAGATATGTCCGCACCCTGCAACTGGAAAGGTTTACAACAGCGCCAATTTGGAAATCCTATTGTCAATTATACAACAGACCTCCCGGGAGGTGAGAGGAGGAGGGGAAATGCAGAGATGAGCGTGAAAATCCGAAGGACCGTATGGTCTAAGAATGAAATGTTTTCCAAATCAAATTAAGCTACACGGTGAAAATTGAGGAGAAAGTCCTTAAGGTGACTTTTAAATGAAAATGAAATGTCTGTTAGTAAGTTACAGAGGTGCACGGATACCGAGTGGCAGCCTTGTATCTCATTAATTTCCAACATAGATTTTTATGTGAGGCTATTTGATTATAATTTGATTATCTGACCCTGTAATTAAAGTTTATTGCCAATTTGGAAGCTTACATGTAAAATGAACTGGTTTTCTTCAAAGCAATATACAATCCTTCGGACTCATTGACTTCGGGTTTTGCATTTAAATGGAAAAGTCAGTTATAACGTGACAAACAGGTTGGGGTTTTGATCATTAATCCTGCTAAAGCAATATTCATAAATTCAATTCTGAATCAGTTGGAATACTTTTCTTTTATTAGTTTCTGTGTTATTAAATGAGATTGTTTCTGACTAATATATTTCTGGACTCAAACTGTAGCTCCGAGCTGTTATTCAAATCAAATAACATGCCCCTTACTTGTGCCTTGCACTAATAAATGCCAGCTTGTGATACATTTGCAAGAGACTGTCAGCAATATTAAAGGAGGCAATAATGCTACAGAGGTCTCAAAGTGAGCTGATTTTTCTAAGGGCTGATATCCGTCATTTTTCTTTTAAAAAAAAAAAAAACGGATATTCAAACCTTTTAGTCTTAAAGCCAAAAGCCTGCTTTGGTTCATATAAATATAATTCTCTAACACTTAAATAGCCAAGACATTGGAATTAGAAAATTCATAACTTTGGGGTCCTGAGTAAGAGAAATAGGGAGCTGATTTAGGGCAGAATCAAAGTTCTCTGGGTGGGGAAGTGCCACTTAACTTGGGAAACAGCTGAGTCTGTCTTCCCAGGACTTAGGTGGGAAAGAGAAGCTACATTGCTTTTGAATTAGAAAAACTATTCACAAACCTCTGTTGGGTTCTCAGAGCAGAAGTGGGGCTTAGAGAGCCTCTTTCCTGGCCCCATTTTACAGATGTGGAAACTGAGGCCCACGAAAAAGAGACGTCAGCTGGTCAGTTACACAGCAAGTTTGGGACAAACCCCAAATGGAAACACTCCCTGTAATTTTTCCCAACACTTTCACCACCAACCGGCCAACAAAAGGTTCATGAATATTTGTGGAAACTTCATAGGGGCTGGAATTAGAGGCCCAGCTCCACCACTCTGGCTGTTTGAGCTCCAGCAGATCACCTGAACACCGTGAGCCTCAGCCCTCAGGTGCAGCTTATCCCTGCCCCCTCACCCTGCTTCAAGAAGGAAATGAGGCCTGATAGGGAAACTACAAGGGTTAGGTGACTTACCATAGCTTACCTTTTGAAGTTCAACTGCTTTATTGCGACATGACAGGCATACAATAAACTGTGCATATTTAAAGCATACTTCCGTATCTTTCCTAAATCATCACAGAGACATTGAACTTTTCATTGCTTTGGATAATCTTCCCTCATGCCTGTATTTGGGCCTCAGAGATCATCCTCCAGACTGAACAGACTGTTGGCTGTTCTTTCTTGTCCTCTCTCCTGAGACCCCACATATTTGCTTTGTTACTACAGTTTGCACATTTTCCATCAGCTGCTCGCTGGGTGGACTCAGGGTGGGTGTTGCTAAGTTTCCACCTTATCACACAATCATCACTGCTAGAAGGAAATTGTTCGAGCCCGTTGGTGGAGTTCCAGAGTCTGAGTTTCCCGAAACCTGAGAATCCGCCCTCTACTTCCAGCTCCCCTCTTCCCACAACCTGCCAGGTGCTTGACTCCACACCCAACGCCCGCACTGGGCTCTCAGATCCTGGGTTTGGGCTGCTGAGTCTCCCAGGTGGGAATTATCTGCCCAGCATTTGCTGGGGTGGAGATGCTGACTGCGCAGACGTGGCCCCGGAAGACACGCTGCCCAAGCAGGTGCTGCCCACTTAATATCAAGAAGCAGGTGCCACTTCTGCGCTTACATCTGGGGCCGGCGGCCCTCTCCCAGCGATCTCTGTCTCTCCTCCTCCCAACAGGCTTTCAAGGCCAGTGCTGTTAGCCTCTGGTCAGGAACGAGGAGACCGAGGCTGGAAGGGCCGTTATCGCCACCTTCCTCCGTCCCTTCTGCCCTGCAGGTTTGTCCCGGTGACTCAGGTGAGGAGAGCTTCCAGACATGGGATGGGGCAGATGTGGATTCGGATGTCAGTGAACCTGAGTCTATTTCAGCACGAGCTCCATTCCCCAGGGGGTCTGCCTTGGATTTGCCATGGAAGGTCCAGACTCCTCTGTGCCTCTCAGGAGCAGGCTGGCCCCGAGGCTGTGGCAGGGCAGCTCCAGAGAGAACAGAGGTGACCGGGGTCCCGAGGTCTAGCCCCAGCTGGTCACTGATAGCAGGGAGGGGTCTCTTACCAAACGCAGCTCAGATATCTCTCTGCCTTGTGGTCCCGACTTCGCCGCTCAGCAAATACCAATTTCTTAACGCTCAATTGTGTATCTAGGTTACTACGTGCTTATATATACCCTGCTCTGTTTTATATATTTTTATATATATATTATATATATAATTTACATTCTGTAAAATCACCGTTTTACAGTGTACAATTTAGTGGTTTTCAGTATATTCACAAGATTGTGCAACCATCACCACTATCTAATTCTAGCACATTTTCATCACCCCCGAAATACACTCTGCTTTTTTTCAAACAGGTTAATTAGGTTTATTTATTTGATGGAGGTACTGGGAATTGAACCCAGGACCTCGTGCATGCTAAGCACACCCTCCTCCACTGAGCTGTATCCTCCCCTGACTCTGCCTTTTGAATGGAGGTCAGACTCAAGGTAGACACACCAGTGTGGGTCTGGATAATGATGACGATGATCGTGGTGGTGGTGACACCAGTAGCTATCACTGAGCACTTAGTGTATGCCAGCCGCTGGGCTCAGTGCTTTACCTATTACTCTATTCAATGTGCGCCCCACCCCCAAACAGGCGGCCCTTATTGTTGATGAGGGAGCCAGATGCTGAGAGATGGAGGTAGCAGCCCACCACCACGGGGTCCGACCGCAGTGGGGCGCGGGCCCTTTCCCTCCGCTGCTTCTGATGGGTCTGTTCCCTGTGGAGTTCAGAAAGGTCTCCCTGTGCCTGCTACGGTAGCTGACTGTTTTTTTCAGTTCTCAGTCTTTTAAATTGTAGTAAAATATACGTAACACTAAAGTTATCACTGTAACCATTTCAAAGTATACAGTTCAGTGGCATTTTGTACATTCACAGTTTTGTGCAACCATCTCTCAGAACTTGCTCATCATCCCAAACAGAAATTCTGTAACCATTCAGAGATAACCCCCTATTCACTCCTTCCCCCAGCCTTTGGTAACTTGTTCTATTTTCCGTCTGCATGAAGTTGCTTCTTCTGAGTATCTCTTATGAGTGAAATCATACAATATTTATCCTCTTATGTCTGGCTTATTTCACTTAGTATAATGTCCTCAAGGTCCACCTGTGTTGTAGCAGGTGTCAGAATCTCGTTCCTTTTTATGGCTGAATCATAGTCCATTGTACGTGTAAGCTACATTTTGTTCAACTGTTCATTGTTGGTAGACAATTGGGTTGCTTCTATCTCTTGCTTATTGTGAATCAGGCTGCTATGAACATGTGTATACGTGTATGTGCTTGAGTAACTGTTTTCAGTTCTTTTGGATCGATGCCAAGGAGTGGAATTGTGAGGATATATAGGAATCTAAGTTTAACTTTTTGAGGAGCCTCAATACTGTTTTCCACAGTGGTTGCACCATCCATTCCTGCCAATAGTGTACACAAGGATTCCAATGTCTCTGCATTCTCATCAACATTTTTTGTCCTCTTCTTTAAAATTGCAGTTGATTTACAGTTTCGTCTTTGATAATAGCCACCCTAATGGGTGTGAGGTGGTATCTCATTGTGGTTTTGATTTGTGTTTTCCTGGTGACTCATGAACGTTGAACATGTAGCTCCTTGCATAGTGGACTCATTTTTAAAGGTCACAAAATGGAGAAGAGGAGGTTTTGAGGAGGACAGGACATTATCCAGGACAAAGGGGGCCAATCTGGTAATGAGCAAGGGCATGCATCTGGGCCAAGTCTACCTCTTTTATTTGCCAATTTCCTGAGCCAGTGTTCCCAGCCTCTGCTGCCTCTCAGAATCACCTGCAGAGTCTTCAAAACTATGAAGACAAGTTGCATCCCCAGAGCTTCTGACGTGGGCAGTCCAGGTGGGACCGGCACCCGTCGTTCCTAAGGCTTCCCCAGTGATGCTCATGGGCAGTAGGGCTGAGGACTAGCTGAGGACCACTGCTGTAGGCAAACTCATCAGCAGGCCTCACCCATTGCCCTCCCAGCTGGTTTCAAATCTGTGCTTCTCCAAGCTATTTTTGGGGGGTGGGGGGTAACTGCTTTATTGTCATATCATTCACATACCACATTAATTTTAGAACATGTTGATCACCTTCTAAGGAAACCCCATCATCCTTCAGTCCTGTTCTCTCCTCCCAGCCCCTGGCAACC
Source organism: Vicugna pacos (assembly GCF_048564905.1). NCBI lineage: Eukaryota > Metazoa > Chordata > Mammalia > Artiodactyla > Camelidae > Vicugna > Vicugna pacos. Next base: position 30,150,678 of record NC_132995.1, on the reverse strand, counting down.
ACTAATCTGCTTTCTGTCTCTATGAATTTGTCTCTTATGGACCCTTCATATAAATGGAATCATACAATGTGTGACCTTTTGTGTCTGACTTCTTTAACACAGTGTGTTCAAGGTTTGTCCACATTGTAGGGTGTTTCAGTGCTTCATTCCTTTTTGTGGCTGAATAATATTCTAGTGTATGGATAGACCACAGTTTGTTTGCCTGTTCATCGGGTGATGGTCATTTGAGTCACCTCCATTTCTTGGCTGTGATGAATGGTGCTGCCATGAGCACACGTGTACAAGTTATCGTGTGGACCTTCAAGTCTTTTAAGGCACCTCTTACCTAGTGTTGTCCCACTACAGGGGAGGCTCAGCTCTAATTTTTCATGAAAAAAAAACTGGAAACTCTGAACTCCATGTCTTTTCACTTAAACAAATTTCCTCTCCAAAATGTTTGCTGCTTTTAAGTGTGTGTTCTGTGTAGCTATTGTTTTGCAGCCTTAAACCCACTTGGAGACTCAACATTTGTCTGAAAGTCACCTCAAAACAGTACCTGAACTTGGGCCAACTCCTCCTCTGGTGTGCTAATTTCCCCTCTTTAGAACCTCAGACAAAGCTCTTGATGTAGTGACAACAGTAACCGGGACCCAAGTACCATCCCTTACTGATGATGGTGGCTGCCTTCATCTCGTTCTCTCGCTGTCTCTTTTCACACCTCCTCAGGGCTTGACCTGTTCCAGCTGCCATAAGCCCTCTGGTGGAGGTAACAGGGGATGACTTGTAGGGATGCAGAGATGGATAAGACAGAACCTGCCTGGTCTCTGGGAGCTCAGTCAAGAGAAGCAAGGGAACCAACTCTGAAATAATTATAATGCCTGCCAGTTTCAACACTTCCCAAAATCCAGAGGACATACTGGTGTGCGATGGGAAATGGTATTAGATGGCACATAGACATGGCATTAAATAACACTGAATCACCAAAGGACAAAGTCATTCCCTTTTCAATTATCTTTTAAGCCTTTAGATAAAGCATGGAGGATGTCTCAGTTTGGTGCTAGCAGGTCTTTAACGCCTCTCTTAAATCACTTTAAAAACTAAGCATACAGAGACATCCCCTTTAAAAAAAATAAAAAGCAGACATAGATTCAAGTTTCCAGCTGCAGTTGGCAACATCACTTTGCCTTTGGTGTACTTACTTTACAGTTGGCTTCTGACTAGTCTCTCCGATTTTTTCTTTATTTGCCATTGTAACAGAAAGTTGACTTTCAAAATAAACGTACTCAAATTTAAGTTTTTAAAAAGCAGCTTATCTGACGGAAAAGATTAAGTAAACAGTAGAGCAAGTGGCCAGCAGATGTGGCAGGAATCGTGCAGGTGGTCTCCAAATGGCCCCAGGAAATCTCATGGATGTCCTCAAAGGAGTGCAGAAGCCCTCTGCTCTGCCTGGGAATGCGGGAGAGAGCATCACACGTGAAGCAGCATGTCATTAAATCACAGAATGATGGCTAAGAATTTACAGAAGGAAGAAACCCTTAGAGATTGGGTCCCAGCCATAGCTTCTGCAGGTGAGGGCAACTGAGGCTCTGAAGCACTAAGGGTCTGGGGTCCCACAGGTGTCAGTGGGGAACCAGCACTGGGCTCCCTGGCTGTGTACCTGCTGCCACAGATCATATCAGTCGCACGCTGCCTCATGCGTATCCCAGCTGTGTCATGTCATGGGACGTTCTCTTCTCCCAGCTGACCCAACAAAATAGTGCATTTTGCTTCCACCGATGAGAACTGTGAATTTCATGGTTCTGTCTCTACCACGGCAGGCTCATTTGTGAAGAGTGATAGAACTTTCTCTTCCTCTCTGGAAGCGAAACAGCAAAGCTACAGCTTCTACAACTGGCTGTTGTCCCACTCATTCACTTTTCCAATTTTCCTTTCAGATATGTGGTAAGATTGTACCTCCCTGCCCCTGCTAGATTTGGGGATAATTTGTTATGCAGCAGTAGATAACAGATACACTCGGCATGTGTCTTAAACAACCCACCTTGCTGCACAAGTTGGCCGTTTGTTCCTTTGTATTGCTGAGTAGCACAGCTTTAAATGGATGTGCTGTCGTTTATCCATTTAGTAGCTGAGGAACATGTGAGTTTTCCCCTATTTGGGGGCAATTATGAATAAAGCCAAGAAGAGTGATCTTTGACTCCAAAAGACTCTTAACATAACATGGATTTCTCACTGTGACCCTTGGGCCTTGGGTGAGCTGGCTGTCCGCTCCCACCTTGTCTCAGGATGCTCCCACCTGCTCACCTGAGCTGTCTGTAGGCCAGGTGCTCTCCTCCCCAAGGCCTCTCTGTCCTTTTCACTTTTACCTGGCCCTCCCGTAACTGGCTGTCAGATCCAATGCCCCCTTCCTGGAGGCCCTCCCTGACACCTCCACCTAAAGTCACCCCCCCAACTACCCCCCTCCCTGTGTACGTCCTTTATATTCTCTCTCACAATCTAGCATTATTTGTTCATTTGCTTTTTTTCTCTCCTCTACTGGAGTATAAATTCTTGGAAGAGAAAGGCTTTGTCTGTCTTGCCAAAGTCTTAGCACATATTCTGGTACTTTCTAGGCATTTTCTGATGGAATGATTGTATGAATGAGTAAATAAGATTGGGATTTGCAGATGCTAACTACTATACATAAAATAAACAACAAGGCCCTACTGTGTAGCACAGGGAACTAGATTCAATACCTTGTAATAATAGCCCATAAAGAATATGAAAAACAAAACAAAAAAATATATATATGAATTACTATGCTGTACACCAGAAATTAACACAACATTGTAAACCAACCACATTTAAAAAAAAAATAAGATTGGGAGAGTCTTGTAGTTTCAGCTTACATCAGGCTTGAGTGCCAGGTTAACAGTTTGCTCTGGGGGTAGGCACTGGGAAAATCGTGTTGAAAGTGGCAACTTGGAAAAAGTCTGCTCATTCAAAATAAAGTTCTGGTTGCCATGGGCTGTAAAGAAAGCAGGGATTGATATGCATACATCTTACAGACATGAAATACCCTACAGCAGTGATTCCCACTGCTGTTAACAGAAGAACGCAGGGAAATGGTAGTTAACAATTAAGATATATCTACCTGATGTTTAGCCCTTGAAACTTCTAAGAATTTAAAGACTTATTACTCCAAAAAATATATATAGCCTTGTTTTATTTTACCCTCAGACCAGTATTCAAAATTAAATAGGGAATGATTCTGTCATTGTGTGTGTTCTTAAACGGAAGGGCATAAAATATCTCATTTTTACTAGCAGTAACAGTACGTGTGTAAGGACATAAAGAATGTGCACGCAGTACTCTGGTGTGTCACACTGTGAGCTGTACACTTATTTTAAGTGATGAGCTCTTAGAATTGACTCTTGCAAAGCAACAACAAACAACAGTGATAATGTTTAATTAAGAGATTAATAGACAGACCAGAAATCACTTCATTTGTCTCTAAGGTTTCTGCCTGATTTGCAAATCCATAAAAGAATACACAAAAGGTGTTTCTGACTGACTTAGGGCAGTGAGGTGACACGTTTGGAGCAGCCCACGAACAATATTCCCTGGAAGCTGTGATGGAGATACTTTCAAAAAAAAAAAAAAGACATAAACAGCAAGGACCTGCTGTATAGCACAGGGAACTATATTCAATTTCTTGTAATGAGCTGTAATGGAAGAGAATCTGAAAAAAATATATATGTATGTACATGTCTAACTGAATCGCTTTGCCATACACAGGAAACTAACATTGTAAGTCAACTACACTTCAATAAAAGATAATTTAAAAAGAAGAGAGAAGACACAGAATACTAAGACAGAAGTAAATAAGGGCCATTTCTATTGACATTAAAATGATAGTAAAGTGATACAAACAACTCTGCCCACAAATTTGATAACTTAGATGAAATGCACCAATTGCTTAAAAGAATCTCTGTTTAAAAAAGAAGAGAAAACAAGAGAGGAAGTTCAGCACTTCTCCCACGGAAGTCCACTCCCATTTATTCCACAGTTTAACCACGGGCCAGCCTGGTGCCTCGGATACTTTGCTAGGACCAGGGAGCAGCAGTGGGTAGAGCAGGGATGTTCTCTGCCCTCCGGAAGCTCCATCTGCAGTAATGGCACGGGCAGCCCCGGGCTAGTCCCCGTGGAAGGACCTCCAAGCCCTTTGATGAGGTTTGTTTGGCTTTTTCATAATCTCACATGGACTTGCTCATTGAAGCCAAGCGTGGCTCACTAGGCATCCAAAACCAGGGTGAATCACAGAGGTTTCTCACCAGCAGATCAGTTTAGCTCTGAGTAACTCTTGAGAAAGTGTGTAGCTTAGGGCCGGCTAAGAGAGGAGGGTCCGGTAGGTTGGGGTAGGGAGGCGGGGCTCGGCAAAATAGCCTCTTGGACAATTAGCATGCAACAGGAGAAGTGTCTCTGGAAATACGCGTCCCCTCTTTTCTTTGACCTTTCAGGATGTGGTTTTCTCCCCAGTGGGCTGGAGGCATCAACCTTCCCTAGGGGAGGGAGAAGAGGTCACCGCTGTTTACAGAAGGAATTCAAGAGAAAGAATTTATGCTCAGGGTTTGACATTCAAAACTGGTTTTGCCTGGAAAGCCAGACTTGTCTTGGGAAAATTTTCTGGGTTATTTTATCTCCGGTTAGTGTACGGAGAGCCAAGCTTGAAAGCGGCAGTGCTTGGAGATCTCCTGGTGTGGGAAGGACATCCCTCTCTGGTCCTTAGGGTGTACGCCTGTTGCTCTAGGACAGGAGAATAGGAAGCAGAGCTTTGGTTTCCAAACGTGTTCTTCCGTGACCCCCAGCACCTTCATTTTACCTTTTAATTGAGAAACACCCAGGGGCGCTCGTGCGCATGCGCAAGCGCACGCAGCGCTAATCCAATTCAGAGAGCAATTTTTTTCTTTGTTACATATGGTATTTTCTTAGTTTAAAAAAATTTTTTTTTATGAATACTGGTCATGACCCACTTCCTTTATTTCATCCCCACCGGTGGGCCATGACTCACGGTTTGGAGAGCGCTGAGGTAGAGGCACTGGCCTTGGCAGGCGCGGGAGGAGGAGGAAAGTGGAGAGACGGAGGTGGGGAAGCTGTCAGATGTGCGTCCTTCTGTCCTCACTCCATACTTCGGCCTGGAGAGGGGACATAGGGAGAGGTAGTTCTGCCCCAGCTCAGCTCTCTTTAGGACCCTAGAAATGAATCGCATGCCTCTGAACCAATCTGGACGAGGCTGCAAGGGAAGGCGGAAAGGATGCGGCCAGGCAGAAGAGCACGGTTGTCCAGAGCTGCCTTTCGTTCCAGTCCCTGCTGGAGTGGATGCACCAGGAATTTCCTCATCCAGGAGGGGCAAGGCGGCACCACAGCAGAAGATGAGAGGCCCACCTAGGCCAGAAGGTGGCGGGTGGGAGGGGATTCCACCTGCCAAAGACGAGGCTGTCAGGGAGACTGACCAGACTGAGGGAGACCAGACCTCCAGTTCCAACACTTAAAATGCCAGCCAGAACAAGGACCTACTGTAGAGCACAGGGAACTATATTCAGTTTCTTGTAAAAACATGTAACGGAAAAGAATCTGGAAAGAAAATACATCGGTAGGTATACGTGTAACTGAATCACTTTGCTGTACACCTGAACCTAACACTGTAAATCAACTACACTTCAATAAAGTTTTTTCAAATGCCAGCCAGGTGAACAGGAGCCAATGGTCAAGGGAAAAGACCCTTTCAGAGAAGCACTTGGGACACCTATCATAGTCCCTGCCATTCACTCAAGCGCCGCCTGGGAGAGGAGCCGGCTGGTTAGGTGGAAGACTAAGAAGCCAGGGAGCTTGAACTAATTACTCAAAAGAGGCAGAAAATCATCTAGAGAAGTTTTTAGAATTGTCATGTTTGGAGGGGTTTAATCTAGTCTTTTCCCCACCTCTTGCTTTGCACCAAATGGGGATTCAAGAAGACCCCAGATGGATTTTCTACAAAACAGGAACTATGTTCTGTGCCCATCTGAGCCAGTAAACATGGCAACAACCCAGCTTCTTGGGGGAAGGGAAAGCTCCCTCGCCTGTTGCCCTGAGTCAGCTAGTGGAGCACAGCTGAAACGTTTGCAAACTGGCTGGTGGAGGGGGAGCCCCGGTTTACAGCATTTGCCAGTTTTTGTGGTGGAAACACTCCCACGGTGACCACTTTCAAGCTGCCGGTGAGGTTGGGCCATCAGGGTCTCTGTCCTCCTGTCTTCGCCGACCAGACCTGTGCACCTGCCCACGTGACCGAGAACAAGCTAAACCTCCCAGCAACAAACATTTCCTTCTCTGGACAGCGGTTTGTTTAGCTTACTTTATGGAAATGGCACTCTACCCTATGAGGACAGTCCCTTCATTTAGGAGATGTCCATTTTCTTCTCCTGGAGGAGAACTTCGGAGTCCGTCCATGCACCCAGCCAGCCAGGATGCTCTTGCCGGAACCAGCCTGGCTGACAGAATCAGAGCACACTAGCCCCTGGAGGGCGCTTCCCAGGTCATGTCGGCCAGCCCCCTGCCTCCAGGCAGGTCTCCCATAAATCGTCCTCGACAGAGCCTGCCTCATGCTGGGCCACTGGCTCCAGGCGCCCCAAGCAGCCGACTAAAGTTTTGTGCTGACTCCGTGGAGCCCTGCTGACTCTGTGGAACCCCGACGGTGGCAGCGGGCGCCGCCGCTCATAAGGGAATCATTAGTGAAACGCGGCCGAGTGCGAGGGCCCGAAGGCCTGTGGCAATTAATCACCTCTCCTCCCCGGCAGCACCAGCTGTCTCAGATGCAGCCATCCTCCAGGTAGCCCTTTAATTGTCCCCGGAGAAGGCAGGTGGGTGAGGGGCCACCTGAGCTAATGTTAGCCGGCAATCCTCCCAAATAAAAAAAAAAAAAATTTTTTAGAGTATTCAAATATCTCTCACTTACTTTCCAGAGTCTGTTATTGGTATAAAGGTTGAAGCTCAGGCAGCTTAACTGTTATGTGGAATGACCTTTAGTTTTAATATTAATATATTATCGTAAAGTCTATGCGAATCATGAATGCAATTTTGGTATTCATAGAAAATGCCATACGCTGAACCCAGTGCAACTTTTTCCCCCCCTCTCGTCCTCCAGTCGGCTGCAAACTGGGAGAATTAATATGCGTCATATTCCTCGCCCCTTTATTTACTTAGAGAGGGTGGCCGGGCAACTTTATCAAGAGTTACATTATCAAGAGCTTTGCTGCAAGCTTCTTTATCATATTCACATCCGCGTCTGCTCGACACTTGTCAGTGTCAATCAAATCGCAATAATACGCAGATGATTTGCTCATTTGGTTTAATAAAATCTTTCTGCTTATTTGCGCTGCCTCCATTACACCACATAATTGCTGTGCCGCGGAGGTGAAAGGCAGCCAGTTGCCTGGGGGATAAGAGCAGACGATTGCTATATGAAGGATTTGTTTCTTTGCCTCTGTCTCTCCCCAGTCACTCATATTCCTAAAATTAATATTGTATTTGAATCCGGCCCTGCTATTCTTATGCAGGCTAACATTGTTATTACTTATTATTTGGATGTGAAGTCATTTATTTTTAGTTTTATGTCCAAGCTGTCAAGCCAAATTTCATTGTGAACTGCCACATACAATTTTTAACTGCCATTTAAAACGAGATTCAAACTCTAAATTATGGAGTGAGCTTGTTCAAAGGGACAGCCTGACAGCAAGTGCATTAAGAAGCCCCGATTTCCTTGCAAATCAAAGGGGCTCCCAGTGATTACTTGGGTTGGAAAGGAAAACGCACAGCCTTAGTACTCCCTGATCGCCTCGGTGGTGGCCAGACACCCAGCTGGGCGTGTATAGAGAGAGGGGTGTCTAGGCAGAGTGGAGCCCGGGGCTGCACTCCGAGTCCCCTGGGCATCTGCCCTGAGCGGGAGCTGCTTGCTGGAGGGATGCAGTGGGGACCCGGTGGCTGGCCGAGGGAGGGTTGCAAGGAAGACACCCCCTGCCAAAGTCATGGAGTAACTTGATGTTGGGCTGGCGGTTGCCCTGTTCCCCGCCCGGGAGCCAGGGCTCTGCCAGGCTGTGGCAGGGGAGAAACCATGGTTAGATTTCAAGTTGCTTGTACCTATGCGTTGGTACTCCCCAAAGGACACCATTTTCATGGAGCACAAAACAAGCATTGGGCAGCTTTATTGACTTAGCTAGAGCCCCGTCGCATGGGCGGCTGTCACCCCTGGGACCACATTCCCCTCTGCGGGCGCTCATGCCCAGTATAACGTTTAGGTGGGAGCAAAGTTCCTACAGCAGCCTGACGAGGCCAAGGGCTCCTTGAGCCCCTATGGTTGGTGCTTCTTGTGAATCTGCTCATTAAACGGTGGTGAAGACGCCACCTGGGAAAAGCAGCATATCTGTCCTGCTGATAAAAAAATGAAGAGTCGGAGATGTAAGGTGGCTGTGATGATGAAGGCTCTGGAAGCACCAGGTCTAGCACAAGGGGAGCAAAAGAAGGAGGTGTGCCAGGAGGAGGCCCCAGGGCAAGGCAGTGCTGGGAGAAAGGCAGCCCCACCTGCAGCTCTGGGACCAAGGTCTTCTCCTTGGGCGGCCACCCAGGACCCGGGCTTTCTTTGCCCTCCAAGAAGGTCCAGTGTTCAAGGAAGCCAGGTGTAGACGAGACCCAAGGAGAGTGCGTGCCATAACCGCAGTCAGTAACACTTAAAGGTCCAAGGCCGAGGACTCCAACACCCTTTCTCTGCTCTTCGTTGAAAAGTATCCATTCTTGGACATAGACCCAGTAGGTCCCGACCTCACATCAGTCCTGGCTAAGCTGGGCCCCCAAGCCAGACCACGCACAACCCCCGCGGCCACTCTGATGCCCGTCCTCAGGCTTCAAGCCCGCCTGCAAGGAGAGAAGAAGGAGCCTTTGTGCCCCTCCTACCTCTCCTCTCAGCTGATCCCCCTAATCTCTCATATTAAAAGGGCCTTAAGTCTAAATGCACACATTTTGTCTTGGGTGCTAACCTGAGTTTATGAGATAGAAGCACGTTTGTGAAAGACAGAGCCACCATGGTTGCTGTGGAAGGGCTGGGGTGAGGGGGTCACCCTGCAGGGGAGGATGCTGCCAATGCCTCTGTTTCCCCATCCTTCCCTCCTGTGGTGTGTGAAAGGGGCTAGTGTGCTTCTCACAGATCCTAGTGGGGGTCGTCAAGGGAACTTTTCATCCATCACCCCCCACCCTCCTCGCTCCCACCCTGCGCCATAGTCCAGACCTGCCTTCCTGCCTGAGCATGTCTTCAGGCTATGGTTTTTGGTGGGCGAGACACTGTGGTGTACTGTGAATCTTCCATGGATGTGCCACCAACTTTTCTATTTTTAAATAACTTTATTGAGCTGTAATTCACATACCATACCACCCTCCGGTTAAAGTGTACAGTTTAATGGAAGCAGTTGGTGATGGGAGTCTGGAGTTCAAGCAAGAGGTCCAGGCTGGAAACTCAGATTGGGAGCCTTCAGTGTGTCGGCCGGATGAGGTCACTAAGCAAGTGGGTGTAGAAGGAAAGAGAAGAGGTCCTGGACCTGAGGCCAGGGACACCTGGAGAAACCAGCAAAGAAGATGTTCCCCATCTGGTTCATCTTTTACAGGGAGGAAAGTTGGGTGCGAAACCTCTGTTGATTTATTAACATGACTGAAATCCAGGGCTTTCTATCTTTTAATTGTTCTGGTGTCAAATCTATAGCTTAAACTTTTTTTGTTAATTGAAGTATAGTTGGTTTACAATGTGTTCATTTCTGGTGTACAGCAAAGTGATTCATTTATACGTGTATATATGTGTGTGTGTATATGTGTGTGTATGTGTGTGTGTGTATGTATATATATATTCCTGTCCACATTCTTTTTTACTTTAAGCTATTACAAGATACTGAATATAGTTCCCTGTGCTATATGGTAGGACCTTGTGGATTATTTATTTTGTAAATAGTAGTTAGTATCTGCAGATCCCAAACTCGAAAATTGTTCCTCTTACCCTTGTCCACTTGACTCTGACCCAGAGTCAGCCAAGGCCCCAGTTTCTCATACATCCTTTCAGAGAGGCTCTCCACATACGTGAGCATCTGTGTGTCTGTCTGTATGCACACTTGTCCCTTTGCCCGTTTTTACACACATGGTATCATAGGCCTGCAGGTCTTCATTTACTATATCCTGAAGATTGTTCCATATTAGCACATAAAGAACTTCCTCATTCTTTTTTGTTTCTGTCATATTTCATTTTCTGGGGGTAATGTCGTTTGCTTAACCAGGCTGTCAGTGAGGGACTTTTACGTTGTTTCCAATCTTTCGCCACAACTACTAACCTCGTGCACTTGGAATTGTGCACCCTGTGAACGTAAATCTGTTGGATAACTTCCTGGATGTAAAACTGTTAGGTCAAAGGGCACGTGCATTTGGATTTTGAAATAGATATTGCCAAAGGTGGTACCAATCTAAGCTCCCACAAGCCAGACACGAGAGTGTCTGTTTTGACACATTTTCCAACCCAGTCTGTAACCCAGTTATTTGAGCCTCTCCAATGTTAGAGTTTCTAAAAATGGAGTTTTGCATTTGCATTTGCATTTGTCTTATTGCAGGTGGGATTGCCTGTGCCTCTCAGCACGGCAGCCGGAAATGGCACTCAGCAGATGAATTACATAAGCAAAGTCTGTATCTGATGCCTTTTTCTTGGCTTGGCCTCTTCCAACAGCCTAAGCTATTCTGGGCCCCTCTACCCAGGAGGAAATAAATTAAGAAACTTACTCCCTCAAGGGTTGTAGTGACTAGAAGTGGGAGTGTTCCTGAAATTATTTACTTTCAGAATAGAAATGGAGGAGCCATGCTTCCCCCAAAGGGGTGTCTGGTCCACGGTGGTGTCTGAGGTGCTGTGCTCTTCATTCATTCGTTCATTCAACTCAGCCGCTATTGGCTGAGAGCCTGGGCTGTGCCAGGCCCTGGGCCGGACTCTGAGGAAGGGGCAAAGTTAGAACCATCACTCTCCAGGAAGCTTATGTCCTAGCAGGGGCCTGATGACAACCAAGCAAACAAATAAGGATTTCAGGGAGTAGTGAACCCTGTGGAGAAAATAAAATAGGATGCTGTAACAGTGCGTGAAGAGGAGGAGGTCAGAGGAGGCCGCTGGGGAGGTGACATCTTAGCGAAGGCCTGAAGGAGAAGGAAGACAGTCATGCCAGCGTCTGGGACAGGAGCTCTCTAGGCAGGAGGAACAGGCTCTCCATGGGAGCAGAGAGGAGCAGGTGTAAGGCGCGTGGGCTGGTGCAGAGTAGACGAGAGGGGGAGAAACACCAGCTGACGACGGAGAGGTCAGCCCTGAGGCCACCCTGAAGGATTGGGTTGTCTTTGGTGGCAGTTTAAAGCATGAGGAAGGTTTTAAGCGATAATGTGCTAGTAAACATGCAGCCGTCGGCTGGGCGAGGGGGCTGATTTGCAGTGTCGGCGGATTTCAGTGGTGGAAACGTTCCCATCATGACCAGTCTCTACTGCTAGAGTGAGGTCACCGAACCCGGGGCCGTGCACCAAAGACCATCCGCTGGGTGAAAATGGTGGCTCTTTGTGTCTCAGGGTTTATTTTACTGAAAGTATTCTGCTCACACATTATAGGGCATTTTACAAAATGAAACATTCTGGGCTGAGAAGAGGGTGCTCCTGCGCACCACTGGCATTTTGGGGGTTTGTTTTTTTTTTAATTGAAGTATAGTTGGTTTACAATATTGTGTTAGTGTCTTGTGTACCGCAGATTGATTCAGTTACACACATACATATATATTCCTTCTCATATTCTTTTTCATTGTAGGTTATTACAAGGTTCTAAATGTAATTCCCTGTGCTCTACAGCAGGACCTTGCTGTTTATCTGTTTCATGCGTAGTAGTTTGTGTAGCACAGCACAGGTTTAAGCTGGAGAATGAGATGCTTGGAATCACATCAAGGAGATTATTCTGGCTGCTGTGTGGACCTTTTGGGTTTTTTGAAACCTGCCTGCACCACCTTCAGGGCCAACAGTATCACTCCTCGGCATTTCCTTCTTAGATCCCATCTTCTTTTTCTGCTAAGGTGCACACCAAAGCCTTAGGTCTTAATTTTATTTCGACAGTGGATTTCTTTCTTTCTTTCTTTCTTTTTTTTTTTTGGAGGCTGATTCATTCCAGGGCCCAAAAGTGACTTCTCTTCAACTACTGTGCAGAGAAGTCCAGAGCAGGAGAGAACGCCCTTTCTGACTTGCCATATTGATTTCCCTCCTGCCACATGCAGGGACACTGGTTCAGTGTCGCCAGGTGTGAAATGCTGCCCACCCCCACCCCCACCCCCACCCGCACCTCTGCTCCCAGAGCTGTCAGACACTCCTCTAAACATTAGCCCTTTGCCCCGGTGCTTGGAATATCACGCATGGGGATGGAGAGGTTTTTCCATTTCTTTTTCATTTCCATGCAAGTTCTACGTCTAATTGAAGGAGGGGGTGAAAAGTGTAAACAATCTTACGATGTCTCGCCATCCTTAAAATCCTGAAATTACTTTGGTCTTTGTTGGTCAGCAAATAAATTAATTTTCACTTGAAGAAACATCATTTTTAATGCCTTTCATTCTGGCCTGGCCTCATCCCACGGTCCAATTACTGAGGTAACTATCACCAGCGAGGAGACCATGGGGGCCGTAGATCAGAAATTGTTTACCAGGCTTGCAGGCATCGATTTATTCCAGCTACCTGACACAGTTGATCATATTTTATTTTCCCAAATCTTCTCTCTCAAATTGATTTTTCAGAAAGTTTTTAATACAGTTTTATTCACCTGGCTAATCCATTTATCTTCAGTTCCATCTGTAAAGTCAGGGAAATCTCTGGGGTGGTCTGTGCAGGGAAAGAGACGTTTTCTCTGCACTGGGCTCTCCACCTTCCACCCCCTCTGACCCTTCCCTGCACACACACATGCACACGTGCACGCACACCCAGGCCCCCACACCACCACACGTGCAGCTGACTAGCTGTGAGATGCTGAACCTCACTTCCCCTTCCTAGGTCTCCATTTCTTTTGCAAAATCAGGGGATTGCACTATTTTGTCTCTAAAGACCTTTCTAACTGGAGATCTTTAACACTGACAAGTTGAGAGCTGGAAGGGGCGAAGGAATTGAAACCAATCTCCTGGCTTCACAGTGTGGGAAGCCGAGGCTCTTCCTGCAAGAGATGGGACCCGCATTCCAGCTGATCATGGCAATCAGGGCCAGCCCGTGATTGGGAGTGGACTTCTTGACAACAACGCCACAACCACCACCCACCCCGACCCCCTTTCCTGTAGCCTGGGGTTATTCTTCTCTTTCTCAGGAGCAGAAAGACTTTAAGTTGTAGAAACACTTTTCTACAGAATCCTCAGGCAAGTGACCACACTGTCAGGTGTCCAGTTGTTGCCCCGGAGCGATGGGTTGGGTGAAGAAACACGAATAAGATGCAGTGTGTCTTGGAAAATAATACAAATGACACGTGAGGATGTAGGTGGCTGTGTGCGCTCTCACGAAGGGCGTGACCATGGAAGAATGGGAAGCATGGCTCCAACTCGGCCAGGCTCCTGCCAGCGCGGGTGTGCCAGGAAGCACCCCTGGGCCTAGAGTCCCAGCCCTGCAGGAGTTCAAGCTGCAAAGTTAATAACCCTTGACGCCACCCAGCCAAAGCCAAAGCCTGGCCTAAATAATGCAGAAGTCGTTCCTGATCCTCGGCCTGTCTCTCCCCGGAGCCAGAGTGTGTGTCATCCTTTTTCAGGCGGGGCTGCTCCTTTGATGCGCAGCCCCGCCCTCCCCTTCGCTGTTGGGTGGATTTCTTAGGTGTGTAGTTAGCAAAAGGGAGGGGACGAGCAGACGTGCTGGCCGTCAGCAGAACATCCTCGCACGGTCCCTGTGGCCACCAAACCAAACCAGGGGCCACGCAGGGCCTTACTGTACCACTGTCTTGTGCAGAAATCCATCTCTTTCGTGCTCCCTCGTCACAACACGCCGGCAGCCATCTCCCACGTAAGAGAGAAGAGCGGTGACCTACCCAGCCAGCAGACCCTGGCGGACGGGGGCCTCCCCGAGGCACCAGTAAATTTCACCCGGGCACCAATGTGCTCCCGTTGACTGCTCCCAAGCACTGACTCCGAGAGAACCGTCTGTGGAGACTGTCCCTCGGATCAGGTGGAGGAGATGGGACTGTAGGAAAATGAATACAGATGCACAGAAGCCACAGCCGATTGAAAGACCCTCTCAGTCTTTTTTTGCTTGTTTGTTTACATCATAAGTTGCTCATAGCACTTTGTTAGTTTTTCTGGTGTACAGTGTAGTGATTCAGTTTTATATATATATACATTATTTTTCATTACGGGTTATTACAAGCTGTTAAATGTAGTTCCCTGTGCTAGACAGCAGGGCCTTGTTGTTCATCTGTTCTGTATGAAGTAGTTTGTATCTGCCAATCCCAAACTCCTAGTTTATCCCTCCCCACCCTCTTTCCCCCCAGTAGCCATAAGTTTATTTTCTATGTGAGTTATTTCTGGTTTGTAAATAAGTTCATTTGTATATATATGTATTTTAGATTCTACATATAATCGATATCATCTTTCTCTGTCTGGCTTACTTTACTTAGTATGATATATCTCTAGGTCTGTTCATGTTGCCACAAATGGCATTATTTCATTCTTTTTTATGGCTGAGTAGTATTCTGTTGTATAAATATACCACAACTTCTTTATCCAGCCATCTGTTGATGGACATTTAGGTTGCTTCCATGTCTTGGCTGTTGTAAATAGTGCTGCTATGAACATTGGGGTGCATGTAACTTATTGAATATGAGTTTTCTCTGGATGTGTGTCCAGGAGCAGATTTCTGGATCATATGGTAACTCTATTTTTAGTTTTTTAAGGTCCTGGGTTTCTCATCAGTGAGATAGTCACATGCAGAAGAATGAAATTAGAACTTGTTACACTATACACAATAATCAATTCAAAGTGAAGACTTAAATGTAAGACCTGAAACCATAAAACTCTTAGCAGAAAACATACGGAAACATAAGGGGAAAAAAAGGTCCTTGACATTGGTCTTGGCAATGATTTTGTTTGATGTGACACCAAAAGCACAGGCAACAAAAGCAAAAATAAACATAGGGTTACATCAAATTGAAAAGTTTCTGCACAGCAAAGGAAACCACCAACAAAATGAAAAAACAATACACAGAATGGGAGAAAATATTTGCAAACCATATACATGATACACAGTTAATATCCAAAACATATGCCTTATAATTCAATAGCAAAAAAAACAAAAACAAAAACAACTAATGCAATTTAAAAATAGGCAAAAGACTTGAGTAGACATTTCTCCAAAGAAGACATACAAATGGCCAACAGATACATGAAAGGGTGTTCAGCATCACTCATTATTGGGGAAATGCAAATCAAAACCAAAGTGAGATATCACTTCACAAATGTTGGGATGGCTCTTGTCAAAAGTAAATAAAGGTGTTGGCCACAAGGCTGTGGAGAAGAAGGAACCCTTTCACACTCTTGGTTTGAATGTAAATTGGTGCAGCCACTACAGAAAACAATACGGAGGTTCCTCAAAACATGGTCCAGCAATCCCACTTCTGGGTAGAGGTCCAAAGGAATTGAAATCAGAATCTCAAAGAGATACCTGCACTGCCATGTTCACTGGAGCATTATGCACAATAGCCAAGACTCAGAAGAAATTTAAATGCCTGGTGACAGGTGAATGAGTAAAGAAAATATGGTATTTAAATACAATTCAGCCATAAAAGAAGGAAATCCTGCCATTTGCAACAACATGGATGAACCTAGAAGACATTGTGCTAAGTGAAATAAGCCAGACACAGAAGAGCAAACACCACACGATACCACAATATTACGAGTCTAAGATAGTCAAATTCTTAGAATCGGATATTTACCAGGGGCTGGCAGAGGGGGAGTAAGGCGATGTTGGTCAAAGGGTACAAAGTTTCAGTTATTCAAGATGAGTAAGTTGTAGAGATCTACTGCACAATACAGTCCACAGTTAATGATACAATATATTTTTAGGTATAAAATTTGTATTGTGTTGATGGATTCATAGATGTACACTTACCTCCAAATGCATCAAGTTGTGCACATTAAATATGTACAGCTTTTTAAGTGTTGATCATACCTCAGTGAAGTGATTTTTAAATTTTTTTTTAGTTAATTGACAAATTTTTATTACGTGCCTACTCTATGCCAGTTACTGTCAGAAATCCCTTCCTTTCAGAGCTTGCTCTATAGTAAAAACATTTCTGTAGCACTTAAATATGAACAGGGCACATTTCTAAACTAGAGTGATTCTTTTAAAAAGGGAAACCATGTCCTATAAAGAAAAAACAAATCAGAGAATGACATTTCCTCCATATGTGTTCATGGAAATTTTACTTTTAATATACCATCTTCTAGTTTCCCAATATAATGAATCTTGCACTGAAAAAAAGAAATCCAGTCACTCACAATTATGTCTTGGCTGGCTAAGCATTTTATCATCTCAAAGGGAAATCTAGCACTGCAAAAATAATTATACTTTGGTACCTGTAGTATTTTTGTATCAGCCGAGAGTGGGCAGATTTTAGCACAACTCTTGATAACGTTTAAGAACAAGATAACTAGCTGTACCATTCTCCCTGTATCAGCACTGAAAGCTCACAATGTAATAAATACCATATATGGATGGGGGAAAAATTGAAGTGGTTAGAGAGTGAACTGTATGAATATTTGGGGGAAGAGCATTCTAGGTAGAGGGAAACAGCAAGTGCAAAGGCCCTGAGGCAAGCACATGCCTGGAATGTTCCAGGAACAGCACAGTCCATCAAGGCTGGAGTGGGGTGAAGAGGGGAGATGTGCTAGGGGGTGAGGCTGGCCAGGGAAGGTGGTGGGGACAGGTGAATGGGTGGCAGCGGCTAGATGAGCCAGGATCTCTTAGGCCTTTAGTCTACATGAGATGGGAAGTCACTGGAGGGTTTGAGCAGAGTGATGTGGCCTGACTTGAGGCTTAACATGCTCACTCTACCTGTGATGTTGAGAACAGACTGAGAGGAGGCAGGGGAAGCCAGAACCCAGCGAGGAGGCTGGTGGTGTCATCCAGGTGAGAGGTCAGAGGTCATGGTGGAGGCATATGAATGATGTAGGGATTATCCTGTTTTTTTGGCTTTTTTCTCTTTTTTTGGCCTAAGTCTTTGTTTGCCTTCCTCTCTGTGTGTGTGAGACTTTGCATCTCACCGCTGAGAGCTATTGTGTTATTTCTGGTCAAGAAGCGATAGAACCCGCCCTCTACTCAGCTGAGTGCCCAAAGAGCTGCACTTGGCACAAGTGGCTAAGTGTTAAGGGTCTGTGGCTCTTAGAAGGGACGGAGAAGGGGAGGCCTCCCACCGCACCCCATGCTGTGCTTTGAGGTAGGAAGACTCCTTTTGTTGCAGAAGAGGGACATGTCACATCCTGGGACCTGCCAGAGTCCTTACAATGGACCGCCAAGTGAGGGTCCTTGGCTTTGAGCAGGAAAGAACTCAAGAGGGAGCCATAGTAAAGGGAAAAGCAAGTTTAGAGAAACACATTCCAGGGGGAGGGTGTAGCTCAGGGGTAGAGTGCATTCTTAGCACATAGGAGGTCCTGGGTTCAATCCCAGTACCATCATTAAAAAAAAAAAAAAGTAAAATAGACACACATTCCACAGGCAGAAAGTGAGAGCAGCCCAGGGCAGGGGGTCCCAGGTTTTATGATTTGTCTCATTTCACAGGCTAATGAGTGGAAGGGATATTCTTGCTATTTCAGGAAAGGGTGGGGATTTCCCAGGAATTGTGCCACTGCTGACTTTCTGGCCTTTTATGGTCTTTCTCAGAACTGTCCTGACATAAAGGGGAGTGATTTTTACTGTTACACTGAGGGTGTCAGGAGCTAAAGGTCATGACCAGCCGATTCTTGGAGCCACCTTGGTTTCAGCTGGTTCCAGCCGGTCTTTATCCATCTCAACAGCTGCGGCCCTTCTTCATTTACCCAGAGATTGGTCTGTGTCCGTCACCGGTTTGGGGCTGCGGGTTTTCTCCCAGACCCCCTGGGAAGCTGGGACTTCCCCAGCTGACTCCGAGGGCTCCTCATCCAGGTTAACCTGCTTTCTGGAAGGAGCCTGCAGATACCACCAGACCAGTACAACCAGAGCAGCTTTTCCTCCGTCAGTGATTCATGTAAATACTTGTCCTCTCGGGTGATGGCCTAACTCTTGAGTGACTCGTATCACCTGGGGTGCTGCACCTCCCTGGGGACACCTCTGCCCCCACGTTGCCACCCAAACACAAACTTAGTCAGAGATACTGCACTCAGGTGAGTCAACCTCGTCCTTAGAGACATGGGTATATTTGGGGCTGGCCCTTTCCTAGGCAATGAGTGCAGCCCTCTAGCCCTCTAGCCCTCTAGCCGCTGAGTGTGGAGCCCTGGGGAGGCGGTGCAGAGACCACCATCTCATCCTGCCCCACCCCACCCCTGCCTCCCCTCATCCCCCAGACCATCTCCAACGGAAGGTAGAATCCCTCTCTGTGCTCGGGGCTACGTTTCATCTCTTTAGTTTCGTCCATTGGGTCCTGGAGTGTGAAGGGTTAAACTTTCATTACTCATTCACGTTTTAGGAAATGTAGAGTCCAAGTTCTGGTTTTGATGGCGGTGGGAGGAGTTGGTTGTAGAAGGATCAAGCCAAGTGCAGAAATACCAATGAGGAGACGCTGGGGGTCAAAGGCATGAACTTTCTTGCTTGGGGGGTGGGCAGCCCTGGGGAATGGCTTCATGACACTTACAGAGTGTTTAAAGGCATCTTAGATGAAATGTTCAGTAAACATGTCTTTGAATAGTTGAACCCCTCTGCTGGTGGTGTGTCCCTGCTTGAGACTATTAAGCACTTTGTGTAAGGGAAATATAACTCTCTAAGCTGTGAATTTTTTCAGGAACACAGAAATAGGCACAGGATTTAAAGAGCATGGGTTTGTTAAAAATGTACATATGATATTCTCTATGAGCAACATCCTTAGGTCAATTCATTCCTGCTTTGCTGCATGCATTCTTCCCATTGCCCACCAGAGGGCACTCGACCCTCCACCAGGAAGCGTTAAGGTCGACTCCCCTTGTGTTATTTGCTCACCCAGAGCCTTCGGGGGCTTGGAGCTGCATCAGCCACAGCAGGGCAAGGTTTGCCAGGTAGTGTGATTTGAAAGGGAAGGGCCATTTAAATGGTGTCAGGAGAAACTGCTGCCTGGTACTGGGGGAAATACAGGTACATTCACATGATCCCATTAGGGTATACAGTCATGGTCTGTGCGGCCAACTTTCTTTAGAGTCACATCTCCAAAGAAAGCAGCAGTGCACCGGGCTTTAGAATTCCTCCAAGAAGTCTTTATTTTCTCATTTCTCCACATGAAGGAATGTTTGCTACCTTGTCACATCAGAGAAAGAGAAATAAGTGAGTGTTCTTAAGGTTTACATTGTACCCGTTAGTGGAGACTTGAAGCAGGGGCTTGGTGGAATGTAGCAAAATGTTCAAGTGTGAAAATGCATGAACATCGCCCTTAAGACCTCCCTGCTTCCCCTTACTAACATTTGCTAGCACAGCAACCACCCTTCGCCACCTAGTGTCTTCTGAACCACGTTCAGTTTCTTTTTCAACTGGATTCCTCTTAACTGGCATCAAGTAGCCAGCAAGTGACCGCAATAGTGAGTCTAATTTATGGTTTGTCATTTGTGAGAACAGAGTCATTGACAGTAAGTCAGTGGGGAGTAGGAATGGCCAAAATATACAGCTGGAAACTTCAAAATTTACTACTCTTCACAGTACCAGAGACTCAAGGAACTGTGTCAGCGCAGACAATATTTCTGCTCTAATTGTTCATGCATAATCATTAAGATGCAATTCTAATCCAACAGTCCAAAGAATCACAATAAGCTCCTCCCCCACAAAGTACTCCTACCAGAAATGCCGAATCCAATCAAGTGTTCAGAACTTACTGTATCCAAGAAACACAGGGACAGAGGATCAAGCTAAACAACATCACAAGAGTGTGTTCAAATGGTCCACATTAGTAGAGCAGGGGAAAGGATTGTTCTGTAATAGAGACTAAAGAGACATAACAACCAGATGTAATGAATGAATCTTGACTGGATCCTGGCTTAGGAAAATAATAACTATAAAAGCTTTTTTATGATGTGTAAGAATTAGGTCTTTCAATGAGACTAGGAATTCAGAGCATTTTCTCAAGTGTGATTGTGGCTTGGTAGGTATGTAGGGGAATGTCCTAGACCTTAGGAGATACATGCTGAGGTATCTTGGACTGTAGTTCATGATGATCATAACTTTTTTGTTTAATTGAAGTATAATTGATTTATAATACAAAAGTTTCAGGTGCACAACAAAGTTATTCAACATTTTTATAGATTATACTCCACTTAAACTTAATACAAAGTAATGGATATATTTCTCTGTGCTGTGCAGTATATCCTTGTTCTTTATTTTATACATAGTAGTTTGTATCTCTTAGTCCCATCCCCTTATTTTGCACGCCCCCCCACTTCCCTCTCCCCTGTGGTAACCATTAGTTTGGTCTCTAGATCTGTGAGTCTGTTTCTGTTTTGTGATATTCATTCATTTGTTTTATTTCTTAGGTTCCGCATGTAAGTGATTTCATACAGTATTTGTCTTTCTCTGTCCTATGTATTTCACTAAGCATAATACCCCCTAGATCCATCCGCACCATTGCAAGTGGCAGAATTTCGTTCTTTTTATGGCTGAGTAATATTCCACTGTATATGAATACCATATCTTCTTTATCCATCTATCTGTTGATGGGCATTTGGGTTGCTTCTATGTCTTGGCTATTGTAAATAATGCTGCTGTGAACATTGGCATATATGTATCTTTTCAAATTAGTGGTTTCATTTTCTTCAACTATATACCCAGGAGTGGAATTGCTGGGTCATGTGATAATATTAACTCTTCTTAATATGTTTGGTAGAATTACTCTATGAAACTGTCCAGTTGAAGACTTCTGTTTGCTGCGAGTTTTTTAAATTACAAATTCAGTTTCATTACTACTGATTGGTTTGTTCAGATTGTCTATTTCTTCCTGATTAAGTCTTAGAAGACTATGTTTCAGGAGATTTTTCCACTTTTTTTAGGTTGCCCAATTTGTTGGCATATAACTGTTCATAGTATTCTCATGACTTTTTTGTACCTTTGTGATGTTGGTTGTTATTTCTCCTCTTTCTTATTTTGTTTATTTCGGTCCTCTCTCTTTTCTTCTTGATGAGCCTGGCTACCAGTTTATCATTTTTGTTTATCTTTTCGAAACATCAGCTCTTGGTGTCATTGATCTTTTCTACTGTCTTTAGGGGGAGGGAGGGACCTCTGTGTATTTCCTCTCTGATCTTTGTTGTTTCCTTCTTCTGACTTTGGGATTTATTTGTTTTTCTTTTCCTAATTCTTGAGATGGTAGATTAAGTTGTTTGAGATTTTTCTTGTTTCTTGAGCTAGGCCTGTATTGCTATAAACTTTCCTCTTAGACTGTGTTTGTTGCATCCCACAGATTTTGGAAAGTTGTGTTTCCATCTTCATTTGTCATTCATTCATTCATTTCTCATTTATTTCATTTCATTTGGGTATTTTCTGATTTCCCCTTTGATTTCTTCATCGACTTTTTTTTTTTTTTTAGTAATAGCATGTTGTTTAGTCATTTCGTCTCCACATGTTTGTGTTTTTCTCATTTTTCTTCCTGTAATTGATGTCTAGTTTCTTACTATTGCGGTCAGAAAAAATGCTGATATAATTTCTATCCTCTTAAATTTGTTGAGACTCGTTTTGTGGCTTAGTATGAGATCTCTCCTGCAGAAAATTCCATGTGCACATGAAAAGGATGTGTATTCTGCTGTTTGGGGATGGAATGTCCTGTAGATGTCTATGAAGTCCAGTTGGTCTAATGTTTCATTTAAGACCACTGTGTCCATATTGTCTTTGTCTGAATCATCTGTCCATTGATGTAAGTGGGATGTTAAAGTCCCCTACTTTTTGCATTACTGTCAATTTCTCCCTTTATGACTGTTAATGTTTGCTCTATATATTTAGGTGCTCCTGTATTAGGTGCATGTTCTTCTTGTATTGATTCATTTATCATTATATAATGACCTTCTCTGTTTTAAAGCCCATTTTGTCTGTGTATTGCTGTCCCCATGGTCTTATTTCTGTTTGCATAAAATGTCTTTTTCCATCCCCTCTCTTTCAGTGTGTGTGTGTCTTTAGCTCTGAAGTGAGTCTCTCTGTAAGCAGCACATAGATGGGTCTTGGCTTTTTAGTCCGATCAGCCACCCTATGTCTTTTGATTGGAGCATTTAGTCCATTGACACTTAAGTGATTACTGTTAGGTATGTACTTATTACCCATTTTCTTACTTGTTTTCTGGCTGTTTTTATAGTTCTTCTCTGTTCTTTTCTTCTTCTAGTTTCTTTCCTTGTGGTCTGATGATTTTCTTAGTGGTATGTGTTACTTTCTCTTTAATGTTTGTGTATCTCTCTTAGGTTTTTCATTTGGAGTTACCATGGGGTTCCTAGTTGTTGACCTAAAATTATATCTACTTGTTTTAAACTGGTAGTCTTTTAAGTTCAAACACATTCTTTTAAAAATCTACATTTTTACTCCCTTTCCCCACATTTCATGTTTTTGATGTTGTATTTTACATATTCACACTTATCCCTTTACTGATTATTGTAGTTAGAGTTGACATTACAATTATTTGTCTTTCAGTCTTTGTACTAGCTTATTTAAGGGGTTGATCTTTACTACATATTTCACTTTACTAGTGGATTTTTCCTTTCCTATAGATACTTACTTCTTCTTATAGCCTCTCCTTTTCCACTTAGAGAAGAACCTTTAACATCTCTTTCAGGGTAGCTTTAGTATTGATGAACTCTTCTAGTTTTTACTGGTCTGAGAAGTTGTTTATCTCTCCTTCAGTTCTAAGTGATGATCTTGCTAGGTAGAGTATCTTAGGTTTCAGGATTTTTAACTGGCCCTTCGAATATATCCCCACAAAGTTGCTGCAGAAAAGTCATTTATAGCTTTATGTAGGGGTTCCCTCATATATGACTCTTTTTTGTCCTCTTGTTGCCTTTAGAATTCTCTTTACCTTTAATTTTTGCCATTTTAATTATGATATATCTTGGTGTGGCTGTGTTTGGGTTTCTCTTATTCAGGACCCTCTGTGCTTCCTGGATATCTGTTTCCTTCTTCAGGTTTGGAAAGTTTTCAGCCATAATTTTATCAAGTATATTTTTGACCCCTTTCTCTCTTCTCCTGGGACCCCTATAATGCAATGTTAGTACACTTGATAAACTCTTGTCATTTAAACTTTTGTCATTTTTAAAGTCTGTTTTTCTTTTTGTTGTTCTGATTGTGTTATTTCCATTACTCTGTCTTCCAGATCATATGTGTTTTTCTGGATCGCCTAGTCTGCTGTTAATTCCTTCTAGTGTTGTTTTTTTTTTTTCCAGTGACTGTATTCTTTATTCTCACTGATTCTTCTTCAATATTTTATAGTTCTTTGCTCAAATTCTGACTGTATCTATCCTTTTCCCTAATTCAGTTAGCATTTTTATTACTTATGCTTTGAACCATTTCTCTGATAAATTATATATTTCTATTTCATTAGTTGTTTTCTCAGGGTTTTTCTCTTGTTCTTTCAGTTGAAGCAAATTCCCCTGTCTTTCCATTTTGCTTAACTTTCTCTGTCTCTATGACACTAGGTGAAACAGTTACCTATTGAAGTCTTGAAGGTCTGTCTTTGTGTGGAAGTGGCCCTTTACAGTTTGCATGTGCCCAGTGGCTATGGTGGGAGAGTTGGATCTGACATGAGCATGAGTCATCTTTCCCCAGGATGTGCTGGCAGCTCTTACCTTGGTGTAGGTGGAATGGAGAGGGAGGGGCCGGGGCTTCTCCTCTGCTCAGTGGCCAGCACCACCCTTTTGGGGTTGGGGGCAAGTGCCAAGTTGCTGGAGCAGAAGCTGTGAGGGTCAGGTCTAAGCTGGCTCCCTTCCCTTTAAATGTGTGGTCCCCACCCCATCCCAGCACTGGCTCCCTGGTCCAAAAGGGAGCAGTGCTGGAGCAAGAGGGGCTGGTGCTGTGCTTGGCACAGTCTGGGTGCAGGCTCTGGTGGCCCTGGCCATAGCCAGGGTGCCTGATGGCTTCTGATGTGCTGCCTCCACGAGCACCCATAATGGATGCCCCTGCCCTACTCAGAAGGCACTCCAAATCCGAGCCATCTTTGTTCCTCACAACTGAGCTCTCCTCTTGGCCAATGCAGCCCTCACTCTAGTATAGCGCTGTGTTACAGAGCAGACAGGGCTGGCGTGGGCTGGGATGTGTGCCGCCATGTCGGTTGCAAGAAACGCATCAGCATCCCAGTCAGTTTCAATCTGCCCTCTCTGCCCTGTTTTGGGAGTAAGCAAGCTTGTACCAGCTCCTCGTGGGTGGGGTCCAGGCTTCCTGCAGCCCTCCTGTTAATCCTACCAGCTTTCCAGCCAGCCAAGGGGACTTCCTGGTGTCACACCTCCCAGGGCTGTTGTGGCCAATCTGCTTACTTCTCAGGGAGTATCTCTGCCCACGAAATCCCCCTCCTCTTCTGAGTCCCATCCTAGGGGCATAGGTCCTGACCTGGTCTTCCCTTTCTACCTGATTCCGTGTGGATCTTTCTTACAGCCTTGGTTATACAAGCATCTTTCTGCCAGTCTCCAGTTCATTTTTGGTGAGAATTGCTCCACATGTGGATGTCTTTTTGCTGTGTTCATGGGGGGAGGTGAGTTCCACATCCTCCTACTCCACCATCTTAATCTCTCTCTGCAATTTACTTTTAAATGATTCAGGAAGAAAAAAATTAGACAGGAAGAGGGAAATAAATTGAAATCATTCCACCATTAACCATTGTTAAATCTGTGTGGTGAGTGGAAGGATGGTCATTGTACTCTTCTGTTCTATATGACTGAAGATTTTCATAATAAAAAGTTGGAATAAATGATGGTGACAGTATCATTTGCTTAGGGTGCAGACTCCCAAAATCACTGGAACTCCTTGCCTTTTAAAAATTTTTTTTTAAATTTTTTAATGTTGTGTTAATTTCTGGTATAGAGCATGATGATTCAATTATACATATATATCCATATATATTTATTCCTTTTCACATTCTTTTTCCTTATAGGCTATTATGGAACTCCTTGTCTTTCATGAATCACTATTCACCTATTGTAAGAAAGTAAGGTGTCTATGTCAGGAACAGTGCCCTGCCCACAGCAGACCCTGAATTATTTATCAAATGGATGAATATTGCTTTTTCTCCCTTTGGTTTTCTTTTCTGCACCTGCCAGTCTAGCTAAAACTAACCTTAAGCCATTCCCATCTTTCCAAATGCTTTGAAACCACAGAGTGAGGTGATTTTGCAAAGAATGCCAATAAAAGAGAAGATAGCTCTTGTGGCTGGTGGAAGAGTGAGCAGCATGCTAAGAGAGTGGGTGGCTTTTTGCAGCATCATGGATGTTCAAAGTGCTGTTTGGTCATAAAAGAAGATCAATTCTCTGCTGGCCCCTCTATGAGCTGCAGTGTTGTATATTGGCTGCTTTTCCTTTAGGCATAAATTCTCACAGTGGTCCACCAGCGACTCTGATTAGGACTTGAAGTGTTATATTCTGTAAAATTCCTCCTTTCATCTATCTATCCAATCATCCAACCATCCACTTACTAGAGTCAGGAGTTACAGGAACTAGGTCAGGGAAGAAAATGTGATGCAAACCAAAACTGGAAGCACATTTGTGATGTTATAAAGAAGAATTATAGTGATAGGTGAGGTTGTAGAAAGGCTAAAAGGCACATCCTCCTCTAAAGCAGTGCTCCTCAGACTTTAATCATTGCCAAAAATTCATGATTTCTGCCAGATCTGAGAATCATTATTAACTACAGAATGATTACTTACTGAATATCCTCCTTTAAACCCATTCACCTTAAAAAAAAAAATCAAATGCTTACTGTGGTCTCATCCTGAACATGACTGTTCAGAAAGTCATGGTGGGGATGTGTTGTTGCTTTTTTCTCTGATGTATTAAAATAAATGCCTAGCTGTGTATCCTTAACAATAGATGTAATCAGTGGAACACATGCCACACTATGTAGGAATCTACCTTTCACAAAAGGATTTAGGAGGCAAATGGATTGAGCTTAAAATTCTAGCTCGTGTGTGTGCCTGTGAATGAAACACATACACATTTCAACTCACCATCACTTGGCCGCTTCTGGAAAGAAAGGCTGTTCAGGCCTTCCTTTAGTAGTAGATCAGTGATCTAAACTGCTTTGTACAGTTAATTTCCCAGAGACCAAAAGGAGAATGGAGTCCGTGAATATTTTGCTGATTAGAACATGAGCAGGAGTCCTGAACACTCAAATAGATCCCTTAAGTCCTGATGCAAAAAGAATTCATCTTTTGACACAAATATCAGATACTCGAAAAACTTAGAATAATGAATGTAATATGAGTGACTGAAAATGTTTTCTAGGTAAGGTTAAGGTTTAGTGGGGGGGTTTTTTTCTTAGTATTTTACATTTTAGTCTTAAAGAAATGGTACCTCAAGGCTGCCTCCTCATTTCCCTTTGAATAAATCATCCTCATTTTCACAATCAGCTACTTTCTTGGTGCAGAGCTGGGGGTGTGCAGGTTGGTAGGTGTTTTAAATATACTTTAGTTGCTTCTGTCTTTCATTTGTCAAGTATTTACTGCATACCTACTCCAACCAGGCATTGGACTAGATGCTGGGAAGACCAGGAAGAAGGAAACAGACATGGTTCCTGCCTCGTGGAATTTACTGTATAGTACAGAGAGAGGTACTAATGTCACCTCCTAAATGGACAGAAAATTGCCCTGAGGAAGTGGTATTTGAGCAGAGATCTGTGTAAGGGGAGACAGAACAGTCCAGGCCAAGGGAACATCCAAAGCAAAGGCCCCCCTTTTGTGGTGGGGCTGAGTGGGAAAGCATCACACATCCAAAGAATTAAAGAGAATGCGAGTGGCTGAAGCCTGAGGTCCGTGAGGCTGGACAGGCATTGGCCCTGCATGCTGGGCCCATGGTCACAGTAAGGAGTTTAGCCTTTGTCCCAAGAGCAGCAGGGCACCCCTGAAAGGGCGGGACTCCTTAACGAAACTCAAGGCTCTGTTAGCAATGAAGAAGGGGGAAATGGTTATCAGGCACATAAACAGCAGTGCCTACAGAAACACCCCAAACATGGCCTATTCGAAACAGAACTATTTCCCTATCCCCAAACCCTGCAAAAAGTGTGCTTTACTGTTTCTCATCTCAGTGAATGGCCTCACCACTCCTCCAGTAGCTCAAGCCAAAATCTAGACTTCATCCATGATACTTCCCTTGTCTTCGGCCCTTTACCCCTCACATCTAATCCATGGCCAAGTCCTGTCCATTCCACCTCTTAAACATCTGAACTCATTCACTTCTCCATCTCCGCCGTCAAACTTATGTAGTCATCTCTTGCCAAACCACCGCAGTGGTTTCCCAAATACTCTGTTGGCCCTACAATCTGTTCTCCAAACAAAGTGGCCTTTTCTTTCCTTTTTTTTTTTTTGTATATATATTTTGATTGAAGTATAGTCAGTTTACAATGTTGTGTTAATTTCTGGTGTACAGCACAATGCTTCAGTCATACATGAACATACATATATTCATTTTCATATTTTTTCATTATAGGTTACTACAAGATATTGAATATAGTTCCCTGTGCTATACAGTATAAAGTTGTTGTTTATCTATTTTATATATATTAGCTAGTATCTGCAAATCTCAAACTCCCAATTTATCCCTTCCCATCCCTTTTCCCCTTGGTAACCATAAGTTTGTTTTTCATGACTGTGAGTCTATTTCTGTTTTGTAAATAAGCCCATTTGTCTTTTTTTTTTATAGATTCCACATATAAATGATATCATATGGTATTTTTCTTTCTCTTTCTGGCTTATTTGACTTAGAATGACAATCTCCAGTTCGTTCCATGTTGCTGCAAATGGCATTTTATTACTTTTTATGGCTGAGTAGTATTCCATTGTATAAATATACAACTTCTTTATCCAGTCATCTGTCGATGGACATTTAGGTTGTTTCCATGTCTTGGCTATTGTAAATAGTGCTGCTATGAACATTGGGGTGCATGCAAAGTGTTCTTTTCAAGATATAAATCCAATCATGTTATTCCTCTGCCTAAAGTCCAGGGATCCAGGATAAATCTTGCTGAGCCCTTGTCAGTCATGGCAGACTCATGCCACTTGCCTTTGATTGGTTTCCTTGTGGGCAGAGACCCAGTAACTAGTTTCTGGTTGTTGAAACATGAGCATTGCTTCTGGGGAGCTTCTGGGAAAGGTATTCTTGCTCTTTGAAGAGAACCTTGGAACTAAAGGATCCTTTTGCTTTTGCTAGACACTGTCCCATTGGGGTGTGTCTGGAATGGCAGCAGCCTGAAAGTGCAATGGCAGGGACTGGAGGGAAAGCCACGTCTGAGGTCCGGAGTGCCACCCCTGGAACTTGCCCCACTGCTGGAGAGAAATCCCCCTGCTATGATAGCCTGTTTGAGTTGGGTTTTCTCACATGCACAGCCACAAGGATCTGACAAGTGTCTGAAGCATCCAGTGCCAAAAGAGCAGTTGCATAAATGTACCTGAAGCTCCGTGGAGAGATCTGAGCTGGAGAAATGTATGTGAGTCCCTGGTGAAGCTTAGGGAAGGGATGAGATTGCCAAGGAGGAGAGTAGAGAGTGAGATCAGAAAAAACTTTAGGAGAGGATGAGGAGACTGCCAAGAAGGCTGGGAGGGATTGGGTCAGAGAGGTGCCAAGGGAGACCACCTGTGGCCAGGAGAAAGGATTTCCTCCTACTCTTTTCTTTATACCGACTGAGACTAATAATATTAAGGACATCACAACATTCCTAAGTGTATTCAAACTGGACAAAAGGAAGTGGCTCAGGAATGTTTTCAGCTAGAGGAGGAAGCTGGATTTCAGAACCAACCCTGG
Organism: Vicugna pacos; assembly: GCF_048564905.1. Classification (NCBI taxonomy): domain Eukaryota; kingdom Metazoa; phylum Chordata; class Mammalia; order Artiodactyla; family Camelidae; genus Vicugna; species Vicugna pacos. The sequence goes on along the minus strand of NC_132995.1, from coordinate 30,121,528 downwards.
GGATTAGGAGTGTTTGGCTGCCTGCCATTTAAAAGGAGGTCGTTTTACCAGATGTTCAAAGGCAACCAAAAACTGAACAAACAACCTGATTAGAGAATATTTCTCCTCTTCTGAGTGTAAGATACTGAGTTAGGTGGAGACTGAGGGGCATCCCAAGAGGAGGCACCGTTGTATAAAAAAAAAAAAAAAGCTTGGAGGTGTGAAAGCCAAGGGCAGCCGTCACAGAACGAGACTGGAAAGAAACGTGAGAAATGAGATGGGAATATGGGAATGAGGCCAGCATAGGGTGTGTCTTGTAAATCAGGGAGGTTAGATTTTATTCAGTCTGAAACTGCTCCCGTGTTTGACTTTTGAGCAGTAAAGAGTTGGATTTGGTAACGGTGTTCTAGATCAAAACGAGAGTTTGTGAGATAAAAACTGAATAAATTAAAAAAAAAATCAGAGGACCAGGAGCTACGTTATCATGGGACAGATTCTCAAACTTCAATGAGTACCAGAATCACCAGAGGAACTTGTGACAAATATAAATTTCTGGTACTCACTGCCCCCGGATTCGGATTGTGTATGTCTAGTCTGATAAGTACACTTTAAAAAAAAGCCCTTCTGGCAGCGCGCCAAAGGATGTCTTGTTGGGATGAGAGCTGGGACAAGGCATGACTTAGGAGAGCGCCTATCCTCTGTATCCATTCGCTCCTCCATTCTTTGACACAGGAAACAGGCGTTTCTCAATGTTACATCAAGTGTTCTTCCAGGTTCTCCCAACCTGACAGCGGCCCCAGCTACTCCCATTGCGGGCCGGCAGGACCCGGGTGCGCCCGACGTGGCGGTCTCGGGCCTCCTGGAGCCGCCAGGGACGGAGGAACGAGCGCGGGCGGGGACCGGGGCGGTGAGGCGGCGGCGGCGGCTTACCGTCAGGCTCCTCTCTCGGGACTCCAGTCCTGCGCCAGGCCCCGCCCTGACCCAAGCTAGGAAAGCCGCAGTCACAGCCTTTCTGAATGGCAGCGGCGGTCACGCACAAATCTGTGGGCGGGTCTCCATGGTGACTGACGGACGCCCTGCCCAATTATGTCCAGGTGCTTGTTTCCGACCCATCCCTCCCCCGGGGCCGAGACCTCTGTGACTGACAGTTCGCCCCGGCGCTGTTACGTAAGGGGAGGGTCAAGTGCTGCCCCACCCAAGCAAAGCCGTCTTGATTGGCAGGGCCTAGTGCTGCCGTTCCAACCGCCCCCGGAAGAACGTCCTTGACGGACAGGTATGGGAACCACTCGGCGCAGCGAAGTTGGACGGAAGCGGCAGGGCCCAGGGGCGGGGGCCGGGGGGGCGGAGCCGAGGCTGAGAGCAGGCCGGGCGGGGCGGGGAGTAGGCAGGGGCCGGGTTGGCGCTGCGGCCAGAGATGCTGTGGGGCCGCGACTGCGCTCGGCAGCCGGGAACACTGCATTGAAAACACCAAGGTGAGGTGCACTGCCAGGCCGGTGGTAGGTACTTGAGGGCCTTGGAGTCCTCAAACCAGGTCCCCGGCGTCGCCGGGCCCGGCATTTGTCTGCCTTACCGTGGGCTCTCGACTCCGCAGTGACGGCGGCCTCGCTGGGACATGGGGGTGGAGCCGGGCACCTGTCCGCGGTTGCAGGCACCTGCTGTGCTGGCCGCCGGGAGGTCCAGGGCCTGGCACCGGGAGGCTGTCCGGGAGCTGGGCTGGGCCGGCCAGAGGAGGGGAGGCGGGCCCGCCCTCCCCGGCCCGGTCCTCACGCCCGACTCCGTCCCCGCTCCCAGGTTGAGGCGGGTGTCCGAGGCCCTCAGCCCCCACCGGACGGTCTCTCGGGGCCAGGGCCGGCGTCGAGCTAGCTGTGAGGCCGGGACTTGGCCTCTGCCTTGTACTCACCTCGAGACAGGTTTTTCCAGATTCTCTTCATGCGCAGAGATGGGTTTCCGCCCCCGGGCGAGGGTGCCCATCCCGAGTGTCCCCAGAGAGCCGGGGCCGAGGCTGCTTTCATCTTTTTCCTTGGGCCCAGCTTGGTCGCCTCTTAACATAGAATTTAAGGCTGTTCAGGGTGATATGCCTGTTTAAGGACTATGGTACATAGAAGGAAAGAACCGCCCGTCTTTCAAGTTTTGGCTTACGACAGGTGCGACTCGTTCGTGCGGGGCCAGGATACTGACTTCTCAGCTGTGTGGTATAAAGAAAGGCAATCATGTCTTGTTTGTATGGCTAAACCAGCAGAAATTCTAAAATTGTTTCGGAATGACTAGGACGTGTCCCGTGTCTTCTAACATCCATGTCACTCCTGTTGGAAAATGTTATACTCTGCCTGGGTAGAGTAGACATCTGTTATATGGTGTAGTTACTTCTGAAAAGTGTGCTACAATTTCTCCGGGGGATTATGTTGCTGGAAACAGGCAACGGTAGATAATACGGCCTTCTTAAAGACAGGGGAAACTGGGGATTTTATTTGATTCTTAAAGACAAAGTCATAGAATCATTATGTGTTAGACTAGGAAGGCACCTTACTGATCCACCCCAGTAAATTTACACGGTGGTGAGCACTGTATCCCGAGGGGATAGGGTCCTCTGTTAAATCAGTTCTATCCTAGATGACAGTCGAGTGCTGCACGTTACTCTGGATCTGAAAACGTGTTTCATTTGCACCAAACAGGAGTATATCCCACCCCCCGCTTACATTTTTGATGTCCCAACCATTTTTACCTGTATCATAGTCGCCTTTAAAGGCAGATTTGCAAAGAGCTCTCAGGAATAAGTTGCTACTTATCAGATGTAAGTCATCAGGTAAGTGGAAGAACCAGAATCCTCATCCCTTTAATTATTGGGTGGCATTGTATCTTGGAAAGCAAAGCAGCAGTAATGGGCGCTGGCAGGGTATGGGATCCACCTGTGGATGTCAGAGGCTCGTTGGCAAATTGCTGCTGATTAGGGACATTTGGTACATGCTTCTCTAATGATTTGCTTCTTAAGAATTTTGTAAAATGTTGCTTAAGTTTTGACCCTTCACCTTCAGCCTTTTGATTGGTGCAAGTAGGAATTTAGAGGAGCTCGGCTTTAAACATGACCGAGCCTGGGGGAAGTCACCAGAGCAGACAAGCTGCTGTTCTTAAAGCTCCGCTAGCTGCTTGTCCTTTGCCTTGTCCTTTGTATTTTTAGTAAGTGACCCACTGATTTTGGGACCTTTGAGACACGCTTTCTTATCCACTTCATGAAGCTTTGGTGGAAGATCTGTGTTTGTGAAATGTCTGTTTGCACTCCTCTGTTGCATTCGTACATATTGCTTGGCAATTCCTTAAAGGCCTAATCCTGCTGTTTCCACACTTGAAGCAGCTGAAAAAGGTCGTTTCTTGTGGATGGTCCCAACAGGACCCATTAGCCCTTTCTCATCTGCTGTATCTTCGGCTACCAGTTTTGCTGGAGCGAATCATTCTGTACTTGAGACAACTCATGTAAGACACTCTTAAATTAGCCCCTTGGATCTTTAATTCCCATATCCCTGGGAACAGTGAGAGACCCTTTGTGCATGAGGGCACAGTGCATTCTGAACCCAGCTTTCCCAGCAGCCAGATGCCTAGATATTATGCTAATAGCAACAGTTATAGTCCATATCTTCTGCACTTCTGGCACCAGAGCTGAACTGTGTCACTGAATATTCTGAATCCTGGCCAAGGACTCAGTACACAGATTCCTGTCGGCATTTAAAGATGGGAAAGAAACTGGAATCAGAAGAGGGAGGGAGTATAGAAGGAAACTGTTTCTGAAGATTTTTTTCCTCTAGGTTTTTATAACCATATATTATATAACGTTATACTGTATTTCTGTTTAGAGGTTCATGTTTAGTTCTTAGCTATTTCAGATGTCGTAACCATTGGTGTTGGTATGTTTCTCTGTTTTCCCATCTCATTTTAAGGTAAAGTGAATTCTGTGGACGAAAGAGGTTGATGACACAGACCACAGAATTTCTTTGTTTGGAGGACACGTTATGAACCCTTTCTGGAGCATGTCTACAAGCTCTGTGCGCAAAGTAGGTATAGTTGATAAGTTCAGTGGGGAAACCCATTTGTGTCAGAATAGAAGCCAAAAAATTCATACCGGGGTTGCCTATAGTCTTAACAAATTGTCTTGTTTTTCTAGTTTACGTTTTACTTTTGAGATATAATTATTTTGTTGACTAAAGTCAGTTTCTGAGGCTGAAATTGCATCTCAAGTAGAAATCATTCTGCTAATCACAATTCTGTTTTGACTTAAGTTATATTTACACATGATGAAATTTGTGACACATTATTGTAGTAATTTTTCTACAAACTGCAAGATTCCATGGTTAGAAAAGTCTTGGAAAAGGCCAGTCCAAAACGGTCAGGTCAGACTTGAGAGAGCTGGTTAAATTTTTCTAAATAAAATACCTGTTTTATTTAGAAAAATAATCATTATAGGAAAACTTAAAATACAAAAAGAAAATGAATATAACCTGTAATTCTACCTATAAGAGAACACCACTATTAATCAACTTTTTTCTGTATACCGTACTGTGTACATTTTTAATACAGCTATTTTTAAATAAATTTTTTTAATTTTGGGGGGAAGGCAATTAGGTTTTTATGTATTTAATGGAGGTGCTGGGAATTGAACCCAGGGCCTTGTGCATGCTAAGCAAGTGCTCGACCACTGAGTTATACGCACCCCTTATACAGCTAATTAAACGGCATTTGTACCTGAGCCAAGAAAGTGCCGTGAGATGGTAATTTAGTCTCTGACTCATTTAGACCTTTGTCTTTGATGAAGGATGACAGTTTTCTGGTGATGGTCCACATGTGGAAACATATCCATTAGGGACAAGATCAAAATCAGACCCATGCAAGTGAGAGAATAGCTTCATTCTTAGTTTCTGACCAAAGTGATGACATCAGGTAGTGACTGAGTTCGGTCATCTACCCTATTTTGAGCTACTTAGCACCTGACCTCTAAGTGCCAGGGGTTTTTTCTAGTCTTGCACAGTTGCCTAATTGCTCAGTAACCCCTTGCCCTCTTTCTGGGACCGCCAGGAGAAACCATTTCTTTCTGTTTCATGTAAATCCTGTAAATATTGGCTTTATTGTCATGGATGAATTTTCTAATGGTTTAGTCTTGGATCAGCTTTGTTCTGCTCTTTAGAATGGCCTGCCTACTTAAAGCACTTTCAGGTCATGTTGATCATGGTGCTAGAATGTCCTTAGAAAGAGTAATTCCAGCTTTTCAGTCAAGGACCAAGAGCACATCACACGTAGTGTTGTGATTTAAGAATCATCCTAACAAATGTTCTCACCACTTCCACCTCGAATAGCGATCTGATGGTGAAGAGAAGACATTAACAGGGGACGTGAAAACCAGTCCTCCACGCACTGCTCCAAAGAAACAGCTGCCTTCCATTCCCAAAAATGCTTTGCCCATAACTAAGCCTACATCTCCTGCCCCAGCGACACAGTCAACAAATGGCACTCACGCTTCCTACGGACCTTTCTACCTGGAATACTCTCTTCTTGCAGAATTGTGAGTTCTAAACTATTTGGTTCCATTTTGAATGACCCTTGAAAGGTAAAGAATTAAATTTATTCTGATGGACTCAGTAGTACACAGCAGCCATTTACCCGTAAAGCGCAAACCCGTCCCCCTCCGGCGTTGGCCTTCGTGTGCACAGGACGATGGAAGCGGTTGCTGGTAGTATCACCTTTCTTAACCAAGGCCTCAGTGGTGTTACATAAACGCCCTCTTCTACAAGTGATGGTTCTTACTCAGAGCTTGGGTAAATAAGATTTAAAGGCAATGTGTGCTTTAATTTTCCATGTCTGTTTTGGAGAGCAAGAAGAGAAAGAAACTAAGATTTACTAAGCAACCACAGTAGGTCAGAAACTTAGTTTTGGTCTCTCTTTATATGAGGTGAGGGTTCGCCTCCCGAAGAGGTGGTTGTAGAGGGCAGACAGTGGGATGGTGATGATTGTTCCTCCTTGGGTCAGACCCAACCAGAGGCATCCTGACAGACTGAGGAGATGGTCCCTGGAGGAGACGGTCCCCGTAGGCAAAGGTCGGGAAGCCAGACTTTTGGAGTCAACAGCTGAAGGAATGGGGACCATGGACTTGGAGAAGAGAAAGCCTAGAAAGTACTTGTTAAAGCTGTCTTCATATGTTTGAAGGTCTGTCATTAGAAAAGGAATTTGACTTTTCCTGTGTGGCCCCCAGAGGCAGACAGGCAATTCTAGGGAAGTTATAAAGATTTGGGCTTCATGTCAAGAAGAACCTGACTAGTCACAGAAGTCAAAACTTAGAGTAAAGTTGCACTTATCAATAGAGTGTGAGGAGATGGGCACTTCTGCAGAGTCTGCTAGTGATGACCCAGCTCCTGGCCACCAAAGGGGCTCAAATAGTGAGTAAGTGCAGATGGCATTTGATTTGATAATTTGTTACAAGGACAGAAAGTTTGGAGAATTCTTAACTTCAGTCATTTAAAAATTCCTTTGTACATGAAGTTATTTTAAAAGCACCCTCAAGCCCTCCATCACTGCACTAATGCTGCCACGTTGGAGGGTCTGAGGCCCCAGTGTAAATGGCTGGGTGTGAACCAGTAGCAGCCGTCCCTTCGGCTTTATAATGGAGGCCTGTGTCTGGCCAGGCAGAGTTGGACAGCCTTCCACTGTGACATTAAATCTGCTGTCTGTATTGGGATACAAAATTGCCTTTCTGGCAAACCTCACTGCAGTAGTTACATCTGCCAACCATGCTGCTGTTGACATGCTGAATTTTAATGACTTAAAAATGGAATAACTACTTTAAAATGATTTTAAAACTAAGTGTGGTAGCAAACAGGTAATAAATAAAAGCAACCGACGCAGGTCCAATAAGCTACTTCTCCGAAGACTGAGGACTGGCAGGTTCATGTGCTTTAAGGCCCTCAGTGAACACTGTTCTTTTTAAGGTCCAGTCACAGCCTTCCTTATCAAGGGTCATAGCCCGGTTGCAAGGGACGGAGCAGAATGGCTGTCAGGTGACAGGTCCCAGGAGGGCCAGTGCAGCCTGCGTGTCAGTGTGCTCGTCTTCCCTTGTGTCCGCACCACCGTTTTCCCACACCAGGGCCCACAGAGTTCAGGTGTCTGAGTTGGGGGCAAATTCAGGAGTGTGAGCGCCTCACGCGGATGCCTGCCTTCACCCAGAACACTGCTACGTGGACTGGTGTTCAGACTTGAAATGACACCCACGTGAGGGTAGTTCCATCGAATTCTGATGTCTTAATTACCTAAAATTGTATTTTAAAATGGCTTTTGAATGTGGGTGGGTGAGATCTATTGTCCATAGTCACAAAGGCAGTAATTTGATACACAGTCTCATTGACCTAAAATTTAACGTCCAGCATTACCTACAGGTTGGTTTCCAAGATGGTGTGTTTTAGGGAAGCTGATTTCTGGGCGGAAAACTTGATTCTTTGTGTATCCCTGTTTGGTTTTAATGTCTTAATGTGGGGCCCGCTTTTGGCCATATTTCTCTGTGAGCAAATGCTCAGAAGCCAGTAAACGGGCAGCTGTCAGGGCCAGGTGACAGGTTGTGATGGCTCGGTCTGTTTGGTTAGGGCATCAGCTGCCCCTCGAGGGACTCCTCGCAAAAAATGAACGTGGGTGGTTTGGTCTATATGTGTCATTTCCATCCATCAAATCTCACTGTTTTGCTTCTGTTTTAGTACCTTGGTTGTGAAACAGAAGTTACCAGGTGTCTATGTGCAGCCATCTTATCGATCTGCATTAAGTAAGAAGGATTCACTTAATTTATAGCACATTTGGTTCCTCTGACACAAACATAGCCATTAACGGTGTATATTTTTTCCTACAGTGTGGTTTGGAGTAATATTCATACGGCACGGACTGTATCAAGATGGTGTATTTAAGTTTACAGTTTACATCCCTGATAACTACCCAGATGGTGACTGCCCTGTAAGTAGGGGGCATAGCCTGGCTTCATTTCTTGGTCAGCGAGGAGGGCTTAACAGGCTTTAAAGATTTCTTGCTTCTTTTCCTGACCTAATGCGTTTATGATTTCAGTTTCCCAGAATCTCTTACCTACTCAGCAGCCTGTCACGGGGGTTTTTATGCCTTGTTGCGTCTCTGGCTGTGCTGGCCTCTGCCCTTAGCTTTACCGGCTTCTCCGCTCGGCACGCGCGCTGAGGCTCAGTGCAGCACTTACTGTGTGAGCGGTGACTGTGCCGTGGCAGGGGAGAGTGACTTTCCCCCGCTTCGCTGCAAAACTTAGTTTTACAGGAAGACACTGAAAATAGTTAAAGTGTCCTCTTGAGGCAGCTCTTTGACTTTTAAGCAACGTAACGGCCTTGTCCTGAAGCCCCTTTTGCAGCTCTCTGTGTGGGTCTGACAAGCTCTATTGCTGCCATTAATGGATGTGTCTCTCTTTAAATCCAGCGCTTGGTGTTTGATATTCCGGTCTTTCACCCGCTCGTGGATCCCACCTCAGGTGAACTGGATGTAAAGAGAGCATTTGCAAAATGGAGGTTAGTAAATAAATGTTTCCTCTGGTGACATAAGCCAGCAAGAGGAAGCCTCAGTAACCCTGTCATGTTTCCCTTTAGGCGGAACCATAACCATATTTGGCAGGTCCTGATGTACGCAAGGAGGGTGTTCTACAAGATTGATACAGCAAGCCCCCTAAACCCAGAGGCTGCAGTTCTGTATGTTACTTTGCTTTGTTGTTTAAGAAGAATTTGAAGATAGTGAAGTAGATCACATTGGTAACTTTTTGATTTAAACTTTTACAACAGGTACGAGAAAGATGTTCAGCTGTTTAAAAGTAAAGTGGTTGACAGTGTTAAGGTGTGCACTGCTCATTTATTTGACCAGCCTAAAATAGATGACCCGTATGCAATTAGGTGAGTGCTGATTATCCAGAGAAACTGCACTTTGCGGCACTGTGCTTCCATTCTCCAGCTGGCCTTAGAATGGGGATTTAAAGGGAGAGTGTGTAATCTGTTAGCCACAACCTTTCTAATTCGGTTATAACTTGACTTCTGCTTTACGTGGACTGACACGTTGTGCCAATAGCAAGCCTAGAGACTTTGGTTTCCTAATGTCACACGTTCAAATATCAGGACTCCTTTCCAGCTGGCAGTTTTAGCTGGAGCCCCTTTTAAACTCCCTTACCCCATCAGCGTACAGATTGGTGGAAGGAGGGAGATGAACAGTGTGTGAGCGATCAGTATGCACGACGGGTTCGTTGGGCACTGTGATACGAATCGGGGAAGAGGGGCAGAGGAGTACTGAGAAGTTAAGGAGCTGGTGATTTAGCTCTTTGGCAGCACTGATGCTGCTGGTGGGGCAGCGCAGTGTAGTGGTCAGGAGCTTGGGTGGTCTGCAGTTAGACTGGGTGGCTTTTCCTGACGGGCTTTGGTGACCCAGAGTGGTTACTTTCACTGTGGCTCACAGGACTCCAGGGGTGCTGGGAGCAAACCCACGTAAAGTGCTCTGTGAGGGACGGTTATATGAGAAAATCAGAGAATGTCTAAAACTTACATATTGACGACTGACTAAAAACTGTTCCCTGTTAAGTTTTGTTAGGGGAACTGGCTTAAAAATGTAAAAATGGACATTAAACAGATTTAGTGAGCAGTTTGTTAATGTTTTTCTCTTCCTTAAGCTTTTCTCCGTGGAATCCTTCTGTACATGATGAAGCCAGAGAGAAGATGCTGACTCAGAAAGTAAGTAGATGACCATTTTGGAAGCAGTTAACTCGTTTGCTTTCTAAAATGTCTTCATCGGCGACTGCTCAGTACATACAGATAACTTTTGGGGAAACCAATCTGTACAGTGCTGACATCTCCTCATCGGTTATTTTTTTAATGTCTGTTTTTCATTGTGCCTAGAAGAAGCCTGAAGAACAGCACAATAAAAGTGTTCACGTTGCTGGCCTGTCCTGGGTAAAGCCTGGCTCGGTACAACCTTTCAGTAAAGAAGAGAAAACAGTAGCAACTTAAGAGCCGGTGACTCTGGTGCACTGTGCACTTTCCTGCTGGACTCGGGCTGGTGACAGCTGACCGATGGCAAAGGACTGCCTGCAGAGTAAAACAGTGTGAACGGTGACTGATGTCGGTGTCGTCCGTGAGTGCTTGGGTTCGAGCCGCGAGTTTTGGAAACCTCTTTACGTGATGCGTTACTTCTGTCAGAAGTACTTTAGGGCGGTTATCTAGTTCAGTGCTCCAAGTTACTGGGGACCTTGAGGCTTAAGTATTTTTCTGAATATAATGCTAAAGGTAAGTTGCATTCATTTAAACTAATAAAGTAGGCGGAGTTCAGCGCTATCTAATGATTTCTGAATCAGTGGTTCCAACCGTACATACGTTAGGATGTGGAGGACAGGTACGGAGAGCAGTTCCCATAGCTGATGAGCACTTTTAAGTGGAAGATCATTTGAACCTCAGGCCTCAGCCTACTGTGTTACTAATATACGAACTGCTGTCACTGAGGTACATATTAGGTGGGTGAGAGGAAACCAGAACACTCGTTCATAGTTTTTTTAAAAAGCAAATTACTTACTGTATTTTTATGGCAGGAGGGAGAAAAAGTGTTAAAATGGTTTCTATTGAAGTCAGATATTTAAATGATGAATGACTAATGTGTTTTGTAGAGACAATAAACCAATAAATGATTGTTCTTTGTCATTTATGCAGGAAACTAAATACTCTTTTCTCAATATAACTAAACAAAGATTAATTTATAAATGCTTTATTGAAAAATACACTTATTTTCATATAAAATTACAATAGCAGTAAGTATCTTGAGAGGTTTTATAAATATTTTTGCAGAGCACTATTCTAATTGAACAGTGTAAGTTCCATATTTCTTTCAGAGCAATATGAAGTTACCTAGTAACTTTGTTTATACTGATTCAATTTACAATTGAATTTTCTCCCTAATAAGATTATTCATTCAACTTTAAAACTGCTGGAACAATAGTGATTAATAAAGGTATATATAGATAATTCAATAGCTGTTAAATTAACATTTTCTAATTTGTATAAATGGTACTATGTACTAATAAAAACCTAAATTCTCCAAGCTTTTTTTTTTTTATTTAACTGTCAGGAACACATCCAAAGATTTAAAATATATCACCTTAATAAAGACACATGTCTTTTGGATAACTACCTCCTAAGGAAGAGGTCATAATTTTTCATAATAATCCCCTTAATTCACCTTGATTTAAAATCTTTACTTAGCCATCCGATCCCTATTAACAAAACACTGGAGAATTTAAAACACACACCCAAAAGGTAGCTATTGGAGCTTTAACAGTTTTTAAAAAAGTACAAAAGCATCGAAGAAGATACTGAATTAAGTTCAGCCTAGAAGTTTTGTACTCAAAGTTCACATTGTAGAAAGTGCCGTCGCAAATATACAGCAAAATCTAGGTTACAAAATCATGCCTTTTACAGCCCTAAAGTGCCACTTCTTATACAAGTTCACTCACACACTGCACCACACCTAAGTGGGGGAGAGGGAAGAATTACACAAAGGGAACGGGAGACTGGGACTAATAACCTAGGACCTCCAGATCTGGGCGCTCTACCTTGTCACCTTTTGGGAATGCAAAAATCTCACACTCCTACCAAGTGTTTTAGGACAAAATACCTAGTTTTTGTCTTGCTTTTCATGAGGGCCAGAGGTGACCACAAAACAGGTAGGAATGAATTGAAAAACAGTTCCTCTGCTGGAACATGTTAACAGAGACCTCTTATTCACCTACTGGAGTATGCTTTGTTCTCTGCAGTACTTGTAATAGCTTTGCCAAAGAGTGAAAAAAAAAAAATCCAAGTTTGGATTCTAAGTACTCTTGATGGCAAGCACTGACTGGTAGGAAAAAAGGCAGTTGGGATGAGTAAAAATATCCTAAGGATACTGGAAGGATTAAGGAAAAGAGCCCCATCATCTAGCATGCATTAAATGATGCTGCTAAACAGTTTGTGAAGAGACAGTTTCAGTACAACAGACTAACCTCAGTGGGAACCTCGGTCATTTGCTACATCTTGGAGACGGCGTAATAAGGCAGAATGATTTTCTGGGCAAATTCTTTTTGCAGGTGATTCACTTCCATCTTCCAGAAGAATCCCTCTCTTTTTGGTTGGAGTTTCTCCTGTCCGTATCATACTGTTAATTTCTCTCAGTCTCTGGGGGGGGGGGGGTGGGTAGGATAGATATAAAAACTTTAAAACTGTAATACACGTAGTTCTGTTTAAGTCACAGAACCTCAAATGAGTTAAGCAGTTTACCTTGAAGAGCTGGAATATCTTTATAAAGAACTGTAAAATTTTACATCCTTCCAATTTTATGTCTCAGTTGGCTAAGACTGATGATTTTCTGGGATAGAGGCAGAATATTTCTATTTTTTTTTAACAAGCTCCAGAGGTGATTTTGATGTACACTTTTCCACAATGTAAAAAGGTCACAAATTTTTTTTTAACAACAGTTATAGAGCATCACATTGCTATAGCATATTTAATCGATACGTCTCCATTTTCATTTTTTAAAAAATAGCATGATTTTACACAGTATTATACCCTTTTTTGTCCCAGTCTAGTGTTACTCTCTTTTTGGCAGCCATGGAATTTCACAAGAGAAGCCATAATTCCCTGAGGCATCCAAATTTATTAGTATGATCCGTAATTCTAGAATGTACTAGTTAGTTATATATTATCCTTGGGAGAACTGAGAAAAGTCAGGCGAATTATTTTCTGTGTTCTGTGGTTCACATGAGGAACTCGGATTGAGAAAAACATTGCCAGAGTGCTAGAGAGACTGGATCTATTTATAGGTACCATCAGCATGAAGTCTCTCCAGAGCCCCAAAGTCAGTTATGACGTTTATTTTCTGGTAGTTAAATTTTTTTTCCTGTGCTGCTGTCATTGTCCCTGTTTCCTAATGTAAAGCATACTGAGGATATTTCACATGCATTTATTATTATAGGAAATTTCAAACATACACGGGAAAGTAGAGTCAGTGAATCCTCACACCCCACTTCGGCAGTTTTGGCCAGTCTTATTGAATCTGTACCCTCATTACTTCCTCATCCCCCAGAATGTTTTAAAGCAAATCCTAGGCATATTTATACTAGTTTTATTATTTCAAAATAATAAACTTTTCTGAGATTTTAAATAAAATCACCAGTGTTTTCTATTATCAGTATATGCACCTTCTCAAATCTTAACTATCTTAAGAAAGCTTTCCTGACTCCCTTTTACCCTCTTGCCTTCCTAAGTCTGTCTGCACTTCCTATCTCTACTCTCTTATATACTTGAGTATTCCTTAAATTGTTAATTGTATACATTAATTGTATAAATTTGCATATAATGTATACATCATTATGTGATGTATATATTGTGCAGTCTATAATTGTATACCTTAATATACATAGCACATTAATATTGTACATTAATGTTATGTATAACTTATATACAGTATGCAGTTTTATACACCATAATTGATACAACATGTATATGATAGTTTAAAAATGAATAAATTCTTATTCCAAACAAATTCATACAGAACACACCTAGACTGCTTAGCCTCACCCAGTCCCTTGGGACACCTACTATCATCATTCATTCCCTGAACAAATCAGGCCACTGTGTAGATGTCTACTCTTCTAGGAATGCACTCATTAGAAATGTAATGTGCATTAAGTGAGGTTTCAAAAATATTTAAATGGTACATTTTATGTACCATTTGGAATATTTGTTCAGCTAACATTATGTCTTAGGTCTTCTCATATCAGTGTATATGGATCCCATCTCTCTAACTGCTCTATGATATTCTATGGTACATCTGAATCATAGTTTAATCCCCTACTAATGTATTATTTCCTCCCAATTGTTTACTACTATAAGCTCTATTATCGTAACTTATTGTTTAACAAGTTGTACCAATTCACTGAAACTGCCCTGACAAGTGTCACTAACGATTAATCATCTGACTTGATCTTGTGTGGTGTCTGATACTTCTTTTCTCATGGTAGTGTAAACGTCAGGTTATCATAGGTTGGTTCTGGACCTTGAGGTACTTCTTGCTTTGTAATATTCTTCCTTGATCTCAGCTATTACCTACTAAGTTGTGATGCAAGTCTTTCTCCAACAGTCTAATAATACTGCTGTCATTTACTGAAAAAACTCCCAATTCTTTGCTAGATTTTTTTTTTTTGAAACATCCCCAAGTAGTGATAATATACAGGCAGGATTGAAAACCACTGAATTGGACACTTAAAAAATGTTTTGTGCAAAAAAAGTTAGGTTAAGTTTACATACAGTTACAATTCACCCATTTAAGCCTAACAGTTCTGCATGTTTTGACACATACGGTCATGTTACCACCACAATAAAGATAAAATAGTTCCTTCATTCTGAAGAATTCCCTCATTCCTAGTTAACCCACTTCCAAGTAACCACTGATGTTCCTTGTCCCTGTGGTTTTGTCTTTTCCAGGATGTCACGGAAGTGGAATTATATAGTAAGTGGTCTACCGAATCTAGTGTTTCATTTAAGCACTGATGCATCTGAGATTCATCTTTTTTGCTGAGTGTATCAGTAGTTTGTTCCTTTTTACTGCAAAGTAATAGTCCTGTCTGGGGGTACCACAGGTTTGTTTATCCATTAACCAGCTAAAGTGGGTTGTTTCCCACTTTTGGGCAATTAGGACTAAAGTCATCAGAAACATTCATGTACATTTTCTATAAGAACCTAAGTTTCATTCCACTTGGGTAAATACCCAGCAGTGGGATTACTAGCTATATGGTAAAGATATGTTATCCTTTAAAAGTAACTACTAAGCTGTCTTCCAGGTACAATGGCTCTGTGATACCACTTTGCGTACTTACTAGCAATATATTAAAGTTACCACTGCTCCACATCATCTCCATGATTTGTTACTGTCATTTTCTTAGATTTTAGCATTCTAATAGGCATGTAATGGATGCAGTGTTTCCAAATCTTGTGCCCATTTCTAAACTGGTTGGTTGTTTTCCTGTTGAATTGGATAATCCTGTTGCTAGAATCCTAAGCATTCTGAAGTTAGTAAAGGCCAAGATTTATATTAGGCTCACCTTTGAAGGACTGTTGCTGAAGTAGTAGAAAATCTTTTCTCGAGGAGAAAGCATTGTTTCATTTTTATGTGGGGAAATGTAGACAGGATGATTTTGAGACAACTGTATTCGGCGAGGAGAGCCTGTTCTTACAAATGGGTAAGGAGAGAGTGGAGGAGCATCCATCTGTTAAAAAAAAAAATCAATATTTCTAAGAAAGGTAAACAAGATTTCTAACCAGGTACTTTTTTTTGAAAATGGTTATTTTCATTCAAAGAGTGAAGAGGTGTAATAAACCAGCAGCTTAAGGAATGAATGGTAGGCAGTGACAGCCCAACAGCAACAATTAAACCTAAAGAAAACCACACAAATAGCAAAAATTAAGTGCTGACTTTGTGCCAGCCACTTTTTTAAGCATTTTTAATACATCATGCTATACAATCCTCACAACAAGCTTTCTGAGCAAGGGACATGTATTCCCACTTTATAAGAGGAAACAAGAGGCACAGAAAAAGCTAAATAACTTGCAAGATCACCACAGCTGGCAAGTTTTGGACAATTTGAACTCATGCAATTTGTCTCGTATTACTATACTTTGTTGGGAATCCAAATACCATCTTATTCTTGTTTAATGCTTCACAATAATAGAAATTATGCTGGTTATGCAAATTATTTGTTAGAGACTTCCTTAGTTTTACTGAACAAAAGAATTATTTGTAAAACTGGTTTACAAAGAAGTAGCTTAAACATAAGTGACTCCTCATTCCTCACAAGTGAAAAAAGTATGAAATAGTCCCCGTTGAACTTACTACATTTGCCTGTGAATACTTCATGGCAAATGTTTTAATCTGTTTTATGTAGATGTTGTTGTAGAACTGAATGAGGTCTCCCCTCTCCTCCTCTTCCACGTCGCTGTTGGCACCTGTGAGGCGAGTCGGTGTCGGAGGGGCACTGCTCGGCTGTGGAACCGGCAGGGTGCTGCTTGACCTCATGACAGGGCTGGAGTCTCTGCTGGCTGCAACCGTGGGACAAAGAGCGTTAAACAGAAAGACTGCGAGTGCACTCTGTGTTTAAAAAGAGAATCCAGTAAGACAAGGGTGCACAGAGCTACCTGCTCTGCTTGTTTAGTGGCAGCAAATGGGCACTCTGTTCCTCATACCAGGGAGCAAAGTGCAGATAAGAATGAAGTACTAACTTCATCGCCATGCTCTACACGTAGCAAGGGCCTCCTGAGTAGTTTTCATTAATTTACACCAAATTTTCTAGGACCCGAGCCCTACATGAAGTGGTGTAAATCAATTCAGGATGGTATTTCCATAGCATGGTTTCAGTGGACATGTCACATTTTTCTGGAACTCAGGTCAACAAATTCCTGCCTTCTCTAACCTCTAATTCCCCTGGAGGAAAAAAATGTTGTACACAATGTGCCTCAAAGCCATGGGATAAAGGATAGACAACTTTGCTATAAATTTAGAATTAGGTTTATTGTTCCAACAAATCTTTTGCCAATAAAATATTTTCATAGTTTCTATAGCAGTAATTTCATTTAGTAATCCTTAGTTTCTAGGCCTAAAAAAAGGAGAGAAGGTCCTGATTTTGCTTTTTAAGAGTTCATAAAGATCACACTTACTTCTGTCTTTGTTTAGTTCTGTTGGAGAATTCTGATGGCTTCTGCTATCACTACTGCCAGAATTTCTTCTTTTCCTTTTCCCTTTTATCAAAACACTTCTATACACCTTTAGAGAAATCATGAGACAGGAACAGAAACTAATATTTATTGAGTGCATCCTAGACTGCATGACCTTGACATGTTGCTTAATCCTCACAACTCCATATGGTGATAGTCCTAATCAGGGGAGGTTAATAAATACAGCGAAAGTTATAGATACATCTATTAAGTAACACAGGATTTACATCAGGGCCTTCAACGTCCAAATACTGCCTATAATACCGCAGAGCAGTAATAGTATCCAACCATAAAATCAAGTCATTCTAGGTTAAACACAAAGATCTTACATACACCTACGTCTATGACATACATGAATATCATTAAAGGTAAATGAGTTTTAAGATTTCATTTTATGCTATCTTGGTTAAATGTACAGTACTGTGTTTCCTCAACCAGACTGAATTCAAGGTGACACAATCCAAACAGCTTCCTAATCTATTTTGGGATTATCTGAATTAAGAAGGAATCAAATATTTCACATTATTACCTTTGGGGGAAAAGAGAACTTAACTAATCAGGATATGAAGCTGTCTGTCAATAATTAAATAAGATTAAAATAAAGGCTTCACTTAAAGTAGTCTTAGTTTATTCTGGAGAAAAGGCCACAGAATCAACTGAAGTTAACTTTCTGTATTCATCAAAGACTTTAACCTTTATTTTCAGCCCTGAGAGGAAACTGTAGTTACCTGGCTCCGGGCCTGTGGCTGAGTCCTATAACAACGCATAATATTCTGGAAGGACTTGTCTTCTTTTGTGACCTGGCAAAGAACAAGAGTATTTTGAGAGAGAATTTAACTTCCAGCATAGTTCTGTGAGGTGCTCTGTGAAACTGCTCCCCTGTGAAACTGGTGAAAATTATATAAAAACAACCACTTAAAGTATCTGCAATGGTCCTAAAAGCATACAACAAATGAATATTCAATGAATATTCAAGAAAATCTACTAAAATTCACTAACAACAGAGGGAATAAATGGTTTTTGAATGAAGACCTGGAATAAAAAAATTGCAGTAGCAAAAAATTCACCAGAGGAATGAAAGAGTAGATTTGAACTAGCAAAGAAAAAAATTTAGCCAACTTGAAAATGGAGACTGCAATCCAAAGAACAGAGAAAAAAAGAGTGAAGAAAAGTTAACAGCTTCAGCGAAATGTAGCACACCATTAAACACACCAAGATACACAAAATGGTTACCAGAAGGAGAGGAGAGAGAGAAGCAAAAAAAAGAAAGAAAGGCTGAAAGCTTCCCAAACTTATTTTTAAAATATTAATCTACACATCCAGAAATCTTAGTGAATTCCAAGTAGGATAAATGTGAAGAGATCCACACCCAGACATACAGTTAAGAAAAAAAATGCTGGAGGCCAAAGAGAGAAAATCTTGAAAGCATCAAGAGAAAAGCAACTTTTTGCTTACAAGGAAACTCCAATAAAGTAACCACTAACTTCTCATTAGTAACTATGGAGGCTATGAGACAGTGAACAAAGTAAAAACTAGGAATCCAATATCCAGAAAAGTTATCTTTCATTAGTGAAAGTGAAATAAAATCTCAGAAAAACATACAAAAAGAAAATCTACTGCTGGCAGAACCATCTTACATGAAAATACTAATGAAAGTTCCTGAAACTAAAAGTGACCCCACAGAGTAATTCAAATACCACCCTCCCCACACAAAAACCAAAATAAACAAAAAAACAAAGAGGACTGGTAAACATAATTATGTAATTGTAAAGATAGTATAAAATGCATGTTTATTCACTTAACTAATTTTTTAAAAATTGCATAAAACTGTATTTTTCATAATATATATGTGGATTTTTTCATAATTAGTATATAATGAGGAAGTGGGGAAGATGTTGATCAGAGAATACGAGCTTCCAGTTATAAGACGAGTAATTTCTGGGGATCTAATATACAGCGTGATGACTACAGTTAACAAACTGTACTGTATACTTGACAGCTGCTAAGAGAGTTGATCTTAAATATCCTCACTACCAAGAAAAAGTAGTTGGGTGATTGACATTAACTAACCTACAGTGGTAATCATAATGCAATATATACATGTATCAAACCATCACATTGTACACCTTACACTTACACAATGTGATACATCATTTTTCAATAAAAGTGGGGCAAAAAAAAAATACAGCAAGAAGAAAAATATATGTAAATGGTAAGCCCTAAAGAAACCATTAAGGAAAAAAAAGTTAAAAAGTCATTACTGAAATCAAAATGCTGCATTAGAAAGTATTCATCTAATGCAAATGAAAGCAATAGAGGACCAAAAATACATGAGACGTATATAAAAAACAAAAAGTAAAATAACAGACGTAAATTCAGTTAAAACAACAATGTTAAATATGAATGGATTAAACAACACAATCAAAAGGCAGAAATTTTTAGACTGGATGAAAATGAGATCCAACTATACTCTGTCCACAAGAGACACATTGTAGATTAAAACAGACAAAAGGATATGAAAGAAAAGGATGGGGAAGAAGATATATCATGCAAACAGCAACCCCAGGAAAGCTGGATGACTACACAAATATCACATTATTAAATAGACTTTAAAACAAAACTAAAAGTTACTAGAGACAAAAGGGACGTTTCATAATGATGAAAGCATCAATGCATCAAAAACTCTTAACAATTAAAAACACACATTCGCCTAATACCAGAGCACCAAAATGCATGAATTAAAAACTAACAGAAATGAAAGCAGAAATAATTCAACAATAATATTTAGAGTTCAATATCGCACTTTCAATAATGGATAGATAACTAGACAGAAGATCAAAAAGAAACAGAGGACTTTAACATCGTTAAACAACTAGGCCTTACAGATAATCTACAGAACACTCCACCCAGCAATAACAGAATACACATTCTTCTCAAGTGCACAGTGAATGTTCTCCAGGTTAGACCAAATGCTAGGCTAGAAAACAAACTTCAATAAATTTAAAAGGACTAAAGTAATACAAAGTGTAATTTTGATCACAATGGATTGAAACTAGAAATCATTAACAAATTTGGGAAACTCACAGGTATGTGGAAATTAAACAACATACCTAGCTAACAATGAGTTATATCAAAAGAGAAATGAGAAAATACTCTGCCATGAGTGAAAATGAAGACACAACATACCATAACTTATGAGATGCAGCTAAAGCAGTGCTTAAAGGGAAATTTATGGTTGTTAAATGCCTATAGTAAAAAGAAAGAAAGATTAATTACCCAACCATCCATCTTAAGACATTAAAGAGAAGAGCAAAAATTAAGCCTAAAGCAAGCAGAAAGAAGGAAGTAATAAAGATTAGAGCATCTAATAATACATGAAACCAAATGCTGGCTCTTTGACAAGATCAACAAAATAGACAAACCTTCAGCAAGAGCAGCCAAGATAAAAAGGTTATCAAATTACTACTGACAAAGAATAAAAAAATGACTAAAAAAATATTTTAAACAACTGTGTGCCAACAAATTAGAAAGCCCAGAGGAAACGGACAAAATTTGAGGAAGACATACTACCAAAACAGATTCTAGAAAAAACAGACAACCTGAACAGACTCGTAACAAGAGAAAGAATTATTCATCAATAAACTACCCACAAAGAAAAGCATAGGGCCCAAAGAGCTTTACTGCTAAATTCTACCAAACATTTAAAGAAGAATTAATACCAATTCCTCACAAACTTACAAAAAACAGAAAAAGGAACACTTCCCTAGGCATTGAGTCCAATGTTACCCTGATAACAAAACCAGAAAAAGCCATTACAAGAAAACTACAGACCAGTATCTTTTATGAACAGGACAAAATTCTTCAACAAAAGTATAGCAAACTGAGCCTAGTAACATATAAAAAGAATTGTATACCATGACCAAGTGAGATTTACACCAAGAATGCACGGATGGTATGTGTGAAAATTCAATTAATGTGATGCACTATATCAATAGAATAAAAAACAAAACCCACAATTATCTCAAAAGATGCAGAAAAAGCATATCTATTTCCAACACCTTTTCATGATAAATACACTCAACAGACTAGGAATAGGAGAGAACTTCCTCAACCTGATAAAAGCATCCATGAAAAAAAAAAAACACAGCTAATATCATACTTTACTTTTGCTTTCATTCTAAAACCAAGAACAAGGCAAGAATTTCTGCTCTCAACACTTTTCTTCAACATTACCAGCGATCTAGTCACAGTAATTAGAAATGAAAAAAAAAATTAAAGGCATCCAGTACAAGCAAGAAGTAAAACAAATACTTCTATAAGCAGATTACATGATCTTGTTCATGGAAAATCCTAAATAATCCACTCAATTAGAAGTAATAAATGAGCTTGGCAAGGTTATAGGATATAAGATAAACATAAAAATCAATTGTATTTCCATACACTTGCAATGAACACATCAAAAATGAAACAACTGCATTTATAATAGCATCAAAAAGAAAATGAATAAAGTTAACAAAAAAGTATAAAAGTTATACTATGAAAACTGCAAAATATTGTTGAAAGAAGTTAAAGATGACATAGATAAATGGAAAAAAATCCTACGTTCACTGATCAGAAGGTGAAATACAGTTAAGACAGCAATACTGCCCAAACTGATCTACAGAACAATCCCTATCAGAACCTGACCTGACTTCCTTGTAACACAAAGTCAGAAATGACAAGCTGATTCTAAAATTCATAAAGAATTTCAAAAGATTTAGACTAGCCAAACAAACCAAAAGTTACCAATTTCAAAACCTGAACCATTTGTTTTTAAATGGGTAATTTTATGTTATGTGAATTACACCTCAAATTATTTTTAAAAAGTCAGTTGATGAGTGTTGAGTTAAAAAGTGTTGATGAGAATGTGGAGAAATCAGGACTCTCATACGCTACCAGTGGAAATGTAAAATGGTGCTGTGACTTTGGAAAACAGATCAGTGGTTCCTCAAATAGTTAAACACAGTTTACAATGTGACCCAGCAGTCCACTCCTAGGAATATACAGAAGAGAAATAAAAAGATGCAACGGGGGAGGGTATAGCTCAGTGGTAGAGTCATGCTTAGCATGTACAAGGTCCTAGGTTCAATCCCCAGGACCTCTGTTAAAAACAAACAAATAAATAAATAAACCCAACTAGCCTCCTCCCCAAAAAACAAATGTCCATGCAAAAACTTGTACACAAATGTTCCCAAAGTGGAAATAATCTAAACGTCCATCAATTGATGAAAGGATAAACAAAATATATATTTATACAATGGAATACCATGTTCTAAAACTGACTATGGTAACTGTCACATGTATTTATGAATAAACCAAAATCCACTAAGTTGTACATTTTGAACGAGTAGGTTATATGGTGGTATGTGAATTATATCTCAATAAAGCTGTTAAATGTGTTCTGAGAATAAGAAAGCAGCATCTTTACTTTTTCCTTTTATATTCCAAATGGTACTCACCTTTGCCATCACATAAATGGCACACATCAACAACTGGTCCAGATGTCTGTCCATCATAAGTTCAGGACACTGAATTATGGAGAATTCAAAACAGGTCCAGATTTTTTTCCTCAGTTCATCTGAAATATCCAGTTTAGCACAAAGATCCCGAAGGCGAACACCTGCTAAGTGGTAAACCTGGTAGATAAATAAAAGTATCTCAAACTCTGTTTATCTAACCCTATTTCCCAAGCTCTAGACCTGGTAAGGGTACATGAAAAATTACCTTTCTAAAGAAAAGTGATAAAGAACTGGTCTTCCTGGGTCTAATACTGCCGCTGGTTAAAGGCAGGCCAGGTTTCTGCTGCTGTCCACCTGGGGATATCTGTTGAATGGCCACCTGACCAGGGACTTGCAAGGTCGTTCCTGTCACCTGTTGAGAGCTCAAACTTCCAGCCAGGGCCTGAGCACTGAGGGGCTGGATGGAGCCAGTCACAGCTTGTGCCTGCCCCCCGACATTGACTTGGACAGGGAAGAATGTTATTCCTCCATTTTCATTGGCAATGCCTAAAGTTTGTTTCAAAAAAAAAAAGCACAAAGAAGATGTTGATAATACAAGATTCTCCAGGCAGAGGTTTTCAGTTTCCACCGTCCCAAACCACCCCTCTCCAATCTTGTCTCATATCATCATTCCAGCCAAATCTCAGGTAACTTTCTAATAAATGCCACAGAGATGGAACTTAATATCCAACTCTGCCTTCCTTACCTTGCACAGGAATGGTCACTGTTTGTCCATTGTTGGCTGTGACAGTGGCTGTTGCCATGGTGACCAAAGTCTGTCCAGGAACTGGTGTGACAGAAACAGCCTCCCCAGATACATTCTGCACAGGGACGGCATTGACCAGAGGTTGTGGGGGAATGCGCCCAGGTGTCCCTCCATCAGTGGGGCTATCATTCTCAACAAACAGCCTCCTCCTGGTAGAGCTGGCTGTCGGGGAGCTGTACCTATCGTATAATGTGGTTGGAGATGCTATGCCTAGGGTCAAAAATAAACCAAACAAACGCGTTAACACATGGAGACAGATCTGACTTCTATCCAAGCTGTTAT
This sequence comes from Vicugna pacos, assembly GCF_048564905.1. Taxonomy (NCBI): domain Eukaryota; kingdom Metazoa; phylum Chordata; class Mammalia; order Artiodactyla; family Camelidae; genus Vicugna; species Vicugna pacos. Next base: position 30,098,168 of record NC_132995.1, on the reverse strand, counting down.
GTACACAACTAATTACTGTTTGAAATACTTCATAATTTAAAAACAAAAATTATAAGAGTCACACCATAACTACTTTCACTGAATGAAAATTCAACTGAACACTATTAAGAGCAATACTTAAAGGATTTTTCTCTATTTTGTCTCACAGTGCTCCCTACTTCACTCCACCTTCTGCCAGATCAAACTGGACTTTGCTCTCCACTACCACAGAACCTTAATGATTTAGGGGCAAATTAAATAATTTTCTATTCTCTACCACATTTACTTTCTGCCTAACACCCATGTAAGATGTGACTTCACTGTGAAGCCACTACTTGATAAGAAGACTCAATGGACCTGTTATTACTATGGTATCATCTGGAAGCATTTCCCCCATTTTATGAATTTTTACCTTTGTCATTTTTTACATATAGAAAATTACTAAAACTCAATAATGTTCTTCGGCAAGAATGGACATACATGTTTTGGATTCAATTAAGCTTAGTTTATTTTTTAAAATAATTTTATTGAGATATGATTCATATATATATAAACTGTACTTAATATATATATAATTTGTACTTAAACTGTACAATTCAATGGTTTGGGGCATATTACATTATGAGGTTTTTGTTTTACTGTAGTAAAATATATGTAAAATATAACTTGCCATTTTAACCGTTTTTAAGTATGCAATTCAGTGGCATTACATTCACAATGTGCAACCACCACCACTATCTATTTCTAAAACTTTCAACATCCCAAACAAGAAACTCTGTTAACCGTTATAGCTTAGTCTATTGTTAAGTATTCACACCAATGTCTGAATTTTTGAGAAGCATTCTTTTTCCTCTTCCATGTCCAGCTGTAAAAACTGCACATCAGTGAGATTTAAATATTGAAAACGTATGTTGGGAGGTCTAAGAGGACTGACAGGAGTAGTTCTGACAGACTGTGGCTTAACATTTCAATTTCCTAATGATACAAAAACAAATTTACTATATTTATATCTGGAACAAATCTGCAGTGTTAGAAAGAATACATTCTGATTATTATCTCATAAAATATTAAGAGACCTCATGAAAATGGAGAAGTGGTAAGTACAAAAAAATGCAGTTCAAAGTCAAGTCCTAATCCATGGATTTGGGAAGGAAAAACTCTGCAGAAATAGAACTGAGAAAGACCAGCTATCAGATCTATGGGTCTGAGTGGATAAGCAGAAAAACAGTTAAGCCACTAAGTCAATATGACTCTTCTTTCAAAAATGAGGTTTTCATATAGATCATTCATATTCATTGAGTATGCACTGAACAGAGAGTGATTCCTGATTTTAAAACTGATCTTTCTTCTACAGCCAGTGCTTATCAATTACATTAAAACACTTATCTAGAAATGAGTATCTTTCTATTGACATCCAAGGATTTAGAACTCTTGGGATGCAGAGAATCGCTTTTTAAAAAGTAGTTTTATCTCAAGTATGTAAACTTAAACCTTGCACCTGGCAGATGTTATAAAGAGCTGCCTAAAATGTAATCAGAAGAATAGCAAAACTTTTCTTTCCTATATTTTAGGGCCAGCAATGCTATTATATTAACTGGGGTAGCACAGCTCAACTAACAAGAGTCAAAGCTAAACATGCTCAGGCCATTCAGTCCTCTAACCTCACTGGCTCGTCTGTACCTCATTAGATCATACATTCCATCGTTAAGAAGCTTTTCTGTTCCTTCTGATTTTAAAAGTAACTCATATTCATCTTAAAAAATTTACAGAAATCACCTGGAATTCTATTACCCAACAATAATCATTCTTAATAGTTCAGTTTTTCCATTTCAACCCTTTTGTATGTATCTTTTCTATAAGATAAAAGTACACTTAAAAATTAGGAATCACATTAATACAACACTCTATTTTAAAAGACACTTGTCTTATGCATTTTCCTCTGTTCTTAAACATTCATCAAAAGCATTACTTTTAAGCGATCCATGTAACACTATAATGTACACTATACCCTACTAACTTCACTTGTAGTTGTAGATGTAATTTAAATCCCCAGATACTAGGCCCCAAAACACTCCCCCTAGTATTTTAGACTTACTTCTTCCAAGTCCTCCAGTATCAGCACGAACTTCACTCACCCTTCTGGGAGTCAAAGGGGAGCCAGCAATACACATTTCATCTGCTCTTTCCAGGTTCTGAGGGGGCATGACCTATAAAGAATTGTTTACACAGAATGTCATTATTCAAAACAGCATTTTAATTAGAAATACAATAATAATCTAAGGAAAAAGAAAACTATCTTGGCTCATCAGTTATTCCACCAGATAAAATCAGCTGCTGTCTTTTCCACTTTCATACTGAAGTTAAAAAATTCTGGCAGGCTTAAAAAATTCAAACCTAATGACTGGATACTAAATACAAATCAATCTTCATTACTAATTTGGAGAATTAGACAATCAACCATTCTAAGGTACAGAAACTTGATTAGGAACTCAAGACAGAATATGAATACACTGTCAGTGAAACCTTGGGGCAATCACAGATTATGCCTGACTCTTGTTCCCCCATAGAACAGGGGTAATTGTACCATATCAAACCCAGCTGTTACCCTCTCATACTCATGAGGAAGATACTAAGTGTAACTGCAGTCAGTGAAAGAGAATAATGAATAGACTAGATATTGATATACTTTTGTCACAGAAAGATGTTAAGATCTTTTCACAAACCTCTTCACACGTAGGAACTCTGTTTTCATTGTCTCTAATTCTGTCCCACAGTGGAGACTCTGGTTTCCATGCCAAATGATCCAAGATCTGTTCTTCGATTTGATTAAGATGTTTTACCACCTCTCTACAAAGACCATCTTCTGCTCTAATGAATACTTCTATCACCTGAAATTTTCAAAAATGCCCTGGTTTGTTTAGTAATAATAACTTTTTTACATGAAAATTGTTTAAGTGCAAAAGCAAAATGTGTAAACTTACTTAAAATTTTTTTACATATTTATAGAAACAACAAAGTCAATTTATCAAAAATTACAAATTTAAAGAACAGTACTATTTTGAAATAGCTGCTCTTCCTTTCACTATCTTTGTAAATAATCATTTACATTGCATGTATGAATTATATAAAATCTTTTGTATCATCATACATTTCTAAATTTTTTAATTAAATAACATGCCTGTCTATTGACACTGAAAAACATTACTCAAAGTTTCATATTTAAAAACTCTGAACATTTAATCTACACCACTGTAAAAATTAGTTTCGACTATGTATGAGAATTAATACAAACTCATACACTAAATCAGTATTAAGAAGGAAACAATACCAGATCCAACGCTGTAACTCTGCGCCTCTACATAACATGTGGAAGAGAAGTCTAATTCTTTTTGAAAGACACTTTCATTTAATTTCCATAAAATAAAAAAAGGTTGCTATCAAGATTACCTAGTGATATGTTTGCTACTTTTCTGAAACCATCTTAGCTCATAAAATGGAAGTATTCTAAAAGCCTTTATCAGATAAAAGGAGGAATCACATGAAACTTTTTACACAGAATAGGTCTTTATACTACATTAAAAGAACTTATGTAGTTCTTAAGACTGTTTCTTCTCTGCTCCCCATTTAGAGAGGAAATTATTAAATGTGTAATTAAAAATAGCCGAAATGTACTTATATAGGAAAACAAATTAGATAGCTAATGACAGAACGTTGATCTCATCTACAATTTCCTCATCAGTATCAGATTTTTAAAAATACCTTATAAAAATGATAAAGTGGCACATCAAATATTTCAGTAATAAATGGAAAATTCCCAGGAGGCTTATAAGAAAAAGCAACGACCTCAAGACAGCACGCCAAAAGTGATCTGTGGAATGCATCTTGTTCCAGAATGCCCTATAAAGCACAAAGTTATAACATTTAGAAACACTGGCCTACTCTAACAAGGCATTTCATACCTAGCCAAGTTAAACAAAAATACCATGAGTCTTATTTTCTGAGTTAGTGAGAGTATGTGCTTATTTTCTTACAAAATTTTTCTTAATGTTATAAATAAGCCAATTTTTTTTAGCAAAAAACAGAGGCTGAATATATAAGAACTTTCAAAAATCTCACCTATTGTGAATATAGCTAATAAAAAAGATTATATCCCTAACCAAAGTATACACACACCCTGATGCTCAGAAGAATAATTATGTGGAAAGATGTTACAAAAACAGTATTTATAGTAAGAAGCCACTGTTATAAAAAGGATAGCCAGAGGAAGGCAGGTGACTGGCAGACTGTCATGGACCAAAAGTTAGTGTGTTTATCTTGGGATGACATAATCACAGATGATTTTTCTTTTTTTGCTTATTAATGTTCATAAACATAAGTATTATTTTTCAGTTAAGAAGTTACCTGGACACAAAAATCATAGGTAACAAGAGAAAAAGCAGATAAAAATTAAAATCAAAATTAAAAACATTTGTGTATCAAAGGACACCATAATGAGATGAAAAGACAATCCACAGAATGGAAGAAAATATTTGCAAATCATGTATCTGATAAGGGATTAATATCCAGAATATATAAAGAACTCCTACAATTTGATGACAGAAAAGCAAACAGCACAGTTCAAAAATGGGTAAAGGACTTGAAAAGATCTTTCTCCAAAGAAGATACACAAAGGGACATCAAACACAAGAAAATATGGTCAATATCACTAGTCAAAAGGGAAGTTCAACTATTTTCTATAGACAAAACATGGAAGCAATCTAAATGTTCATCAACAGATGACTAGATAAAGATGTGGTAACATATACAATGAAATACTACTCAGCCATAAAAAAGAATGAAATAATGCCATTTGCAGCAACATGGATAGACCTAGAGATTATTATACTATGAATTAAGTCAGACAGAGAAAGACAACTATCATATGATATCACTTATATATATAATCTAAAAAACTGATACAAATTACCTTATTTGCAAAACAAAGATAGACTCACAGACACAGAAAACTTATGGTTACCAAAGGGGAAAGGGAGGAGGCAGGGATAAATTAGGAGTATAGGATTAACAGATACATAATACTATATATAAAATAGATAACTAGCAAGGACCTACTGTACAGCACAAGGAACAATATTCAAAACAAAATGTGGTATATATATGTATATGTGTATATGTATATATGTAAATAAAATGAATATTATTCATCCTTAAAAAGGAATGAAATTCTGATACATGCTACAACATGGATGAACCCTGAAAACTTCATGCTAAGTGAAATAAGCCAGACACAAAAGAACAAAAATTGTATGATTACATGAGGTACCTAAAATAGGTAAATTCATAGAGACAGAAAGTAGAATAGAGGTTACCAGGGGCTGAAAGGAGGGCTGAATAAAGAGTCATTGTTTAATGGGAATAGACTTCCAGCTTGGGATGATGAAAAAGTTCTGAAGATGGCTAGTGATGAACGATGCACAAAATTGTGAATGTACTTATTAATGCCATTGAATTCTGCACTTAAAAATGCTTAAAATGTAAGTTTTATGCTATCTATATTTTATTACAATAAAAAAATTTTTAAATAAGTTTCTTAGGTGAGTATTCAGAAATTTTCATATACTCTTTTTTGCCCCTAAACTGAAGCGATGTTTTATTCACCCTTCTGTATATGTTTCAAAATTAAAAAATTGTCCTAAAACAGCCTTTTAAATTCCTACAACCACATACAGCCGTATTTTTTTTATTGAAGTACAGTTGATTTACAATATTATATTAGTTCCAGGTGTACAGACTAGTAACTCAGTAATTTGGCGGATTATACTCCACTATAAGTTATTACAAGACAATAGCTATAATTCCCTATGCAATACAAGATATCCTTGTTGTTTATCTATTTTATACACAGTTTGTGTCTATTAATCCCATATTCCTAATTTGTCCCTCCCTACTTTCCTCTCCCCTTTGGCAACCACAAGTTTATTTTCTACATCTGGGAGTCTGTTTCTGTTTTACATATTTTTTTGATTCCATATGTAAGTGATATCAAATAGTATTTGTCTTTCTCTGTCTGATTCATTTCACTAAGCATTATATTCTCTAGGTCTATTCATGTTGCTGCAAATGGCAGAATTTTGTTCTTTTTATGGCTGAGTATACAGCCATATCTTCATATAGAAAAAAAGAAGTGTAAATAGTTACAAGAAGTTAGAATAATTATTGGTCAATTTTCTCTAAAATGTTATTTAAAAATTAATTTTAAAAATTTATTTTTATTGATGTCATTAAAAGTAAATAATATTCACAGTCTACCAAGGCAACAGAAATAAAAGCAAAAATAAACAAATGGGACCTAATTAAACTTAGAAGCTTTTGCACAGCAAGGAAACCAGTAACAAAATCAAAAGACAACCTACAGAATGGGAGAAAATATTTGCAAACCATACGAGTGATGAGGGCTTAACTTCCAGAATAAACAAACAGCTCATACAACTCAGTAACAAAAAAACAAACAACCCAATCCAAAAATGGGCAGAAGACCTAAACAGACATTTCTCCAATGAAGACATACTGGCAGCCAATAGGCACATGAAAAGATGCTCAATATTGCTAATTATCAGAGAAACGCAAATTAAAACTACCATGAAGTATCACCTCATACCAGTCAGAATGGTCATCATTAAAAAGTCCACAAACAAGGGGGGAGGGTATAGCTCAGTGGCTAAGCATGTGCTTAGCATGCACAAGGCCCTGGGTTCAATCCCCAGTACCTCCATTAAATAAACAAACAAACCTAATTATTTCCCCCAAAAAACCAAAACCAAATAATAGTCCACAAACAATAAATGCTGAAGAGGATGTGGAGAAAAGGGAACCCTCCTACACTGTTGGTGGGAATGTAATTTGGTGCAGCCATTACAGAAAACAGTATGAAGATTTCTTAAAAAACTAACAATAGATTTACCATATGATTCAGTAATCCCTCTCCTGGGCATATACCTGGAGAAAACTCTAATTCAAAAAGATAAGATACATGTACCCCAATGTTCATAGCAGCATTATTTACAATAGTCAAGACATGGAAGCAACCTAAATGTCCAGCAACAGATGATTAGATAAATAAGTTGTAGTATACAGTGGAATACTACTCAGCCATAAAACGAAATGACATAATGTCATTTGCAGCAACACGGATAGACCTAAAGATTATCATACTAAGGGAAGTTAGTCAGACAGAGAAAGACAAGAATCATATGATATCACTTTTACGTGGAATCTAAAAAAATGATACAAATGACCTTATTTATAAAACAGAAATAGACTCACAGACATAGAAAACAAATTTATGGTTACCAAAGAGGAAAGAGGGGAAAGGATAAATTAGGAGTTTGAGATTAGTGATACAAACTATTATACATAAAATAAACAAGGTCATATAGTACAGGGAACTATATTCAGTACTTTGTGATAACCTATAATGAAAAAGAATATGAAAAGAAGATATATATGTATAAGTGAATCAGTATGCTGTACACCAGAAACTAACACAACATTGAAAACCAACTATACTTCAATAAAAATTTTGAAAAACCAGTTTAACATAAAAAAAGTAAATACCACTTGTACAATCTAAGAAGAATAATTATTTTTGCCAAAGATTAGTGGCTGAATATTTATGTTGAAGCCCTACATTGTCAATACTCAATTTATTCTATATAAGGCTTGACTTAAAACTCTTAATGTTATTTAAAAATCTCAATTAAGGTTAAGTCTGAATGTTTTAATCCTTGACTACAGAGTCTTACTACCCACAGAAATTATAATACGTAGCCTGCTGCAATGAGAAACGCTAAGTGAGGGAATGGATGTAAGAGGAACCCAAGTTTCCTTAGATGCCAATCTTATTCCCCCAAAGTCATACATTATTTCTTCAATAATGGCTGTTTTTTTTGTTTGTTTGATTTTTAGTGTGTAGAGCTGAAAGGAAACTACATTTTATTGTGCTGCTCAATACATTGGTTATTTACTCACAGATAAATCCATGTCTCCCAGCCTTTTTTGCTCCTGCTCAATAACAGATTCTAATACTTTATAGTAAAGCATCTCTGCAAAACGAAAATGTTTGCTGGCAATTTCTGCATAAATAACAAAAAACACAAAAATCACATGCAAAGAAAATAAATACTATGGAAAATGAGGGTCCATCTCACCCCCTATCCACAGAACAAAATTTAAAAACCAACCCAACATTTTATATATATGTACTTCCTACAGTTGCTCTCCCAATTACCACTAAGATTTCTTAATATTCTTCATAGGAACCCTGAGAGTTTTCTACAACTGTGAAGTGAAATTTGCACATAGAAAACTGTAATAGTATTCCATCAAGATTCAAATTTTTTTTTTTTTTGTATTTTTAACAGAGCACTGTGCTAAGAGGTATGTAACTAGTTTACTGTTCTGCTTGTACTTAGTTCTCATACTGCATGACACTGAATGAGTCTGGGCATGGAACAGCTGTATCTTCTGCCTTCATTCTTAATGTTCTGAAGAATCACTATAGTTCTATACTTACTATCCAGTCTACAAATAAAAACTAAAGGTGTTGAGGAAAAAAAAGTGCCAGAAGTCCAATATAATCAAGATTATTAGTCTAAAATTTCTCTCCTACTGAGAATGGCCCAGGAATGACTTGGTTGACAGAAAAACTGGACGTCCATATTCCAGCCCTCAGTCTAAAGTCACAAATTTTTTTTCATATTTCTGACTCAGTTTCCCCTAGTTAAATTTCAAAGATGAAAACAATATAGACAGTATTAAGCCTTACCTTTAGCACAATTACTGAAATCCTCATCTGGCTGGGAATGTTGAGTATATATTTCATACATTTCTTTCAATCTGTTGGCAATAGCTTGGGTTGGATCTCTGGAACATGTCCTAAAAAAGTAAGAAGAAATTATCTGATTTAAAGAGTCACGAAGTGATAAACTGTTTACAACTCTGTAATTTTAGTAACCTATAAATATAAAATACTTTGAACAGAAATGATACATTTCCCAATTAATCCAGGAGATCCCACAATTCCTTATAAAAAAGGTGTTAGTACTACCATTTGAATGAAAAAAGTATCTCTTGCATGGAGCTGTACCTTTTACTGCAGTTAAGTTTAGCAGCTTTGACCGGTGCCCATCTGGTATGTGACTGATCCCCGCCTACCCTATACATCTGCAATCACTGGTGACAAACAAAACTGCCCTCAACTGTCTCCCCAGAGGGCAGTATAACTCTGATTAAGAACTCCTGGAAGAAAATAGAATGAAGGGGTATATCATCTATACTACAATAAACTCATATAAATTATTACTGGCATTCTACATTTTTTTTCCTCCAAAATGAAGGTTATCTCTTTTTTTTTTTATCTAGAAAGGCAATATATGTTCAATGCAGAAGCATAAGACAAATTATCACCATGTAAGCTTTTGTAACAACTATGTTTTTATCTTGATCATAAACACATTCACTGTAAAAATATAGCAAGTTTAAAATATTATAAAGAAAATAAAAGTCAATTATAATTCTGCTAGAGATGGCTACTGAATATCTTATGCAAGCAGAATTTTATTTATGAACATATACACAGGTTACAAAAACAAGATACTTTGTTTTTACCCAGTATCTACTGGTAACATTTATCCCTAATATTAATATTTAAGATGAAAGAAGCTGCTATGCCTAGTTAGAGATTGTAAAGAGATCTGGAAGATACAGAGGTTAAGACAAGCTTCTGAAATGTATGTATAAAATGCTTTTGAATTCTAGGTAAACAAGTTCCATCTGAGAAATATAACTCAGGAAGAGGCTATACAGACAAGGCCTGCTGGGCGTCAATCACAATCCAGTTTATGAATAAAGTAGACGTCATGAGGACGAGTCAGCCTTGGTATTTAATGAACCTAGCTGCGAGTGGGTGCTTACAGGGCCTTCTCATACCAGACCACCAGAAATACAGTGGGCTCCCACAGGGTCTATGTCATTGAACCATAAGCTTTTAGGAAACTACCTTGGAGATAATTTTGTCAAATAAATTTGCCAAAAATTATGCACACGTAATGAAATTCAGCTTTTCACTAAAGCTCACTGATATTCCTACCAGTCTCAGGCAGTTCAAAGGAACTAAAGGCCTTCCTTTTTTAGGACAAGGGTGTTTTATAGAACTTACAAAAGCTACAGCAGCTTTACGTTGGTTATGAATCCCAGTTGCTAACTTTTCAAATCTGACCTACCCTTCAGAAATCTGCTCAGGTCCAACCCTCTTCATGAAGTCCTCTGACAACGTCCATTTTTACTGATGCCCCCTTCTTCGAAATCTTAAACAGTTGGTAATAGATTGTTTGGTGCTACAGTGTCTAGTGTTATTAGTTACTGTTTCTTCTACTATATTAAGAAAAGTCTGAGTGTTGTGGACTGAATGTTTGTGTTGCCCTCCTCCTCACCCCCTGCCCCAAATTCATATGTTGAAACCTAATCCCGAATGTGATGGTGTACAGAGGTCATGAAGGTGGAGCCCTCATGAACGGGATGAGAGCCCTTATAAAGGAAATCCTAGAGAGCTCCCTTGCCTTCTTCTGCTGTGTGAGGACACAGCAAGAAGGCAGCTGTTTATAGACCAAGAAGCAGTCCTCACCAGACACTGAGTCTGTCGGCACCTTGATCTTACAGCCTCTAGAACTATAAGAAGTGAATTTCTATTGTTTATAAGCCACCCAGTCTACCATATTCTGTTATAGCAGCCCAAACAGACTAAGATACTAAGAAAAAAGAATAAAACATTCTATTCATATGTTTTATATTGTTATGTCCTCTAAGGACTAATGACAGAACTGAGCATGTAATTGACATAAAATTATTAATGGGTGGATTAAAGGCACTAATGTTGAAAAATTAAAATAAAAAATTGAAAAATGGTCAACAATCAAGTCTTAGGAGGAAAGAAGGGCTCCAACTAACCTTAGAATCTGTTCCAGTTTCTCGCTTGGTGCATTCCTGAGGCCTGTTAGCATGGTGTGAAGACGACTCAAGCTATGAGTCGCCGTAGAAACTGGAGTCACACAAGGGCTGTTGTCCTTAATGTACCTCACACCAGTAAGTGGTGTGGAGATTCTAAGTGCTTTAGACTAAAGAGGGGGAAAAAGAACATTATTTTAGGTCAGAAAGACTTTCAATTACCTCACAAATGGGAATTCAAACCAATCAGACTTTATCTTTACATTAACAATAAATATTAGTGATTCAAATGTCACCATTCTTGGAATTTAAACATAATACCACCAAACATAAGAGCCACCACTATCCACATGAAAATGTGTGAAAGGACAATCTATACTTTAGCCAACTAAGAAGTCTGTCTCTTAAAAGTTAGATCTTTACGATAAGGCACAGTCCCCTATGATTCCTCATTCAAAACTTAAGCTTAGAGGCAAAAATAAGCATTAAAATATCAAGGCTATCTCTGAGAAACAAGCTCCCATCTACTGCTAATTTTGTAAGTACTCAAAGATTGACAAAGAGAGCTGTAAATTAAATCTGGCCCAAACGAAATCCATGACTTAACAAAAGCCCATCCAAATAATCAAATTTGCTTCAGAGAGAGGATAAAGCAAGCAATCCTAGATGCAGAATACAACCTGATGCAGAATAGCCTTCTTCAGTCCTCTTGCCTCTCCTTTACCTTTAGTTACTAGAATCTATCAGTTTTTTTCCCCTAAAGTAGACAGATCTTCAGGTAAATAAGTTTAAGTCAAATTCTTGAACACAAATAGAGAAAGATATGACTTAATGTCAAAGAATTTAAGCATGAATACATATGCTAATACAGTATCTTTTCTAATTTTTCCAACAAACTCTGAAAGGTTAAGAGAGCTTAAGAGTTTTTTTTAATATTCAAGATAAACTAGATTTCCCTATATATTAAATTTACTTATTCTAGAGACAGCTGTAAAAACACCTAGTAAAATTTTCACCTGGCAACAGAATCACTCAAGTTTCATGAGATACAGAAACTCACCATACAGGAATAAATCTATATGCTTTCTCTGTGTCTTAAACAAGAGTAGAGCCGAGACTTTCACTTTGTTTCAAAGAAATTAATTCTATGACTTTTTTAGATCTATAAGATGATCTAGGTAGATTAACCACACTCAGAAGATTTCCCCTGCACTTGACAGATTTTCTTACAACCACCTGAACATGAACCACTGCCTTGCAGGGAGGGCAAGCAACAGCCGCCAGCAGCATCTCACCACACTGCCCACAGGTAGCAGCGCTTCCACAGAGGAACCGCGGTACGACAACCACAGACAACTTCCTGCCTGCAGTCCTCAAGGGTGGCATGGGGCTTTCTGGTAGCTCTGTTTCAGTTCTTGGCTTAAAGCTTCCTGTGCACTCTGATCAAGAAGAGTCTTTCTTTAACTCATTAGACCTCTTTTATTCTCTATCAACTTATGCTACTAGGTAACCTTTCTTCATCCCATGGCTCTAAAAGCCATCCGTATCCTAATGACTCCAGGATATATATACACAGCTCTTATCTCTGCTGTGAACTCCAATCTTGTATGTCTAAACTGCCTACTCAGTTTCTCTACTAGAATATCTAACAGACATCTCACACTTGACATGCTCATAACCCTAAGTCTTGATTTTTTCCCCTTCAGACCTGTTCTTTCCTGCTCAAAAAATGTCCATAATAAATAGTTATTAAGTGCCAACCATGTGCTAAGCACTGAATACAGCAATAGTCACAGACCTCATGAAGCTTATATTCTACTGCAGGGAGACAGATAATAAACAATCCTTCCATCCTTCCTTCCTTCCTTCTCTTCCTCTCCTTTCTGTCTGTCTGTCTGTCTGTCCGTCTATCTTCAGACAAACAACTCTTTCTTTTCTACCTACGGTCAGACAGTGATAAATACTAACAGGAACATTAATTTCAGAGTAAAGGAGAAAGGAAGTCCTGAGGGCAGGGGAGGATGTTGGTGGTTATTATTTTATACAGTAGGCAGGTTATGGGAGCCCTGAATGAAGTGAGGAGGTAAACCACATGAGTATCTTGAAGAAACACGCTCTAGGCTGAGGAAACAGGAGGGGCAAAGGCTCTGAGTTGGGAGTATGATTGGCATACCTAAAGAATGAAAAAGGAAGTTCACGTGGCATGAGTGGAATGGATGAGGAGGAAAGTGATAGGAGATGAATTCAGAGGTAGCAGGGTCAGACCACTGAAGACCTTACAGGCATCCGTAAGAACTTAAGCTTTTATACCATTTACCCAACTGGAGTCATCACTGTTTTCTTTCTTTCACTCCCTAGATCCAAGCCTGTGAGTAAATCCTGTGAGTGCTACCTCCCAAATACAGTCCATATACAACCATTTCTCTGATCCAAGCTACCATGAACTATCATCAGAATCACTGCAATAGCCTCTGAATTCCCTTACTTCCATCCTTGCCCCCATCGCATCTCTCTACAAGACCTTTAAAAATGTAAGTCAGATTATGTCAGTCACTGTTCCCTATCAGAGCAAAAGCAAAAATCTTTATTTACCGTGGCTTCCAAAGCCCTATATGGTCTGCCTGTCCTTTCTGTCTCCCTCTCGCCTTACTTCTTAATCACTGTTTTCCCTCACTCACTTAATTCCTACCACACTCGTGTTCTCTCTCAATGTTCTTCCAAAAAACCTATCATATTCCTACCTCATAGCTTTGCATTTGCTGTTGCGTGAGATTCAAACACATTTCCCAGCTCTTTGCATGACTTGCTTCCTCACTGCCTTTAGGTCTGTTAATATTACTTCCTCAGAGACACTTTTTCCAGCCACCTATCTACACCCAATAGTCCAAGGCCCACCCATTCTTCCGTCCCCAACACCTTGTTCTACTACTTTATTTTATTTTCCTTCATGTATCATCATCTGATATACTATATAGTTACTTGTTTGGTTACCTATTGTCCATCTCCCCACACTAGAATATTACACAGGATATCATAGCTGTTTTGTTCACTGATGTAACCCCTGTGTCCAGGACACAATCTGGCTTATAGAATACCTTAAGAATATGTGTTGAATGAATAAGCCAACTAGTCTTAAGTCGGGTCTTACAGGTGAGCTACCCACTGGAATTATCCACACTGCCTCTGGAAGCACCTGTCAGAAGTTGCTTATTTTCTGGGAATACCATGTGAAAGAAAAGAAACTCTTAGCCTCCATCTTCCCAAGTGTTTGCATGAAATAACACATAATCCTGAAACTCAGTTTAACGGAATTTTTCTTAAAGACTACAGATCCTCAGTTTCTCTAGTCTCTTGGATGAAGGCACCAACTCAGATCAATCAACATTTTCTAAATGCCTAGTAAAGGTTGCTTATTACTGGTTCATCTTTTCAAAACCAACAATTATCAGAGTGACACATTCACTTACATTTATATTAAATTATTTTTCTCAGATCTAACCAAAAACTTGGAAAACTGATGTCAACAAAAATTAAAACAGTAAACAAAGAGATAACTTTTTCAATTAAGATAAGCAGGATCTGAATTTTCTTTTTTGTACTGGAAGCAAGTAAAACGCACATAAACACACAATTATTAAAATAAAGGAGAGCCTCTGGCCTGTCTGATTCTGTATTTGTATTCCTCCGGCACGGCTCAACTCACCTTGTCAAAGTGCTGCTGCAAGATGTTTTTCATCTGCACCCTTTCAGCAGTCTCTGTTCCTGAACCAGTGTTCAGACACCTTGAGAGAGTCCCAATTTCCTCTTCAGCATCCTCTCCAAGAAAAATCCGTTCATCTAAGTTTCCAACAGATAAAACATACTCCTCATAGGCCTTATTGATGGCTTTACTATAGGAAAAAAAAATAGGCAAAATGTATACTCACAAAACTGCCCCATTAGTTGTTTTAGGCTACTTAATTGTTTCTTTTTATTAAAAGTTATTCATTAAATGTTCTAATAATTTTGTGAAAGTTAAATTTTAGTGGGATCACTGTTAACTGTAAAAACTGAAGAGTATAAAGATACAAGCTTGTTTCACTGTGCTCATCCATTGTACAGTAAGTATATTTTGCTGGCAGTATTTCAGGGCAGGTACCCTGTGCTAAGCTGCCTGGTGGGTGCAGCTTCTGGTGAGAAGCTTAATTATCGTTCCTAGCTGCTCTGGGCACCTTTGAAGACCGCAGTACTTTCACATCATCATTTTTCACCTGTGTAGTTCCAAAAACACTTCTTTATTTCAATAATTATGATCCAAAAGCTTAACTATTAAAGCTTTAAAGAGCAGCCATACAATTTTCAATAAATTCAAAGACAAGTACTTGGAGTAACAGTTGATAAAACTTTTTATTACTTTTCCATATTCTCCCACAAAACATATTCTAAATTTCCAGGTTAGAAACAATAAAAATATGAAACTCAAGTTTCCTAAACACACAATTTAAAGTATTAAGACACTTTTATAACAGAAGTACTCACAAACTCTCCCCGAAATTCCCAGGTTCTAAAAAACCAGTAAGATTTTCTTCTTTTCCCTTAAGGAGCTATGATGAAAAAAAAGATTTTTAAGTCATCATATTAAATTAAATCCTTACCCAGAAAATATTTTCACATTACTTATTTACTGTTTACACACCTTTTTTTCATAAAGTTTCCTAATATAGGGTTTCCAGAAATGTTCCTTTATTCCCTTTGCTTCCAAAACTAGGCCATCATGTAAGGAACAGAGTTTCTCAATGACACAAGGTGGGTCAGAGGAAGGTTTAGAATCCTTAGCATGAAAATCTTCAGATAGGCCTATGATGGATAGAATCACAGAACAGAGATATCAGGTAACATTTAATAAGCTAACATGGAATAAACTAAAATATAAATAATAGTCTAATCAGTATACGAGTTAGCATCTGAGTGTACAGGAAATAGAGTGTAAGAGCCTAATTTGACTCTATTTAAATATGCTTAAAAAACAGCAAATAGAGGTGAAGTGTATCACTAGTCAATAGATTTCAGTTATTCAATTATCTATCTGGAGATGGTTAAAAAAGAAAAATTAAACAAGTAATTTAGTATATTGTTACAAGATCTAAAAAGGACAAAAATAAAATATAAATTTGCCAATAAGCCTTACATTCAAATAAAAAATACCACAGTGAAAAAAATTATTGTTCAAATACATACTCTTGATATATTTTTATTTAATTATATTAAATGTATTTATCATACTAATTTACAGCTATTCTTGCCCTAGACTCAATGCAAGGGAAAAAAAATACATAAAAGAGGGGAAAACTGAAGGGAAGTAGCTGTATAGAAACATAAAGAGAATTAGGACAAGGTCTACTTTATAGCACAGGGAACTATATTCAAACTCTTGTAGTAACTTAAAATGAAAAAGAATATGAAAAAGAATATATACATCTATATATGTGTGTGTGTATGCGCATAACTGAATCACCATCCTGTACACCAGAGACTAACACAACACTGTATATCAACTATACTTCAAACAAACAAACAGCTAGGACAGAAATAAAAGAAAGGACAGAATATGAAGAACACTAAATTTACCAAACCAGGAGCAACTGAAGTAACTAACTCCACTAACTTTAAAAATCTACCTTGATAAACAAGAAGTTCATACTCTACAGCACAGGGAACTATATTCAATATCTTGTAGTAACTTATGGTTAAAAGAAATAAGAAAATGAATATATATATATATATATATATATATATATATATATATATGTTCCTGTATGACTGAAGTATTGTGCTGTATGCCAGAAATTGATGTAACACTATAAACTGACTATACTTCAATAAAAATATATTAAAAAGAAATCTACCTTGAGAGTCAGGCAAGCTGAAATTCTAACTGTAACTACCCTGAAACTGACAATCTCTCAGAATCATACCATAGTATTATTTAAATAGCAGCAGCATTATATATTAGCTCTATAAATACTTTTCAATGTTTGCTTTGTAAATCATAATTCAGTCTCTTACTGTGTATCATTCATAGAAATTATATACCTTAAAACCTATTAAATACATTGCCAAAATAATCTTCATTTCCACACATCTTTTGGTTTAAAGTTCTACTTATTTTAGAAAGTTACTCCTCTTCTGTAGAACAGATGTGAAACGAAGACTCTGTCAATAAATCTGCTTTGACTTCCTACTGTGTGTCAAGCATGAAACTTGCCAATGTTAAAAATCATTGTCAGTTTTAATGTCATCTTTGCTACTCCAGGTTTCTAAAGTTTTTCTTCTTGTTGAGTATATATTTCAGAAACTTCTAATACTGTCATCTAACACTTTAAACTCTGTGACACCTGCAATAGCTTTTCCCATAAATATTGTAACAGAGAGCTCAACTCCTAATTATTAGTACTCTGATAACTATGATGATGAAGATTTTCAGAGCACTTCTGCTCCTTGATGCTAGATATATACAACTCCCAAGAATAAACATATGTAGAAATGTGAGCTGTCCGTTAGTCCTTCATTTACAAACTTACCTTTAAAATTAGGGTTCACAAGTTCTTTACGATTGGAACACTGAAGGGCATTTCCATAAACTAAGTCCAAAGCACACAGCAGAAGATGATAAGAATTAACTAAATCATCACTAATCATGGGGAAATTACCTACAGGATTATAAACAAGTAGAATTAAATTTGCATAGACTTTACAGTATTTTTTAAAATAATTTCTTTCTTTAATTACAATGACACTATACAACAGTATACAAAGCTGACCAAAGAGCTACATAAATTGCTTTGGGAAATTTACATTTTTAAATATTACCCTTATAGTTTAATTTCTAAGAGTTTAATGAAAACCAAAACTTCACTAAAAATGCCATCCATTCACTCAATATTCATTAAAGAAGCATTTACTAAACGCCAAAATTTTATCACCATTGGTTTTTCTTTTGAAAATTCTGAACACAAGCAATTTCATAAATTATCTCAAACTGTAAGAAATTGTTTTGTACGAAAATACTTTAGCCAAGAAAACTGACAGAAATACTTAGATGGGAAAAGCTGAAAAAATGATTCATATAATTATTTTTTCATGTATGTATTCTAAATAGACCAAGAACTATCATCAGACTTCTAACTAATATTTTAAATACTTTTTGACATGTTAATACAAGTTCATATAAATTAATGCAACAGGACCACAACTAAAGATATTTTGGTTCTGCAGCTAATATCCCAGGAATAACTGCTGATGTTTGGTAACAAAGAAAAAAGAAACCCAAACTTAAACCTACAGAAACTTGTCCTTTCTGCAGTGCTGGTTTTATGCTAACAGTGAATGCAATTTTTACAGGTGGTTAAAGAGTTTTATTATTCTTAGAAACTAAGAAATATTTCTAGATTTTTTAATATCTTCAAATATATCCTTTATTTCATTACATACTCATACAGTATGTATATGCTTCATATTGATTTTACATTCTTATAACATCAGATGAATTCAATTTAAATAGCCAACATATACCTGAAGCATTATTTCTAAACCCTGACATTTTCACACTAAATGTCTACCCAGTGCACACATGCACACACACGCGCACACGTGCACTCACGCTTTATAGCAGGCTTTTTTCTCTTCTTTCCCCTAAAGAAAATTACCACTTACCTCAGCATATCAGGGTAAATAATAATTTTTTTTGTACAGATGGAAACATTCAACAAATCAATTTGAATGGATTAAAGAGCAAAAAACATTCTTCCATTGCCAGAGGCAAATAAATAAGTCAAATTTTGCACTGATATAACTAAACGAACTTGCTTGGTTCTGCTACAAAGACGCTTAATATTAAAATATACCCAATTCCTCAAATGTGAAACAGGAAGTGGTACTTACCAGTTTCAAGCCACAAAGCCCATCACACTGACAAGCCTAAACTTGTCACTGGTGTGTACTTGCCACAGAAGGAAAAAAAAGGCAGCACAGTAACTTTAACAAAAAGCTGAAATGCCCCTAAAGACCAGAATCTAATTTAAACTCCAGTACTCTCCCAAATTGATATACTTTACATTTCTATTCCTGACTTTAGGAATAAATCTCTGTGAGATATTTTATCTTTCAATCAAAGATAACCTGTTTAACCTCAAGAGTTGTCTATTTATTAGGAATTAAAAGACTCGGGATCGCAAGCAAAACAGGAAGTGGCACCTGATGGTCTTCAGGCCGCAAGACCCTTCATGAAGACAAGCCCAAACTTGTCGCTGATCTGTATTTGCCATAAGAAGCCAACAAAGATAGCAGGTAAAAGTTAGCTTATTTATCAGGAACCAGGTAATCTGGGATGCCCACTGTTGCAAAGTCATGAAAAAGGTGGCTAAAAAAGAGTACACTTCCCCTCAAACAACGAAATCAAGAACTGAATAAAACCAACTAAATCACTTTAATAGAAAAGATCCTAGTGAATCATAAAAGATCATAGTGCTGGATTGTGAGCAGACAAGAGATCTTCAGATCACACAACTACAGATTGGATTAATAATAGTGAGGTAAAACTCAAACACTGAGTAAGCTGCAGAGACAAAAAATAAACCACTCCAGCTGGTCAAGTGAGACCAAAACCTACATAAGGACAACACAATTCTTTTCTAATAACTTATATAGTACCAAATACTTACTCCCAAGTACACATACACCATGAAGGACATGAAACAGATAAAAATCCCCAAAGTCAGATACACCTGTCCGTAATCTACTGACAAGATTAATATCATATATAATCGCAGACACAGTAAACCAAGTGGCAGAAAGTATAGCCACCACGAAAACAGTCTACATGCTCTTAAGTCTTTCCATATTTCATGCCACTGATCACACCACCTTCATTTCCACTGAAGAAACACCCAGTGTAATGGAAAGCAAAAATAAATGAGAGCTTGTTTTTGACAAAAGAAAGGTTTTTCTTTTCAATCAAGAAAAGGAAGGAAGGATAAGCTCTAACCCAACTAACTCGAAAGGACCAGCTGCAATGAGACAAACTCTGACACCGATGGAGTGACACGTTCCTGCTGGAGAGCCTTCACATCCAGCATGAAACCACAGCTAGACCTGGATTCAAACCCTAGATCTGTTTCTAGTAGCTAGTTTCTGGGCCTCCGTTACTTACTCCTTAAAAGTAAGTAAGTTGGGCTAGTTGATCTAATAATGAGAATCTCTTATATTTATGAAACACTTTCCAGCTCTATGATTATTTGATTTCAATTATGCACTTTATTAGGCTATCTTAACAGCAAAGGCATTCTACACAGTCAAGAAAAAAGCTATGTAACTAATGTAACCGTAATTTCTTTTCTTCTTTAAATTACTGAGAATCATTTCTACACAGAAATACAGAGAGGACGATAATAATAATAAAAGCATATTTCACTAAATGCAGATGTTGGGCACATTAAGTGAGAAGAAAAGGGAGAGAAAATAAACTGTATGTAAAGGCATTTGATCAAGCATTTTTATCTGAACAAGATGTAAAAAGTAAACTGAACCACTCTTGAGAATGATCAGTCCCACTCAACTAAATAAGAAACGTCTCGTGAAAAACACAGCCCAGGAGATAAGCACAGACACACTAGCATGTTTGCAGTCCACAATTCAGAGATAATACACCTGGAAAAGATGTTGGGTAAGAACAAAATTAAAGGATTTTCCATTTAATAAAAAAAAGTTTGGAATGTTGTAAAGAAATTCAAAAGACTCTTATGAAAAGGCAATCACTGAAAAATTATGAGTCTGGGATTAAAACCCTTGAGAAATTTTTCAGTGAGAATCTTTTCCTGATACACATTTCAGGTTGACAGAAGTAGTACCTGAACTTTGAGATAAACTAATATCTAAATAAATATTACTCTTTTCTTACCTTTTGCATATATAAAAAGCACCCAACAAAAATGGAAAACTTCAGACACGGTACAGGGCTGTCGCCTTTGGGGAAGAAAAAAGTCATGAGATAACAGAAGAATCAGAAAAAGACATCACAAATGACTGTAAATTAGGTGAGAAACAAAACCCACAGTTGAGAGGAGTGACAGCAGATTCACTTCATGTGGAAAATGTGCAGGAAGTTCTGCTCAGCCAAGTACTGGTAAGGAAATGGCTGGGTGCGAGGGAAAGCACTCATCTTAGAAGAAAATTCTGAAGAACTATAAAAGCTTTTCCTGGTCAAGATAGGTAAGGCAGAAAAATAAAACGAGTAACAATAGTTCTTTTGATGATATCAACAAGGCTAATGCAGCTTTAAGACCCATATAAGCAGTCAGGTATGTCCTCAACTTTTTCTCCTCTACTATAGCTGATGAACTGTAAACTCTCCCTCCCTAAAGACATTCCAGATTATGTCAAGTCACAAAAGGACTTTTGAATGTAAATTCTGGGATTCCTATAATTCCTTATACTTCTGTCATTAAGAGTGCCTGTTGTAGAGAGGAGGAAGGTGGAAAAAAATAAAGACTATCTGTTGTATTTTGCTAAGCTGTCAGCTAAATGGAGTTTCAGGTCTGTTTTAAACATGGCTTTTCTACCAAAACCTCTGCCAACATTTAGCTAAGACATCTGTTGGCCTCACATTGCAGTAGTCTTATTCTAACAAGGTGCTTTGAAGAGAAGAATCTGAAGACTGGGGTTTATTTCCACATTGTCATCAGCTTAGTATACTTGCTCTCCATGTGCCTTAGTCTCTTCACCTGCTAAAAACTCATTCTAATATTGTACTTAATTCACCAGTCCACGGCAAGAATTAAATATCAGTGCTCTGCCTTAAAAAGTAGCCTTCCCACCACAGGCACATGATAAACTATCCAGTTTTGATACCTACTAAGATAAAAGTCAAACTTTTTAGCTTAACCCTCAAGCCACTCTAACTTCCAGTTGTAAGATAAACAAGTACTAGCGATATAATGTACAACATGGTAAACATAATTAACACTGCTGTATGTTATATATGAAAGTTGTTATAAGAGAGTATATCTTATGAGTTCTGATCACAGAGAAAAATTTTCTTCTATTTCTTTAATTTTGTATTTTTGTATGAGATGATGGACATTCACTAAACTTACTGTGGTAATCATTTCATGATGCGTGTCAGTCAAATCATTATGCTGTACACATTCAACTTCTATAGTGCCATATGTCAATTATATCTCAATAAAACTAGAAGAAAAAAACCACTCAAGCCACTCTAAAAACTGGCTCTATGACTTGAGAACTCTAGAACAAACTCAACCCACTTAACCAAATTTCCTCTGGTTTTTCTATTTTGGTGTCTTCATACTTTGTCCTCTGCATAGAAGGCTATCTGTATCTCCAACTTCACCATCAAAATCCTACCCACTGTTCCAGACCTATTTCTACTTATTCCAAGGAATCTTACCTAATTGGCTCATAAGTCCTACGTTTCTATTATCTTTTGCATTCATACATGCCTCTCCCTGACTATACTTACTATCAGCTCTCAAAAGACAGTGACTGTGGATTTGGGGTTTTTTGGTTTGTTTTCTTTTTAATATTTGTGTCCTACTTAGTACCTAACAAAGCAGTTCATACAGTAAGCTCTCGATAAGTACTCAGTGACAAATTTTGAAAGACCAGTGTGTGAGATGCAGTACTGAGTCGTGGTAAAGCACATTCTGCAGGCAGGCTGCATAGGCAGACTACCTAAGTTTCAGCAAGAGCTCCACACTTACTAAACTGTACGACCTCAGCCACATTCCTTAGCCTCTCAAGGGCTTATTTCCCCCACCTGTAATAACAGTATCAACCTCGTAAAGCTGTCATAGCGACTAACTGAAGTAATACAAGTTTAAGTCTTAGAAGAGTCCCTGCCCAATAATAAATGCTCAGTAAATGGTGTACATTATTATCACTGGTATTAGCCA
Source organism: Vicugna pacos (assembly GCF_048564905.1). Taxonomy (NCBI): domain Eukaryota; kingdom Metazoa; phylum Chordata; class Mammalia; order Artiodactyla; family Camelidae; genus Vicugna; species Vicugna pacos. The sequence goes on along the minus strand of NC_132995.1, from coordinate 30,075,240 downwards.
AAAGTACTAATAAAAAGTACACAGGGTGAAGGGGGAGGGATAAATTAGGAGTTTGGGATTAGCAGATACAAACTACTATATATAAAATTATAAACAAGGCCCTACTGTATAGCACAAGGAACTATATTCAGTATCTTGTAATAACCAATAATGAAAAAGAACATAAAAAAGAATATACATACACACATAACTGAATCAGTATACTGTACACCAGAAGCTAACACACCATACATAAGTCAACCACACTTCAATTAAAAAAAAATTTTAAAGAAATTACCATAAAGTTTTAAAAAAATGATAGTGATACAAATATAAAATTTTTAAAGTTAGCTTATAAGTTTCTTAATTAGAATAAAGTAGTATATACACCCTAATAAACATCAATGCAAATACAATCTGAAATTATTTTCTACAACACTCCAAAGAAAGAAGTCTTTCTATAAATGATCGTATCAGCCTCACCCAGACTCAAAAACAACTTCTATCCAAACTTTAGAATACTTAATTATAAATAGACAATTCCCAAAACTGCAAGCACACTAAACCAGCTGCTTCTATATCAGCGGCTCAACTACAAAAAAATGTACACTGTTTTCTTTTTTTGCTTTTCTTTTTTTTTTGCATTCTTTTTTATTAAAGTATTGTCAGTTACATTGTTTTATTTTTTAAAGCTGTTCACTTAGTGTAAACATCCTTTACAATTTGGAAAAGTTTTATATTAAAAGAGAAGAAAACATTATTCATTCAACTATAGTAATTCCCTTTCCCCTACTTTTCTTGTCAACATTTTTCTAGTTCTACTTTAAGAACAAATTTCCATTTCTACTTTATGTAAAAACTTTTATGATAAAGGTAGAGAATCTGCATCCCATAATCGCCCATATCTACTAGGAGAGATGGAAAACATTGAGCCAGAGTAAGTTTACAGACTTTGCAGACAAGATCAGAAGCACAATTTCATAACCATTACAGTTCCACTATTCTCCCCTCAATCCAGTTTCTCTACTTTGAATTGGTTGTAAACATCAAAATAGACAGAACAGCCTTTTCAGGGGGATTTGTTACTACTCAGCTAGACTTAAGAGTCAAATAAAGAAATAGTCTATATGTACTATGACACGCAGAAAATAACAGAAATAGTCAATATAGTCAATAATAGAAAATTAAGTAGTCAAATTCTATACCCAAGGTGGCTAATTGGTGAGAATATCTAAGGAAGGTCTGACTTTTGCATTTTTGGTTGCTTAAATGAAAAAAGAAAATTTATTACAAACAAAGTTTTCACACATTATGCAACATGAAAGAAGCCAAATTCTTCAGAGCTAACATACAATGAAAAGCAAGAAATTATTATTCAAAGAAACCTATTGGACAAAAAGATTATTTATGAAATCACATTTGTTTCTTACGACAAGCAAAACAAACTGAGGGGAGGGACACAAGCTACAGGATCAAAACTGTAGCACAGACAGACAAATGTGTGTTCCTGCTTAACACATATAAAAACATACCGCTGTTTTCTTCCTCTTTGTTGCCGGGGCTGTTCCTCTTGAGGATACTTAAAAATGTCCTGAAAAATGGGTTCATATTTCTTAAAAATTACAGCAGAAACAGTGAAGTTTCTCTCTAATCTCTCAGTACGTTCTCTGAAATGTGGGGGTAGATTTGCCATGTCTTCCCACTTCTTCATCTTGTTAAAAAATTCAATCAAGCTGATATTAAAAATAAAAAATTAGATTTTTTTTGTAATTAATGCAGAGGTTAAATATACAAATATAGATAATTAAGAGTAAATCAAAATCAACTCTTTAAATTATATTACTTTTAGACAATGATATAAAATCATAACTCATGCCTCTGACTAGCTTACTCTCACAGACTGGCTTATTTCTCTGATCTTCCAAACCTAATTTCCTAGTCTCTTTTTCTGAGATTACAGGAAGGTTTTTTAAAATTATAAAATATATAATAATACAAAAAAATAATTAACCAGAAAACATAACCAACATTCATGTACCAATTGTCAGATTTAACAAATACTAACCTATCAAATAAATGTTGCCTTGTTGGCTTCAGATTCTACAGAAATAGTCGAACTTCCCATTTGTACTCTCCCCCAATTCCATTTCCGACTCTTATTCCCCAAAGATAACCAACCTTCTAAAGTCAGTCTGAATCCTTCCCATTCATGTTTTTATACTTACTATATGGTTATATATGTACCCATAAAGAGTTATTAGTATCTTTTATATGTGTTTTTAAAATTTTATATAAATGATATCATATTATAACTGGCATTCTACAACTTGCTTTCTCATTCAATAATGTTTATGAGATTAATGTTCATATATGTAGATCTAATTCATTCATTTTAATTACTAAAAACATTCCTTCATATGAACTAACTTTTGTGCATTAATTCCCCAACCAATGGAAATTAAGGTGTCTAATTTTTCATTATAACAAAAAAATGCTGTAATGAACACATTCTTGTACATGTATATTACTGTTTCTTTGGGAACTATCACCAATAAGTAGAATTCCTGAGTCAGAGAATATGCATCTTCAACTTTACTAGATACTGCCAAATTTTCCACTTAAGTAACTATGCCAATTTACGCCCTCTCCAATGTATACCAGCAATACAGTGTTCCCATTTCCCTACATAATGACCAAACTGGGTACTCTCAGACTTCACGTTTCCCCAGTCTGATAATGAAATATTATCTTAATTTTACTTTGAATTTCCTTGATTACTAATGAGATTGAACATCTTTGCCTGCATCTATTAGCTATGTGAGTTTAGGCCTTCGTGAAATCATACTTTTTAGTAGCTGTCTGTCAATTACTTAACTACTGGTTAGTAGTTCTTTTTATAATTCTGGATATTGATCTTTTGTTACATTATAAATATCTTCTCCCAATCTGCTCTTTGTTTTTAATCCATTTAGTCCATTATGGCAGGAAAGTAAATAATCTGAATCCATAGGTAAAGATTTTTTTAAAAAATTGAGTTTTTGAAATGGAAATAAAACTGAAGACTGGGATATTACTTGCATTAAAATATTAGATAAGTTTAGTTTACTACAGTTTATAACAATGATTCCATAATTCGACCTTTGCTTCTAAAGTTCCTTGTCTGTCACTTAACTGGATTACTCTAACTCCATTTTTCATAATTATACTTTTACACCTTATTTAATTCCACCTCTGCAGGTTTACAGCCCAGGTGTTCAACTCTTTATGCACTGCCTCTTGTTCTTAGGCCTAAATATAACTCAAGATTGAGTTCAAGGTTAATAAACAGACTACAGCTAAAAGATTACATTTCTTGTTAACTATTTAAATAGTAAGTCATTTTTTTAAAAAGGTCCATAAATTTTGACAGTGGTATTTCCCCTGAAATGCCAAATATCCTTTTTCCACCAATCTTTAATAAGCCATGAGAAAATTAACCCTAAAGATACAAATAATAAATGTAATAATTCATTTACACAACAGATTGAAAAAGCAACTTCTGTGTCCTCTTTAAAATATTATTTGACCCTGTCTATAATTGATTATAATAGTGTTGCTTATCTCCCAAACAGGAAACTGAGTATTTATATGTTCTTTATGTAAGATACAAGTCCCATGCATGTAGTTCTAAGTTTAATATCATATTTTATTTACCTTTTCAATCTAGAGTATCCTATTTAGAATTCTCCCTATATTACACAATGACAAGTCATAATCTTTAATAGTAAACTCTTAATACAAGTGCTTAATACATTAAAAGCTAAATATTTTTCATCAAAGAAATAAAATATAATGGATACTAACTTAGATGTGGTAAAGTAAAACCATGACCTAGATCTAAATTTAGCACTCCATAGGTACAAATGCTCAGAAAATGACCAACAAAGAGGTTTCTTACTGTCACTGTGATTTATGAGCTTTCATATTAGTCACACTCTATTTCACAAACTCCAACATAGTTACCTCTGCTCTGAACATCTCAGGATTCTAGTTAAAGATACATAGTTTCCTTCAACTGTTCCTTTGCTTACAGTTGGCACAGATTTTCTGCAAGCCACATATAAGGCACATGCTAACCAATGAAGATCATTTCCCTGTAAAATAAAAGAAAATGGATTTTTAGGTAGTGAGCTATAGATATTTCAATATTAAAAATTCCTGTTTAAATTGAAAGTGTTATTTAAATGCTTGTGGGAAACTGTATTTTCAGCGATGGCTCTGTCCCATGTGCTCTTCTTACAATGTGACGATGGCATTCTTCCACTGAGAGGTAGGAGTTTGTGTTCTCTCACTTTGAACTGTCTCAACCAGCAGCACAGGTGAAAGTGATGTTATGTAACTTTCAAGATCATAAAAGGCAATACAGATTTAATGTCTCTCTTAGGACACAGACCTTGGAAGTCCCAGCAAGGGAGTAGATCACTTGGGTAAATTACTCAACAGTTGCAGAGGCTCAATTTTCTTATCTGAGGGCTGTGAGAGTTGAGTCACAAGTATAAAGCACAGAAAATACAAGAAATCAAAAGATAAAATTCTCTAACCAGTATTCTCTATTAAATATCATAGGAGCTTTATTTTCTATTGTACATGCCCATGAGGCTGACACCCCATATTATCTCACAGCATACCTAACCACTAGTTCCACAAGGGTGGAGACTTTAATGCTTTGTGCACTGCTCCATCCCAGCACCTACACCACAGTGTCTGACAAAGAACAGGCGATCAGAAGATATTTGGTAAATGAATAAATGCTCATTCATTTACTGGGTAAAGAATCTGAGATCAAAGACTTTAACAAGTTAAGTAATCAAACACGTATTTTCAAAAATAATTTACTAACCATTTGTTACATCACTTGCTTATACAATACTGGGCTTCATACCACTTAACCTCTGTGAGTTGAAATACCTCAGCTGTGTGGTGATAATGCTTGTTCTAATTTCAGGGTTATCCTGAGGGTAAAATAAGACCTTATTTGGAGGCAGTTATGCCCATCACCAAAAAAGAGTCCTTCTCAGCTGGGGCAGGTATAACTCAGTGGTAGAGCATGTGCTTAGCATGCACAAGGTCCTGGGTTCAATCCTTGGTACCTCCACTGAAAAATAAATAAATAAAACATAATTACCGCCCCCCTCCCCCCTCAAAAAAGTCCTCTTCGTCTGACCACAGGAACCACTGGGAAATAAACAGGAACATGGCCTATTCAGTCAGATCACCTAAGTATGTGAAAGAGCTTTGTAAACTCCAAAGCACTGTCTATACGAGTGATCTATGTGCCAGAAACCACACATCACCTTATTTAACCATTCCGAACAGCTCTGTAAGATAGGTAAAAATATCTCAAATTTACATATCACCAAATTGAGTTTGGAGTGGTTACGTAAATTGCTCGAAGTCATCAAGATCGGTCAGGTTCTAAAGCCACTATAATACTAGTATTTTCCCCCTATAGAGGTAACAATGGGGAGAAAGAAAAGGGATTAAAATTCTATTAATACCAGAATAAAAAAAATTATCTTAATGAGTGACATATAGGCAAAAACATCCTACTGTAGTTAAATAACACTTCTGTTAGGCCTTAAAACATCCCGAGCCTATTCGCTCCACTCTCCACAAACTCTAAAAACAACTTAAGAAAATCATACGGCCTCCTGTTTAAATACCACACGCACAGCAGTCAAACAGCGGATAAACAATCCAGACTTCCGTGTCACTTCCCATTGGCCCATAAGGGGGAGGTGCCTACAGAGTTGAGCCTCACTGGCTAGAATGGCCATTTTTCTCATCTGGAAGCCCCGTCCGAAGAAAGGGACAAAAACATGCCTAGATCACAGCGACTGTAAGAGTCCTGCGCATCGTCTGGGGTGACCAATAGGTCCTCAAAGGTTGTCGCAGTCCTGACTCCCTAGTAAGAAATGCATGTCTATATCCAGGTAGGCAGAAAGCCCGTTTCATTTGCTCTGGGGGAAGATTCGTCTTTGTTTACACAAACACACACACAGCCCGAAACCTAACAACGCATTTACTCAAATGGATGCAATGCCTGGACAAAGGCAATTTGGAACTGAAGGAGAAGCCTGGAAACGGAGGCGCTAAAGTCGTGTTAATTTCCGTGCGAACACAGGCAAGTCCTCTCACTCGCTGGGTACGGTCTTGACAACTGCACCTGTTCATTCTGCCAACAAGGCGGTTGTATTTTTGTAATCAGACCCCAGCCCAACCTCAGCCTCGCGGTGCTACTCTAGGGCAAGAGCTAGTCCCTCTTCGGAACCCAAGAGGGAAGAGCAGAGAGATCGAGTTCACTTTCAGGGTCGCTGGCTTTTCAAAAGCCAGGTTTCTGGGACGAAGCTGCGCAGAGAGCATTCCCTCTGCACTCCAGGCTGGGGACCCAGAGAGCCAGGGCCGCCCGAGGGGTGCCCGCGGGACGCCGGGCGGGGGTTAGAAGGGGCCCCACTCCCGGCGGCAGGGCGCGACCACTAGGCCCCAACAGCCGCTCGTCTCCTCCCCCGGGCGCACCTCCAGCGTGTAGCTCTCGCTCATGCTCCGGTAGCTGTCCCAGGCCTCGGCCCGCGCCGCCTCGTCCATGTTCAGGCGGCTGCACAGCTCGTCGAACCGCTGCTGGGTTTGCGGGGCCGGCGACCGGGCCGGCTGCGCGGCATCCTCCGCCTCGCCGTCGTCTTCCTCCTCCTCGTCCGAGGCCGCCGCCGCCGCCGGAGGGGGAGGCGGGGGCGGCGGCGACTGGTCGCCTCCCGACGGCATAGCACGCACCTGGCCGGCGGGTCCTCAGGTGAGGTGAGGGCCCGGGCCCGCAGCCATTCAAACCGCGAAGCGCCCGCCGGTCGGCCGCCCGCACGGCGACTGCGCCGTCGCCAACGGCGCTGGCCCTCCCGTCGGCACCCGTAGTTCCCAGCACGGCCTGCTGGGAAATGTAGTCCAGACCGGAGGCCCACGGGGGTCAAACAGTATATTAAAAAATCAGCTTTTTTTGTAGTCTTCCTCGGGCTGAAATAAAGGCGACTTCTCTACGTTTCTAATACCTCCTCATCGGGACACCATTAGGCAGGGCTGTGCTGAAGAGAGAACAAACCGGAGACATTGACTTCTGAAGGTTTAGTGTACAAGGTGTCCCCCAAAATAATACTCATCACTTGCGTGTTCTTATCTAAAAAATGAAGATACTAATAAGGGCGTGAATTTGCCTAAATTTCGGCGCCGCTCCTCATTTCTAGTTCTTCCTTATGCTTTAATTTTATATGACACCTTCAAATAATTATTAGATTTTTTTTAAGTAGGAATTTTACCCCATAGGGCGAATGAAGTTCACTATAAGTGACATATTTGTACTATTCTCAGTCCTGCAATTGGCTTAACTTTATTCCTTTATTTTTATTTTGCTTTCTCTTTTCATGTCTATATGAATCACTTTATTTCCAATCCTCTTTGATTTATAAGTGGTTATGGTATAAAACATTTTCATGTGCGAGGTGCCATAAGGCATTGCTCTTTTTTTTTTTTTTTTTGCCGCGGAATCACTTTGCTTTGTCTTCACTGACATTAGAATCCAGCCACTCTACTGTGAGGAAGCTCAGGTGTCTTAGAAATGCCTATTGTCAAAGATAAACAAAGCCGGGTGTCAGTTAAAGGGATGAAAACAGATTTTATTGTCACTACCGACAGTAGGGGAAAGAGCTGAGCTCTGTTCTGATTTTTGCAGAGGTAATTGGAAATTTAAAGGGAGAATGAAAGAGTAGGGATGGGAGAGAGCAGAGCTCCAGCAAAGAATTAGGAGAGGTTGATGAGTGTAAATGTGATTAGGCCAGCTGTGCCTGCTGGCTGGCAATTTGTTGAAGTTAGGATTCTATTCTCCCGCAGAGACTGGGAAACAGAGACCCATTCCTTCCTGATGATTAAAGTGCAAAGGAAGGGCTTTCAGGTCATTGGTAATGATACTCCAGATTTGTAGGAGATACAGTCGGCCCTCAGTATAAGCAAGTTGCCCTCACTATACGCAGATTGCGTATCCGCAGATTCAACCAACTGTGAATCCAAAAAAAAAAAAAAATCCAAAAAGTTGGCTAGAACAAACTGTAAATTCTGGCAGCACTGAGCTTTCTCGGGCAGGCATTTTAATGGGGGGCTGGAGTCATCACAGGGCAAAGGCTTATGCTACTAGAAGCCATGCTAGAGTTTGAGCATCTCTTAGGACAGGGCTTTGGATGAGAGTTCTCCCATTCTCACTATGCACGTAGGACATGCGGCCTCTGGCCCGCAGCCCCAGACATGTTGAATGAGCCAATTTAGAAGCAGATTCTCCAGCCTCCAGTCAAGCTGTCCCAACTAACGCTGTGTGGAGCAGAGATGAATCTTCCATTGGTCCTTGCCCATCTGCAGATCTGTGAGCAGAAATGATTATTACTGTTTCAAGTCATGAAGTTGTAGGATGGCTTGTTATGCAGCAATACATAATCAAACACATATTAAGTATAAAACATGTACCTATCAATTATCATGAAAGAAAAAAATTACTTAATAATTGAATTTTTTCTTGGTAATTTTTTATGCCTCCACTAGTCAGTCTCAGCAGTAGATTAATTTTTTTAACCTTGAAAAGCTAAAATTACATAATAGTTAACGTTAGCATTCCTTCAAAAAAGAACCACTTTTGATAAAGGAGATGAACTGACTTGGACATAGCTTTTGAGCAAATTATTAAGAATAGACTTGAAATTAGATTTCTAGACTATGCTTACCAAACATTTATTTTCCTATCTCCTTCTCCTCCTAGAATGTAAGACTATAAATAGCAGTCATCTAAAAGTAAATTTTACCTTTACATTATTTCTATGACCCTAAAATATATGACTTTACTGTGAAACTTCACATAAACATTTCATATGATAAAACACAGTGGTCTTCAAACTTTTTGGTCATGTCCACCAAGAATAATTAGCTTCTAGCATATTTTAAAGTTGGCAACTAAAAGTTTTCATTAAAAGTTTGATCAGGAGCAAAGGATGCAAAGGAGCAAAATATCCATCATGTAACTATAAACTTCAAAAAATAAAACTGTTACTCAACTTGAAATACAGCCAACGGACCCTAAATAGCATAGCAAATACTCACTATCATCCATTTAAAACATACATGAATGGGGAGTCAGGGGTATAGCACATGCTTGGTGTGCACAAGGTCCTGGGTTCAATCCCCAGTGCCTCTGTTAAGGGAATAAATAAATAAATAAATACCAAACAAAGAATTTGAACGGACATTTCTCCAAAGAAGTAATACAAATGCCCAATAACAAGCACATGAAAAGATACTCAACATTAAAAATTAAAATTCTCTTTAACAATCAGAAATTTTACATCATTCCTTTTTCTGCTATCCCAACAAAATTTTATCCTAATGTATTTTGTGCTTGGAAGTCCCTTATTAATCTCTTTAATAGTTTTTCCTTTCAGCAAAAATCAACATACAAATGAATTTTTTCAAGTATTCCTCTATTTATTCTTTTAGGTCAGATTCATGGAGGTATAATTTGCATGCAGTAAAATTCACTCTTTTAAATGTACAGTTCTATGATTTTTGACAAATACATACAGTCATGTCCACCACAACCAAGATACAGAACATTTCCATCACCCTAAATGTTTCCTATGTCCCTTTGTGGTAAACTCCTCCTCATATAGCCTCTGGCAACCACTGATCAGTTTTCTGTCTCCGTAACTTTGCCTGTTTCCAAAACGTCATATAAATATATGCATACAATACATAGCCTTTGAGTCTGACTTCTTTCAACTTAGCATAATACTCTACAGATTCATCCAAGTTGTTGTATGTGTCAGTAGTGCAGTCTTTTTTATTAGTAAGTAGTACTCCATTGTGCAAATGTTTATTCATTGTGCCAATGTTTATTTATCCATTCACCAGTTAAAGACATCTTGGTTGTTTCCAGTTTTTGGTGATTATGAGAAGAGCTACCATAACATTTACCTATATGTTTCTGTATGACACATGTTACTGTTACTCTTGGGTAAACATCTAGCAGTGAGTTATGGACTGAATGTTTGTGTCACCCCCACCCACACCCCCCACCCTCACCCAGCAAGTTCATATATTGAGGTCCTAACCCCCAATGATTGTATTTGGAGATAGGACTTTTATTAGGTAATTATGATTAAATGAGATCATAAGTGTGGGACCTTAATCCAATAGGAATGGTGGCCTTATTAAGAAGGCCACACTTGTGCACCAAGGAAGGGCCATGTGGGCACACAGTGAGAAGGTGCCCAGGTACCTGTAAAATTTTCTGATACTAACTACTATCTATAAAATAGATAAACAACAAGGTCCTGCTGTATAGCACAGGGAACTATATTTGATATCTTGTAATAGCCTGTAATGAAAAAGAATATGTCATTTAAAAATTCCCTTTACTACAATTTAGTGGAATTTGTGAGAATGTAAACGTATGCATGTTTGTTCAGTACACCAATAATCTAGAAAATGGGGTGATCAGAGTGTACTCTTTGTCAGGAAAGCATCATGAAAATGGGGATACAGAACTAACAGGATTTGGAGGGGTGAAAGAGGAGGGTCCAGAATGACAAAGGTGTTAGGTCTGAGCAACTAAAAGTATGGAGGGAAATAATGAGAGTCTGGCTTTGGACATGCTAAATTTGAGGTGTCTTTTGGACATCCAAGTGGAGAAGTCATGTAGCCAATTAGAAACACTAATTTAGAGTTTAGGTGGAGGTCAGGGATGAGACATAAATTTCAGAGTCTCATCATATAGATGGATCTAACATCAAAAACTGAATGAAGCCTTGGAAGTGAATGCACAGAAGAGGAAAAGAGGTCCCAGAATCCTTGCTTTTTCTCTTGGTCCCCAGGGACTGCCCTTAGCAGCATGAGCTGCTAGCTAATCTGAGCCTCATGGATCAGCAAAAGGGGTAGGTGGAGGGGGCAGAGGTTTCCCCATCTGGAATTCCACAGCTCCAGTAGCAGGACAAGATGGCATTTATTAAGGTTAAAAATAAATTTATTAAGGTTAAAAGATTTTACATTGTGTTTGTACATTTTACTTGCTGTCAGTTTTTAAAAACAGCTTTATATAGATATAATCCACATACCAAAAATTCACCCATTTAAAGTATACAATTCAGTGGGTTTTTTTTTTTTAGCGTATTCACAGTTATGCAACAAGCCAAAATCCACTTAGAACATTTTCATCATTAGCTGTCCAATGTCCTTAGCCCTAGGCAATTACTAATTTACTTTCTATATAGATTTGCCCATTCAACATTTCATGTAATTAGAGTCATACAGTATGTGATCTTTGTGACTAGTTCCTTTCACTTAACATAATGTTTTCAGGGTTTATCCATGTTGCAGCATTTATCAGTCTTCATGCTTTTTACTGCTGAATAATATTCTGTTATATGGGTATATTGCATTTTATTTATCCATTCATCAGTTGATGGACATATGGGCTGTTTATATTTTAGGGCTATTGTGAATAACACTAATATGAATATTTGTTTCCAAGTTTTTGTGTGTTTTCATTTCTTTGGGTATATAACTAGGAATAGAATTGCTGAGTCATAAGGCAATACCACAAGGAATTGCAAAACAGCGTTCCAAGTGGCTGCACCCTCCGGCAATGAAGGACAGTTCTAATTTCTCCACATTTTTGCTAACACTTTATTGTCTGTCTTTTTGATTCTGGCCATTCTGAGGAGTATGATGTATTATCTCTTTGGTTTTGATCTGTATTTATTTGATGGCTGATAATATTGAGCATCTTTTCATATGCTTATTGGCCATTTGTATATATTCTTTGGAGAAATGTTTTTTCAAAACTTATGCCCATTTCACAAATGGGTTTTTGTCTCTATCATTGAGTTGTAAGAGTTCTTTACGTATTCTGATAGAATTTCTTTATCAGATACATGATTTGCAAATATTTTCCCAGTTCTGTGGTTTTTCTTTTCACTTTCTTGACGGTATCCTTTGAAGAACTAAAGACTTTAATTTTGATGAAGTCCAAATTATTTATTTTTTTGTTGCTGGTGCTTTTGGTGTTGTGTCTGAACACTTTTTGCCTAAATTAAGTTCACAAAGATTTATTCCTATGTTTTCTTCTAAGAGTTTTATACTTTTATCTTTTACATTTAGATCTACATTCTATTCTGAGTTAGTTTTTATGTATGGAATAGGGAGAGGATACAACTTTATTCTTTTGTATATGTATATTCAGTTGTTCTGAATATCCTTTCCTGACTGAATTATCTTGGTACACTTTTCAAAAGTTTACTGATCATAAGTTTAAAAACGGGTTTATTTCTCTTTTTTTTAATTGAAGCATAATCGATTTACAATGTTTTATCAGTAAGGATTTATTTCTGAACTCTCACTTCTGTTTCATTGATCCATATGTCTATTCTAATTCCTGTACCACACTCTTAATTATTGTAGCTCTTTGGTAAGTTTTGAAATCAGGAAATACGGGTCCTCTTAGTTCTTCTTTTTAAAAATTGTTTTAGCTATGCTGGGTACTTGCATTTCTATATGAACTTTAGGATTCAACTGAAGATTTCTGCAAAGCAGCCAGCTGAGACTTTGATAGGGACTGTATCAAATCTGTATTTGGGAAATCTTGCCATTTATTTAGGTCTTTAATTTCTTTCAACAATGTTTTGTAGTTTTCAGTGTATTTTTTTTTTTTTTACAATTTTGTATGTTTTGTACTTTTTGTTAAATTTATTCCTAAGTATTTTATTGCATATGATGCTGCCATGAATGGAATTCTTTTCTTAACTTCAATTACTCATTGTTCTTGCTTGTTTATAGAAATACAGTTGATTTTTCTATATTGATCTTGTATCCTGCAACCTTGATGAACCTGTTTATTGATTCTAATAGATCTTTTTAATTTAATTTTGTTTGTTTCATGGAGTCCTTAGGATTTTCTTTATATAACATTATGTCACCTGAAAATAGAGATAGTTTTATTTCTAGCTAGATGCTTTTGTTGTTGTTGTTGTTTTTCTTGTCTCATTTCTCTGGATAGAATTTGCAGAACAATGTTGAATAAATGTAACAGCGGACACATTTGTCTTCCCTGAGGAGAAAATATTCACTCTTCAACCATTATGTATGATGTTAGCTGTTGGTTTTTCATAGATGACCTTTACCAAGCTGAGGTAATTGTGTTTTATCTCTACCTTTTAAAAACAAACAAGAAATGGTGTTGGATTTTGTAAAGTGTCTTTTCTGCATCTATTGAAATACCCATGTTTCCCCCCCTTTTTTCCACTAATAGTACATTGATTATTTCTTGTATGTTGAACCAATCTTGCATTCCTGAGATAAAACCAACCTGTCATGGTGTATAATACTTCTCACATGCTGCTGGATTCAGTTTGTTAGCAATTTGTTGAGAAGTTTAGCATTTGTATTTATAAGGGATATTGGTTGGTGATTTTCTTACAATGTCTTTATCTAGTTTTGGTATTAGGAGAATACTGGCCTCAACAAACAAGTTGAAAAATGTTTCCTTTTTCATTTTTGGAAAAGCATGCGATGAATAGGTGTTCCCCACCTCAATGAAGGCACCTAGTCTAGGGATTATATTATATATAGTTTTTTTAAATTAGTAATTCAATCTCTTTATTATGCTCTTTATTTTAATGTAGTTTCTATTTCTTCTTGACTCAGTTTCACTAATTTGTGTTTTTCTTGAAATTCACCCATTTCATCTAGGTTATCTAAGTTACTGACATACAGTTATTCATAACATTCTCTTAATGCTCCAATTTTATTTCTTTACCTCTCGCCTTGGGTTTAGTCTGATCTTTTCCTAGTTTCTTAAACTGGAAAGTTAGGTTGATTTATGATTTTTTTGTCCCTTTATTTTGACATTTACAGCTATAAATTTCCCTCTGTGTACTCTTTGACTGTCTCTCATATGTTTTGGTATATTATGTGTTTGTTCATTCATCTAAAAATATTTTCTAATTTCCTTTGAGATTTCTTCTTTGACTCATTGGTTATTTAAAAATATGTTGTTTAATTTCCACATATCTCTGAATCCAAGCTTTGTTACTGATTTCTAATTTCATTCCATTATGGTTGGAGAATATACTTTGTATGATTCAATCTTTAAATTTGAGACTTGTTTTATTACCTGCCAAGTGGGCTACCTGGAGAATGGTCCTTGTGTGCTTTAAGAATGTGTATTCTAAAGAAAATAAAGACACAATCTCTTTTAAAATTACATCCAAAACAATAAAATACTTAGGAATAAATCTGACCAAGGAGGTGAAAGACTTATACATGGAGAACTACAAAACATTGATTAAGGAAATTAAAGAGGACTTAAAGAAGTGGAAAGATATCCCATGTTATTGGATTGGAAGAATCAGTATTGTTAAAATGGTCATACTGCCCAAGGCAATTTACAGATTTAATGCCATCCCTATCAAATTACCCAGGACATTTTTTTTTAACAGAACTAGAACAAACAATCCTAAAATTTATATGGAATCACAAAAGACCTAGAATTGCCAAAGCCATATGGAAGAAAAAGAATGAAGCTGGAGGAATAGCCTTCCCAGACTTCAGACAATACTACAGAGCTTCAGTAATCAAAACAGCAAGGTGTTGGCATAAAAACAGAAATATGGATCAATGGAACAGACTAGAGAGCCCAGAAGTAAATCCACAGACCTCTGGTCAATTAATCTTCAACAAAGGAGGCAAAAATATACAATGGAGAAAAGACAGTCTCTTCAGCAAGTGGTGTTGGGAAAACTGGATAGCAGCATGTAAATCAATGAAGTTAGAACTCTCCCTCACTCCATACAGAAAAATAAACTCAAAATGGCTTAAAGACTTAAACATAAGACAAGACATGATAAATCTCCTAGAAGAAAACATAGGTAAAGCATTCTCTGACGTAAATCTTAGCAATGCTCTCCTAGGGCAGTCTACCCAGGCAATGGAAATAAGAGCAAAAATAAACAAATGGGACCTAGTTAAACTTATAAGCTTTTGCATAGCAAAGGAAACCATAAGCAAAACAAAACGACAACCTACGGAATGGGAGAAAATATTTACAAATGATAAGACTGACAAAGGCTTAATTTCCAGAATATATAAACAGCTCACACAACTTAATAACAACAGAAAAAAAAAAAAACCCAAAAACAACCAATTCAATCAAAAAATGGACAGAGGACCTAAACAAGCAGTTCTCCAGTGAAGAAATACAAATGGCCAATAGGCACATAAAAAAATGCTCATATCACTAATTATCAGAGAAATGCAAATCAAAACTACAATGAGGTATCACCTCACACCAGCCAGAATGGCCATCATTCAAAAGTCCATTAACGATAAATGCTGGAGAGAGTGTGGAGAAAAGGGAACCCTTCTACACTGCTGGTGGGAATGTAGTTTGGTGCAGCCATTATGGAAAACAGCATGGAGATTCTTCAAAAAACTAAAAATAGACTTACAATATGATCCAGCAATCCCACTTTTGGGTATATATCCAGAGGGAACTCTAATTTGAAAAGATACATGCACCCCAATGTTCATAACAGCACTATATATGGTAGCCAAGATAGGGAAGCAAACTAAATGTCCATCAACAGATGACTGGATAAAGAAGCTGTGGTATATTTATACAATGGAATACTACTCAGCCATAAAAAAGAATAAAATAATGCCATTTGCAGCAACATGGATGGACCTAGAGATTGTCATTCTAAGTGAAGTAAGCCAGAAAGAGAAAGAAAAATATCATATGATATCATTCATATGTGGAATCTAAAAAAAAAAAATGACACTATGAACTCATTTACAAAATAGATGCAGATTCGCAGACATAGTAAACGATCTTATGGTTACCGGGGAAAGTGGGTGGGAGGGGATACATTTGGTAGTTTGAGATTTACAAATGTTTGCCACTATATATAAATGTAGATTTTTAAAAGTTTCTTCTGTACAGCACAGGGAACTATGTTCAATATCTTTTAATAATCTTTAATGAAAAAATACAGAAACGAATATATGTATGTATACGCATGACTGGAATACTGTGCTGTATACCAGAAATTGACACATCATAATTGACTGTACGTCAATTAAAAAAAAAGAATGTGTATTCTGCTATTGTTGGGTGGTATCTTGTAGATGTTTCTTAGGTCTAGTTGATTTATAGTGTTGTTCAAATTTGTTTACTTGTTAATCCTTTGCCTGCTTGTTCTATTATTGAAAGTAAGCTATTAGTCTGCAACTATTATTGTTGAATGGTGTATTTTCCTTTCAATTTTTTAGTTTTTGCTGTATGTATTTCATAGGCCTGGTGTTAGGTGCACATATGTCTATAAATTATTACATTTTCTTGACAGATTGATACTTCTATTATAAAATGTTCTACTTTATTTCTAGTAACATTTTTTTGGTTTATTCTAAAGTCTGTGTCCCTTTTATTAGTATAGCTACTCCAGTTTTCTTATGGTTACTCCTTACATATCATGTATATCTATGATAATGATCTAAATAATCATATATACATACACATGTATGAATTATGTAGATTGTGACCAATGCAGGCATGTCAAATCAGTGGAGAGTTTATATACTAAATGATGCTGGGACACTGCATAACTCTTAGGAAAAATTCAAATTAAGATTCCTATCTTATATGTTACCAAAATAAACTAAAAGTCTATTTTTAATCTATCAAATAGACAAAGATTTGTAATAAGTTATAATACCCAGTATTGCTAAGGAGACATATGGAAGGAAGTAGTTTTCACTCTGCTGTTGGGGTGTAAAATAATATAATCCAACTGGTTTTTAAATTTGAACATAACCATTTCATGCCTAGGTATTTATTCTAAAGTAGGCAAAGATGTGGGCAGGGACAGACTGGAAGTTCAAGATTTATAGATACTGACAGGTATATATAGAATAGATAAACAAGTTTATACTGTATAGCACAGGGAAATATAGTCAAGATCTTGTAGTAGCTCACGGTGAAAAAGAATATGAAAACGAATATATGTATATTCATGTATGACTGGAAAACTGTGCTGTACACCAGAAATTTGATACAACATTGTAAACTGACTGTAACTCAATTAAAAAAAAATAAAGTAGGCAAGGATTATTTCGTTAGTAAAGGCAAAGATTATTTCAAAAAAATCGTAAGTGTATGCAATGATTTAACATAAACACATTATTTTTTAAATAGCCCCAAACTGAAAAATATCTAAATGCTCAAAAATTGGGTATCAAACAAATTATGATGTATCTATAACTATATAGAATGAGAAAGCCCTTAAAAATGTTGTGAAAGATTCTTTAATGACATGGAAAGATTACTATGATATAGTAAATGAAAAAAGTTTACAAAATGGTATGTATAGTTTAACTCCACTCTCGTTAAAATAATACACAATATATGTATGCAAAAAAAAAAAAAGACCCAAAGGTTAACATTTATCTCTGAGGGTTCAACATTATGGGTTTTTTATTTTCTTTGTGCTTTCCCTCCCTTCCCCCACCCCACTCCATGATTTTCTACAATATGCTGTCTTATTTTTTACTAAGAAAAAGGAACAACAATTTAAAAATTCATTAAGAAGCTAAGATGTGGTATATATGTACTGTGGATTTACTACTCAGCCATAAAATATAATGAAATTTTGTCATTTGCAGCAACATGGATAGACTTGGAGGGCATTATGCTAAGTGAAGTAAGTCAAAGACAAATGCTATATGATATTACTTATACATGAAACCTAAAAAATACGACAAACTAGTGAATTTAACAAGAAGCAAGCTGACTCAAAGATACAGAGAACTAGTGGTTACAGTGGGGAGGGGGAAAGCAGGAAGGGCAATAAGGGGGCAGGGAGTAAGAGGAACAAATTATTATGTATAAATTAAGCTACAAGGGTGTATTGTACAACATGGGGAATATAGTCAGTATGTCACAATTATAAGTGGAGTATAATCTTTAAAAATTGTGAATCACCATATTGTACACATATATTGTAACTTACATAATATTGTTTATCAACTACACTTCAATTAAAAAAAGATGTTATTTTTGCCTCTTAGTAAAGGCAAAGATTATTTCAAAGGACAATACACAGTATTGGTAAGGATTTGGAGTAAACGAGCATGCACAAAATGTATGCTGCTAATAGTAGTATAAATTGCTACTAATGGCATCACTGTGGACTTGGCAGCACACATCAAAAGCCTTAAAAACAGAAATATTTTCACTTCTTGGGATTAAGGAAATCATTAGAGGTGGATGCAAAAATGCAAATACAAAGGCAAATGTCCATTTTTAGGTTCTTGGTTAAATAAATTACATCCGTATGAGCCAATGTATGTATTAAAAATCACACTGCAGGATACTTATTGACGTAGAGGCCAGTATATTAAAGGTAAAACAGCAAATATTATGCCCCATATAATACTGATTTAAGATGAAAATGTATTAGTTTCCTAATGCTGCCATAACAAATTACCCCAAACAGGGTTGCTTAAAACAACAGAAATGTATTCTCTTACAATTCAGCCCAGAAGTCCAAAATCAAGGTGTTGGCAAGTTGGTTCCTTCTGGAGGCTCTGGAGGAGAATCTGCTTTATGCTTCTCTCCTAGCTTCTGGCAGTTGCTGGTAATCCTTGGTGTTCCTTGGCTTCTAGCTGCGTCATGCCAGCCTCTGCATATTGCCTCGTGACTCTCTTCTCCGTGTTTCTTATGGTCCCCTCCTCTTCTTTTAAGGACGCCAGTCACTAGACTTAGGGCCTACCGCAATCTAAAATGACTGCATCTTAACTAATACCCGCCGAGACCCTCTTTCCAAATAAGGTCACATTTTGAGGTCCTGGGTTGACATGAATTTTTGTAAGACAATATTCAACCCACTGTATGTATATAACATACGTATTAAAAGATTGGATGTCTTCATGAACGGTATCTCAGGGAGGGTATATAGATGATTAAAAGATTTTTTTTTCTGCATTTAAAATAGCTTATGTACTGGAGTTGCATTCATATAGAGATTAAGTTCTAAATTGAGGTATGAGGTGAACATTATTTGTAATCAAAAATTACTCCCCCTCCACTTTTCCCTCCTACAGCTCCAAATATACAGAATACATCATTTCATAGTGTATGTTTTCTCAAAAACATCCAACACACCCAATTCTTCCTCCAGTAGTGGACCATGGTAGCGATCCTTCGAGTGAACACCAGGTGAAGCAGCTGGCTTGTGTTTATTTTACAAAAAAGAGAAAAGGTCTAAAATATGACAGTAGAGTTGAATGTGTTCAAGTTAAATGAGTATATGATGAGACTCCAGTGTTTCACTTTTGTAATTTGAGGAAAACAAGTTTCTTTCATATTTACAAAGAACATAATAAATAATAGTGATGAATTAGGAAAGACTCTTAAGACCAAGGGGAAAACATCATTACTGATCTCCAAAAGGGACTTCTTTAAGAGGTTAGGTATATCTCTGTATCTTTCTGAATTTTTTTAAAGGTCCAGGGTAAGAAAACTTAAGGAAACAATGATACTGTGGATATAATTATAGCCAATTTCTGTCTTTTAATTCTTCCAATGCATACTTTCCTTTTAAAGATTGATGACTATGGTTTCTTTCATAACTGGAGTAAGATAAATTATATATAAAAATAAAAAAGTATTGTCATGTACAGAGGCTGACATCATGGGTAGTCAAAGAATATGTTTAATAAAAAATAATTAAACTTCCATTTGCTCTATAGAACATCATAGAAAGTAATTTAATAAATTACAAATGACTTTTTAAGACGTTTGCTCAACTACAGAAAGCAAATTCAGACTACACAAAACACAACTGGTAAATATTGCAAATGTCCAAAAGAAAAATTGGACTAAGACTTGAATCATGAAACCTGAAACAAGGGCTATAAATACAAGGCAATAACAGCTATAATTCTTTTAGTAACTACCAACACATACTTGGATATCCTTTCAACTGCAACTTTAGTATTATGTAATTCTACTGATTTTTTTTTTTGTCTTCTTATAACCCTTAACTTTACACAACCATGTTTGCATGTGTTTTTTTTTTAAGCTGATGGCTGGACAACTTTTTCCCAGTCAGTACTAGATAGAAGTATCTTGAAACCCAAGAGAATGTTTAAGGTTAATATTAGCTTTAATGCTTAGAAAACTGCAATTGCCTTATTACATAGAAAGAGAATCACTAAGATGTTAACCAAATTCATTTGATCATAATTAGGAAAATACTTCATCTCATAAATTTGATATAAATTAGATTTTAGTGACAAGATCTAGGGCTTCCCACCCCCACCCCCCTTTTATTTCAAATTGGAGACAGAAAGGAGTGAAGATCATGTGGGCAGAACTAGAGGGAGAAGGGAAATACAGATGGTGTTGAAATACTCCACCAGCAAACTAAGTTAACTGTGTTTGAAAAACTTTGGCTATCTCATAGGTGTGTTCTAGTGAAACAAAAGTGCAATACTGCAGAGGGAAGATACTAAGTATGTAATATATCATTTTCATGATGAAGAATTACTACCCACTTCTCCTGGATGGGCATTATAGTGACTATTGCTAAGACATTGCATAAAGGACTATCGATTCAAAGTACTATTTTGGGAAAATACAAAAATTAATACAATCCCAATGGAACTTTTGTAATTTTGTAAATACATATAACACTGTCTCTCTCTAATAAGGGGTTAGTTATTTTACATACAGAAACATAATTTACTGGTAAAGATCTCGGAAAATCCAATATAATTGCTTAATTCATGACAAAGCAACAGAGTTCTATCAAAACATACTGAAAGTTATTTTTTCTGTGGGAGAGAAGTGAGGTACTTTTCCCTCCTAAATGTATCCCCTAGCAAACTTGATCACTGACTTATTCAAGTACCAGAAAAACACTAATGCTTATCTCTCCTTAGGATGTAAATGCTATTTTATGTCCAATTCAGTTCTAATTGTTTTAAATGTATATGAAGGTGAACCTGGACCTCTACCTTGTCAGAATAATAGCAACTTTAGCAGGAGAAATTGTATCACAAATCAATTAGTAGACAAGTTTTACATGGTAAAGGGTTCTAAGAAATTGATCAGAAGCCTTGGGCTTCATTTTTTTGTGGTTTACAGGTATAATGTATATATTTTTGAGATTATTCAAAGTGCATTTTCAAAATGGGCAACTCAGTATATTTAATATAAACTGATAACCCAACACTGATTCTGGGCAACATTTAGTCTGCTTACACCTAAAAACTCAAAATGAATTGAGACTATCTGCATATTACTTTACCATTATTATCTGTTAATTTTGGAATATTTCCATGACATAAAACACAAATAGAAATCTACACAAATAAAGCAAACAAACAATTTCTTTTACATGAAGTATGCTGTGTTGAAAGTTCTTTTCAGTGGCATTTCATGAGTTTGCCTTTTCTGAACCCTGGAAAACAGACATTACTCATCTGAGACATAATTATTTCTAATAGGAGGCCAAACTTTGAAAAGTTAAAACTAAGTATGTCTGGAGGGTGCCAAAGTCACATGACACAGGATTTTTGTGACTTAATTTTACTGACTTTAGAGTTAAGCTCAGCAAAAAGCAAGTCATATTTCTTGCCAGATTAACATGATATATAGGATGTATTTAAAAAACCCCTGAAAACAAGTATAGAATTAGAAACGAATGTAAACTTCCTAAACTAACTCAGCTGAGGTAACAGGTAGCCAGTTAAATTGGCTGATTGGGAAACTTATTTCTTCTTTAAAACACACTTGTACCTGAATTGGAAACATCAGCAGTGCATCACAACACTAGAGCATTTTCATGTAATTAAAGCAATGGATGGTGATGTAGATTCTACAGCTTTCATGACATTCATTAGCTGCCCAAATTATTGCTGAGTTTTGATCTGTAAATTATAGGTGTCAAGGAGGCTGTAAAACTATATTCAAATTAAATCAGTAATATGCATAAAGTATTCTGTGTTCACTGCAAATATATTAAATATACAACTCTTATTGAGCATAATTTTCATAAAATTAAACCCCAACAAAATTATAATGCCTTTTGTTGTAATTTTACACCTTTATGTATCTGATAGTACATACGAGTTCAGAAACTTATGAATCTTAAGAAATACTACATGCAAAATGTCTCTGAAAGCAGTTTGTACTTCTAAACAAATAACTGAAATGTTCTGTCAGTAAGTTATTGATGCACTCAACACTGGGATATTTACAATTAATAATTAAAGAAAAAAAATCCAAAACCAGTTCATAATTTAAGTGCAGTCTGGGAATCAGTCTTCATTACTAGAATCTGAATCCTCGGACGATGATGCTGTACTATCAGATCCAGATGAAGCATCGGCTTTCTCTGAACCCTCATCTGTGCTGTTTTCATTGAGAGGACTTGGTTCAGTTCCCCCTTTGTCTTCCTGATCTCTAACTCTGGAATCTTCTTCCTTTACTTCTACAGACTTAGATGAGCCTAAGTCACTGTTTTTGTTTTTCTGTACATCAAAAGTATTGGACTGGGACAAAGTTGGAATATGAAGATTAAGGCCTGGAGTGAGAAGCATCCCTGGATAAAGTATATTAGATAGTAATAGTGGGTTAAGAGCTAACGGGTTGGCAGCTGCAGCTGTATTTAATGCAGCAGTAGAGGATGTTGAAGGAGAACTTGACACAGAGTTTTCTCCACCATTTTCTGAATTTTGGCTCTCTGTCCTTTCTTTTTTTCCTTCTAGCTCCTTAGAGTCATTTCCCTTTTTTTCTTCTGTTCCAGATTCTGTAGGCTTTGTCAGGAGTCCCCCCATGCCCAACAGATTTGGCAATCCTGTCATTCCTGACAGCAGCATGGGGAACATGGCGGCCACGTTTTTAGCTTCTCCTCCAGAAGAAAGGCCGGCAGGCATTCCCATCAGCCCTGCGGTTACTTGCAGCGACTGCAGGTTTTGTAGGTTTTGTTGTAAGGCCTGAAGAGTTGGGAGGTCCACACCTGGAAGTAATCCATTGGCTAACAAAGGATTGCCTGAAATACTGGTGGCAGTTGCAGCTGCTGCTGCTGCTGTGGCCTTCGCAATTCCACTTTTAGGCCGTCTCCCTCGCCTGCTTACTTCCTCTCTCACAACGGGACCAGTGAGAATACGTTCATACATGCTTTCTGGAAGAAATCCCTAAAAGAAAAAATCCATCAATAACAGCCATTTTAAAATCAATAGCTATTAACTTGCGATACAAATAAGCTATTAAAATAGGCAATTACTCATAAACTTGTTCTGTATTGATAAAACATAACCAGTCATGACAGAGATAATCTGATTTTGTCATATTGTAAGAAGTGGCTTGAAACGCTCTTCCACTTCTCATTTTATCATGAGAGAAGAAAGCGGCCTCTGGCCCTCTTTAAAAATGTGAGGCATAAGTCTGTAGAACAGTTCTGGAAAACAGAAGATCCAAAAAGACTTTTTTTCATGAGGGCTGCCCTCACCAATTGCTCTAAAAGACTAAAGAAGTACCCCTTTTCTAATCTGGAAGACCAATAAGGAAATAAGTAAGTAAAGGTTAAAATGAGATGCTTCATATGACTCTTGACTATCACATTGGGAATAAAGGAGACAAAGCCAAGCTGAAAAAGATACTCAACAAGGGGAAAAAAATCACTTGGCTCAGAATAGCAATAGCACCTGTAGACCGGGAAGCACCTAGTCCACGACAATGAAGAGCAACCTATGATATTTCCTTGTAATTCTCCTATAATTTTCTGGGGCTCAAAACTTCAGAAGTTATTAAAAAAAAGAAAAGAAAATAAAAAAGAAAGAAAGAGAAAGAAAGAAAGAAGGAAAGAAAGAAGGAAAGAAAGAAGGAAAGAAGGAAAAGAAAGAAGAAAGAAAGAAAGAAAGAAGGAAAGAAAGAAAGAAAGAAAGGAAGGAAGGAAGGAAGGAAGGAAGGAAGGAAGGAAGGAAGGGAAAAAGAAAAAAAACTCCTAGAAGTTTTAGGAGTTTAGAACCTCTAGACCACCACTGTCCAAAAGAAATAATGTAAGCCGTATATAATATAATTTAAAATTTTCTAGTAGCCACAATAAAAAGGTAAAGTAGAAATATATGACATGAATTTTAGCAATATAGTCTATGAAAATTATTGAGCTATTTTATATTCTTTTTTCTAAACTACATCTTCAAAATCCAAAATCAGTATTTCACACTTACAACGCAGCCTAATTCAGACTAGCCACATTTCAAGTGCTCAATAGCCACATGTGTCTGATGGCTACTGTTTGTGACAATGAAGCTCTAGACAGTAGTTTAAAAGACTCTCATGGGACTATTTTTAAATTTTGTTCTGAACTGATCAACTTATTTGTTCTCCTTACAAAAGCATAAGGGTTCACTGCAGAAAACATGACAACAACAACAAAAAAAAAACCAAAGAAAAAAATCATCCACAGTTTCGCTGTTCAGAGATAACCATTGCTAACGTTTCAGGATGTGTGCTTCCATTTCCCCTTGTGCATACATACAGGTTTTTCCAATTCTTCACAATTCCCTTTCTAAAATTAAAAAAAAAATCATACTGAATGTGGGTTTATTGCCTGTCTTTTTCATTTGGACACCTGCAGACATAAGGGCTATTATTTACTTAGCATTTACCACAGGGTTAGGCTTTGCTACTCCAAGAACTTAACTACTACCTCATTTAATGATACTGTGAACTTGCTTCTCCCTTGTCTTCAGAGGTTCTTCTAAGATACAATTTTTTAAAATAGTTGCATAGT
Organism: Vicugna pacos; assembly: GCF_048564905.1. NCBI lineage: Eukaryota > Metazoa > Chordata > Mammalia > Artiodactyla > Camelidae > Vicugna > Vicugna pacos. The sequence goes on along the minus strand of NC_132995.1, from coordinate 30,050,347 downwards.
TTTCCAATATACTGATGGACCATTAGTATATTCCCAATTTTTTATTACTCTACTATGATGAATAACCTTATATACATAGCTTTCCCCCATATTCGTTGTGGCATTGCTCAAATAGTATCTTAGAAGTTAAACACAGATCAGTAACATACTGATTCTGCATTCTACCTCAACAAGCATCTGAGAAATTTGTAGCGTATTCTGCAAAATAAAAATTATGAACTTAAAAACACTGTCACATGTTTGTGAAATATTTTGTTAATTCTTAACTTAAAATTTAATCTAAGATATCTTTAAATGGCATCTAATTTTTAAAATGATGTATGAATTAATATTTATGAAATACTCACAGACTGCTTAACAACATCTCCCCATTCAGGAGCTACTCCATATTCTGAATTTTCTTTCAGGAATCGACATAAATCCTTCAAAGGGGGAGCAAATGCACCTCCAACCTATAAATGAAAAACCAATTCTTAGACACTTAAAAGTACTATTAACCATGGAGGTATTTCTTGGTTTTATTATCTGCTGTACAGAGTTTATTTCTTTAAAATACCCTTATTCTGTGAACCACCTCTGACAATCTTTATTACATTAAAAAAGACTACCACAACCCATAAGAACTACTAATATACTATATAAACATGTGCTAATGTAAATTTTAAATGTTTTAAGAAGGGTTGCTGGAGTAAAATAACTACAATTTACTGTGCGATTACTATGCAGGATAGGCAGTGTAGCCTTGTTAAGAGTATACCCTTTGGAGTCAGACTTACCAACTACATGAACTCAGGCAAATCAGTAAATCTCTCTGGACCTCAGTTTTATCATCTGCAAAATGGGGATAACAGTAATACCTCCCTCATAGGGTTTTATGAAGATAAAATAATTCAAGTACTTTAGCATAGAGTCTGGCACATAATAAATAAAAGTATTACTATTATATGCCAAGTCTTATGCTATAGACTTTAAGTATGTAATTTATTTTAGTACTCACTACATCCTTTTGAAATATATTATTTCTGCTTTTCAAATGAAGGAACTAAGCCTCAGAGAAGTTATAAAAGTTGCCCAAAACTAGCTAGTAAGTGTTATGGCTTTCAAACTCAGGTCTCAAAAACCCATGGTGCTTATCTATTATGTAAACTGATACCCTAAAAGTATGATAATACTTTTTTTGGAGGGTAGAAAGAGTTTTTATTCTCCTGCTACCGCCTAGTCTGACTGTGTGGAAGGATACTTCAGCCATCTGTTTTTAGATGCTCAAGAAAACTTCTGCATGAAGTGAAGCATACTGGGTCCCATTGAAAGTCTTGCTTAGGAAGATGCCAGGTCGTTCTGATTAATGCATTTTTACAGCTAAGTGGAAGGGCTGAATCAGAAGTATGTTGTTGCCAGCATTGTGCAGGGAGGTGGAAAGCTGAGCTGCAAGAACAGCCCAGTTCTCTGGAAAAAGCACTCTCAACAGGTTACATATCCTTTTAAATGATTTAACTTTAAATGATCTGGACCTGCCAATTTAACGTTCCTTTAGAATTTAAAGAAATTTCTTGAATAATTCCTTCTTCTACACCTTTATGAATAAATACATACTGTATCTTGTTAGGATATAGACAGGATTTAATATGGACAGTTACATCTACAGGTATTCTCATCTAGTATTTCCTTTAGTCTTTTCTTAGCCTCTCAAGTTTCTATTGCCATCTCTTTTTTATTATCCCCTTCTTTAAGCTCCAATTTAAATTGGAGGCTCTCTGTGTGGTTTACAGAGGTTCAGCAGGCATATTCTTTTCCTTAGTAACTCATCAGTCCTCAAGCCTGTACTCTAGAAACTCAGAACAATAAAGAACTCTACAAACTAAGGGAAATGAACAGACCTTTTATCAGGTTAAAACAATTGAAAATAAAATTTAGAGTGTTTAATATTAAACTTTACAAGTAAAAATGAAAAACTGTTTCATTTCATTAAAACTAAGACAAATGCTAATTTTTGTTATAAGATGAAGTGGAGTACAAAGATTTTTAAGAAAATCTATGCAAGCACAAAATTAAGTAAAATGTGACTAATATGTCATTATTCTTGCCCAAATACATTTATGACATCACTTTAATGCACTAACAAAAGATGAATCAGTTATCTCTACAAAATTGGGGAAAAAATTAGTATCAATTTTAATGAGTTAATGCATACAGTAATATTAAGATAATTGTTATTATTAAAATAGTTTTCTTCCAATTTCAGTATTTCTTCTGAGGAGTTCAAATGATTTTATGTATTTTTATACTAGCAGTGAGGTCATTTAACATAGAGCAAAGCAGAACTAGGGAATTAACATGACCTAGGGTAATCTAATTTGTGAGTGAAGGAACTCAATGAGAAAGTTGCTATTCTTACTCTGAGGCCATTTTTAATTTCTTATTTATTTTGTTGCTTGCTCATCAGAATTAAAAAAACAGAATAAAAATGTCAAAGCTATAAACTTACAAAAGGGTACCACAAGTGTTCTACCATTTACTTTGTGAGGTAAAAGAGACATACCAATCCAAATATAAAACAGAAACAATTTGGGGAAACAAACATTTGGTTCAGATTTAAGACTTCGGAAAAACCTGACTAACCGTTCACGAATCAACAAAGCAAAAAGATACAGAGAGGGGGGTATAGCTCAGCGGTAGAGCACATGCTTAGCATGTATGAGGTCCTGGGTTCAATCCCCAGTACCTCCATTAAAAAAAAGAAAACTAAAACCTAATAATAAATAAATCAATGGACCTAATGACCTCCTTCTCACAAAAATAATTATATAATTTTTTAAAAAAGGAAGAAAAAGAGAGAAGATAGCACAGGGGTTCCCATTAGTCTATAAGGTACCTTTGTTTAAGACATTTTATTTCCATCTATCCGAAATTATGTATGCCGATTTTGACAGAACACTTTATGGCCAAATGATAGAAAATTACATGATAAACAGATAAATCTATGATGGATATGATGAGAATAGTATCCCCTTTCAACAGGGTTTCTCAACCTTTGCACTACAGACATTTTGGATTGGTGGTGTGAGGGTTGTCCTGGGTGCTGAAAGGAGAGTTCAGCAGCATTCCAGGCCTCTACCCACGAGATGCCAATAGCATCCTTCCCCTGTTCAGCACCTCCCCAACACCCACCTCCCCACTCCAGAGTTGTGACTACCCAGTATGTCTCCAGACATTGCCAAATGTCCCCTGGAAGACAAAGTTGCCCCCTCTTAAGAATCACTGCTTAAGAATCACTCAGATATAGTGCCCCTGTGCAGTGCTACTGCTTATGCACAGATGTGTAAAGTGACTGTGTATTTCATTCAACAGCTTAGCCAAAAAATTGGGATTTGAAATTAGACTGTATAAAATTGTAGTCCATGTCTTTTCCCACAAATCTACCAGATTTAACCCATTTCCAGGTCTGCTAGGAAATACTGCATAATGAAATAGTGTTCTAGAGATCTCAAATGGTGAATCAACACGAAAAATAAACAACAAATATATAAACACCTTTCTGGCATTTCTTCTGTTAATCAGCTGAACACGTTCTTCCCCAGTGAGACTATTAACATCTAGTTTATTGGGATTTCTGCAACGATGCCTTTTTTGTTTGGGTCTCCCCTCATGGAGCTGCATTCGCTAAAATATATAGACAAGAAAATAGTTTTATAATCTTTAACTGTATAAACAGTACAAATAAGCTGATCTATGTAATTTAGTCCTATAAAATTGAAGATATATGTACTATATAAGATATATATTATATAATACAGTTGAGCCTGGAACTACATGGGTTTGAACTGTACAAGTCCACTTACATGTGGATTTTTTTTTCAACAAATACACACTACAGTACTATATGATCCATGGTTGGTTGAATCTGAGGAAGTGGAACCGAGGACATGGAGGGCCAACTGTAAAGTTACACTCAAATTTTCAGCTGTGGGGGGGAGGTGTGCATCTACACCTCTAACCCCTACATTGTTCAAGGGTCAACTGTTTACTATATATTGAAGATACAGATCTTATATATACTATATCACATACCTTCAATATATAACATATATATATAATATTGAAGAATTTACCCTTTAGTTATACTTCAAAAACATTTAAATATTTTTACATGTAACAATAAAAATGTTGAATAAGACTTCTTAGTGTTGCATAAATCTTTTCCTCAAATTACATATTTAAACAATTATTCGAGGCCATCATAATGATCAATATTATTCTCTATGAAAGTAGGCTCCTGAAATGAGGAGGACATTGCTAATTCTTTCCCTAAATGCCCTCAAAGATCACTGTATTCCCAGAGTGTTACTTGAAGAAGTTACCAATAATGGTGGAGCAGTTTCCTCTTTATGTTTTCTCCTGATGAATTGCACCTGAAACATCAGATTTTCTCAGTGCTTGGACACTGTTTTTGTGCTAGTGGCTTTCATTTCTCATCTCACTAATGGACTTTCTTATCTCTTCTCACTTAATCCTCACGAAGCTCAAAGATGTTATGCTTATTTTACAAATGGGAATCAAGGCTCACAGAGGCTATCTTCCTCAAGGTCATGCAGCTAACAAGTGGCAATTTGTGGCAATAAAAACTCTTTCCATCATTCCATGCTGCTCACCTCTGTTAACAACTGTTAACAAAGCAGGGCTTGATGTTTGCAGTCATTTCCAAGCAATTAGAAATTCTAAGAGACTAAAACTCAAACTCTTCAGCATGGCATACCAGTCCCATCACAGGCTGGATAGAATTCACATTTTCTATCCAATTACTATTATTCCACTTGCTCCCTCACATAATCTGGAATATCAGACGAGTCACTGTTTTATGAACATACCCTGAAGTCCTATCCTGTTTCAGCTCTCTTCATAATTGTTCTATAATGCCTAGAATATCCTCCTCCTGTGTGAACCTAGTCAAATGCCTACTTATTATTTTATCACTCACCAGTCATATGTCAGCTCTGTTTTCTTTCTACCATTCTCCAGATACTTTACTCTGCCTGGGCAGAGAAGTTACTCTTTTATCTGCTTCCATGGCACTTTATATGTACCACTGGTATAGTATATATACCATGTTATAATTATTTAGTTGTAGAGACACCAGATTAGAGTGTCAGATCCAAGACACCATTAATGTAAAGTGTCCTTGGGAAATCATACCAATCATTACCTTGTATTCTTTACTGCAACAAATGCTGCTTGTAAAAATGCTTTAAAATCTTACAACAGTATGATAAAAGGTTTATTTGCAGTGAAAATAATGAATGGCTATGAGCTAAAAAAAAAATAAAGATTTGCAGTGGTAAGAGAAAGGTATGAGAATCCTCAGAGACTATAGTTAATTGCCTTGAGGGCAAGAACTTTATACTACTCACTGTTTTATCCTAAGTCCCTCAAAATCATAACTAGCACACAGTAGTCACTCAATAAAAATTTGCTGACTGAATAAATGATGTTATTTTCTAATATGTTAAGTAGTTACAGGGATGCACTATTTACTTAAAATTTCAGTGTTTCTATTTCTTTATCAATAAAGTTTTAATAATGCCATTCTGATAAAGTTGGAGGGTGTTTAATGAGATAATGCATGCTAAGTGCTAAATATAATGCCAGACACACAGCTAAGTCTCAATAAATGTTTACTATGATTATTTTTTATTATTTTAAAATTAACTTCTTGAGGGAAAGGACTGGAAGTTGTATGCCTTTACAAACTTCACTGGGTCCAACTTAGTACTCTGTATATGAGAAGTGATTTTTATTATCTAAACACTTGTTGAATGTGGAATGGAAAAATGAAAAATTACATTGTATAGTATCATGGGAAAGATGGTCATTTTTTCCCTACTAATTTTCCTAAATCTTGGGCAGAACACATATTTAGCGTAAGTGGGTGAGAATTTATGCTTCATCATTATAGGTTTGATAACTAACAGAAACAAAATATACCAAGATCTGTAAGGTATCACCTACAGGAATAAAAGCTCCTAAATCTTCCACATAACCTGGGTGCTCCTTAAGCCATTTTTCCAAATCCTTTCTCTTCGGTGCATCATCGCCTGCAAGTCTTGTCCCATCTTTAAGATTAATAACTGGAACTGGACTTTCTGTATCAGGAATTCCTTGAGGTTGACTATAGGACAGTGTTGGATTTATCCCTGCAGAAATCTGTGAGGTGGTTAAGCCTAAAGTAACCTGTAGAAAAACATCAAATGAAAATCTTATTTCTGTACGTCATCAGAATTCTGACTTTGGTCCACTGAAGGAATTCTTCTTGAAGAGAAAAAAAAAAAGTTGTTCAAAATTCTGCTAAATCTTTCAAGTTTAAAATATTCATGAATCTTCGCCAGTGTGGACTGCTGAGATACAATCTAAAACTATACAGCGTACTCCTAATGTCCTAGTTATCTTTATTTATTCCATAAAACATTCACAAAACAGCAACATGTGAATTTACTAGGATTGAATTTTGGACTCAAGGGTCAATAGTTATTAAACATTACTTTACTTACATTATTAGGTGGTTTATTTCTGTTAAAAAAGAGGATGTCAACACCTTCTACATTCTTCCTCCTTCCCCGCCTTTTTTTGACTATAGGCTGGTTGTCTAATATAACTCCATTGGCACCAAGGGTTGATTGAATGGGAGTACCTAACAAATTAAAAAAGCAAAAGAGTGATACAAATCTAGTTCTTAAATTAAAAGTAATCATTTTCTGAATATATAGATATTTTAGTTATTTTCCATATCCTAAACCAAGCAATTCTTGAATTAAAAATACTGCCCCATTTCTCATTCAAAAACTGGAAGAATTGTTATCTAGGCCTCTTTCAAGTTTTGATTTGTCTCCTCAATATTATCCCCTTGATATTCATACATCTCTTCTTCCTTCCCCCTTTATAGGAAGAACCATGCCTTTCTTATGTACAAGACAAACCTGTCCCCTTTATTTGAATCCATTAATTCCTACTATTTCTAAAAGCTTGTTTTATCATCTATCATTGTTTTTTTGTGCCAAAATATCTCATTCTACATTAGATTCTTCTTAACTTAAAAACATGGCCCAACTCAAAAAATAAACCTCTTTCAGCTTTTTCATAACCTTCAAAACTTCTGAAAAGTCGGTCCCTACTGCACTCCTTCCTCACGATGAACTCAGTCCTCAATTTCCAATAGTCTATCCTGTACTAGCCTACTTAGGGTATTTTCTTTATGATCACTACTGTTTCTTGCCAAATTAAACTGACCTTTTTCACTCCTCATTTCAGTAGGCACTCAATAAAAAATGTATGTTTTAAGAGGTATGAATGAAACAGTTTCATGCATACAGTCATCCCTCTCATAAATATATATTTATCAAACAGCTATGTACAAGCACTATGATGACTCAGAGATGAATAAGATACAGTTCCTGTCTTTAAAGAGTACATAAATCTAGAGTACTCTTATAAAAGAAAATATTATTAAGACTGAGATGTTTGCTTAAAATGATTCACAGTTTGTAGCAAGAAATACATTTTCAACCATTCAAGGAGAATTTTTTGAGCAAGTGCTGTGTATCCCTGAAAGACATTTCCTTTTGCCTGGCTGTGGAACCTTATGGAAGTCATTCTCCTCAAATCTCAGTTTCAAAAAGTACCTTAATTCATATGGTAAAGAATAACTAAATGATTAAAAACCATTTTTGCATATGAAAGCACTTACGAATGACATAACATTACATAAAAAGCTTTCATTATTTCATTATAATCAGATTAACAAAATATTATAAATATGATTTAAAAATACTTTCACTATAGTTTAACTGTAATAACAGAGTAAGTTTCCTAAAGTACTACTTTTAAAAGTACTATTCTGTTTCATAAGAACTTCACATGGCTTCCTATTCAAGTATGAATGAAATGCCTTACATCAACCTCATGCCTGCATGACTAAGAACTCCAATTCCTGTCCCAGCTCAAATTTTGATGTTGTCCATAATTTAGATTCACCCTTCCTAAGTAGGCTCTGATTTTATTCACATATCTGTCTAGTAACAATTTACACAGTAGCTAGGTCAGTCTTATCCCAAAACCATATTATTTTCCTGACATCAAGTCTCTGGTTCATGCTACTCCCTGATTCTCTCTCAATGTCATTTCCAGAAAGATCATTATTTAATTTTCCTCTTATAAATTCTGTTCAGTTCTGCCTCTTCCGCAGGACTCTGCCTAAGTCTCTAGACTGCAGTCACTTCTCTTCCAAAAGTTATTAACTATAATGCTCTTTGTCACAAGACATATCTTGTTTCTAATGCATTATCTAATATTTTAACATGTAGTTCTAGTCTACCAAGCTACAGAAAGGCAGAGACTGTCTTATGTTTCTTTTACTTTCCCTTTACTGTTATCTCAGTGCTATGTTAAGTTACTTAATGTAACTAACTGTCTATGAAAAAACATCCGTATACGCACCAAAGCATACATTTATAAACAAAACCTATTTGGCTATTTTATTATAAACATGATCTATTTGGACAACTATATACTACCTGGACTTCTTTTTTAATTTAAAACAACAAAACAACAACAAAATACCCAGCTACCCAGACTTATTTCTGAAAGTGATTTTTATAAACATTACTGATTTTTTAAAGCTAGAATTCAAAATGGAAAATTTAACCTACCCTACTCTATAAAGTCTATGTTGTCTTTATCTTAGATGTAATTATAACAATATTAAAAATAGCTTCTTTCTACTAAGTGCCTACTAGGTGACAGACACTGAATTAAGGTTTTATAAATGTTTTCTTGAATTACCAAAAACAAAACAAGCAAAGGTATTAAGCCCACTTTATTTTTTGGAGGGGGGAGTTAGGATTGATTGATTGACTGACTGACTGTTAATGGAGGTACTGGGGATTGAACCTAGGACCTTGTACATGCTAAGCACGTGCTCTACCACTGAGCTATATCCTCCCAGCTAAGCCCACTTTATAAATGCGATCAGAAACATAACATCACTGGCCCAATGTCACAACAGCTAGTAAGTGACAGACTTCAACTCCAGGCTGTCTGGCTCTACCATCCTTTGTTTACTATTCCAGGTGGTTTCTGGAATAGGCTCTTTAGTTTTGTTCTCTTGTTATAATTTATACTATTTTACTGTCTTTCATTAATTAATTTACATTATATGATGTATCTTTTACTCAAAGTTTTTAAATAAAATTCAGGGGGTACCCACATAAACATAAAAAGGGCTTAGGCTTTGGAATATGAGGAACTAGAATAGAATTTGTTCAGCATCAACCTCTAAAACTTAATTTTAACATCTCGTTAGCATCTAAGTATGTGCCAAGTTCCATACTGGCCATTTTACATACATTATCTAATCCACTTAACAATGCTACCTCTTCCCTGACCCCAATCCTTCATTTCACAAACAAAAAAGTAAGGTTCTAAAATGTCGACAGACTTCCTAAGAGTCAATGTACGAAGACAGTGCTAGATTTCCCATTTGCAATTATTAAGATAGATGAGATATAATGCATAGATAATCCTTATGTAGTTTTAATGTTTGAGACTTTTTGGTATTTTGTATAGCTGCAAATTATTGTTACAATTACTGTTGATACTATTAAAACAGTATTATTTACCAAATAATTACTTATAGTCAAAGGCTGTACAATCTTCAGATGCAATAGCAATAAAATGTTCAGATAAAAAAAGTATCAAACCCATTTTATAGTGGATTACCGAGGTACATGCAGCAGTAGTGTTAAACCCCACTTAGGCTGGGCAAAAACCTGGCAGCTTATCTTCCCCACCTATTCCTATTTTCTCATAAGAAAAAAAAGAGGGCTCCTTAATACAACACTGTCATTGTAAAGTGCAACTTGGTGGATTTATACTTCAGTAAGAAAAGTATGGCTCATTTATACATGTCTAGAAGTCCATTAATTGGAGAATTCCACTGAATGGTTAAAAAAATCCATAAAAGACCAAAGTAAGGCTGAAGACTCTAATTTATAATTTAATTATAATTTATAATTAAAATGTGGTAATAGCAGCAACTGGAAACAGTGATCAATTTAACACCTATAATAAAGCATTATTTCCCTCAATTTTAGGAATGTCAGACACTATGCCCACACACAGAGGTCTCAAAATGTTTACAAGTGCTGTATGGCAACTGGATTTAATAGAACACTGAAATAGAGTCCTCAGCCTTATGTATATGAGAGGTATAAAGGAAACTCCAGTCATTCATCTACTTCACTTGAGAATTTGCATTTTTTAAGATTAATAGGTTGTGCCACATATTTTAACACTCAGTCGCTCTTAAGTAAAACTCTCAATTATTGGCAGCATACTTTAAGAGGGACATGAACAAATTAAAGTACAATTAGATCAACATAAACAAAACAAAACAACTTCTTATGGATGAATTCCTCAGTGCCTACAGAGCACACAACACATGACATCAATTCAGTATTTAATACTTCTTGATTCAAATTTTGTCAAAATGTTAGAACAATATATAGTCCCAAGGGGAGATAGGATAATTGTTTTCAAAAGATGAGATTATCATGCAGACATACGAATAGGTTAATTTTGTGCTGCCTTTAAAGATAGATAATCATTGAGAAGTACCAATTGGGGGCAAAATTTGCTTCTAAATAAGAAGGAATTTCATGATAATTAGTGTTTCCAATAGTAAGAGGTTTTTTTTTTTTAAAGTAGTAACAATCTTGTTTTTGAAAGTATCCCATGAGAAAGCAAAAGAGGACTTGTAAATGATGGAATATTTCACGTTGAGACAATGGTCACTAGCATATTCACCTGATACTGGCATGGATTTTGGAAAACTGGCGAGGCTGGTCTCTGACGCACCTTGAAGCTCTCGGAGTCGAGTGAGGTACTGCTGTTGCCCCAGGGCTCCATCCTCACTGTCCAATGGCCTTCTCTGAGCAAGCCCTTGCTTCTGAAATGTCAACTTCAAACCACCTTCCTGTTAAATAAACACCATTATTAAGAAAGAAACAATTAAAAAAAAAATCTCATTGCAGTATATCAAGAGAAATTTCTTACTTAGAAAAAGTGAGGTTAAAAACCCTGGAACATTAATCAAGTTCTCTTCTTATTCATAAATCAATTGGAGAAAAACATTTAATCAATTTTTATAATGAATATTAAATATTAAAATTTCTATCTTAAATGAAAAAAAAAAATCCAGGTACTATATACACTTTTCTGAGCAAAACAAAGCTTTTCATGTCACTAGTACATTGTAACCCTTTCAAGCTTTGGACATATGTCTCTGTGTACATTATTCACATGACATTTTAGAGGACATTATCCATGTTTTAGACACTGAGTAATCAATTTACCTTCAAAAATCATACTGAAAAACGAAATGTTACTGACAATAGCGCATGCTAAATGTTTAAAACAGAAAGTATACTGACATACCATTTGAGTATTATATAAAAGAACCAAAACAATAAGAAACTGTCAGACTGTTTAAGAAAGCATCTTGATCAGCAGAAGGACTATTTTCAGAAGTACAGGTAGAGAAAACATATTTAATGATGATCCCTCTGTTTAAGAAAGCATCTTGATCAGCAGAAGGACTATTTTCAGAAGTACAGGTAGAGAAAACATATTTAATGATGATCCCTCTAGTAGAATATTCAAGTTTAACAACCTGGATATCAAAAAGAAAACAATCCAAATACCAGAAAACAAGTGTGTGAAGGAAGTAAGAGTAAGAGCAGGCAGCCATTTGCAGGAAAAGCATGCTGCACACCGCAATCGCAATCAGGTCCTAGGGCAATAAAAATAAACATACGTCTTTGATTTTCACTGTAAACTCCTTTTCTCGTACATGCTTCTTCACCTTTGACATCTGTGCTGACTGATCATGTTCTTCTTTAACACCAGCACCTGGAGGAGTGGGAACGCTGGGCTCGCTGTATTCTGAAGCTGCACCAGAGCTGTCCAGCAGTTTTGTGGTATAGAAAGAAGCCACTGTATTGGCATCGTAACTTCTTCTAGCTGAAGGCCACTTCCCTTTCAGAACTGTTTGACAAATACTGTCCAACCGGTTGATCATCACACGATCCTGGGAAAGTATGAACAACAAAGGGTAATTTTAGTAATTAAGCCAGAATTTTGGGGATTTAACACCATTTGTGTATTTGGTATGCATACATATTCTCATGTTCATATTACAACTCCATACAAATTCCCATTTGTGAAATTCAAAAATATTATATGATAAAGATATTTTTCTATTCTTTTGTTTTTATAACTGCAAAAGCAATAGAGGTTCATTGTAAAGATTTCAAACAACTCAGAAGAATACTGAAGAGTAGAGAGTTCTCCACTTCATTTCCCAACCTCACTCCTCAAGCCTAAGTACTCTTCTACTAGTCTGGTCACATACTGGAAGAACTGTACTAATACAATCTGAACTTCTACCACTGCATGTACATGTACTTCAAAGAACTTTTTTTTCTAGGTCACAACTGGCTATGGTCAATTTCTTCAAGGAGACTCACTTAAAAGGACTTATAAAAGCACTTGAATATTAACTTGTATGTGAACTTAAGTATTCATTATCTTTTCCTCTAAATAGTCTAAGGTTATGTTGAGAAACACATACATTTAAGGAGACCTAATTTACTTGATAGTAATATTTGATACTTTTAATGCCAATACCAAATGTCATCCTACATTTTATAGTGATCATTTTTTCCCTACATAATATGAATTTCTATCATTAAAGTGATACAGAAAAATACTCAAAAAATGGCCTATTCCAGCAAGAAATTATTCACTTACCTTTGGCCAATACGAAGCTGCCAGCATGTATCCACCTTGCAGGATGTAAGCGGACTCTGGTGTCCCATTGTTCATCTGGAAACTATCCTGGGTCTCATCCTGGGTAGTGCTTAGTGATGCAACACTTTCTTCATCATAGGCTTTCACATGAGGGGCACCTTCTGCTAAGAATAATTATAACTGCTTCAAAAAGATGGCGTAACACAATTTTACATATAATCTTCAAATTTTATATAATTATTCAGATATATTTGAAAATGAAAAGTTAGAAGTAAAAAAAAAATTCACCTAGAATAAAGAACTCATTATTTAAAAAATTAAAACAAAAAAGCATAATAAGTGGCTTTAAGGAGTTTAAAGACAAAGGGTTAAGAAAACATTCCTTTCTGCATGAAAATCTGACCCTTGGTTAATTCTCTAAATTCTGTTTCCCTGGAAATACATAAACTCCTGATTGATAAACTATATCTGGACTGGGAAGACACAAGTACGTAATTCTATAAGGAGGGGACCCTCATAATCGGGCATGCCCCTTGTAACCCAGAAAGTCATGCCTTTGGAGTTTTTCTAGGGGACTCTTGCTCCTGTGGGTACTAGAGTGGCTCCTGTGCCCACCTGATTTTGACTCACTGTCTTGCTCCTGAACTGCTGGACTGCTGGTAGAACATTTGCAGAGAAGGACCACCTAACATTACTCTACTGACAAGCTGTGGTTCCCATCTTAGATCTTTCTGAATAGGGCCAACTAGGGCTTTTGATACTCTTATAAGTCTGACTGGCAGCTGTTACAGAATATAACCTTTATTTGTTCACTGATCAACTTGTTTCAGGAAAAACAAAACACTAAATTTAAGGCAATCACAAAGACATAAAATTGTGGCATAAAGTCTCTAATCCTCTGCCTGACTAACCCAATTGGCACTGTGAATGAATAGAGAGTATGAAACAGTAATCTAGTTGCCTTTTCAACAGCCCTGATCTGAGAAAAATTTGTACACATAAAATTTAAGCTAACAATTTTAAAAATGCTTAAATTATCTGAATCCATTCATTTTCCCTTGGAATGTTGTCTTAAAGAGTAAGCACTTTATGCATATACCTCGCTTTTGGACTTCCTCTTCTTCACTGTCACTTTCTTCTGACGAAGATGAAGAGGATGATGAGGAAGAGGAGGACGAGGATGAGGATGAAGATGATGCTGAAGAACAAGAGGAGGAAGAAGAAGAGCTAGAGCCTGATCGAGAGCGGGAACAAGAGGAGGAGGAAGATGAGGAAGAAGACGATCTGGAAGAACAGGATGATCTCTCAGAATCAGAGTCAGAATCAGAACTAGACTCTGATCCTCTTTTGTGGACTCGCTGTTTCTTAGAAGCTGGGTTTGGAGTTAGAGGCTCTGTTCTGGCTGCAACCATGCGTCTGTCTGTTTCACTTTTTCCACCAGATTTCTGGTCTCCAGGAGCCTGGGATAAAACACCATTCTTTGGACTCACAGGCTCAGACTTTATTAGTGTCCTGGTTTCCTCAGAAGACATAGATTCCTCTTCAGAAGACTGAGGCTCCTCTTTAAGGTTTTCACTTTTAACTTTCATATCCTCTAAAATAATACCTTTAGGATCTAGGAGCCTAGGTAGAGAGGTAAGAGGAGAAGCAGAAAGTGCTACTTGGTATTGCTGTAAAAGTGGGGTAGAAGTCCTCGAATGAGCCATCTTACTTTGACTGTAGTTCCTTTGAGCTGCCATAAATGAGAGTTCAGGGTCACGAAGAATGTGATAGTCTGTTCGGCTCACCCCGTGTTTAGCAGCTCCAATGAGCAAGTCCCTATCATGAGGGCCACATTCCCACCAGACTGGTAAGTCTGGATTCGGATGGCAAAGCTTCAAGCGTTCAAACAGCTGTGGATGTCGGAGGGCCTGTTCCCTTACTTTCCTTAGAAGTTCGATGCGATACAAAGTCCTAGAAGCACGTTCTTCTGTGATTGGCTGGATAAAAATATTTGGATCCACCAATTCTACATTGAAACAAGAGCAGAAACATTATCCTCAAAAATACTTCATTATATATTGAAAACAAATAATGCAACTTCTAAAACATACCTCTACTCAGTATCATTGTATAATTTAACATTTTTAAATGAGAAGAAATGTAAGTTTTAAAAAGAAGTACTACATTGCAAATCAACTATACTTTAATAAAAATATGAAGTGCTAAAAATCATGTTAAAATACAATATATAACATTGGATCTACAGAAAGTTAAGTAAAACATTAAGATTATTTTGGGAGTACGTTTTATAACTAGGAAGTTACTTTTAAGAAATTCCCTAAGAGCTATGTCATACTATTCTGTTTTAATCAAAGAGAAGAACACTCAAGCTCACTTATAAATACAAATGAAAACTGTTAAATAATGCTCCATAAACAAACCTAAGTTCATATATCCTTAACTGCAGGAGGTAACTCAGGGCGTTTCAGTGAACTCACAGGGACACCAAAGGTTTTCTCAAAATTTTAGGTAAATAAACGAACAATTGTTAAACACTATATGAAATTCTAGCCTGAGATAGTTCAGTTTCAACATCAGATCATACTATATTCCTTTTGATGAGGTCATATCTTTGTGAGAGAGATACTGGCAGTTAGGAATTACTCAGAAAAAGACAGAAGCTTGTTGAAATAATGTATACACCACTTGAAGGAGTTCCTAATGGCCAAATTTCGAACAATGTGAACATCAAAATGAATACTGACAGTACTGGATTATAACCTACAGAATAAAAAAAACCCGTGAGTCCATACTAATATGAATAAATAATTAAGCAGACTAGGGAAAAGGAACAGCTCTTCCTTGCAGTAGAATCCATAGTAAAAACTGCTGGAGACAAGATCTACAAAAAATTAACAGGTGAAAGTTTGAGGAGAAAGAATTTGTGTGATCTCAAAGTATCTTCTCAAGATATCTGTTAACTCTAGGGAAACGATAACAATTTTACACTGGAGAAATGCAGCATAAACTACCTAAACCAAACAATTAAGGGCAGCATCATCAGTAATAAGACATACTGACATCATGAATCCCATGATACTACGTTCTGAGAAGGCCACAACATCGTTTCTGTGGTACTCTTGCCAAACATGCATAACCTCAATCCAGTCATGTAAAAACACAAGACAAACCCAAATTGAGGGATTTAATGGTTAAAACTGACTGAAGATATCAAGGTCATTGAAGACAAAAAACCCAAAACCCAAAACAAACAGAAATCCCCCCAAAACCAAAACTGAGACACTGTTACAGATTGGAGGAGGCTAAGGAGAAAGAAAAGCCAAATACAACGTGGGATCCTAGAACAAAAAAGGACATCCGTGTAAAAACTGGTAAGATTTGAACAGATATTTAGTTTAGTTACTGGTACTGTACTAATGTTAATTTCCTGGGTCATGTAAGATTTTAACATTAGGGGAGGAAGAGTGAGAGATACTTTAAGGAAACTCTCTGTATGGGCTTCAAAAACAATGAATTCACCCCAGAACCGTTCCTTAGCTGAGCTTTAGCAGCTCTGATTAGTTGTTTTTGTTTTGTTTTGTTTTGTTTTTTGAAGGCCCTGGTTTTTTTTTCCCTACTGAAACTCTTTAAGACATCTTTTGAGTGGATACCTCATTCCTTGCAAAATGATTTGTGTAAATAAGCCCTCTAACACAGTTCCTATGAGACGGACTAAAAATATAAATTAGTTCTGTTTAACCAAAGCTATCCTTTATCTTCCACCTCCCACAACCATAAATCTAATTCTAAATAAAAACACTTACTATTTTCTCAAAATTCAGTGTGTACCTTTATTTCTCTTTCAATCTCATTTCTTTTGTTTCTTTTTGGGGGGATGGGGGAGGTAATTACATTTATGTATTTATTTTTAATAATTAATTTTAATTGAACCCAAGACCTCGTGCATGCTAAGCACGCACTCTACTATTGAGCTATACACTTCCTCTCCTCCCCTCAGATCTTACTTCAATCACAGAATTAAAGAATAGGGGATCTTTAAGCAGAATTTACTTACAATTCATAAAAATCGGTAACACGTTAAACTAGTATCGAAATAAGAGTTTGAAATTTCTTTTACTAATTTTGCTTTTTTGAATGAAACAAGGAAAAAAAGAAACTTTATACATACCTTCTTTGGAAGGAAGACGACAAACCCTCCGACACATAGACATGAATGCATACAAGTATTTCTCCAGACTGTCATCAGTTTTCTTATGTAGCCTAGCCATAGCTCTAAATTTTGTCCAATCAAACTGGCCTCTGTCAGGATCAAATACCACTCCAAATGTAGATACAACTCTATAAAAGTCAGCTTCTTCTCTTCTTGTCCATCTATTTTGAATCAAATTAAAGAGGAAGCCACATTTGTCACAGAAATAAATATTTATTAATGCTGAATATAATGGCTATAATACAAATTTAAAATATTTCAAGTACCTAACACTTTCAAGGATTAAATCCAGGGTTACTGCCTTGTAAACACGTTTTAAATGCTAGTTGACTCATCTATCCAACTATTTCTTTTCCTTCAGACAGTAATAGTTTTTTGCATATTTACTGTGTGAAAAAAATATGCATGGGATACAAGATTGTGTAAGACATGATGATCCTACCTTCAAGGAAAAGACAAAACATTTCAAACTTATGTACAGTATAAGGTAGTATTGTATAGTGTTACAGAAACCAACAAGTTTAGGAAAGCACAGAAGAAGTAAGGATCGGTTCAAACTTGAGTGATCAAGAAAGGCATCACCGAGTAAGTGGCATTTAATACAGAACAAGGGTAAGATAAGGGAGGGAACTAGAAAAAGAGCACAGAATAAGCAAAATAGGAAGTAACCTACATGTTCAGGGATGATGACTATTCCACAATGAAAAGGAGATGGCTCATATTGGGGACAGACAGAGATAGGCTTGGGGTCAGATTGTGAAAGGCTCTAAATGCCTGAATAAAACCAGCCTCCATTCAGTTGAAAGCTCCTGAAGATACTTTAAGAGGGTAATATCCTTGAGCACCATAGATCTGCAAATAAAGTCTATCTACGGAAACATTTTCCTGGTTAGCAATCAGTTTTTGCTGTGTAAATGAGAAAAAGCGTATGAAAAAGACCCTTGAAAAACCTTAACAGGCCATTTTTATCAGAATGATACATTAAGAAGATTAATGATGATGTAAAAATAGTCAGTCTGGGAAACCAATCAGGTATATGAACCTTGCCCCTGGGTGATAAAAGTAGGAATAAAAACAAAGGATAAATTCAAAGATTACAGAGGGCACAAAAAACACTGACACCCACCTTCAAAGAATTTACAACTTACAAAGATAAGACATGGAAAGGAAAAGATGAATGTCATTACAGTATCTTTTTTAATTTTGAAAATGAGTAGTTTTATTTAGGTAAGTGCTATATGACTGCAGAAAACAGAATACTGTGAGCTAGTCAGGTTGAGAAAAAAACTAATAGAGGATAAGGACGTGCGTCAAACTCTGAAGGAGTAGTGGGGCTAGGTATGGACTAAAGAGCAGGAAGAAGGGTATTCCAGGTGACATGAACAACCTACGGAGGGTACTGAGTCAAGACTAAATGGGACATTCAGGCTGAGGGAAAAGTAGTGAATAAATTTAGTGAATAAAATGAAACGCAAGCTGAAGCCTAAACTGAAGAGGCTCTTGAGTTGCGGCTTAAGAACTTCGACTTTATGCCTACAGTAAATTAGGAGCCACTGAATATCATATAAACTAATACTTTAGGAAAATTATCCAGATCTGCCAGACCGAGGGAAAATAAACATATATGGTAAAGATGGCCACAAATTCTTTGCCACTCTTCCCTCTGAGAGATGCAACCTATTTCCCTTTCCCTTAACTCATGGTTGGCCCTGTGACTTTTTGTGACCAGCAGTAAGTGACAGAAGTGACACTTTGTAACTGCTGAGGCTGGGCCTTAAGAAATCTGCAGCTTCTGCCTTTGCCACTTGGAATGCTCTCCCTTAGAATCTGAGCTCCCATTGGGCAGTCAGCACCAACGGCCAGCCATGTGAGGGAGGCCATTCTCAAACTTCCAGCCATTCTCACACTCCAGCCAGTATCCTGGGAAGCAGAAGAACCACCTGGTCAACCCAAAGAATCATGAGAAAAAAAAAATTGATGCCATTTTATGTCACTTTATTTTGAGGTGGGTTAGATAACTGAAACAGTATATTCACGTAGGTAGTAGTATTTGAAGATTACATCTAGGATAGCTGAAATCTTAAGTTTCAGACTAACTAAATTCTGGTTACAATGAATGTGTTGCAAATGAAACAAAAGAGCAATGACTTATCTTTCAAAAAACACCCAAAGACCCAAATTTAATAAAGAGGCCAGGTTACTGCTAGACTTTCTTATTTTTTTCCATGTATTCTATCCTTTTTAAGAAGCTAAAACTTTCGGGATGAGAGAAGGTTGCCTGTCTTCCTAACAGTCTCTTGCAAGAAGTTCTGCTACTATTCGTTTCCCTTTGACAGCAGAAGTTTTAAGTTTATGCCTCTGTATAAAGCATAGATAAACTTCTTTTCTTAGATTCTTATATTTCATTAATGTCATAATAAAATAGGATACAATGGAATTTATTTCACATAATCTACGCATGTGTTTCACTGGTAATTTAATTCTTGAGTTTGTACCTTCATTTTCCCTCCATACCTCACTATTAAAAAACATGACAAAAGAATGATTAAATATAAAGTATGACTAGTAACTATAAAATGCAATAATTATGTTAGTTTAACCATATTTGTATACATACATATTTGTGACTATATATTTCTGCACAGGTGTATATGTACACAAAGCACTTTGCATCGACCAACGCTACCTATGTGTTTTTCACAGTGAGATAATCATACTCTAACAGACCAGTACACTGTATTTAGATAATATCTATTAAAAATCTAGTGCTATTGCCTTACCTCTGCTGTCTTTCTATCTTGGCTGCCATTTTGGGATTAAGAGTGGCTTCTTCATAAAGAGGCTGCATTACACTGGCAGGCACTGAGAAAGTAGGCTGTATTTGCTGGATCTGTCTGTTTTTATTAGTACGCTGATACGCAGTGATGAGCCGCCTTAAACGTGTGGTTAAAGCTGACTGAGTAGGCCAATAAATTTTATCACCCTCCATCATTTGACCATCTACATTGAAAGAAATTCATGTCAATTAAAAAAAAAAACAACCCCAAAACTAAAAACCAAAACTAAACAAAAAACTAAACAGATACTGCCATTAAGCTCACAAAAAACAGCAAAATTTCCTCAATTTTTTTCTCTGAATCTAATGTGAAAAACAAAAAACAAATCTCTTATCATAAAAAAGTTTTAACTATAGCTCTAAAAGCGTTACAACAAACATTAAGAGCAAGCTCAAAGTAAAAAGGCCACAGTGGACTAAAGAACCACAGTGTTATATATTTATAGAGAACTTCATTTGCACAGAAAACACAACTCTTGGATTTCCAGGTCTAACACATTTTACTGGCAGACAAATACTCAATGCCTTAACTTAAAAAAATTAAAAGTCAAACTGAAATTCATGAGAAGTTGAATACTGTAAACTCTTCTAATTGAAACCTTCCATATTAAATTTATCTCAATTTAATTAGAATGAAAACATTTAAAAAGTCATTAAGAAGGAACATGTATTTAAAAAATTCAATATGACAATGTGGTAACTTTTACGCTTTCATTTACCTAATAAAGTGTAAGATCTAACTCTCTATTTCCAAGGTGTAATATTACAATCATATATACACCATAATCAAGTGGTAATCATTTATGCTAAAAAAAAAACCCCAAAACCAAATTATTCCTTTATTCCTAGCAGACCTACAGGAAGGTGAGGCACTATTCCCCGTGAATGCCACTAGGAATGAGTGCACTCTAGTGACAGTATGGTTCTATCTTGATATCAGAATGAAGTGAAGCAAAAGCCTGTACAGAAAATCTTTGTAGAAATTAAGTGATAAAAGAATGGTTCCCAATGTGCATATTAACAAATGAGAAGTTAAATGGATTATTAAATTAACACTAACGGTCCATTTAATGGTGAAAGCTCACATACCAGTTTAATAATCAAGTCATAAAATCATCAAAGCTTCTATTCTATAAACATTCAGTGAGTCACTGCATAAAGTTTTACTAAAATAATCTTTTAAAAATAATAATAAACTAAACCTACTGTTAAATTTCCAGTCAACTAGTACGTTCTATAATGACTGCAACTGTCTCCAATAAAAATTTCACACACACTTGAAATATTATAGAAATGTATTAATTTACTGATTTCATGGTATCATGTTAATGTTAATTTACAATAACACTAAGTAAAGAAATAAATGCTATTTACCTCCATCTGCTATAACAAGATCTCCAGGTGAGGAAACATCATCCTTTTAAAAGAACACAGAAATTTGTCACAGGGTAACTGGGTCAAGATATGATAAGAGAATCAATCTTCTTTATTAATAGAGGACTTCCTTTTGCAAAAGAATTTTAAAAATTCAATTTATTTAAGGTAAAAAATCCAAAACCAAAAACACTTCACTCATTTCTCCCACCCCACTGCCACCCACTGCCTCTGATAACCACAATCTGTTCTCTATGAAGTTAAAAAAATATTTTTTTTTAGATTCCACATATAAGAGAGATCACACAGCATTTGTCTTTCTGTCTGACTTATTTCACTTAGAATGATGCTCTCAAGGTTCATTCATATTGCTGCAAATGGCAAGATTTCATTCTTTTAAAAGGCTGAATAATAGTCCATTATATGCATATATATGTATCTCACAATTTTTTATCCATCTATCCAGTGATGGACACTTAGGTTTTTTCTATATCTTGGCTATTATAAATAATGCTTCAAGTAACATGTGATGGTGGTGTATGTATCTTTTCTAATAAATTACTATTTTCATTGTCTTTGGATAAATACCCATAAGTTTGATTGCTGGATGATATGACAGTTCTATTTTTAATTTTTTGAGGAACCTCCATATTGTTTTCCATAGTGGTCGCACCAATTGACATTCCCACCAACAATGCACAAGGGCTCACTTTTCTCCACATTCTAGCTAATACTTGTTATTTCTAGTCTTTTTGATAATAGTTATTCTAAAAGATGTGAGGTGACATATCATTGTGGTTTTGAATGTCATTTCCCTGATGATTAATGATGTAGAGTCTTTTCATGACCTGTTGGCCATCTATACACCTTCTTTAAAAAGAAGCCTACTCACATTTTAATCAGATTGTTTGGTTTTTTGCTACTGAGTTGTATGAGTTATTTATATATTTTGGATATTAGCCCCTTATCAGATACATGATTTGCAAATATTTTCTCCCATTCAGTAGGCTGCCTTTTCATTTTGTGGATGGTTTCCTTTGCTGAACAGAAGTTCTCTGATGTAGTTCCACTTGCTTATTTTTGCTTTTGATGTCACATTTAAAAAATCATCAGCAGGACATATGTCAATGAGCTTACCACCTATGTTTTCTTCTAGGAGTGCTATGGTTTCAGATCCTATGTCTTTCATCGATTTTGAGTTGATTTTTGTGTATGCTGTAAGATAGAGGTTTAGTTTCATCCTTTTAGTTCTGGCTGTCCAATTTTCCCAACATTAAGAAACTCTTCCCTTGTATATTCTTGGCTCCTTTGTTGTAAATTAAACATGTATGTGTGGGTTTCTCTATTCTGTTCCCATGATCTATGTGTCATTTTTAATACCAATACCATACTGTTTTAATTACTACAGGTAATATACTTTGAAATCAAGGAGTGTAATGCCTCCACCTTTGTTCTTCTCTCTCAAGATTATTTTGGCTATTTGGGGTCTTCCGTGGTTCCATTCACATTTTAGAATTCTGGGGTTCTATTTCTGTGAAAAATACCATTGGAATTTTGATAGAGATTGCTTTGAAGCTGTAGAATGTTTTGGGTAGTATGGACACTTTTTAACAATATTAATTCTTCCAATCTATAAGCACAGAATATTTGTGTCTTCTTCAATTTCTTTCAATAATATTTTATAGTTTTCAATATACAGGTCTTTCACCTCTTTGGTTAAGTTTATTTCCAGGTATTTTATTCTTTTTTGAATACAACTAATAGAATAGAATTAAAAAAAAATTTCTCTTAGAATTTTGTTTTTTTCATTTTGTTAGTCAGAATTTATGATATATTCCTTTTTTTAATCGAAGTATAGTCAGTTCACAGTGTTGTGTCAATTTCTGGTGCACAGTATAATAATTCAGTCATACATATATACACATATTCATTTTCATATTCTTTTTCATTATAGATTACAAGGTATTGAATATAGTTCTCTGTGCTATATAGTATAAACTTGTTTACTATTTTATATATAGTAGTTAGTATCTGCAAATCTCGAACTCCCAATTTATCCCTTCCCATCCCCAAGATTTATTTTTTTCTCTTAGAATTTTTAATTATTAATTTGCCAAAAATAAAAATTCTAATTTCTTGTTCTCAATTCTTTTCCTTTCACACTAGTCTATTGCTACTGACACTTTAGACCAGTAATTATTTATTGAAATTATTTTCTCTTCTGTGATTACTTTTAGGTCAGTTTCTTTTTCCCTATCCTTCCTCTAATTGCAAATACGCCTCAGGTTTTATTTACAATTGATTTATTTTTGTTTGTTTACATATACCAAGTTTCATAATTTATTCTTTCTCATATTCGGTTATTAGATAACCTGCAAATGTTTTCTTTTTCTGCCTTGAACACTCTGCTTGTGCTATATTATCTTATTTTTATCTGTCGACAGAGCATCTCCAATTAGGTATCTCAACGTTACTGTAAATAACATACTCATAACTTTGGTGATTTTATCCCAGTGACTGCTAGTTTCAACTGCTGTTTTAGAAAAGCCCAAAGTTAGAACTAGAATCATTCCTTTGTAGGTGGGTCTTCTATCTCAAGTTGCTTTTGAAATCTTCTCTTTGTTTGGTATGTCTGTACTTCACCTGGTGTTTCTTGAAGTGGATTTAGTCACATTTATTCCTGCCAAGATTCACTTTACTTTTTGAATCTGATGATTCATGTATTTCATCAAGTCTGAAGAATTCTTAGCTAATAATCCGTAAAACAGGGCTTCTCCCTTGTGCTCTCTAGTCTCTCCCTCTGGAATGCCTAATACCCACATGCCAGACATTATCATGCTATAATCTTTTTATCTAAAAACCTTTTTATTTCATTGTACTGCTTTTTTATTTGTTGCCTCTCAGCTCTAAATATACTCCCTCTCATACCTTTTGCTAGTTCTAAGAAAAAACAGATCTGGGCTCTTAATTTTTTCTGGGCCAGCCAGAGTGGTGTTAAGCTTTGTCAGTAGTAGGAGCCAGAGAAGAAATAGGTTCTTCTTCCTGGTTCCTGTGAGTTCCTCCATTCTTAGCCCCCACGGCACATGCAGGGTCCTCAGTGCCCAGCTCCTGCAGTTCAGGCAGCTTCTTTAGCACCTCTTGGCCAGCAACTTCCCCTGAGCAACCGCCCCTCTGGGTGGCTTTGTAATGGAATGCCTCCAGTGAGACACTTCTCCGGGAAAAGCTTCTTTGGCAACCTGAGAGGGTGGATTTCCATGAAGTTGCTCAGGTGTGGCAACATAGCAACATTTCTATCACCTAGTGAGCTATGGCCACACCCTCCCCAAAAGGTCAGGATCTCAACCCTGATGGGGACAAGGCCCTTTGTTTTGTGCTGTATCTTAGCCTTAGGAGTAGTGGCTATCCCTATATTCTTAAGAGTTCTCTTTACTTCCTACTAGTCCATCTCTCATTATTTCAATCCCCCATAACAGTCAATAATTCTTTACATTAAACTTTCCCTGTTCAAATTACTATGTGTTTTCTCTCTCCTGATTGGCCCCAACTGTTTCATCATACTATATTATGGATAATGTCCGCTCTCTATTTTCTAAATAATTTCTTCTCTCATGAGCTGTGTCTAATCTGTTTCTCCAACAGAACGTTTAACCCATTTGTTGAGTTCTAAATTTCAATGACAGTATTTTCCACTTTCAAAGTTAATATAATTCTTTTTCGTATGTTGTTAGTCTTTTAAAATCATATCTTGTCTTTCTTTTGTTCTTGGTTCTTTCTTTAACATCTTTAATCATTTAAAAATGTATTTATTTTCAATTTCAAGAGAGCTATTATCAGAAGTTCTTAGGGATCTAATCTTTTCCTCTGTTGTATTTGCTAACATTTACTCATGGTAAATTATTCTTCATATATTTAAAATTCTGGGATTTTGACCTCATTTTATGGAGGTCTTTATCTTGTGTAATCTAAGTTGAAGTTGTTTCTTCTAACAGTTCTTTTTCTTTGTTTTTACCAGGAACCTTGAGGGTATTACCAGCCTGGGACCTCACTTTATATTACATTTTTGGCTTAAGGGTTCCTGGACCGTGCAGATTAAGTAAAAGAATTCAAACCATAACCTTTAAGAGAAGGTAGGCCTATGGCTATGAATTCTCAGAAGAAACAATTTTCTCCCTACCCAGAGCCCATGCTGAGATAAATTTCCTTGTTTCCCTGTGCTGTTTGGCAGAAAGTACCACCCTTTCTCCTCAGTGCCCAGCTCCTGTAGTTCAGGCAGCTTCTTCAGGGTCCTGACTTTACTGGATTTCAGTTCTCACTGCTATACACCTAAGCCTCACCTCTTGTCCTCACAGAGGCATCAAAAGCCAAGTCCTTTGGCAACCAAGACCAGCAAACCCTACCTGACTGCCATAGCATTGTCTAGTCTTTTACCATGCTCTCACAAATATTATAGAAATTCCTCACCTCTTTTAACATTTCCCCAACCCAACAGATTATTTTCTGTATTTTGATCCAACTCTTCTTCCTTTTGACTTTCTATAGTAGCTCAGAATTCCTCTAGGCTCCATCATCAATTTCAAACCGCTTTATGCAGGTATAGTTTCTATCTGTTGCTGTGTACCTCTAGTATCTAGCTCTCACCCTGCTTTGGGATTTTGCCCTTGAACACTGTTTCTTTGGTTCCTAGTAGTGTTGCATGTTGGCAAGCACCATTTTATCCATATGTCCATACCAGCCTCCAGCTTGTCTAGGAGAGATCAAGCAAATTCTTTCTGAAAGGTTATTTGTGATGTTTTTCAGCCTAAGTTGATCACTAACTTAGCTAATCTTCTGGGGAATTAGGCATAACAAAAACATATGAGGGAAAAACACAAAAAAGAAAATGCAAACGAAAGAAAACATGGATAACTAGAATTGAAGATTTAAGAATATGATCCAAAGCATACCTCTATATCGTCTTTAAAGAGAGCTGGGGCAGGTTTGTATTCTGGATCTTCCACATCCCTGTTAAATACCAACAAATGCTATAATTAATGTACTAAACTTAAAATTTCTCTAGGCAGGACAGACAAATGAGGTATTGTTGGAAGGATTTTTTAGTGTGTTTCAAAGACAGACTGAAGTTTCTGTTCTTTAGCCAGAGGACCAAGTACAGGTCCAATAGTATGAAGGCTATTGTATGGCAAGTCAGAAGAAACCTAGTTCTAATTTACTCTTACTCTCAAGTTCACTTATGTGATATTATAACCTTATTATAGTCTCTTACTTTTCACTTTTGATAAGAAAAGAAAGGTAATACAGGCCTTATAATAGGTATAATGAACAATATCATATTTCTCCTCAATTGTAATATTCTTAGCTTTCTCTTTCCTCTTATGCCCCTAAAATTTTATGGTCTCAATTGCCATGACCATTAAGTATGGAAAAATGAAGAACAACTCATCAAAAGAATGAGGTGAGGAAGGTCCAGTTTCTTCCTTGATCACAGTCTGTTGCACAAGTGCTAACTTATTAGAGTATCATTAGCTCCTTTGGATTGTAAACTCCAATTTTCTTACTACTACATTATTTAAAGATAAACATCACTGCCATAGAATATGCTGATGTTGACAGAGATATATGGAGAACTCATGACTCTGAATGCACGTACCCATCCATATAATCATTCGCCCTCTGTTCTGCTGCAACTGCTTTCTCATCAGGTTTTCCCACTCTTTCCAAAAAACATAATGCTGGGTCTGCTCGGATAGTGTTATATTTTTCATAACCTGGAGAGACCACCAATTATGAAAGTTAAAAGGGTAAAAAGGAGAAAAAATATAAATATAAATATTCTTCATATTTAGGATGGAAGATGCTCCTGGACTAAAGGGACTGTATATTAAAATTATATAGGCTAAACATTTTTCTAGAAACTAACATAAACCTTACATGGTCTGGCAATATGTATATTTAAAAATCTAGATTAAATTTATTAGTTAAAATAAAAAAGGAAAAACTGATCATACACAATATATTTCACATAAAAGCTCTTCCTGAGAGGGGAAGTTATGTGACATTTATATATAGAAGGGACAGGTCAAATATGCCACCCTTTATGAGGAAATGTAGTGACTGGTAGACATAGTTTAGGAGTATATGATTTATATGATGTATATAATAACATGGGTGTTACTGGAATAAAGCTGTAAGTGGAAATCAATAAACCGAGCAGCTGAATTACACTATACATAGAAGACTCTACCTACCTTACTTTTCACTTACCATGCTTAAAAACTCCTATAAGGAGTGACTTATCAGCATCAAAATCCCACCATTCAGCAGGAACTTCTGAGTGGTCTGGTTCTGGGACCCAAACATCAATGTCACTTAAAAAAAACCATGATACGACTTTATGAGTTATCATAAACAAGTCTAAGGGGAGGTGAAATTTTATATAGCTTCTAAAAAACATTGTGGTTTTTAAGAAAAAGAAATCCTATTTAATTGTTTTTTTTAACTTTTCCACAATTACCACCAATTAAAATTACAAAATTGCACAATAACAACAAAGATACCATAAAATGAATTAATATTCTTAATCACAATACAAAAAGTAAGTTTCAACCCGTTTACTTTACTCGTATCATATTCTTTTTATTGATTTCTTTGAGATACAAGCAAAGGGCTTTATCAGAAAGTAGACACTTATGTCAGCAAACAGCTTGGCAAAAATCATCTGGTTCAAATATTTCATTTTGTGTATGAGGAGACTGAGGCCCTAAAAAGGTAAATGAATTGCTCTAGACTGTAAAATAAGTTACATCTCTTCTAGACCACTACTGCTAGGAAAATCACATGGAAAAATTAAGCACTGTCTACAGGTAAAGGAAAATGCAAGTTTTTGATTCGTAATTTGATTAAAACACTCAAAGTGCTATTTTTATGCTGTATATAAATACCATGCCACAAAATGACAATAAGGCACTAAAAATTAAAATGATAAATCCATAGTGCTTTGGTAATTTGGTGGTTTTCATTAGTATGAAACAACTACAGCACCTGTAATTTTATAAATTTAATTTTCTTTTACTTTGCTTCTCACTTGAAATTATTATTTTCCCAGAAACATTCTGCAAGTAACACATATAACATCTCTAAAAAGGAGAAGATGCCATGTATAGAAGGACTGAGAAAAGTCATGGGGCAACAGTTCATTTGTAAGTTGGTTGCCACTGGGAACTCAAAATAAATTTTCATATAGATATAAAATGATAAATGGTCAGTATGTTCCTGGGCTAGTCCACAAGAACCCAATATTTAACCACTAACATAGCTGAAATAAAAGACATTGGTAATGAAAAAGAAAGATTTACAAATTTTATAATAAAACATTAAAAAATGGAAACAAATATTATTTTTATTTTTCATAAGTTTTTTTGCCAGAAGACAGAAAGAAAACTTTCAGGACTTTAAATGCACACCTCATTAAATCTTATTTTGCTTAAAAAAGGGGTCACAATCACAAATTTTTTTAGTTTTAGTGCAGAAAAAGAGGAAGAGTGATTTTCCTGTGATATGGCAAACTCAGATGAGGAAAAATATAGTTAAAGAAGATATTTTTGATTGCATTCCTGGCCAGGATTAAACAAAGCAAAAGCACTGAAATATAAAGGAAAGGGGAATGAACTCTGGAGGTAGGATCCCCAAGAGGAAAAAATTAAGTGGGTCAGATACTGTAGTTCCCCTTACCAACCATCAGGTGGCACCCTAAGCTCAAAACATTGTGACTGTCATCTGAGGTGGAAGGTTTTCCTGCTTGTAAACAGTAAAAGGGACTCAGTATATACCTCATGGTTTAAACATAAGTGCCATATACACGTTAAGTGTTCATTAACTGCTGGGGAAGAAATATAACAAGGTGCATGTACTCTTGTTGTTGATTTCTGGTTTTAGAGATTAGATCACGTGCTATCTCTTGCATAACGCCTCCTTTAACTTCTCCAGGCTAGAACATTCATTCAAAATAGATTTTAACAGTATTCGCTATGTGCCAGTAATGGCAATAATAAGACAGTTACACCTCTGTCTTTGAGAAGAGGTACCTGCAAACTTGTGATGAGTGCTGTGACAGGGTACTCTGGGTATGTGCTTAAACCAGCCTTGAGAGGACAGGGACGCTGAGTCGATGTCGGCTGAGCAATAAGCAGTGGAATATGGAGGAAAGGGGGAAAAAGAATGTTTCAGCAAGAATGCAAAAGTTTGGAAGTATTAGTAACTATGGTACATTTGAGAAATGTGGATCTGAAGTTCAGAAGAGAAGTGGGCTGGAGATAGATTTGGACGTCACCAGTATAGAAATAAAAATTGATGCTGTGGAAGAGATAAGACCCAAGAAGATGGACAAGAAGAGATGGCCAAGTGAGGACATATTAGAGACAGGTGGAAGCAAAGCCCGAAAAGGAAAAGTGGTAAGCAGAAAGCTAAAAAGAAAATCTACAGGAGAATGGTATCACAGAAGCCTTCTAAGAAGGAAGTGGTCACAAAAGGTAAAGTAAGATAAATGCTATGATATATCCATGAAATTTAGCAGCAATGTGGATGAAGAACTTCTTAAAGTAGATAGTGGAGTGAGGGGTAGAAGCTGAACTGCAGTACAATGTACAGTGAACGGGGAGAAGAGGAAAAAAAAAGGGACAGCAAATTTTTTTTTTAACGGCAGAAGCTTTTCAAAAAAATTTACTTTTATATACAGTGGCTAACATTTGTAACTCTCAAACTCCCAAATTTATCCCTTCCTACCCCCTCTCCCTAGTAACGTAAGATTGTTCATATGTCTGCAAGTCTGTTTCTGTTTTATAGATGAATTCAGACTGTCTTTCTTTGTTTTTTAGATTCTACATATGAGTGATATCATATGGTGTTTTTCTCAGATACTTCTTAAATGAAGTTTGGCTCTGAAATCAAGGAGAGTAAATAATACGGTAGTCTGAAGAGAATGGGGTCCAAAAATGGGGTGTGTGTGTGTGTGTGTTGAGGGAGATGTGTTAAAATCCAAATGAGAAGCCAGAGAGGGAGAGATTAATGAATGAGAATAATTCACAGATCGCAGTTCCTGGGAAATTACAAGGGGATCAAATCCAGTCAGACCAAGGGAAAAGAGGAGCCAATTAGTCAACAACTATTTACTGGGCAGTTACTATTTCTAGAGGCTGGGAGTACAATGATCAATAAGACAGCCAGCATACTTCACCTTCAAGCAGCTTAAATTGTAATGAGAGGAGAAAGAAAATTTAAAAATAAATATAATTTTTAATAGTAATAGGTATCATGAATAAGATCAAATAAGGTTAAGTAATAGTGAGTGACTGGTGGTCTGCTTTAGCGAGGGTAGGCAGGGAAGGCCTGTCGGAGGAGGTGAAACCTGATTGAGATCGCCTGACATGCTGAAGGAATAGAAACACTGGTGTGACTAGAGGACTGTGGGAGAAGGACAGAGGGGAGAAGGAGGTCACAGAGCTATGCAGGGCAAGTAGGACTGGATCTTATACTAAGAGAAATGAGAAGCATTTGCAAGGTTTTAAGAAGGGGAGTGCCATGGCCTGATTTTTGCTTTAGAAAGATCACTCTGCTGCTGTGTGAAAGTCAGACTGTAGAGAGGCAAAAGAGGAGGCAAAGAGACCCAATTAGGAGGTCACTGCAGAAGTCTAACCATGAGATAATGGTGGCATGGATTAGCAGAGGAGATAGTGAAAAGTGCTCAGATTTGTCATACATTTTGTCAAGCTAATGGGTCTTCTATAGGGTCCGAGGGGAAGAGAGAAATCAAGAATGATATCAGAGCAACTGGGTGGTAAATTTACAATGGAGAAGGCCTGTATATGGGAAGATGGGGAGGAAGGAATTGGAAGCCAGAAGATTTGGGAGATGAAGGGGAAGTTTGAGATAATTAGATTTTCAAGTGGAAATGTTCAGAGGCAGCTAATTCAGAGTTTAGTACTCAGGGGAGAGGTTTGCAATGAATACGTAAATTGGAAAATCATGTGTGTATACATCGTATTTGTTATGATGATGCTACATGAGTTTACCTAAGAAGGAAGTACAGACAAGAAAGAAAGCTGAGGACACAGCTAGGGGTCAACTCAATATTTAGAGATCTATTAGAGGAAGAAGAGTTAGCAAAGGAAAATGGAAAGACGAGTGAGGAAAAAAGGACAATCAGGTGGGTACAGCAGCACAGATGCCTACTGTGATGCCTATTTCAAGAAGAGAGAAGTTTAGAGACTGGTCACATTGTAGGTCATCAGTAAGAGAGTGGGGATGAAAGATTAACTGGAGTAATAAAAATTAATTTAGAAGAGAAAACACAAGGTAAAGAAGTAGAGACAGTCAGCACAAACAGCTATTTTTGTGAGTGGGAGCAGAGAAATGGAGTAGTAAGTAGGCTGTATGTATGTCACAGGGGGTTCTTTTCTTTTTTAAGTGAATGATATTAAGGAATGTACATATGCCATGAGAATGGTTCAGCAGGGAGGGGGAAAATGATGATTCAGGAAAGAAAGGTGATTACTACAGGAGTAAAGTCCCTAAAAGGTTAAGAGGAGTTCCAAGCACAAGGGTTGCTCTTGGGAGGAGGAAGATTCTACTACATCCTGAGGGAAGGAATAAATAGAGGGACACATACGACAAACAGAACTCAAGATACCCCTTATCTGACTGCATCTTCTCCATGAAATACACAGCAGAGTCATCTGATGCTGGTAGGATGGGAAGATGGTTTGAGGAGAGATGCATGGAATGGTCTTCTTAAAGAGCAGGAAAGTGAATTTACTGGCAGTGGTGGTTAAACAGACTGTTTGTGTTTAATCTCATTTTAGATCAATAATCATACATTTGAAGTGAGTCATTCAGCAGACTTTGCTTGATTTTCTTCAGAATTGTTCAACTGCTTCAGTATAGGCAAAAAGTAAATGGGTATTTGGGTTCATTGTGATTTGGGGTTGGGCCCCTTATGAAGAACTGAGGCAGGCAAAGAATTTTAGTTAGTATAGTGCTGGACTACAGAATGCAGTTTAATAATGAAAAAAGTGGGGCATGAAAGTGGTGATGGATAGTGAGCAGTAAGATGTGGGGACATTATGATGAAGTTAGAGAATTAGTGAAAAGTACCCAAGTTAAATGAGCTGGAGGTAAGTGACAGTCAAAATCCATATTGAAGAGCTAATACTTTTATTGGTGATGGCAAGATTAAGTATATGACTGTGGATGTGTGGCTGTGGTAGAAAAAGAAATGCTTGTAGATAAGGTCAAGGAACTGAGAGATTAGGGTTCTGGATGGATCACATGTGGATGTAAAAGTCACCATAAAACCTTTCACACTGTAGTAAGAGGGAAGAAGATTAAGTTTTAGATTTGGTGGCAGGAAGCTACTACTAATGTTGATGTTATTATTCTTATTATGTTATAACTTTCAGTGACAGGGCAAAAGATGAGATTAATCGAGAAAAGGCTACAAATTGGCAAGGGTTAATCTAATTTAGGTAGATTTTTCTTCCTGTGAATTTCATTGAATATGGAGCCATTTAATATACAATTGTCTGGTCATTTGATTTTTGCCTCATCATGTTACTGAAAAATAAATATAAACATGTTATTTAATTTACCTCGCATCAACTCCATCAAATACTTTCTGACACTCATTTCCAATGACTTCTTGTTTTAGATAATACAGCATTCTTACACGAAGCAAAACTCTAGAAATGAGGGAAAAGAAATCAAAAGACACAAAGATATTAATCATTGAAGAAAATTCATCCATGGAGTTAAAATTAAAAAGGAATTTGTATACAGAATTTTTATAATGAAATAATTACTTCTGATTAAATAAATCTCATTACTACCATATATATAAAATAGGTTTCTCCAAAATCTTCACAATCATCATTATTTAATATCCAAGTAAGATATAATGAGATCATTTGGAGGCCAGTTTTATTTCTTTCTCTGTTGATGAAAACAGTGACACAAGAGGTAGCAAGATTTGCTGAAGGATACCCTGTAAGATTAAGATTAGGATTGATCCTAGACCACACTGTCTCTGTACTCAAAATCAGCATGCTTTAAGATTGTTAATAAATTCAGAAAAGTAAACTTGCAACAAGTTGTGTTAAAAATACCCTACTACCTACTTATTACAGTGGTGTTTTATATGCTTTTTGTAGCCTTCATCTTGAAGCAGCTGCTCTGGATTGTATTTACGTAGCCATTCTGCTTTCTGTATATCAAATGAGCTTGTTTGTGTCTTTACTTTCTTCCCTTTTCGACCTCTGGGTACAGGAGCTGACAGGCCTGTTAAAATAAGGACACATGAAACCAGTGATAATTTGGATCTTCATTTGCAACATATTTTCGATGCAGGGTATTTCTGGAAACTTTCAGGTCTGTGCAGAGATCTTTGAAATATTAACGGTAACAATGCTAACCTAATCACAAGGTAAGTCCTCATGATAGCTATACATACATTAACACAATTTCCCCCAAAACACCCAACAATTCTCTATCTCAAATTAATCATTCTGATTACCTTTTTTTGTTTCAAAATACATTTTTTTCCCAAATGCAAAAACTAAAAGATCAAACCTGTCCCTCTGCTTTACTTTTTGCTTTTTTAGTTATTAAAAAAAAAAATTGTGCGGCCTCCTGATTTTCAGAACTTGACTGTTACTAATAACATGGATTAGGTTTTGTGGGTTCCTGTTTAAGAGAACTAAATTCATTTTATTTCTTCAACATTTTTGTTGTGAAATATGTCAAAAATATAAAAGCTATTCCAACTCTTAATCTTAACATATTCCATATTCGGTCAGTTTTTTACTAAAGGAAGTAACAGTTAAAGTCCAATTCCTTCCCTCCTCCCTAAGATAGTCGCTATCTTGAATCTGTTTTTCATTTCATGCATGCTTATACTCATGTGTTGGGGAAATATTTAGCATTTAAGTTTTCAAACATTGTATTGTAAGTATAATTCTGCAACTTACTTATTACATTTTTTTTGAGATTTATACTTGCTGATTCACAGAAGCTCTAATTCATCCATTTTAACTGCTACGTAAACATCTATACTATGACTATATTGCCTTCAGTGATGCTTGTGTTGTTTCACTTACAATTTTTCATAATTACGAATAATGCAGTTTTGATTCTTCCTTTCAAATCTCAATTCTTATCTCATATATCTTTTATCTGCCATATTCTTCTAGCTAGGAATGATCACAATGTCAACTAGAAGCACTATGTAGATTTGTCCCATTTTTCCTTAAGTTTTTGGTGGGTTTTGCTTTTATACTTTGAGACTTTTGTTCAGGTCATACAGGTTCATATTTGTTATATCTTCTTTTATGGATTGGTCTTTTTTATTATTATGTAGTGTCCCTTTTTCATCTCAATTAATGTTTCCACCTTAACGTACATTGATTCTATGTTAACAACATTCTGTATTCTAGTCCTATTTACCCTTGTTGGTTTGGAAATTAAATAGTGCATTTTAAAAAATACACATATTGAAATTTTCCTAATAAATATGGAGATGTTTATATTTTTAAACTTTTCCCTAACACAATTTTCTTATATTCATCATTTATAATCTTAAGTTATTTTTTCATTTTGCTACATGTTAATTCGTAATTTAAAAGAGGTCTATTTGTGCTTTGTTTCTACAGCACTTTATTCTTCTTTCAAAATCACAGTATATTTGAAGTATCTCTGCAGATATTAATATGATAGTTTAAAAAAAGTTGCCTTCTTTCATAGCCTTTGTTTCCTACAAGTTCATTTTAACGGTTTGTTTTTGGTCTCTCATGTTGGAGACTTTCTTCAGATGTCTGATACCCTTGGTTATTTGCTTATATTAAGAATGACAGAAAAGTTCACAGGTAGTCTGAATGGGTAGAGCTCACTGTTGACTCTTTGAAGGGTAATCTGGTTGGCTTTTTCCCATCATTATCTTTAGGATTCACCAAAGAAAAGTCCTTAATTTTCTTCCTTGAGTATGATATTATCCAGTATACATACTCATTTAGTAGCTCCATGCTGCAAATACCAATGTCACACAGAGACTGTTTTATCTTTCCCAGACAATAAACTTTCATTCAGTCTTCACTGTGGCTACATGGAGTTGAAGAAGGTATTTAGGGCTCTGACGTCCTTTTAAACAACTTTTAATCAAAGCCGCTGTCCTTTACACCCATTTTCAGGTTACTGATGTCACAAACTCCTGAAACTTTTGGGTAATCTGTGAATCATATCAGTTGGTTTTTGCCTTTTCCTCCTGATGACCTAAGATTCAGCCTTTCTCTGGTTGGTTAAGTTAGTTACTAATCTAATGCTTCCAGGTTCCCAAATTCATTTCCCATTCTCCGCACTTTTAAGGGTTTATCCCTATTTATTTTTTTATTTTTAAATTACGAAATTAAGCATATACAAAAATAGATGGAATAATGTGGTGGACTACTATGTCCTATCATCCAACTTCAATAATTATCAAATACATGGCCAATTTTACTTCATCTATATCCTGTTCATCCCCAACCTCCGATACTATTTTGAAATAAATCTAAAACAATCATTTCATTAATAAATGTATCTTTTAATGTATGCAAAAGATAAGGCCTTCTTAAAAAAATAACTACAATACCATTATCAGCCCTAAGAAATGCAATAATACTTCCTTAACACTTGATATTTGAATTTACAATTATCTAATAAAGATAACAAAAAATTTCCCTGGGTTGTTTGTTTCAATCATGATCCAAATTAAGGTCCACACACATCAACGGGCTGAGAACTCGTCTCTTTAAAGTTATAGCAGGGTTTTCAATCTTGGCACCACTGGTATTTTGAGGTGCAGTTTTTCATTGTGAGGGGCTGTCTGTACACTCATGGCCTCTACCCACTAGATGCCCTTAACATCTTCAAAGTTGTAACAGCTCAGGGTGGGAGCAGGACTGTGGCATGAAATCATGTCTGGTTATGAATCACTGGTTTATAGATACCCTCTCTATTTCTTCCTTTCCCACTATTTATTGCTGAAGAAACTAGGCTTTTATCTGTAGAATTTATCAAGCTTAATGCTTAATTTTTTTCTCTCTATTGACATATAAGTGGGGTTTCAAGGAAGAATGAAACTATATTTGTGTTAATCTTCCATCTTTATCAGAAGCCAGCTCTTCACATTAATAATTTCATTGCTTCCTATTAAGACAGGCCTCCAATGACCACCCTAATCTAAAATATGTGCTTTCTGTTGTTCTCAAGCTCAGTGCTTAGTTTATTTACTTCACAGTACTCATCACAATCTGCATTATTTCAGTAATTTATCTACCTTCTTAGTATGTCTCTCTACCTGACCAAAATGTAAGGTTCACGATGAGCTCAGGGATCTTGTCTGTGTTGTTCCTTCTCATCTTCTCTGTACTTTGCAAAAGAAGCACATAGCAGGCACTTTAACAAGTATTTGTTGATTAAATAGAACACAATTTTAACACAAATTTAAGGGCACAGTAATCTTTTAAAAAAAATTCGATTATTTTATGCAAAAAAGAATGTTCTGTTAGCAAGGCTATGGAGAAAAAGGTACTTGTGTATACCTGATAGGACTATAAATGGGCACAGTCATATCTGACAGCAAATTAAAATATTTATAAAAATTTTAAATGTATATCACTGTTTTCCAAACTTTAAATATATACTAATTGCTGAGGAACTTTTTAAAAGGTAGTTTCTGATTATTAAGTCTGAGGCCTAAGATTCTGCACTTCTA
Organism: Vicugna pacos; assembly: GCF_048564905.1. NCBI lineage: Eukaryota > Metazoa > Chordata > Mammalia > Artiodactyla > Camelidae > Vicugna > Vicugna pacos. Next base: position 30,013,276 of record NC_132995.1, on the reverse strand, counting down.
AGAAGCTCCTGGGAGATGCTGATGCTTTTAATACATAGGCCACATTTCAGGTACTAAAGACACATATACACTGTACCTTAACAATTCCATTTCTTGATGTTTACTTTGGTGGCAGAGTTAGTCACATGTACTAGGAGGAATGTACAAGGATCTTCACTGAAACTTGTTTTTTAATTGTCTAAAATTGGAAATATCCTAAATGCCCATCATTAAAGGAGATGCTAAATGAATTAATAAATATCCATACAAGGACAACTAAGCAGGAGTTTAAAAAATGAGGCAGATCTACAAGAATACAGATGGGATAACCTCAAAGACATATTAATGGGTCAACAACTTGCAAACCAATACATGTTTGATAACAATATATAAAACTCAACCAAACTAATAACACTGGTATTTTCCAAGCTGGAACTTGACTTGAGGGTGAAGGTTAAGGGTTCCTTACCAGTATTTGTAATGCTTCAATATTTTATAGGGTACTACGTTAAGTGTTACTTATATAACTTAAAATAAATTTAAAAAGAAAATAAAAGAACGTTCTTACCTAGATGATTTTGTAGCTCTCGTGTCTGCCCATCTTCAGTTGGAGTAATGAGATCCCATATGAAGCCTTTAATTTTCTCATCTCCTCGATAATGAATAAGGCAATATGCTAATAGCGCTCGGCAAATTATTTCTACATCATGCTCATTTAGCTGCCTTTTAAAACGGCCATGTGATAGAATCTCTCTCCATCGGCCCCATCTAGTTAAAAAAAAGGTGTGTTTACATTAATATTGAGTCAAATTCTAGAGAAAAACATTACTCATGAGTAAAAGGCCTGAAAACTGCAAAAACATATTTTGTCATTAACAGGATTTACCCAATAAAGCTTTTTCCCCCATGAGTAAATTGTAGAGCCATGGTATAGTAATTCCTAGTACATTTTATTCAACAATGGATAAAAACATTATCCATTTTGTGTTACTGAGTATGTAAATCTGAGAACAACAAGGAGTTTGATATTAGTGATACATTTATAATTATAAAATTTAAGGATATCTTCTCATTCTACTATTAAATATGTTAAATATACAAATGCAGGGTACTTAAAATACATTTTATTGATTCTAATAAGATTAAAAATATACTAGAAAACAGTATATGTTTTCTGCAAATTTATATACAAGACTACTAACAGTAAACATTAAAAATAATACTTTACCCATAAACTAGCAGATTTTTCTCTACTCTAAAGCATTCAGTTCTTCCATAGCCATTTGAACGCTCACAAGGTCTCCGGAGTTTGGGTTTTTCATCTCCTTCACTTTCAGCTTCAGATAATTCAGCCAATTCATCTTTTGTGGCGCTAAAGGGTCTTGTTTGCTTCCTAATTCTTGGAGTATCAATAACCAAGCTGTTCTGTAAAATTGAATAGCTATTACTTGAAGGTCCTTTTACTAGTTTGTTTATAATAGTATTTTACATTTTTACCTTTCAAGTTGTACAAATAATAAAGTAATTATAGAAAGCCAGAGAAATGAAATTGCTAACAATTTCACCAATGTACCAAATCAATTAAAATTTTTTCACTTCTTTAAAACACTTATTTATATAAATATATATATATATATGAATGAAATGTTGTAACATTACAGTTATAGAATAAACAGAATTAGGTATGTGGCTTTATTATTAATGTGAAAGTTATTATACTGTGTTTCCTCAAATATCCACGCATTTTATTTTTAAACTGAATTTATGCATCATAATTTTCTTTACCTACTTATTTCACAATTTAATTTAGATTTTTTTTAATTTTTAAAACACATAAAGCTAAAGTAAGTCTTTGTGATCTAAGTTTATCCTAAAGATAATTCCAAAAGAAGTGAAATATCTAGAAACAGAAATATTGGTCAAAAGATGTAATTATCTTAGGATCTAGAAACATGTTTCTGTGCTTCCCAAAAGAGTTATACTAATATACCACAAGCAAGGTAATAAATGTATGGCCCTCACTATGTTCAAAGCTATTTAATTTATTCAAAACAACTTAAGTTGATGTGTTTTCACCTTCATTGAATAATTTCTTTTAAGTTAGGCACTATGTTGTGGGCTGTGGTTCAGCTGTGAATAAGACAGCTTCCTGCTCATGAGAAATTCATCATCCTGAGGATCAGATTAATGCATAAACAAACAAATGGTATTCAGGATGTAGTATTTTATGATACAAGATGGGTACAAAGAAAGTCAGTAAGACTTCCAGGGGAATTTTAGATTTTGTCTGGTTATATGTTGATTTGGGTTGTACTTCTATGTTTATAAACGAACTCTTAAAATGTTTAAAGTATGTAGTTTTTTCTTTCCAATTGACAAATCTCCCAATTAAGTTTGGTAATTGATTTAACTGAAATCAAATATATCTTTCAGTAGATACCCTAAGTGTTATAAACGTTTATTTTCCTACTGTTAACTAGTTTTCCTCTTCCATTATATTTTTCTATTCCTGTTAGTGGTGATATTTAAGAAGGCTAATGGCATATTTATCCTTCATCTAGTTAATTCACTAATCTCATTTAATTTAATAGTGGTCTCCAGATTCCATTGCCTTTTTAGGCATATAAACATGCCATATGCAAATAATATTTTTAGAAATATCTTTTCAAATTTACTTATTTGCTTTATATAGAACTATACATATTTCCAAAATATATTAAATAATGATGATTATTATTTAATTGTAAAGTTTTACATTTTAAAAGGTCATCTATTAAATTAGATCCCACACATCAATGCTCCATACAAAATTCTTTTAATCATGTAGCAGTTATTTCGATAGTAGGTAAGGCTCCCAAACATTAATTTCTATAAATTACTAGATAGGTATCTCATGAAATGAACAGTTATGTTATTATCAGTTCTATGAATCCTATGTTAGCTTTTGGCCCTTTTTCCTTAGCTCCAAAGGACATTATTAAAAAAAAAAGTTTAAAAGTACTATTTTTTTTATTGCTTTTTTTCTCCTTTTATATTTGACTGCATCATCATTAATGGGATCTGACACCAATAAATAAATAAATAAATAAAAATAAAACAAGGTTAAGGAGCAAAATAAAAGGAATTATTAATTGAAAACATCTTAAAAATTAAAAAACACATAATTTTAACACAAATAATACCCAAAATTATACTTTCCGGGTATTACAACCTATCATGACAGGTATCAGAAGAATTAAACTAAAGCAGTGCTTGACTCAACATGTCATCATTCTACGACCCTGTATCAATTAATTTATGCAAATAAATTTATTTCAGTAAGTACATAGTTGAATGCTTTAAAATATTATAATATTACCAAAGTATTCCAAAAGGTCATTTTTTCAAAAGGGAAAGAAATACTTACTCTACCACTGATGGCATCTATATCTATTTCTGCCTTTTTTGCCCATTTTTGCCAGAAGTTGGGATCATCTAAGGAAATATCTGTTCTGTTTCCAGATGCCACAAAACTTGCCTGAAATATATAATGGGAGTTTTTCAAAATGTTTTGAAGCTTAGAGGAAAAATCTACCAAAGTATATCTAAAACCTAATCTCATATTTACTGTGGATAGAATTTGAATTCAGCATACATACACATACAATCAAAGGATGTTTCAAATGCAATGGTCTGAAACATAGCACAGCATCTGCTTAAGATCAAAGGCTAAATGTCAATGCTTGAGTTTTAGGGGCAGAATTAAATAAGTTATTACTGTTGCTTAAGTCTTAAACTTTTGATAAGCAAGGATCAAATCTTTTTGGTCAAAAAATCACAGAGGACAGAGATACATGCTTTCTAGAAATACTATACAAAATATTAAAAAATTAGGTAATAAGAATTTCATTTGCCCTGTATAGTTCATTTTCTGGTGTATAGTTTTCTGGTGCCCTGTATAGTTCATTCTCCTACTTTACTTCCATCACATTTTTACATAGATACGTCTCCTAAAGAAAATGCAATACATGATATGATGAAATGATATGAGAAATAAAGAAAAATGAACCACTGGCTATCTTTATTTATAAAACTCTTTTCCTTACAACATATATAATGCATAATTATAAAAATGTAAGAAATTACAGAGGAATAAAAGAAAATATAAATGATTTATTTTCTTAAATATTATAGAAATTATACAATCTTTTAGTTGGAAAAAAATTTATATACTATAGTTCAACACTGTAACTCATAAACAATAACAATTATTTGCAACTTAAGTTCTTAAGAATGTGGCTTCAAAGAAAAGTTATCAAAGTACTTTATAAAAATGGAATAAGCAGTGAAGATTTATGATGCTTTAAGAAAAGGGCCTGAAAAAATGCATGCTAAACTCTTATTAGAATAAATGGAAGAATACAGTCACATAAAATGATTTTCAAAGAAGAATATAATTGGTAAATGGCTGCAGGGTAATGCCTAATTATCTGGGATATAATCATCAAATGATAAAAAGCTTCATTAAAGAACCCATTTTGATATAACTTTAAAATGCAGAAAATTACACATAAAAAAATAATAAAACTGTTACAAGCAAACATGCCATTTATGACATTCAAGACAACTGGAAGTTTGAACACTGAAAATTTAATGATATCAAGGAATTACTGTTAATTTTATTTTTAAATGTGATAATAGTATTGTGGTTGTGTTAAAGAAATCTCTAGATATATGTAAAGAAACATTTGTAGAGCTGATGATATAATGTCTGGGGTTTGCTTTAAAATAGTATGATAGACGGGTAGGGTGGTGATGAAACAAATTTAGCATGAGTTGATAACTGTTGAAGTTGGATGATAAGTACACAGGTTTCATGACATTATTGTGTCTATATTTATAGTTTGAATCTTTATAAAACATCTAAAGAATAAGTAGGAACAAAATTTAAATCCTAAGTGCTTTTTTTTTTACATTTTTTTGTTGAGTTATAGTCATTTTACAACATTGTGTCAATTTCCAGTGTAGAGCTAAGTGCTTCTTGTTGATGAACTTTACAATGACTGCTCGTGATAGTATTTACCAAATAATAAATATATTCATTCCATCAAACATTCTTGAGATTGGGTTATTAAGATGCTTTTATCTAGCAAGTATTTAAATATTATAAATGTTTAAAAATACACATCTTCCTGGCATATTTATGAAACAGAAGTGACAGAAATAAATGCTTTAATGAAATGAATTTAAATTCCTTTTTTGCTTGCTGTAAACTATAGCTTTAATATTGTGAAACTATCGAAAATAGCAATTTTTTATTTCTTTGAAATGGTGAATGTGATAGGCTGAGTAACAGTTCTCAGAGATATCTAGGTCCTAATTCCTGGAACCTTGGGAATGTCAGTTTACATGGCAAAAGGGGCTTGGCAAATGTGTTTAAGTTGAGGATCTTAAAATGTGGAGATTAGCCTGTATTATCCAGAAAGGCCTTAAATGCAATCACAACTGTCCTTATAAGAGGAAAGAGTTGATTTCACTACAGAAGAGCAAAAGACTAACAACAGAAGGAGAGATTGCAATACTGTGTAACATGGTCATAAGCCAAGAAATGCAGGCAGTCTTAAAAGTTGGAAGAGATAAGAAAGAGATTCTCTCCTGGAACCTCCAGAAGGAACCAGCCCTACTGTCACTTTGATTTTAGCCTGTAAGACTCATTTTGGACTCATTCTGACAGCCAGAATGGTAAGAGAATAAATTTGTTACAGTGGCAACAGAAAACACAGTGAGACACCTTTTAATGATAAACCACATGTTATAAAAACTTATAATCAACTTAAAAGAGTAAAGCCTAACTAGTTTGATAATATGAAAAGTAGATAGCCATCATCACCTGCATAAAAGTAAGTATGTGATGAAAATTCGTCAACATGGTATGAATGAATATGAGTAACAGATGTCATTCCTAAACTATGAGGGGACTTCATTTTGTTAATTCAGAAATGAATTTCTCCTGAGTACATATGATATCCATACTTTAAAATCTTCATTAATATACTCGTCAATTTTCAAGAATAATGAAAAGTTCACTGAAGTTCACAGTGTTTTATTCTGTCTTACAATGTCACTGATATATGTCTCTAGAGAAACCATTGAATATGAAAAGTCACTAAAAGGAAACAACTAGATTTTTGAAACATATTACTTTATGGTTGTTTACCTTAAAAAATTCTGTGTTACAGTGGATAATCACTTTTATTCAGCTACCATGTAACTGTTAATAATTAAAATAATTTGCCTGGAAGAAACTATATGTCACAATTAAATGGCTTTAAAAGATTTTAAGAAAAATAATAAATTACTTTTCAAATAAAAATTTAAATATTTTAAATAATTCCAGATGCTCTTGGTAGCTGACATATAACCTACTTTCAAGATGACTTACAAAATTCTTAAGGTTTCTAACAACGGATTAATGCCTAAAGAAATGAAATGCCTGCTGTGGAGGATGCCATCAAGTACAGGTTTACTAACTACTTTCAAATGTTAAATCTTAATATCATAGTTTCCCCAAGATATTTTTCTTAAAATGTATTCCTTCAATCACTAAATTCCTTTATTATTTGCAAGGGAAGACTTTAAAATGGTGAAGTCCATCTTCCTCTTCAGAAAGTAGCAGAAAGGTCTTAGGTGCCACAGAGAGGCCCTTACAAATAAGCAATCTATCTGAAGCTTGACTCATACTATTTTGTTTTTGTAAATTAAGCAATTCAAAGACTTTTGTTCTATACCAAATTTAAAATCAGATCAGAAACTTTTCTGTTTCTAGGATCTACCTAACTGCCTTTATGAAAATCTCTTAAAACAAGGTTTAGTGGGTATAAACACTTATAAATGAAGTTATCAATAATGAGTCTAATTAATGGATATGTACTAGGTCTAATTAGTCTTATTATACACCCTGCTCCATATATATACAGCTTCTTACCAGAAACTCTTTGATAATGCAAAGAGACATGGATTGAATTACATTTATCCAAACCACTGAAAACAACTGTGTATAGCTGAAGTTTTTGGAAATTCCAGGGAAAAGTATAAAATACTATCAACTTTTTTCCTTTGGTGCCATTATACAGTGGTGCCCTATCTCACTATGCCAAATGCCCACTATATAATGGTATTTCCAAACAATTATGGAAATGAAAAAAATTGTAAGACAAGTGCAGGCAAACTCTCTGCTCCTCAGCTATAGTGGTAGCTTTTCAATAAGCTCTCTTTTCAAAAGTAGTAATTGTTCCCTGGTCTGAGGGTTTAAAACAAATATTTACATCTTAAGTATTTCACATTCTTAGAGTACATCTGGTTATGATTAGAGCATACCTGAGTAAAATAATGCTCAAGTAACACTTTACAGTAAAGTAGGAAAGGCCAAGCATGAATATTATGCTGTCTTTTATAAGGACAAGAAAAGACTCATAAAGGTTAAGTTAACTGTCCAGGGTCACTAAGCTTATGAGTCAGATTTGAAACCCTGGTGTTTTGACTTTCCATGATTATTATTATTAACATTATAAATGAGAAAGTATATGCCTCTATTAAAAAAAATCATGACTAATTTTAGTTCTCAGCTTTATACTTTACTTCTGCAATATTCCTTTTGTTTCCACAATACTACTTCCTTCTGCTTTTTTTCTCTAGTAACTCCCAAATCTGTATCTGTATCCTAGACAACTCCCCTGGACATCTCCACCCAGGTGTCCTGTAAATGGCACAAATATAACAGCTAGAATATTTTACTTTCTTCATACAAACTTCCTTCTCCTGCATTCTCTGTCTTACTTAATGATACCATGACCCTCCTAGCTACTTGAGACAGAAAACCACCTTCAAGTCATTTCTGACACCTCCTTCCACAAATTTGTAACTGGTCATCAGTTCTTGTTAATTCAAGTGGATCCCCACTATCCTAGCTCATCTATCACCACAGCCTATGTACGCTTCTTATCTGGTCTCTACGCCTCTAGCCCTTCTCATTCCAATCTCATTCTCTACACTGCTATTAAGAGTTAAGTTTCTAAACCAGATCACATTATGTCCATTTTCTGCTTGAAGGGATTTAAAAGCTTTAAAACTGCCTCAGGATCAAGTTCAAATTCCTCAAAATGGAATTTTTTTCGAGCCCTTCACAATTTGGGTCCAACCTCTAACCTTCATTTCTATCTCCATTTAATTTACACTGTGCATCCATAAACGTCTATGTCATATTTCTTTAAATCTTTCTTGTAGTTTAGTAACACATGGCTCATTTCTGTGGCTTTCTCTTTTTGTAACACAATGAAATTCAAACTTCCTTAAAGACTCAGCTCAAATGTTATTTTCTCTGTAAAGGCTTTCCTGATTCTCTGCTCTCCTATTTTATGGACAGTTAATCATTTTCTCCTTTACTTTTTTCAGTGACTATAATTCTCTCACTTTAGTATTCCCATCACTTACTAAAGTACCTGACACAAGATTTCATTAGTCTGCTGAATAAAAAGTTTTCATATGAAAACTGATATCATTACTTTTGGTGTAGCACTTGGACTACCTGCTGTAAGACAGTGTTTTCCTCCATAAAGATCAAGAAAGACTTCAGAAAAAAAAAAAAAAGACTTCTGGGTTGGAAGTGAAGAGGGGATAAAGGAAGAAAATGTAGAAAGAAATTAAAGTGGAAAGGAGAAATCCTGATCAGTGCACATGGGACAGAATACTGTAATTAAAAAAAAACTCTTCAGAAGAATGCAACATATAGGTTTACCATATCTCTGTTGGAAAAAAAGGAATATAAATGCAGTTAGGAAACTTTTAAAGTGTTTTTCCCAGATAGGATAGGTAGACAGGCAGTTATCAATATTTCCTTTCAAAACACAAACTTCATTTTGCTCTCCCCAAACTTGATTTAAATATTTGAAATGATAATAGAAATCCTCTCTCTCCTTTAAGTAGTTTAAATTATTATAAGTTAACGTAAGATGACTTAACCTTCTACACTATATTATTTATATTTTGCTATAAGCTCTTTAACTTAAAAATTTGATTTCAAATGTTCTACTCTAATTAACACTTATAACTATTTCTACTTATTACTCTTACTCTATTTCACTAGGACCAGAAAAGTACATGTGAAATTTGATATGAGAGACCAGAAAAAATGAAGGAAAAGAATATATTACCTACTTCTTTTGAGAAATTCAGTTTATTTAAACATTAAATAGAAGCTCTGCAAATAATTAGTAAAGAGACAACTAAAATTTTTTTAATAGAGAACATTGCTGGTATACTTATAAAGTACCACTGCTCAGTGTTACCTTGGCAAATGTTGACCCACGTCCTTCTGACTCAATTGTAATGGTTTTTGTACGACGTAGTAAAATCTGATCGATATCTTCTTCACAGAATTTAGAGCCCTCATCTTCTTCTTCCATAATGGCACCATAAGCACCTCTTCGAAGCAGATCTTCTATTTCCTTTTTGGAAAGCTGTTGAATCTAAGAGAAAACATTTTGGTAACATTTTTTTTTTAAGTTCATAGAATGAGAAAGTATTCCTAAAGAATGTCAAAGAACAGAGAAGTTATGTTTAAATTGCATTCAGGGCTTGGGATGTACCTGAGAGAATTCTCTGAAAGAATGCATTGAAGCATTGACACTTCGCTATCTTGAAAATAAGATTTGCCAATTGCCTAAACTGGCTTCAGTTAAAACAAAGCCTATGGGGCAAGTAACTTCTCAAGGTTCATTTTAGTACTAGGGTTCAATAGTTGTGATAAAGCACAAGACACAAATAAGGTAATAATTCTGAGGGGCAGGTAGGCCCAAAACACCATTTATAACAAGATAAAGCCAATGCTAGTAGTTTGGCCTGAAAAATTTATTTTGAAAAACTGTTTATAGGAAAAAATGCAGGAAAATTCACAAATTCTAATTTGCTATGCCATGATACAAACAGCCTAAACGCAAGAATTTCTACTCTGAAGACACATCTTGGAATTCACAATCATTGAAGCTACTACACAGACAGAAAAGGATTCAAAAAGTATTAACTAAATGTAGTTCTATTCTGAAATTTCTCCTTATATAGAAGCATCTAATTAGTGTTCAGTATGGATCAAAGTTAAATGACATGACCTGAGGTTAAAATTAAATGCAAACAGAAACAGAAAAGCTCCAAGTGAAGAAGAAAATATACATACCCCACCAACATTACTATCTCTTCCACTCATGCTCTGTAACACAGCCTTATCTAGACCCAGTTTCAGACTGGCTCGGTCAAACATCTCTCTCTCATATGAGTTACGAGTTACTAGTCGGTAGACCTTAACTGCTTTATTCTGACCGATTCTGTGGCAACGGGCTTGGGCCTATAAAAAATGAAAAGTTACAGATTCAGTTTATTTTACAAAATAGCACAAAAGGCATTACACATTAAACTATCCTTCTTTTAAATTGAGTTATAGTCAGTTTACAATGTTGTGTCAATTTCTGGTGTACAGCAGTTTTTAAGTCACACATGAACATACATATATTCGCTTTCATATTCTTTTTCACCGTGAACTACTACAAGATCTTGACTTTATTTCCCTGTGCTATACAGTATAAGCTTGTTTATCTATTCTATATATACCTGTCAGTATCTATAAATCTCAAACTACCAGTCTTTCCCTACCCACCCCTCTCCCCACTGGCAACCACAAGTCTGTATTCTATGTCTGTGAGTCTGTACATTAAACTGTTTTGATGGAATATAAAAGTATGTGTAAGAATTTTTAGACAATCTTGCTACTGAATTACATATAATTTTTCTCTAGAAATGAAGGTAAAGCTTACCAAGATGAGGAATGATTCCACAATCAGCAATAAGTTAAAATTTAAAGTTATATTTTAGAGACTATAAATCTGTGAAAAATTATTTTTTAAAGAGAGTGTCATTAATATAATTTTTGACAGGAATATAAATTCTACGAACAGATTTTTTTAGCTGTTGGTTTTGAACTTTAATATTAAATTTCTAAATTTTTTTCCACCACATTATCAATGATCTTTTCAATACATTTAGTTAAGCTGCATAATTTTGAGGCAGGTAAAAACCTAAGGTGATTAACTCTGGAGACCTAAATTTTATTTAAACACAGAAAGAACTAATTATCTAATATGTAGACATTTTGGAAGCAGGAAAATCAGAGATTACATTTAGAGCTTCATATTTTATCTCAAGTTCCTACTACACTTGAAATTTGTCTGGTAAATTCTAAAATAGATTATACAAATGAGAGGTTAAAACTTTATCTTTTATTAAGCAAGCCGGGTATATTCTCAAGAACAATTCACTATATTTGGTGTCATATCTATTTGAAGTAATAATATATCCCTATCAGTTGCAGTACAATTAATACTACCATGAACAATAAAAGAAGAATTTCTCTTATACTTTGTTCTCTTCTCATACCCTTCCTAGATAACACACCTTCAAACTTTGACTCACTCTGATCACTCATTAATATTCCTATGTTTCTATGAAGTCCAAGTATAGTCTTAATTTATAGGTATGCATTAATTTTCTGCATAAAAAGGCATAGTCTGTTGTCTCAATTCTATGCATACTGTATTATATGACAACTGAGAAGATGAAATTAGGATAATCAAGTACTTATTAAAAGAAGTAAAACTCTGAAATTTTAATTACTACAAATAGGTTATTCTTATAGCTTAGACCTATCTCAAATCTACATAATATATACTTTAAACAATTAAATACTGTATTCAAATAGGTAGACCTTTTCTAGAAGTTGGTATGATACATAATCTAAATAAGTATATTTTATTATATTTTAATGTTAAATTAAAATAAAAATAATTTCATCTATTTTATTTGGCACAGATAAAATTTCTTAGGGAACATACACGTTAGTTTGTCCATATGAAAATAAACCAAGTGAATTATCAAAGATAGTTATGGGAATTAAAAAAAATTATCTTAGCCAAGGAATTTATTTACCTGAAGGTCATTTTGAGGATTCCAATCAGAATCAAAAATTATACAAGTGTCAGCTGCAGTTAAGTTGATGCCCAACCCACCAGCTCGGGTACACAGAAGAAAGACAAATCGATCTGAATCAGGTTTACTGAATCTATCTATAGCAGCTTGTCGAAGGTTCCCTCTGACTCTTCCATCAATTCGCTCATATAAATATCTGTCAAATGAAGTGCAATAAACTTAGATAGATGAACATAATGAAAATGAAGAAATTCTATCAAATGTGACAGACACATATTTATCAGTTTTCCTGCAACATTACATTTACCATAAAATGAAGAAGCAATATTACTCCAACTAGTTTTTATGGTTTTATACTTTTCAGCGTTGGTGCTAAATAGGAAACACACAGTAATATAAAGTTACAAAATCTCTGCATTCCTGAATGTGTAGGTAACATACCTTTACAATGAATATACTTACTGATCTCATATAACAAATAACTTTTTTTTTTTGGCAAGAAGCAGACTTTCATAAAACTCTATAAAAGAAGACTACAAACATTTCTATCTCAATCAAATAATTCTCTCAAATGATACACCTGCTTGTAAACTATTATCTATTAAGGGCAAACTATAATGCTAATTCTTCATAGTCATTACTGCCAAGCAATTAACTTTCAACTTCTTTCATCCTTCCTCATTTAACATAAAACTCAGAAATTGTTAAACATTAATAAAAATCAAATACATAAAAATTTAGGAACTAGAAGAGGAATACACTAACATCTGCCACATCTCTCTGGTTCAAGATATTTTTTTCCACCTATAATTTACTGGAGTCTCAGCAGCAGCTGCACTGTTATCTCTAGTACTTGTAAAACAGGGGTATGACTTCCAATAATGTTACTTTTGACATTAAGTAAATCTGAGGTTTTCCATGAAATTCAACCTAATTCAAATTTATCTTTATCTTATAAAGTTCTTCATGTAAAGACATCAAGAAAAGGAAAGAATGGCTATTTTTAGAAATATTATAATTTAATTCTCTTATTTATAAGATTGAGAATAATACACATTTTGGAATAAGATTAAAGGAAAGGAACACTAACAGTGGAAACAGAGATAAAATGAAAAATAAAAATAAACTACAAAATCTTTGATAGTATAAACTAGGATAGACAGATCTTTACTTTTCAGTAAGATCAAAATACAGTGAACTTAAAATCTACAGCTGAATCTTCAGATTCTCTTATATTAATGTGTTAATATCTAATTGGGTCACTAATGCTCTGATAAATATCCTATGATAAATATCCTATTTATCTAAATACTGATTAGACATTATTTAAGACTATCTTACTGTTACATACCAAAAACAAAACAAAAAAAAACAAAAACCCAAAACAAAAGCCTACATTAAACAAATCAGAAAAGATTAAAGCATGAGCAAGTCTTATACAGTGTACAATAAGAGTCAAAGTACAGCAAGTGCAGGTTCTAAATATAACAATGAAAAAGTCAGAAAAGGATCTTGAATCATTTTCTTTAATTTCAACAATGGTTATAAATCCACTTAAACTGTCACTACTACAAGGTTTACAATCAATTAAAATGTACACTAATAAACCCATTTGTATGTCAACAAATACCTGTCAATTTGCAAAGTTTTCTTTATCAGTCTCCTTACCCCTGCCTACTACTGCAACATATACAGGTTAGGAAAACATCTAACACATCATCCTAAAGAATCTTTACGCGTAGATTTAAATGGATTCTCATCGATCTTAAGAGGAAGATGCCAGAAAAGCTGGGTTACAGTATAGTGCTGCAAAAACCTTGATAACATATACTTAGCATAATTCATAGTATAATTCAATGGATGTTTGAATGCCTTACCTTTTATGTATAAGATAGTCCTCTAGGATATCAAGGCAGCGTACCATCTGAGAGAAGATGAGCACTTTGTGACCTCCTGCTTTCATTTTGGGAAGCAATTTATCAATAAGAACCAATTTGCCAGCAGACTGGATCATTGCTTGAAGATGAAAATCAGAAGCAGCTGGATTATATGTATCTCTAAATTCCCCAAGTATTTTCTCCTCAGCACCTATCAAAAAAAATACAAGAATAACTCCCAATTGTTTTCTTTTTAAAACAGTGCTTCTCTGTTTCTGAAACACATTAAAATTTTCTGATGGTAGGTACATTGCTGTTGTTCAAATTATTTATGATTGTGGCGAAATCCCCACCAACACCAGCCTGTAGTTTCACTGAAGATATGGACAGTGTCTTAAGCAATTTTTATCTCCCACCAAACCTGGCATAATGTCTTATATAAATTTATCTTAACTAAATGTTTAACAAATGCTATTAGGAAAAGACTTAATGAAAACGTGGTTCTAACCTAGATGAGTAAACATATATTTTTAAATGAACACTTAGTATTTAAACACCAACATAACAATGATCATCACTGAAAGGTGATGATAATTAACCTGGGTATGTTTATGAGCATCCTGCTGGCCATGAAAGCAAGAACGAAAAAAAAAAAAAAATGAGAAGGGAAGTCAAGTGTAACTTTGATTATAGTTCTTTCAGAGTCTAGGTCAGAATTAAAGGCTCTCTGCCTTCCCCTAGCCCGTATAGTGATTAAAGAGTACCAGGATTGCAAGTGAGTCAGTTACTGAGCTAAGAAATGATTTGTGTTGGATAAAATAAGAGTATATTCCCAGGAATAAATGAAAAGACCCAAATGTACAGAGAGACCACTAGCAGAAAACCTGACAAGACATTAGAAAGTAATGCTATTAGAGCACAAAAACTGAAAGACACTAACCAGGGCACCTGCCCTGAAAAGAAACCAGGAAAAAAATGTAAATTTGGAGGCTCAAAGATGGGCTTTGCTGTCTTGTCCATAAGAAAGATTAAGTGGGAGGAGGAACTATAGGCCAAGTTAGACTGAACACAACAACTCCTGCTTTTGTAACCTGGTAATGCTAGTCCGAGACACTGTAATGAACTAGTTCACACTGCCCCTGATTCTGAAACATCTGTAATCTCTCAGAGCACCACAGAGAAGAGTTACAGGATCACTGCCTTTCCTTGTAATAGCCAGTACAGCTGCAGTGGTGCTGTTATTTTGTTCGTATTTGTTAAAAGAAAAGTATTTGTCTGCAATCCTGTTTAGCTACCTTTGATAAGATATGGGTGATTACAGCACTTCCTGAGCTCCATCATGGTATTGACCAAGTTAGGGACATTAGTCTGCCCTGCTCCTTTAGATAAAAACGAAAAGTTCTTCTCCAAAATAGCCCGGTAGTATTTCTTTTGAATGTTAGTGAGTTCTACTTCAATGATGGTTTCTTCTTTAGGTGCCAACTTCTTTTCCACGTCTTCTTTCAATCGTCTCAACATCATTGGTTTCAGGATGGCCTGAAGTTTTTGCACCTGCATAAAAAATGATGAAAATGTATGTAGCATACATACATATAATTACAATGATAAGAGATTTGATGTACTTATTTATAAAGACGAACAGGATACCTGTTCCTCTGTTTTCAGATCCCCAAATTCTTGCATAAATGTTGATTCAGAAGGAAACCTTAAGGGTTCTAGAAAGTGAAGAAGACTGAACAGTTCTTCAACTGTATTTTGGAGAGGTGTGCCAGTCAAAAGCACCTTGTGTTCCTACATAAAGCAAGAAAAACATGTCAGTAACATGTGCTACGGTATTCATGTCAAACAAACACCAAAGTACTAAAATTAGGTGAAAGCTGATGTAGGTTATCACTTGTTGCAGTATTTGAAAAGCAAGTATTTTTCTGACCAAAATTTTCAAGAGTCAACTCAAAATACATCTCTACCCATATATCTTCATTAATTTACTTTCTTGATCTCTTTTTTAAAAAACTCTGTATCATTCTCTTAATACTTTGTCTGCTATTAATTTTTACCTATTGATGGTTTTAAAGGGAAAGTTCTAAATAATTAAGAAGCATATTTTAGGTTTTCTCAAAGAAACACTTTCTAAAGAACAAGGAGGTTATTATTATTGTTTTTTTGATACTCAACCATTCTTGGTACGGTAATTTATGTACAAAATAGTACTCATTCTTTGTAATTTGGCTGATCATCATCTAACTTTTCACACACATTCTTAAATCATTAATGCTATAATCCAACAACGTTAAGGGCTGATTGGAATATGCATCTAAACTAAACCTGCATTAAAATTAAACATAATAGTAACAGAAAAAAATAAAAATATTTTTAATGATAAAAGTACAAAGTATCATTTAAAATTTGATTTGACAATACCTCTAAATTCCTAAGCTAGATATTTAGCTATATATCTGTATGTCTGCACATGTATGAATATATTAGTAAATGGTCTACACAGATCAATACCAATTTGTAAATACTGGAGCAAGGAGTGGAAGAGTAGGGGTAAGCATGGATGAAGAGTAAAAAGGAGCACTTAAAGTGTTTTACTGTATGTAGTTCTATATTTTTGAGTCATTTGTTCAAGTGCTCATGGACTAATTATGTGATGTTAATTAAATCAAAATGTTAAAAAAATTTTGATTTGAAAACACACAATAAAATGATTTTCAAAAATTTTATTTATTAATTTTAACAGATATATGCTAAGTATGTAGAATTGTGTAGAAACTTTATCCCTCTATCACAAAAGATCTGAATAATATTATAACTTTGGTGAAAGAGATTTTTATTGAGGAATTTATGGCTTAAGACTTATGGTTTTATCTTCTTTTCAACACTCTATAGAGGTTTCTTTCTCTCTCTTTTAATTCTAAAAGCCAATTACCAAAGCTTTTTGGAGGAAAGAACTAAAAACTTTAAGTCTTAGAAAATAGATGAGATTTTTCCCCCTTGCTAATTAATTAAAGCAAAATAATCTTAATTGTTACAGAGAAATGAGATATATCTATACTTTAAGATAAAAAAAGGAATACCTTTTCAGCCTTAGCTCTCTGACCTGACTTTTTACCATGTAGCTAAGAAGTGGAATTAAGTCATAAAAATGATGCTAAGTTACTTACCAGATTCATGAGTTTCAGTCCTTCTAGAAGTTTGCAATTTTTATTTTTTAACCTATGTGCTTCATCAATAATCACACATCGCCATTCAATTGCATTAAGCTCTCCACAGCCTCCAAGAATCATTTCAAAAGTAGTGATGATGGCTTGGAATCTGTAAGCTCCTCGAATGATACGCCCCTAGAAATTTATTATCAAACACAATAATTTGCTAGAATGTCTTGATCACAATTTTTAATTCTCGTCAAATAGCATAAAAATCATTTAATGAGATCTGCTATAAAATATTTTCCAGTGAAAATTTTATATATGCACAGACACTCTCTTAAAATGTTTGAAGCATTTTAGCTTTAAAACTGTATTGGATTTCTGTGTTTTCAAGAATGTTGTTAAAAATTATGTCAGCACAATTATACAATTTATAATTATATCCAAATAGTATTCCTTGATAAAACATTTCACAATTTTTAGGAGTTATAATAACAATGTTGGGTCTAAAAAGAAATGGCCATTACAAAATCTAGCCAATGAAATTTCAGTACTAATGTTTATTACTTACATCCATGAGTCCACTTATATAATTGCAAATAAGTAGTTAAAACCAAAATTAGCCACTCATGTCATTTATTCAGTGAGTATTTATTGTCTACGGGCTACACTCTGTTCTAGTCACTGGAGATAAAGTAGTAAATAAGACAGACAAAAAAAAAAATTATCCAAGTGAAACTTACATTCCAATGACTCAAACATAGGACACAGCCATTAAGGGGGGAAAAAAACCCCAAATTAAAAACCCCAAGTTAAAAAGTAATAAAGGCCATGTACTGAATTAAAACAGGGATGTGGAAGTATGGGGTTGGAAGTAACCATTCCAATTTTATTTAGAGTGGCTGGGAGGCCATTACTAAGAAGTAACACTGAGCAAAGTCCTGAAGATGAGGGAGGAAGCCATGTTAACATCTAGAGATCTGGATGAGAAAGCATTCTTGGCAGTAGTAGTATATGTGAAGGCTGTAATTTGGGATTATCTTTGGCAATATTCATACAATAGCAAGAAAGCCAGAATGGTTGAAATCCAGTGAGAGTGGAGGGGATGAGGCTATACAGGGCCTTGAAAGCTGCGGTAAGGACTCTGGATCTCACTATGGGGCAACAAGCTATTGGAGGGTTTTGAGGCAAAAAGTGTCATGACTTGATACACATTTTTAAAGAGTTCTTTTGTCTATTGTGGCAAAAATAGTCTGAAAAAGGCCAAGGACAGGATCACAGAAACCAGTTAAGAGGCTATCATAGTAATCCAGGCAAGAGATCATCAATGGAGGTCATGAGAAGGGCTCAGTTCTGGATTTAATTTGAAGGTAGACCCAAGAGGATATGCTAAATACATAGGAGTGGAGTGAGATAAAGAAAGAATTCAAGTTTGACTGAACTTTTTGGCTGGAACAACTAGAAGCTGGTGTTGCTATTTACTACAATGAGTAAACGCAGGATTTGGGTTTTGGATATGTTATGTTTGAGATGTTTATTAGATATTCAAGTGGAGTAATTGACTAGGCATTTGTATATGACCCGGGAATTTAGGAAAGAGTTTAGAGTTGGAGATGAAAATTTTGGAGTTTCTAGCAGTATAGGTGGTACTTAAGTTATGTGACTGAATGAAATCTCTGATGGAATGAGTATGCATATAAAAGTCTAAAGACTGAGCCCTGGGTCACCCCAAGTTTAAATATGGGAAGATAAGAAAGAATCAGTGAAGGGGGGCTCAGAAGGAATAGGTACTGATATAGGACAGTATAAAGTCCTCGAATGCAAGTGAAGAGAATGTTTAAACGGGATTGAAGACTATAAACTATTAGGGATTAGGAGAAATTAAGGGTTAAGAAAGATCATGTGATCTGATTTAGGATTTTAATTTCTATTAACTTAATCACATTAATTTGAGAACAATTCATAACAATTACATACATTGGCCACCAAGCCAAACAATAGCTCCAGTCGAGTATTATTAAAATAAGTATAAAGTACAAGTCTATGGTATTTATACAGCTCTAAAAACCTGCGATACAATGCATTTGGTTAAGGTGACATCATAGTATTGAAGAACAAGGGCTCTTGAATCTAATTGCCTTGAGTTTATTAATCCCAGTTTTGCTCTGTGATTTTGGGGGAAACCATGTAACTTCTTTTTACCTCAGTTTCCTCAGTTATAAATGAGGATAATATTTTTACCTATTTACAATCTTGATATTACAAAGATTAAATGAAATACTACATGTAAACCATTTAGCATACTGCCTGGCACATGGTAAATACTCAATATATGTTTACAGATATTAGTGTTATTATCTGCTACTTTTTCCAAGGCAATTCAGAAAATCACAGTATAATTTTACTATTATTGGAATTTCAAGCTATTTAATAAATGGAAAAGCAGAAGTTAAATATTTAATTAATTTATATTAAAATATATCTGAAAGAGTTAACTCTGAAAGTCATTTCCATATTTAAAGCACAGATCTATTTATCTCATCATATGAGATATCTTTATCTTTTCAAATTTTAAACCCATCACATAACATTCTTCTAGAATGTATAACATTTACCATAAAAATGTGATGTATTAATATATACTATTCAGTTTACAACACATCAGGAAAGTTTCAACTTTCTGGCTATCACATTTATACCAAAGTAAAATAAAACGTACATTAAAAATCTCTTAAACTTCCAATATTTTAATGGTACTTCTGAATAATAAGATTGGACTTCATAGTTTTAATGATACCATATAGCTCTAAAATTCTACAAATGTACAATTAAGAATAATAAAACACTGTGGAAGGAAATCAAACTATAACCAAAATAAAGTATCGTAAGCACCAAAGATGCAAAGGTGATAATTTTCAATAGAACTGAAGAATAATAAAAGGATTACACAGATGCTTAATATCATAGAACTGTAATTGTTTCAACCATAGAATTAGAAGGGAAATGAAGAAGAAATAAAATCACTCAATTTTATTCATTTACAGCCTTAAATAGATAGAAAATCAGTTATAATCAGGAGGCGAAAGTAGAAGTCTACGCACTTTATCTTACTTTAACCTTTATCACATCCCATGACCTTGGCCATATGTTATAATGCTCCTTACAAAACAGAAGAGTAAATGAAAGAAAATAAAATGTTAAGGAGCTATACTGAGGCAGAGTGCCATAACCTTTTCCAATGAAAAAGTTCAATTTTGTGTGAACTGTGTTTTAATTAATTTAGTTTCTTATTTCTTGATAAAAGTTTTACCTAAGAAGAGTCATACTGCCACTCATACCTGCAATGTGGCACTTCATGTTTCTAGTCTTTACTTTCTGCTAGGGAATTCTTTCTCATAA
Source organism: Vicugna pacos (assembly GCF_048564905.1). Taxonomy (NCBI): domain Eukaryota; kingdom Metazoa; phylum Chordata; class Mammalia; order Artiodactyla; family Camelidae; genus Vicugna; species Vicugna pacos. The sequence continues at coordinate 29,992,860 of NC_132995.1, read as the reverse complement.
TGTTGTATCAATTTTATGATGTGTGTTTTTAGCAGAAAAATAGTTAATTCTTTCCTAAAGAGTGAGTGGCCAAAGTAAAATAGGAAATGTGCCTCTAAGAAATAGAAGAAAACCATCAAAATACCAAAGTAATTAAATAACCACTCCAAAGGGGAGAAAGATACAGAGGTATGCCTGTATCAATACGCAAAGTAAACAAGCCAAATTAAAAAAAAAAAAAGTCTAATATTAAAATCCATTGAACACACAAGAGAACCTATGGTTTCATCTCAATGGGGATTCAAACCCACGGTGTTCATTTAAGATGTAAATTTTAAAAATGGAGGGGAAAAAACTAGAGGATGGTAAGAGACAGTTATTATTTTAAAAATAAATTTTATGTGTATTTGAAAACAATTAGTACAACAATCATTCTAGCTGAAAAACAAAGAATAAAATTAAATTTGTACATTTGTAATAAGTCAGCATACTTCCTTACAGTGAACCAGAGCATGAACTTGGCTACTTTTGTCATTTTTCTCTTTGGCTACCAAAATTTATTATAGAATAAACATGATAAATAAAATCAAACTAAGATCTTAGCAGGCAATTAAAGTAATACATTCGAAAGTAATTAATATGTAATGCTTATCGTTTTCAACCTGACCTTTCAAACAACAAACAAAATCACCAATAACACACCTGTGAGTCCCTGAAGTACATCTCATATTGCTGTATCATCTGTCTGCTAATCAGGCTCCCATGATAAACCACAACATTAATATCAGTCCACGTACGAAATTCTCTCTCCCAGTTTGCAATAGTAGAAAGTGGAGCAATAATCAGGAAAGGTCCTCTTATACCAGTCAGAAGGATTTCGTAGAGGAATGTAATTGATTGAATGGTTTTGCCAAGACCCATTTCATCTGCTAAAATGCAGTTTCGTCTGAAATAAACAAACATATTATCCATGTATATTTGGGTTTTTCTGTATACTACGATGTTTTAAAAGATAAATATACAAAAGTAATCAGAGATCAAGTTAAAATACTTGCATTTACAAAAATATAAAAGTTGCAGATTTGGCTAAAGATTGTAATTTTATTATAATCCTGCAAAGGGGAAACTATAATAGGTCTTTGTAGCTCCAAAATAGAGGTACCACATGTTAAATATTTGGTTTTCTTAAAAGAATGAAATGGCAAGAGAAAGGCAAACTAAATATATGACTTATTGAGGAAGCATTCTATATCTCAGGAACAGTATGAGGAAATGGGGTACAAAAGAAATAGAACATGTTCTCTGCCTTCCTGGGACTATTAGAAAAGCAGACATGTGAATAAATAAATAAATAAATAAATAGTCATGCAATGTGCTATTACAGAAGCACAAATAGAGAATTGGTTTTCTTGTAATAGCCTATAATGAAAAAAGAATATGAAGAGGAATATGTATATGTACAACTGAATCACTACGCTGTACGTCAGAAATTAACACAACATTGTAAATCGACTGTACTCCAATTAAAAAAAAACTGGTTTTCAACTTTGGCTGTGTATTAGGACAGCCTAGGAAATTTGAAAGAAACAGATACCCAGGGCCTTCCTCTACACATTCTGATTCAATGTGTACGGAGTAGGATAAAAGCAACTGTAATTTTTAAAATAAGTTCCACAAATGATTATGAAAAAGGCCAGTTAAGAATCATCAGTATTAAGTTTATAATGGAAGCTTAGAAGAGCAAGCATCTAACTCTGGCTAGAATAAACGAGAGAAGACTGCCTTCAGAGAGGAGGTCAGTAATGAGCAGGATTTTGCCAGAGGGCAGAGCAGAAGTATAAAGAACATGATCAACTGGGAGGACACAAGGTGTTTAATATTGTTTAAATATGTTAGCGAGATAGGCAGGGGTCATAAATAAAAGTTAGACATCCTTCTATTACACAGTGGGAGTCACTGAAAATTTTTAAAGAAAACTGATGAGGTTAGGTTTGTACTTGAAGTTTACTCTGGTGCTACTGTGAATATTAGAAGATGAGGTGACTTGAAGTTGGGACAGCAACTGGCAAAGTATCACAATAATGCAGGAAAGAATCAGATGTTTGGACTAAGGTAGGAGGGATCAAGAGAAGAAAACTGCTTCTAAAATTACTTGTAAGTTAGAGGGATTTGGACCTAGTCACCAACCAGATATTATGGAGTGAAGGATGATAGATTTCAGTCTGGGTGACTAAGCTGTGTTATTCTTAACCAAGATGCAAAATATGGATGAAGAATAAGTCTAGTATGGAGGAAACAGGAAATGATAAGGTTAATTTGGAATCTGTTGTGTTTAAAAAATCATTGAGATAGACATTAAGGTAGCAAGAAGCAGAAATAAAAAAGGGTTTGGACTTGAAGGCTTTAGAGATGTTACTGGTAAGTGAAGACATGGGAGGGTGTAGAGTCTGATTTTGGGAGAACAAACATAATATGAGAAGAGAGCGAAAAACAGAACTATGGGAAAGAAAAAACAACATGGAAAGGGTAGACAGAGGAAGAAGAACCAGCAAAGACTGGTGAAAGGACAGTTACAGAGGCATACTGGAAAGCTAGGAGAGTCACACTGTGGAAGCTGCTGGAAGTGAGAATGGGGGAAAATTTTAAGGATGAAGGGAGTAGCAACTACTATCCAATGCAGCAGAGACAGCAAAGGAGGGCTGAAAAATAACTTGTGGATTGGAAAACTAAGCTTCAGAGATGATACGGAATCAACATTCAAACAACAGGTTTAAAGAGAATTGGTGATGAGAAAATGGGACGAGTTCATGCAGGCTACTTTTCCTAGGTATTTGCCTAGGAAGTTACAAAGAGGGATCAGGGTAGCTAGAAGGAAAAACAGAGCCAAGACAAGGTTTATCCTTTTCTTTTTTTTTTTATATTATAAACAGGTTAAACCCAAATTTGTCCACAGACTGAAGGCATCATATCAGATAGCTTGACAGTATAACAGAGAAGGATGATAACTGATCGAAGTGAGGTTCTAAGAAGACTGGATGAGATATGCTTGTAAAGAGTTGAGGTGGTAGCATTAGTCTTGGTCCTGGGGAGGGACCTTTGAACTTCTGATATGAGGACAGAGGATGGAGATACATTTGTAGGGTCAGGTGTGAGGGCAGGCAAAAATCTGAATGAATTCACCTACTGGCCCTAGGCTTCTCTATGAAGCAGTCATACATATAGAGAGAAGAGGGTAGGGTTGAGATAAAGGACTTGAGGAAAGTGGTGTAAGTTTAAAACAAACAATGGGAAAGGGTACTGGTAAGATAGATAATTAACATGAAATTTTGTTAACTATTTCACCAAGGAAGATTTTCTTGGGAAAAATAGTTACATTTAGAAAATATAAACCAGGGGAAAGAGCACTGCATGTGACAACAGGTTCCCCTAACTCCATCTGAGTCTCATGACTCACCATTACTAAGTGTAACAACTCAGAAGTATCATGTGAGAAGTAGAAACACAGAAAAATGATTTTGAATAAGTGTCATAAAATTTTGCTATTACTACTAATAATAGTGCCTTCATTTACTCTTTTGTATATACTATCAGAATTCCTTCTCAATCACAATAACAATTTTTACTTCTTTTGCAATTAATTTTCCATCACACTAAAAAAAAAAAATCCATGAGATAATATTCCAAAAAGCATTCTGAACAACTTAGAAAATAATAAAAGGGAATTAGCTCACTACTAGGGTCTTACATTTCGTATTCTATTCTTTATCAGTTATTGACAATATGCTTCCTTGAAGCCTTATATTACAGACCCATCTAATTCTTATAGATGTAATGGCTCACATCTTACTAATTAGATTCAATTATCAGCATTCAGCAGTATAAGCTGAAAAACATTCTATAACATAGCTGATGTTTTATGATGTTAAGAAAGGTATTTCAAATTTAATTACTAATCAACACATTAACTTCCTTCTATTCTGACTGGTACACATTTAAAGGAAATAACTATAGTCAAAGTCCTAAATTATCATTTGCATATCTTCCTGAGGTAACTACATTTTCAATAATGAAGACTCCATGACAGTAACAATGTAGGAATATCTGTGTTTTGGAACATATATTAAAAAACACGCTAAACTTTTTTTGTTAATATATACTACATACCTATTGTACCAATTGAACAAGAGCCAGTTGAGTCCTTCCAGTTGATATTCCCTGAGTTGATTGCCATTTTTATAATCCCTGGATTGATCAATTTTTTTCCAGATATTAGAAGGAGGACGATCCTTTGTGGAAAAACAAAGAATGAATAATGTATTTCGTTTTTTGATTGTCCATAAATCTCATACTTGGTAAAAGCACTGTTTTTAAAATAGTCACAAAAGAGTAGTATTATATGGCATTATGATGATGAAATTTTACAAATATCTAAAAATCAAATAAATTCTACACACTCTTTCAGAAAACTGAAAAAGGCATACATCTCAACTCATTCTATGAAACTGTGATACCAAAATCAGATGAAGACATTACAAGAAAACTACATACAGTCCAATATTTTGAACAGAGATGAAAAATTCATAACAAAATGTTAGCAAATGGAATCTAACAATATATAAAAAAGCTAATACAGCATGACTAAATGGGGTTTCTCCTAGGTATGGAAGGTGGATTAAATGTGAAAATTAATTAATGTTGACCAACAGACTAAAAAGCAAAAATGTGATCATTTCAATAGATGGATAAAAGGGATTTGAAACATCAATTATCTATTCCTTATAAAAACTCATTAAATTTTGAATAAAGGGGAACATTCTCAATTTGATATGGTGCATCTATGAAAAAGTCAAAGCTAACATCATACTTTATGGTTAAAAACTAAATGCTTTCTCTATCAGAAAAAGGCAAGGATGTCTACTGTCATCACTTCTATTCAACACTATACTATACGTTCTAACAGGAACAATCAAGCAAGAAAAAGAAATAAGTTATTAAGATTGGAAAGGAGGAAGTACAATTTTCTTAATTCATATAAGTCATGATTTGTCTATATGGAAAATCCTGTGGAATGCAGAAAAAAGATGAAGTAAGAAGTGATTTTACTAAGTTGCATGACAGAAGTCAATATACAGAAAACTGTATGCTATATTGTAGAAACAATTATAAATACAAATAAAAACAATAATATAATAAATATAATAATATAAATGTCTTATACTAGTATCCAAATATGAAATATTTAGGAATATATCTGACAAAAGTTATATATGACTAGTATATCTAAAACTATAAACATTGCTGAGAGAATTTCAAGACCCAAATAATTTTACAAACTGTATTTCAATTTAAAAAAAGATAAATATGATGCAAAAAAGACGGAAAAGACTTAAATAAATGGAAATATATATCATATTCATGGATTAAAAGACTCTACATTATTAATTCTTCCCAAACTGACCAACAGAGTCAACATAATCCAAGCAAAATCTCAGCAATGCTTTTGTAGAAACTGACATGCTGGTTCTAAAACCATATGGAATGCAAAGGACCAAAAATGCTCAAAATAACTTTGAAAATGAAGAATTAAGTTGGAGGATTTATACTGACCAACTGCAAGATTTATGGTAAAAGTTATAGAATCAAGATTGTGTAGAACTGATATAAACAGATCAGTTCAGAAATACTCGTATGTATTAACTCACCTAATTTTTGACAAAGTTGGAAAGGCAATTCAGTATAGTTTTATTGAAAAATGGTGCTAGAACAACTGCATACCCATGAGCAAAACATGAACTTTGATCCATATATTGTACTATAACAAAAAATTAACTCAAAATGGATCACAGACCTAAATGTTACCTAGAACTATAAAAACTTCTGGAAAAAAAATAGGAGAAAAATCTTTGTGATCTTGGATTATGCAAAGATTTCTTAGATAAAACAGCAAAAGTAGGATCCAAAAGGAAAAGACAGATAAGCTGAATTTCACTGAAAGTAGGAATTTCTGCTTGTAGAAAGACATTATTAAGATAATGAAAAGATCTGGAAAAAACATTTGCAAATCATATACTGATAAAGGACTTTTTTTTAAATAATATATAAACAATTCTTAAAGCTTAATAATTCTTTTTTTTTTTCAATGGCCGTACCGGGAATTGACCCTAGGACCTCATGCATGCTATGCATGTGCTCTACCACTAAGCTATATTCATCCTCTAAAGCTCAAAAATTCTTAAAGCTCAATAATAAGAAAACAAAGAAGCCAATAAAAAATGGGCAAAATATCTGAATAGGTATGTTATTAAAGAAGACATTTACTAATGGCAAACAAGTACATGAAAAGATGTTCAACATCATTAATCATTAGGAAATGCGAATTCAAACCACAATGTTCTACCATTACACATATATCAGAATTGCTAAGATTAAAAACACTGACCATACCAAGTGTTGCCAAGGATGTGAAGCAGCTAGACTTATTTACTGCCAGCAGAAATATAGTATGTTGAGACCAATTTTAAAAAGTTAAATATACACATATGACCCAGCCATTTAACTTACAGGTGCTTCCTCAAAAGAAATGACATGTCTAGACAAAGACCTGTATACTAATGTTCAGAGCAGCTCAATTTCTAATAGTCAATACAAATAGTGAATGAATAAATAAATTGTGGGATACTACATCACAACAGAATACAATTCAATAATAAAAAGGAACGAATTATCGATACATGCAATGACATGAACCTCAAAACAATAATGCTGCATAAAAGCCAGTCAAAAAGAGTATACACTGTCTTTTTATATAAAATTTAAAATATTGGATAGTGACATAAAGTTGCCTGGGGGTGGGGAATGGGCATGAGGGAAGGAAGTTTTGGGACGGAGGGATTACAAAGGGGCAGGAGAAAAATTTTGGGAGTGATGAATAGTTTATTATTTCAATTAATGTCAAATAATATGAATGTCAAAATTAAGCAAACTGTACACTTCAGAAATCGCTTTAAACTCAATATGTTTATTTTTAAAAAAGATGCGCTAGCTGGGTCTGGTTCAAGATGGTGAACTCACCCTTCTCTCACAGACACACTGAATCCACAGGTATATATAGAACAATTTCTTCTGAAAGCAACACTAGAACTAGCTAAGTGATTCCTACGTGACGGGCAAATGAGAAAAAACCTACACTGAAACAGATAGGAGAGGCTGAGACATAATCTCGCCATAAACCCAATCCCACAATCAGGAGAAACTCACAACCCTGAGCTTCTCCCAAATGAGAAAAGGGTTTAAATCCTACACCTGGCATCTCAACTTTTTAGACCTACACCTGAGAGACAAATCCCCTAGCGCTGAAAGTCAACAGGGCTTAAATCCATGAGACACACAAGGCTTTAGGGAAATGAGAAATAGTCCTTAAATGGCTCATGTGGACTCAACAAGCTATCTTCCAGGGCCTAGTGCAGAGGCAGTGACTTCAAGGAATAATATATATCATATTTTCTCATATATTTTAAATCCATCATAATCTCTATACCACTTTTGATATTCGTGATACAAAATATCTCTTTCAAAAATCTAGAAGCATAACACTGTATGTGAAAAACACACTTACTCATTTACATATGTAGTATTTATTCAAACCCGCTTTCATCCTCAGCAATAAAAAGCTCTGTCATGAATTTATTCTGGACAACTAAGACATAAGCTTTCTGAAGATTGCTGGATAGGAAGAGAAATAACATTATCCTAGCCCCAAATTACTAGGATCTAGGTCTCAGTAGGATAAGTTTCTGAGAAAGGTTTCCTACTGTCTTCTGCTTTTAAATGATTATACTGCTATAATCAACAAAATTATACTTTTAAAAATTACAGGATGATCAGGGTCAGTATATGGTAATTGTGAATGAAAAACAAAATAGGCTATCAGTATATACTGAAAATAGAACTGATTACTAAAGTCTGCTGCTACTTAATACAATTAGGATTTACTAAAAAAATTTCTTAAATGGTAGCTGATTAACTTAAAACCATACAATATTTAATTATTGTTTAAAATAATTTCCACATCATGTAATATTCTCCATAATTTTCTTTTCAGCAATACAAACTACTATTTCCTTAGTTTGGGTCAGGAAGAAATCTCATTTCCAGAATTTCTAAAAATATTTTACATGTTTTATATGTCATTTTATTTAATAATAACAGACTGGCAAAAAAAATCCTTACTTTCTACATTATTTGACTTTGATAAACTAACACTGTTGTCAAACTGATTTTACATTAATTAATGGGATTAATTCTATCGGCTGAGTCCCCTTTACCAAGGACTACATTATATATTGAAGGCAGTGGTTCTTCCCACTCATGTGCATCAAAACTGTCTTTTTAAAAACATACATACCTGAGGTCCACTCTGATATTCTGATTCTGGAGCCAGGACATAGAGACCAGGCATGTCTAATTTTTGAAAAGTTGCTAAAGTGCTTCTCATAAGCACCTCTGACTGAGAACCACTGATCTAAAGAAATAACTAACTTGATGAGGCTAGACATCACACCACCACTGAAGCATGGTCCCCGCCCAACCTCCCCTCTACTCCATCCAAATCTTTCCCTTTCATAATATCCCTTGGACTACTCCTCCTTGAATTAGTTAACACTTTTGTTTCCTGGTTCAAGGAAAGGCACTTAGAAGTCGAAAGGAATGGAGGTGAGCTGTTGCTCTCTTGGCAATAGATTATGGATATTATTGAGAGACAAATTAAGAAGACCAGAAAAATAAGATGACCAGAAAAAAAATTATTATAAAAAGAATATGATCTCTTTCATGGAACAATTAATTAATTTCCTTCTCTTACACCACATTTCCACATTTTTCATGGCAGCCTTCATTACTCTGGTGCTGATCGAAAAGTGATCTGTTCTTGTTTTTTCATGTATAAATTTCCTCTTTAGAGAAATAAGAAATTTCTATGACCAAATTATATTTGAAAGAGGACTGGCCAAAATATTTTCATAATATGTTGCTTCAATGTGAATTTCTTTTGGCTGGCTCCCAAAACCTGACTCATAAGAAAATAATCCTATGTTTTAAAGAAATGAAAGCAAAAAATTATATAATTATTAAAATATCACAACTTGTGATAGCCTTCTAGAATTCTATAGTCTTTGTAATTAGAAAAATCAATAACTGACAAATTTTTGTTTGTTTCTTTTGAACAGGGAAGAAACACAAATGTAAGTAAGAAATCAGTGTACTTAATTTATGTAGACCTTTAACAATATTCTATACAAAAGGTTTTCCTAAAAATAAAGTTACTATGAAAGTAGATTTACTGATGAATAACTGGTTTACAGAAAACAAGGAAAAGGGGGTATAATAAGGATTTTTCTTTGACAGAGAATTAATAGCTCTGCTCAAAGCTGAGCAAGATGAGGTAGAAGAATTTGCAACTTTTCTGGAAGACAATTTAGAAGGAAATACTTATCAAATTTTTAAATGCACATATGTTCTGACTAAGCAATTACACTTCTGATTTATCTTACAGAAACTTGTTCAAGGGCTCAATGTTCAATGTAGTATTGTTTAAAACTGGAATATCCACTAAAGAGGAATAGTTAAATTAACATCATATGATACTATGTAGTAATTCTAAAACTAGAGTATTAATTGTATACCAAACACTAAATTAAAAATTCAAAAATCACACTAAACCTGTTGAATAAAGAAGTGCTAAAATTTTATGATGCTAAGACATATTCTTACCAAATGTCTTGTGTCAGGCCGTGAAGCTTGCAATTGTTCAAACTCTTCTATTTTTGCAAGATCTACATCTTCTTTTAGTTCCCAAGTGCTATCTTCATATGGTAATGAGCACCACTTGACTAAGTAGTAAATAACAGGCTGTAAAAAATTTTTTTTCATTTTACTATTTTGAAAAATAGTAAAACAGTGTAATCTGAGAATCCCCAGAAATAGTTTAAATATATTAACCTACATCAATAAAAATGAATGAACTTTTTTAAAGTGTTTCTAGGTCATTAACTTTAAAAAAATAACGTTTTAATACTTGTAAAGTTTTGGGTTTTCATTACTTAAAAAAATATTTTTACCAAATATTTACCTCACCGGTATCTTTATCTTCACAAAAAGAGACTTCTAACACTCTGTCTACTTCAACGTAGTCTGGGTTAAATGGTTCTTCTTCCATCTGAAATTAAAAGGTAAGTTAATATTTGACTTAATATTGAAATAAAGGTAAGTTAATATTTGACTTAATGTTGAAATAAAGACAAATTTACTAGCTCTTCTCTATAGAACACTTAAGTTTGATTTAAATTAAATTTCCAAAAATGGAATACTTCTATTTTAATTTTCAAAAGATATCTAGGATATCTGTCTGTATTATGAATCACCATGTTATATATAATAAAACTAACTAAAGAGCATCAAAAAATAAGGTATCCCAGACATATGAGTTACTCTAGAAGATGCGTTCTTTAAAAATTTCCCAAAGAGAACCTCTATACCTTTCTCTTGCTATTTTCATCAGGTCCAAGAATTGCTGCCCCTCCTCCTGTTAACCTCTAAATTTTGTAGTATTCCATGGCTGTGCCTTTAGTTCTCTTCACTATCTTAAACCTTTTCTGAGCAGTATTATCATTCCCAGGTACAGGACACACTTGGTAACAAAGAGTACTGTCCAACATTAGAATGATAATAAGGTTGCCTAAGAAAATCTGCACAGCTCCAATTTATGTTGTACCTGAGTCACATGAGAAAAACAAATCTTCATGAAAAACCAAAAGATTATTAGTTAAGTACTTCTAAAATCTTCAGCTCATCAGAAACTTCTATATCAGAGTGAGAAGGGGAGAAAATTTTGAGAACCTTCCAGCATCCATAAACTGATATGATAGGTGGTTACAATCATCAAATTTGTGAAGCAGATTTTTATAATTATGAAGAAATAATAGTAGCTTCATGGTGGAAAAATATGCCAGATACCACCACAATCTAGTGATTAAAGTTAACACCACCAGTAATGGGGCAAATAGGTATTATGTACCTCCTGATGTGATTCACTGAGAAGCATATTGCAACATTTCTGTGATGTTCTTATAAAAAGTGAATGACCTAGAGCTGAGGAAACATCAGATAACCCCAAAATGAAAGATATGCTACAAAATAAACCACCTATATATACTTAAAAAAAATGTCCAAGTAATGAAAAACAGAAAGATTAAGGGAGACATGATAACTAAATACATTATGTGCTGCAGGATTGAATTCTGGACCAGACTAAGCACACACACACATTTTTTTGTTATAAAAATACCAGTGGAACAGTTAGTGAAATATGAACGTTTACAGATAATAATACTACACCACTGTTAATTATACTATTATTATATAAGAAGATGTTTATAGAAAATACAGAAGTTGAGACAACTTTCAAATAATTTAGAAAAAAAATATATGTGCATGGGAGAGAGGCAGAGGCAGAAAGAGAGGGGTGCACAGAGACAGGGAGAATCAATGTGAATGATAAAGCAAACATGGTAAAATAGTAATATTTAGGGGACCTGGTTAAAATATATATGGGAATTTGTTGTACTATTCTGCAACTTTAGTGTTCAAAATAAAAAGTCTAAAAATTTTTTCAGATAAAAAGTTAAAAAAATGTAGATGAATCTAAAACTGTTCTTTAAAAAAGTCTATTAGAAGAAAAAAGAAAAAAAATTAGAGCAAGAAAGGACATCAGATTTTTAGTGAGGCCTGGAAAGGTTAATGAATTTTTCCAATGATGTCTGTTATTGCACACATATAACATATAGAAAATAAGCAATATACTTCAAGTACTGAAAAATCTTATTTCCCAAGTATTTCCTATGTTACCATTTCCTTTCTTGAGGAAATCTGCTAACAGAATACTTAAGATATTGACACACTCACATTCAACTCTAAAAAGTATTAAATACATGCTAATTTAAAAATACAAGAGTTATCTACCATTCATTATTAGTGTTCCTGTTTTAGCTATTTTCCAAGCTGAGTCTGAAGGAAGAAAAATTACTGTATGTAGGTAGCATTTGTATTCAAATGTCAAAAGTGGAAGCCTAAGAATTAAAATGAATAATACTTAAATTTGTGATACATAATGTACTACAGGTGCTCAGAGTTCACACATAATATTCTTTTTTTTTCCTTACATCTGCAAAAAAATGTGCTCTTTGTGCTTGTCTCAATTTGAATCGTTTGATTTTCTGCTGGATCCTTTTATCTTTCAGAAGCTGCTGTTCTGTGGCCCACTCACAGTGAAGATAGGAGCTAAAATTTTTATAAAAGCAATATATTAGAATGATATAGAGAACCATGTTTTGATTTTTTTAGATTTATTTTTAATCATGGCATCTAAAACAAAACATTATCTTCAACTTTACAAACAGGTAGTTCATCATTTCATTTAATGTCAATAGACTCCATATAATTACTAAAATAAAGCCATTGTAATCACTATATCCTAAAAAGATTGTAGTCTAAAGGTCTGTAATTTGCCATATAGAAACAGGTTAAACTGAATTGTAAGGATAACAGGATGTGATTTATCATTTATTTCTTCATTATAATAGTTTTGTCATGATTAGAAAACTAACTTGTTTTGAAATCAATGTAATTTTAATTAAAACATTTTCTTTCACCAAAGTGTAAGAAAAAGTTGAATAAAACCTGAAAAGTTCAATGATATAAACATAATGAATAATGTCTATAATTTGTAAGGACATAATTTATAATATTTCTGCATTTTCATGTAAACAATTAATGTTTTTTGAAAAAAATTCAATTTTAACATGAAAGGTTTTCAAAGTCTTCTCACTTTTTAATGATTTTTTAAGTTCTTGAGCTAACAAATAATATTTTAAAATGCAGATAAAATAAAATCAAAATTTAACTTAATATACTTAAGTATATGAATTCATATTTAAATCGTATCTTTCTATTATTTTTCTAACTTAAATACTTACTAATTCTTGTATTTTACAAAAAATTCTTCTGTATCAATCATCACTCCAGGTGATATCTAAGAAAACAAATTAAATAATTATGACTTTTAAAATTGGGGTGAGGAATATAAAATATAAAATGTAATGTATCATTACTTACTTCCTTTTTTATAATTCTAGAAGATAGTATTTTGTCCACAATTGCAGCATCTTCTTCACTCGGATTCTCCTATGTGAGGCAGGAAAAAAAATATGGTGGTATATTCTGAAAATTCGTTTAGTTGCCACTTTGTATGTTTATGAATACACTGAATTTCAACAAACATTTACTTAACACATATGCCAGGCACCATGTTAAATGTCAGGAATACAAAAATGAAAAAATCAATTGTTACTGTCCTCATCATCACAGCAAACATAATTGTGCTTTTCAATGTGTCAGATATTATTCTAAGCACTTTACGTATATTAACTAATTTAATCTTTGCCACTACACTGTAAGGTAGGTACTATTATCATCTCCTTTCTCAGATTAAGAAGCCCAGGCAAAGAGAAGATAAGTACTTATTCAAAGTATCATGTAACTCAGCTAACAGATGAGTGTTTGGTTTACAATCTTGATAAGGGAGATGAAAAGAACTGTGCATATGCACAATGCATATGCAAAGACATAAAGGTGTCAAAACATGGCATTTAGGCAACTACATTCATAAAACCAGAAGACTGAGTGTTTGTAGAGAAGTAGAAGGACATGTGCTAAAAAGACATGGTTAATTTGTAAGATTTAGGATACCACTGGAGTTTTCAGTAGAAAAGTACTATGATTAGGCTTATAACTTAGAAATATTCTGCAAAAAGGATAGAGTTTGGAGGAATTTTAGAAATATATATTAAGGAGACAAAAAATGTGCTAAAAAATTCAAAGAAGTAAAGATAAAAAAGGAGAGAACAAATCCCTAGGTTTCTGATACGAATAATTAATGGTTCTATTAACACAATATGGAATGCAGGAGGAAAAGTTGGAGCAAATTTTAGGAGGAAAGATAATGCAAATATTAAAAAATTCATGTTGGTTTAAAATGTTTTACAGTCATAATCCAAAATGTGTCTTACCACAAATAACTGTAAAGGCTGTTCACCAGGTAAAGGAGCTGAATTCTTTTTTATTTTCATGGAGCCTTTAACCTCTTCTTCAGATTGTTTCCCTTCTGCATCTTCTGCATATTTTTTCCTTTTAATTTGTCGATTTGATCTTCTTTTCTGTAATGAACCATAAGAATCATACTTAGATGATTTATTTTACTTTATTTTTTATGATTTATTTTAAAGGAAAGATTTAAAAAATAATTACTTCTAGTGTGGCAATTTTGTATATTAAATTTTCAAAATTATATTTAACATTCATCTTTTCTCATTTTTCCTTTTAATTAAAGGAAGATTATAATTTGCTCTTTGCCAAAGGTTAGTTTTACTTCCTAAAGTTTCAAATAACAACTACTAATAATACCTTTATTACTTTTCTTAAGAAATTGTTAATAAATAGATTTCTTTTTTAACTACCTTACAGCTTGGAAAACACATATTTTAAACTATAATACTCTCACAGTTTTTACCCAAAACCTAAAAAGTACATTGGACAAATACTGTTGAACAATCAGGGCCATAAAACTAAAAGAAGAAATTAATATTTGCTACACGACCCATGAACTTGTGCTTAAAACAGAAAAAAAAAAACCCAGATAATATACGTTTTAAAAGAGATACATAAAATAACAAAGTATTAAATCTACCAGATAATTAAATGTGAATGAAGGAGGAGCCAGTGTTTTACTACCTTTACTAGCTTGCCTTAAGAATAAAATACATCGCTGTCATAAAAACAGAAGTAAGCTTTTTAAAAAGTACTATGTGTAGTCACATAATTTTAAAATAATCTAAAAAATTTAAAATCAGGTATCAAGTCTACATGGCTTTACTTACCTCCCTAAATACTTAATTTTTGATGTTCCCATTATATAAATCTCACAATGACTTAAAAATCCCAAAGGACTTAGGTTTGCTTCTTCTCACCTCTCTAGAATCTCACGGCTGGAGGCATCTCAGCCACCTGTTCTACTGCTCAATATTCCTTCTTCCTTTTACCACTCTTCTGTGTATTTAGTAACTCCCATGACATTCCCCTCAAATGCAACGAACAGAATAACCCATGTGTTCTTTTGGTTTCTGCCAATGTCTTCAATTTGGCAGGTCTTTCATACTTCTAAAGTCATGACAAAAATGGCTAAATCAGTGCAATAGTGTGAGGACAAACTGTTATTTGCATCCAGAAATGTTGCAGTAGCCTTTAGAGTGTCTCTGACTCTTTCCCTTGAGAGTAGAATACTGAAAGAAAGGCACTACTGTGGTGAGTTAGCTTAGCCAAATGTAGTAGAAAACTCCATGCCTCATTTATGGGTCACCGCCTCTCAGCCATGAAGGTATTTACATTTTCAAAACTCTAAGTAACACTTCTGTCATTATGGGAGACAGGAAGGTGATACATAAAAATTATTAAAAAGGACTTCTAGAAACCCACTTTCCCAATATGCTGTTTAGAAAAGATATGAAATATTTATTATTCCCTGGGATGGAAAATTCTATGGATCTCTAATTTAATCCCAGGCTAAAGGAATGTTTGGAGTTCATTTATGGGCATCACACAGTTCTTAATGCTCAAGACTAGTTTAAACTAATAACCATCCATGACATTTATTATTCTAACAATAACATGTATTACCACTGTTATATCTCATTAAGCACAAATTTACTAAATAATGAAGTTTGGGAATAATTCAGTATACTCTCAGAACATTCTGGAAGATGTTTTCAGCATTAAAGTTTCCTTTCTGGTCACTTAGGCATCTATTGGTACTTTGAAATGCCTCACTTAGTCCTTAGTAAATAGTAAATAAGTGGCCTGAAAGAATCCTTTCAACTCACAGAAGTGCACATTCAGATAATTCTTCACAAGTAGAATGAGAGCCACTAACTGTAAACTGCTCCCTCATCCTATGAAGACATTATCAGTCTCTAAGAGCAATTTAAATAACTGAGTTATAAGGTTATAGTTGATTTCATCATAAATTATATTCCACTAGAGCACACAGTTACATATTAGGCAAAGCCAGATAAGGTGCCACTCTCACCAATTATCTTCCTTGTTATACAACAGTTCTACTACTTTAAAAAATACAAAATCTAATGTGATGTCCACATTTTTGGATAATGTGTTTGTCTGTTTTTCTGGCTTTCTTTCTCCATAATGTTTTTTAAAGCACAATTTAAAACAGTGAAAAATTCTTTCTTTGAATTTCTTTTTTTCTAGTTTTTTTATGTCTTAAAGGCTTTAATATTCAATAGATCAGTCAACAGCACTTTACATAAGAGGTCAGAAACATGCTTTTACATGACTACATATTTCATTATGATAACATATCACTGGTTTCCTATAATAATCCTAATAAAATGTGCTTCAGGGACTTTTTAAAATAAGTCTCTAAACACAGTTAGACTACTAGGTTCTCTCTATTAGGTAAAAAACTAAACATGATATTCACATTTTTAGATTTCCACCTGACTCTAAACCTTAAATTACTTTTCATGCCTTCAAATCTTGACAATCCATTGTGGTTGAAAGCTACCTTTATATACATATTTATGTATAGTTTATGTAATAATATGTTTAAATACACCAATAATTGATTTACAGTTGTTTACTAGAAAATATTTCTTTCCTTCCCCATTAATTTTTTTGTGTTAAAGCAATATACTTGTCACAGCAACCTAATACTACAGTGAAAGGAATGGAAGAAATGTGCATGTTAACCTATTCTACCATTTCATCGTTTGGTGATTACATAATGGAAAAATGGCCAGCATTATTTTAGTAAAAATTTAATTAAATTTCCTCATGTTGAATAAGTTAATTATATGTTTGCCTCAGTTAAGGATAACATATGAAGAAAAAGCCAGGCCATATAATATTAGGAGCTTCAGTCACTGCCCTTACCTCAACTCTTGCAGCAGCCCAGGAGCCTTGAGCCACTACTCTCCCATTGGATAAGAAGCTGCATAAGGAAGAAGAAAGGCCATTCAGGGGCTTTCTGGCCCCATAATGCAACAACTGCCACCACCCCTATGGCCTAGAGTCGTACTTTAATTATTAGAGAGCGGAGGGTGGCCTGAATTATGACCTTCACTATGCATATATTTAACTTCACAAGGTTATTTTGAATATCCACCTATTCAAAAAGAAAAAAGGCAAAATGCACAGTATTTTTGTCTCCATTAGGGGATTTTTAATATAATTGTTTATCTTTTCTTCAACAGAAGCAGACCATAGGAATTAACTCTAGGAATGATTCAACCCATATGCTTTATCATTTGTATGTGATTTTAAAAATTAATATCTCTATCATCAAATTTATTCAAAAGTACTCTGTAAGCACAGGATAATATCGCTAGATACTTCCCCATGCTAAAAACCATCAGGGACTCTGTATTGTTACTTAAACTCTCTGGGCTTCAATTTCATTATCTGAAAGCTGAGGGGCTTGGAGAGGATGTGTAAGTTTCCTCCCAGGTCTAACATTCTACAGTAATACTACTAGGACAATATTCTAATAATGCTCTCATATAAGTTCTATCATACAATAAAATGTATTTTTAGCCACTAAACTATAATATAAATATCCATAATACAATATTATGCTATCTAAATAATTCTGCCAGTGACTTATTTCTCAGAAAAAATTTTAATACTCACTTGAGAGTCTTCCTCTTTGAATGTATGCTGTGGCATCTGCTCCACATCAGATATTTCATCAGAAGATTCCTTTTTCCTTTTTTGTTTCTTACCCAATGTAATAATGAGTTTGCTGTTTCAGAAGGAGAAGAGTAAACAATAAGATCTCTTTGAAACTTTCCATTTTTGGTCAAATTAAGATTGCCATGATAAATTTTCCTCCATTTTATATCACCTGAATGTCCAACCAGAGGTATTTATCATGAAATCCATAATGATACTTTCCTCTGAATCCCACCTATTCTCCAAGTTCTAGTCCAGTGGAACAAATATAAACCAATATTACAGCTAACATATTTCTAAGCACAGAAAAGCATTCAAGTTCTATCACTTGTTTCTTAGGCTCAAGATTATTTTTTATGAGAAAAATTCCAGGTATATAACTATTTAATATTTAAAGTAATTCATTTATTTTATCATCTTGTAGGTTTAGAATGAGGGATTTTTTTTCCTTCCACCTCTTATTTAATTCAAATTCCACTTAATTCCTTTGAATCCTACCTATTCTCCAAAAGCCTCTACTCTACAGTCTCTATACTCTCTACCCAACAGTAATTTCTCCCTTACTTAAAACATTTTAACAATTAATTGTTCTTTGATTATTTCACTTATGCTAAGCCTTTTATTAGCTGTACTGTATGTTTCTAAAGAGTAAGAACTTTCTTTTACTTTTTATATTTCTAGAGTATGTAGAAGCTTACCTATCTCTAATATATTCATGTATACATGTATATTAACACATTAAATATAAACATCTAAAATGAAATGTGTTTTCTATATTTTTTCCTGATCAAAGATAGAAGTACTCAGTTCCCACATTCCCTTATCTGGTTCAATAGATGGGAGGGCATGATCTTCAAGCACCATACTAGTCTCAAACCACGTTAATTGCTAATCAGGAGAATTCCATTTTAGATATCTGTATTCCAAACATAGAAAACTCCCCAAATGCTTTCAAGTGTGACCTATCAGAAATACATCAGAAATTTTTCAACAATTATTAACTAATGTGGGAGAACCTGGAGGTTAAGAGTATGCACTTTGAAATCATAGTGTCAAAGATTTAAAACCTGATTTCACTATTTATGTATCTGTGAGATACTGGGCAAATTACTTGATAGTTTACTTGTCTGGACAATAGGGACATTACAACAGCTACCTCTATTGCCATTGAGAATTAAGTGGGATAATGTATGTTGGCTCTGAGCACAGTCTTAACACTGTAGTGAGTAGTGATTTCTCAACTAATGGTAATTACATCTATGATGACAGGCACTTTCCTAGGCTCAAGGATTAAAGATAAAGTGGACAAGGTTCCTAATCTTAACCTGTCATTGTTAGAATATGATCTTAGCTAAAATGCTAAAGAGGAAGTTAGCACAAGGTGTAATGTGAAAGGAAGAAATGCGTATGTTTATGGAAGAGTAAAGGAGGCTTTACAGAAAAGGTAAAATTTGAGATAGGGAATTGAATGATGAAAGGGAGTCCAAAAGGCAGTGAAAGAAAAGGCAGGGTATATTCCAGGCAGGGGGATATCACAGAAGAATGAGAATATGCAGTGATAAGAGCATGTCAGAAACACACAAAGTAGTGCATAAGGAGGAAGCAGAGATGGTCATCTAAATAGGGTCAAGATCACAAAAGGCCTTGGTTACATGTAAGGAGCTAATGTTTTAGTTTAGGGCCAGCTTTAAGCTCCACAGGGCAGGACAATAAATGGCATGGAGATAATTTTGAATGAATTAAAAAAAATTAAGCAATTGGAAGATGGAAGCATTTTAAACAAATTCTGGGGATGTAATGTACAGCATGGTGACTACAGTTAACAATACTGAATTATATATTTGAAAGTTGCTGAGACAGTAGATCTTAAAAGTTCTCATCAAAATAAAAAAAATGTATATATAACTATGTGAGGAGATGGATGTTAACTAAACTTACTGTGGTAATAGTTTCACAATGCATACACATATCAAATTATGTCATATACCTTGAACTAGTACACTGTGGTATGTCAATTACATCTCAATAAAATTGGGAGAAAAAAGAATTTTAAACAAGAGAGCAATGCAACTAGAAGGAAGTGAAATCCAAGTCACAGAAACCAGTAACAAGGTGGACAATTCAGGTGAGAGATGAATAGTGAAACACAGGCCCACGGTAGTGTGGATGAAGAGGGAAAGAAAGATACAGTTTTTCATTCTGGAAGCAGAAGCAAGGACTTGGTGACTGACTGGATGATGAGATGTGAGGTGAGAAAAAAACTCTAGAATGATTTATTCCCAGGTTATTTTTATATTGGTATGATTACCATCTTCAACAGGATAATGGTAACCCTTACTTGATATCTCACCTGCACTCTTCTGAGTATGTGAAATGAACAGGAGTAAAAATATAGCTTATGTTGGAACAAGGAAATCAGAGGAAGTACAAAAACATATTCTGAAACAATATTAAGAAACCAACAATAGTTATACTCTATTCCCTCTCCCTACTTTCATTGCTCATTTTCTCCCTCTTCTGGTTCCCGTTTCTTACTCTGATTTCTCTCCTAAAATAAAACTCTCCCTTGAGGTTATATCCACTATTAGATATCACATGATCTTGCTCTTCCTCCTTATCCACAGTTCTCAAAAAAGTCGTCTATACTGACTGTTTCTTGCGTTCCTCAACCCACTATAATCTGAACTCAGAACTGCTTTTCATATTCATACCTTCCATTTATTCAGCGTTTAGTGGGTCAGCCTCTGCTAACTTTACACGCATTCTCTCACTTAATGTTCATACAACTCAGAAAGGCAAGTACTATTAATTTATAAGAGGTAATTGAGGCTTAGAGAAGTTAAATTACTTGTTTAAAAGTCACACCAATAGTAAGCATAGAGATAGAAATTAAATATTCTATTTACTTCAGGACTCACTCTAAAGCCTGAACTCCTGAAGTCTAAGACCACAAATGATGTGGTGTGTCCAATGGAAATTTAAGAAGTTTTATCTTCCAACACATAACTGATCACTTTTTCTTTTTCTGCACCCCTGGGATCCATGACATGACATTCTTCTGGTTTTCACTAAACTTTTTTGGCTCTTCTTCTTTTAGAATGTTGGTTTCCAGCAGGATTCAGTCTTTTCTGTCAATGCCTTAAACTTTGGTATTTCTCAAAGTTCTGTCCTCAGCTTTCTTTCCTCTCCTATATACTATTCCTAGGAAATTCAATTTAATCTATTCTTAACTACCACTTACAAGCTGAAGATTCTTAAATCTCTTCTTATCTCTAGTTCTGACATTCCCCTCAACTTCAGATTCATATAACCAACTGTTTTAGACAAATCCATATAGATACCCCACAGACATTAAAATCTTAAAATGCCCCCCAAATGCAATCCCTCACTTTGCCTAAAACTAACAGTGTATTAATATTAAAGTATAATGTTGACTCAGAAAAGTATACACATCAAGAGTACAGCTCAATGAATTTTCTCAAACTGAAAATAAATATATAACCAGCTTTTAGATCAAGAAACAAGACATTATTAGTTTCCCTGATGTCTCCAGGTACGCTTTCTCTTCCAATAACCTCCTCCCAAGGGTAACCATTATGCTACATGTGGTTACTTAATACAACCTGAGGCACTTGTGCAGATGATTTTCAATGGCAAGGTAAGGGATAACCCGAAGTAGAACAATTAGTGGAAATGTATTTTTCATGTACTCCCCTATTTGCTATCTCCAAACCTAAATGCATATTTTACATTAGTTTATAGATGAGGACAACACTAGTGAAAGGAAAGTTTCTGAAATAGTTACTTAAACAACAATTTTCTATGAAATGTAGATCAAGGTCTGTTAATATCCTTTAATATACTGCTTAAAAAGGCATTTTCTCACTGGTTGATAAGCGAAATAAATTATGTATATGAAATACATATTCTGACATGGTATCTAAGTGGCTGCTTTATAGACTCAAATCCCATTGAATAAAAACTTCAATGAAATCAGAAGCAGAGATATTTAAATTTTTTGTATTTATGAATGACTATGAAGAGGTTATACCTTTCCTTCTAGTAGTATAAAGTAATTAAATGAAAACTCTCCAAGGACAGTGGACTAAGCTCCTTAAACATCACTTTTATAAATAAATACGGCCTAAATACTACTAAGTGCTACCCAATCAATCTTAACTCACTTTTTTTGGTACAGGGGGGTAGGTTAGATAAATGTTTCCTATAATACCTTAGCTAAACCTTCACTTATTAATTATTTTAAAAATGTACTTATTTAAAAAAATCTTTAAATTTTTATTTTTCATATATTCTGTGTTTTCTTCCAATATTTTTCTATAGGTCTAGAATAGCTTCTTATTTCATAAACTGATTAACTATTCTTAACACATGCAAAAATATTTTTTAAATTCTAACTTTGTAAGAGATATCTCAAATACAGTAGTTTCCTACTAAATCTCTGAGGTCCAAAATATTTATAAACACCCATTCTGTTCAAAAAAGGTACATTTCCATGGTAGGAAAAAAAGTTGATTCTAAAACTTGAAGTCATTCCTGACTGACGTAATTCTAAATTTTTCAAAAAAGGATAAATATAAATATACATACACACATACTACGGTTACTTACATAGAACATTGATTCTGGAAATAACGAAGTCATACTAGTTTATTACAAGTTTTAAAATGGTATATAAGGTTACTACAACAAATTTGGTTAATATTGATCAGTAATCCCTAAATGTGTGAGGCTGGCTTCATTAGTATCTTGTTTGTTAAAAATACAGATTCCTGATGAGGAAAACACAACAAACCCAAATTGAGAGACATTCTACAAAATAACTGGCCAGTATGATTCAAAGTTGAAAATGTTATTACAGACAAAGACGGAAGGATTAATCCAAAATGGAGGAGTGTAAGGAGACATGACAACAAAATAAAATGTAAGATACTGAACCAGATTTTGGCCAAAAAAATGGAACAACTGACTCAATCTGCTTGAGGTCTGTAAATAAGTTAGGGGGACTGTATAAGTGTTTACTTTCTGGTTTTGATCATTGTGCTGTGTTACATAACGTGTTAACACTTGAGGAAGCTGGGTGAAGAGCCCGAAGAAACTTTGACCTATTTTTGCAAATCTGAGATTAGGTCAAAATAAAAACAAAACAAAATCCCAGATTTGTAGGTTCCAACTCCAGAATTCTGATCTGCTAAGTGGGACCCCAACTGGACTTAAAAAAAATTCCCACCAGGTTTGGGAACCACTGGCTTAAAATATTAGTGAAGAAAACTCTAGGAACAAATATTCATGATAATAAAACTATTATATACTTATAGAACACTAAAAATTTCAAAGTGCTTTTATCTACAACATCTCAGTTGATCCTAAGAAAAACTCACAGGTGAGGCATGCATTGATCCCGCTAAACTAATAGGGAAACTTTAGCCCTAAAATAGAAAACAAACTGTTACAATCACAAGTCTAGTAAAAGACAATAAAGGTCTCTTTACTCCTACTCTAGTATTTCCAACATATCTTATTGACTTTAAAATAAAATGGCACTATACTTCAACCAGTCAACAGATATTTAATATAAGTAAATATAGCTGAATGAATAAAAAGAATTATGAAACTACATTATCTTTTAGTAAATTATTAAGCTTAAAGTTTACTGACTTTTGAAAGACCAGAAATTTCTATTGCCTGTACAATGACAGTTGATAGCCATAAGAGTTACCTGAAGGAAATAAGATGATCCAAAAGAGAAGAAAGAAGATAAAATCAGTTAAGTAAAATGCCCAATCACCAAAAAGCATTCTATTTTATTTTTCCATTATGGAAAATGATGGAAATAAATAAATAAATAAATAAATAAATAAATAAATAAATAAATAAGGTGGATAGTTTCAATAAAACTGATAGTTCTTCAATAAATTGATATTCTTCAAATAAATTAATAGTTTGCTATTCTTAGAAGTATTGCCAAAATAAAGCAACAAAGCAATACAGAATATATTAATAAAAGCTTTATGCAAGTTTTCTTTCTTAAAACATTAAAGGGATCTGTTAACAATGCTAGCCAACTGCAGCAACAGATATTCAGGCATGTAAAAGAACGAAATATCAAAACATAGCGTGTTTCAGACAGCAAAGGGTAATTTCACACTAAGTATAAATTTGAAATGTTAATTCATTTGGTAAGTATAGGCACTAGAAAACCTCAGTGTTTATACTTGATGTCTATATTAGATTTTCAGATGTAATTTATGCACTCATCTAAATCCCGCCCACATGTTATTAGTAGAGGCTGTGTAACAAGCTGCATTCTACACAGTGTCAATCTGTAATTGCCCCCTGTAGATTTTCTCATTGCAATAATTGGACAAACAATGAATCTTACCCAATTAGTCCATTTGTTGTAATTAATGCATCTAATTCATCATAAGTAAAGGAAAAAAGCAAAAATAGTATTTCACATTATAGTTTTTTTTCATTGCAGGAACAGTGGAAGGTACTGGGGCTATTTTTAAAGTCATCAAATATACATATGTATATTTTTACATAAGAAACAAATTTAAACTTGATGAAATTACTCCAGTTTAAAGTTCAACTCAAGACTCTAGCTTAAATTCATGAGGGAAAACTTAAGTTTTAAAGAGTTTCTTTATTTTACTTAATCCTTAAATTTGTGAAAGTGACATTGTATTACTGTAAGCTCTTTGGTAACTTGAACTATAAATCACTTCTTGTTTAAGGTTGGACATTATTTTTTTCCCAAAAAAGTTGAATTCACTGAGTTGTTTCATATAAACAGATACCAAAGTCCAAGTACTAGCAAGGACTAATCATAGTCAATATATTTATCAGCACAGTTTAATTCTTACTCTTAAAAAAACTTGTTTCTTCTTTTTAAAAAATTAAAATGATGTTTATGATTAAAAATACTGACAAAATAGGAACATTAAAATCAAGTAACTTTACTCCAGTGTCTCCAAGATACACATTTTCCCCACATATTAACATCTGTGAAATCAAGGTTCATCTAATAATCAGATATGCCATAGTTTTAACTAGCAATGTATTTTTTCTTTCTTACTAACGTATAAAATAATGGTGTGTCTTATAATCAGTGACATTGTAGATTCAATGAAATATAGCACATCATTTGCTGATAAATCTTACCAACATATTTTATGTAAAGTTATATGTCAAAAAATGGAAATATAAATCTTAACTAAATTCACAATAATACAAAACACATATTTCAATTCTTTCTGCAGATAAATGTGTTTCAGATTTTCTCTGAATTTAAGTTTAGATGTAAGAAGTGAAATCAGTAAAACATTTTATCTTCTTGGCATTTAAAAATTATAGAACTTATATAGAGACTACTATAGAACTTACATAGTAAACTACTACTTACAATGATTAATTAAAAATACATAACAAATTTTTACCATACAATTTTTCAAACTGATTTTTAATCATATATGCCAAGAAACGATTAATTAATATGTTTATATTTTATCCAGGTACTAAACTCCTATTGTTTTGAATACTTGTAATCAGGGTCTCACTTGTTACTTTATTAACATGGACTATAAAAGTGTTAATTCCCTATTTCTGATGATTTATCTTATTTTTACCTTAGATTTTGTTCATATTATTTTTTAAATATGTAAGACATATGTAAATGTCTCTTTATAGACATACTTAAGTGTTAGTTTTGTTTAAAAATACACATATATATGCATGTGTATACATATGGTGATAGGTAATTAATAAATGTTATTTCACTTCTTCCTTATTGGGGGTTCAGAACGACTACAGAAAAAAGGCGCACAATATAATTTCCATATCTAATTAAACGTTTTATTGCTTTTCTTTATAATATAACATCCTTAATTTCTACTTGATTTGATAAATATTTCCTAAATTAGATGTTTTCTGCTTTAACTAAAAAGAAAAGCTACTTCTAGTACCTGATAATTGGCATTCTAGTAACAAACAGAAAGAATAATTGTGAATAATACAAAAAAAATTTTTTTAACTTTTAATCATGAAGTACTTTACTGATTAAATTTATAGGGCCACAGGTACATTTTTAAGTGTCAAAGTCACTTTACCTATCAGTCTGATACTCTAACACAAAGAAGTAAATTATAACTGTCAACACGGAAATGTACTTTAAATGTCAAAGTTATAAAATACAAATTTCAAAATGCTTCAATCAAATCATGTGATATTTTATTACATATCTAAAACTGAATAAAGCCATAAGAAAATTCTACTGGAAGTCTTAGAAAAAATTTATTCTAGAATTTAACTCTACTATTACTAAACCATTAGTTTTGTCCCTGTGATTTTATGACAGATTAGCCTGTCACTTCTGTTTTTGATACAACAAATCAAATGCAACCATTTGGTGTCATTTAATACTTAATCTTCCATTCATTCATTCATTCATTCATTCCATTCCATTCCATTCATGGAGCAACTATTATGTACCTACAATTACTAAAGAAATGCCTGCTCCTCTACTTGAAAGGCAGCTTCTTAGAATCTGCCTGGCCAAGATTATGAAAATCATTAAAGTAGAAAAAGGTTGTTTCCAGTCCTACGTCACTTTTCATTTTACAACTGCCATTTCCATTTCAGCTCACAGCCTTCCACATAATCATGTAATTCCTTTCAAATCCAGGCACATTTCAAAGAAAATATACCTGTCCTAAATGCTACTCTAGCTATTCTGATAAACAGAGGAATGCTAATGTGAAATAAAAACCTTTAATAACCTATTATCCTTTTTTACCAGATAGCAACTGTTTCTGTTTTCGTTTGCTGCTTGATTTTTTAACTGATCTTACTTAGGAACAGAGCCTTAATGGAAACAGAACCTAGACAGATAGGTGAGAGCTTAGGCTTGAAGGAAGGCACATGGCTCTTGGCCTTGGCTTTTACCTTAAGTAGCTGTATGCTATTCATGTTATCAGAAAATAATGGCTAACATTATTAACAGGTGTTCTATATTCTTTAAACATTACTAAATCATTTCATCTTCAAAAATAACACTATGAGGCAAACACTAACTATCATTATACTCATTCTACACACAAGGAAACTAAAACTTGGAGATGTTAAGTATTTGCCCAGGGTAACACTGCATGTAAGTGACAAAGGGGAATTTGAATAAGTGCAACTGGCTCCATAGCCAAAGAATTTAAGCACATTACTATGCTGCATGCCCAATCTAACTCACAGAACTGTTCTAAAGGTTAAATAAGACTTTATGAAAGTCTCTGAAAAGGACACTCTAGTCCTTGTATCAAAAAAAATTAATCCATGAAAGTGACAGAAATAATGAAAAGGTTTCGCGCATACTAGCAAGCAGAGGCAGTACTGGTTTTCTTCAGATTAGTCTTCCTAGATTACATCAAATTGCATATGTGGGTTAAATAACCACCACCTCTGATTATATATCAACCATAACTTACTGTTTACAAATTTAGTTACTTTTGAAATTTATATTTCACATCGCTCATGGTTAAGTTCCAGCACACATTCTCTTTAATTTTATCTGATATAAACCATCTGATATTAGCAAAGGTCCGATTCTTATAAAACTAATAGAAAAATAAAATTTTTACAAGAAAATGTTTAATACATCATGAAATACTATTAATTAGAATGGTACAACTAAACTATTTAAACAATGGTTCTTCACACAAAAATTTAAAACTTGGCAAATTCAAAATTATTAACGTATATTTAGCTTATAGGGAAGCACAGTATTGAAATACTTCAAGGGACCAATATGGAATTCTAGATTGTCCATGAATTTCATTTTCAACCATGCTTTTTCCTCCAACATGATAATAATCTTTGGTTGTTTGATAAAGATGATCAAGAAACTATTTCACTCCACTTATATATTAACAATATATAAGCAAGCTTCACTTTCACTTGCCTTCAATTTACAAATTCCTCTATCAAAAAGTCTTATACTCTCAAGAAGTTTTCTATCAGTTATTTAATATCCTGCCACTTAAATATCTTTCCAATACAACATTCACCTATTTTCTCAAGATGCTACATTTAAAAACAAGTACTAAATTGATCAATGCTGTGTAGTATTACAATAATGTACCATTAATAATTTACCTATTTCTAACAAAAATACAAATATCATAGAATAAGTCTTATACTCTACTCTAATACTTTAGTTTCCTGCCATATTAATCCACATTTTTCAAAAATCTGTGTATATATATTATAATTTATAATAATTCTATTAAATTTAATTATTTCTAGTTTCCCCTTATATACTGTTTTTTATTGAATCAGATTCACTTCTGGTATCTTCTGCCTCTAGCTATCTCTTCACCCCTCTCCACCACCCCAAATTTAAACTTATTGTAACTTTTGAGGTTTCTCCACCGATTTCCTCTTATTTTTATGTATTATTTTTAAATATCCTTCCAAAGGGTAACATAACTTTGCCTATCTATATCTCTATGTAAGTTAAACTGGAACACTTTACTAATGGTAACTTTTAATACATTAAAGGATTAAATATAGTGTTTCCTAAATTAAAACTAGACAAAATATTGAAAAAATGATACCTTCATACAAAACCTTTACATAAAAGGAGTTGAAATCTAACCTTCAAATTTCACTTTAGCTATCTGCAAATAAAATGTAAAATCAATAACATTAATTATGGCTCTATTATAGCAACAGAGCCTGTGTTATTTAACAGTTTGGACTGAGAGGCAACACGACCTCATGATATAACTCAGTTTGGTGGCTGCAATTAAAATGCTGAGAATTAATTGTTTATAAAATTGTGTTAGTTCTAAATAGTTATATAATGCATCAATAATTTCTTAAGCAAATGAAGATTTTTATAATACGGGAATTTTTTTCTTTACTGTGTACTTTTTTGTGTGGAAAAAAGAAAACAGATTATCTAAAATTTTATATAAAGCCTTCAAATAACCAAATATTACTGCAAAAAACAATTCTAAACTATATGTTGGCCTTAGATTCTTTTTATCCTTGTATGCAAAACAGACACATATATAAAACACATAATAAAACTTCTTATATTTTATTTTTTGAAAATGTATTAGGCAACTAGTCAAATAAAAATACCTAGGATTAATGGACCTTCCTAAAACAATTCTTTGTCTTTATAATTCTCTTGGAGCATTAATCCTCACCTGGCCTCTTTATTATATAAAGTAAACCTGAAAGACTGTAAGGGAGTAAGTGTGTAAGAGCGGAGTGCTGCTTATTATTGATTAAAATGGTCTCAGTTTTCCTGCCATTTCACTTAGTTCAAAGTAGTGGGTTTATGAGAAAATATTGTATTTCATGTTTCCAAACTATAAGATGCCCAATGAAGTACAATTATGAGTAAAAAAGTCTTAAAAGAATTTCAAGGCACTTTTTATAAAGAAAGTGAATCTGGAACTAGCACAGCAATATGGGTTTTGTTTTGTTTTCTCTGTGTTATATATAAAATATTTTCCTATTTACTAACATTAATGAACAAAAAGGTATGTTAACAGAATAGCAAAATTTAGTAAATTCTGGAATATTACTTAATTCATTCAAAAAGGCAGTAAGATACACATAGTATTTAACAACTTACAACTCCAAAGTGGGAATAAACACATCACATGCAAATCAAAAGTTAAAGATTAAACAGATTGCACTTTCACAAAAAATTCAAAGGAATAACATTTAATTTTTAACCAACTTACCCAATTTTTGTCTTCTCTTTTAACTTAGAACAAGTTTTTGTTTTTTTGCTCTCTTTGTCCTTTGGCTTGGATTTCATCCTTCTACCTTTCTTTTCATCTTTTCCTTCAATTGAAGCACTAGGAAAGTTTTCAGGGCTCATTACTCGTGGAATATTGCGTTCCCCACGCTCCTTTGCTTTTGCTATGGCCTCTGATATTATACGATTAGCCTTTTCTTGCTTGCTTTCTGATTCCACCTTTTTTCTCTGCTTCCTCTCGGACATGATCCTCACCTGGGTATTCTGCAACTTAGTATATGTCCCAGAACCATCACTCTTCTTGGAAGATGGAGGCTAGAGAAACAGAATAATTTTTATACACTATACCAAAGTACATTTAAACAATTAACTTAAGTAAACAAAAATTTAGAATTAAGCTTCAAGAAGTAAAATACATAAGCAAATATGAGTGCTACAAATAAATTGAAAATTAAAATATTTTGCTGATCTAGAAATTAGTGTAGGTATAAAATAAAAAGCTCAAATTACTATTTTTAAAAATGAAGGGTAAAGAAGGATAATATAGATTCATTGATATTTTCAAGCATTCTTTACTAGTTGATTCAAATTTTGTCCTATAAATATAGCTAATTCAAATTTAACCATGTAAATATTCTGGGCATCTGAAATAAGTCTTTTCTTTCCTCTTCACTCCAAAACTCTGAAAATTATTAATAAAATTTAAATAGCAACTTCGATTTAAAATGACTACTCCCTATAGTTTATTATGATTTTTAGAAAAATAAAGCCTCTCTGCTTTACAAGATACTGGAACTAGAACCTGAAATCATTTAAATCATTTTAATGTGCAATCTATGCGGCAACATAGCTAGTTAGTAAACAAACATTCCCATACTTAAAATTAGAGAAAGTTTTAGTTTTTCTGTGAAAGAGTTAAATGAAGATCTATTTTTCTCTTTCTATTTCATATTTTGCTCAAGCAATTCTGGAAAAAAACAAGTTTTACAGTTTTACGTTAAAATTATTAATATTTAAGCAATATCACAGGAAGCAGATCAACAGCATTTAAAAAAAAATATCCTCTTCAAACACGCATTCATCCACATATTCTTAGATCACAGTTTTGTTATGTTCTTACCCGTAAACATGCCTCTGACTACAGCAAGGAAAAAAACCACCAGGAATTTCCAAACACATTTTCATGCTGATTCCAGTGTGCTTCACTGGATATCTTTTCTATACCTGCCTCATCAAAGGTTTCATAGCAGTGCTGCAGCACTGGGAAAGGAAGGAGGGTTTAGAATCGCTCACTAAAATGCCACCTTAAGGCCTACAGGCTATAACAAATAACCAAGACTCGAGAAAACAGCAACAAGCTCAAGATGGCGATGCAGTACGACTCCCGCAGCAGCAGCCAGTAATAAGGAAGGTTATTCAATCCCATTAGCCTTTTAGCCCAAAGAACCCCTCCTCCTCCCACTCATTCAGGCTTTCACTTACCCTTCCTCTTGGCCTCTTCACTGAAGACATTTTTGGCGTCAGACAAAGGCTTGCCCTCTGCTTTTTCACCACCCCAGGCAGTGCTCAAGAAAAAAGCATTGAAAGAAGATTCCTAAATGGCCTATTTAGCAAGCTGCAACCAAGAGATGCACAACCCTCCACAAATACACATTGTGATTTATCAACACATTTCTGCCTTGGCAAGTTTATATCCACAGTTCATCCTATTTAGATATGAAAAAAGCTGTAAACCCCTCCAGAAAGCTGAGTTTCCTCAATAGCTGTAAGCAGATAGCCAGATTCCAACAAAGCACAGAAAGAAATGAATGCACAAAGCATCAAAATGCATCAGCATGAATATTAGAGATGTCGTTAAAAATACTGACTCCTTCTGCGGAAGTAGGCCAGCAGATGGTGCTACCAGTTATTATTCCATTAGACTCTGCAATTTAACCCCCAATGGACTGTTCTTCCCTCCATGTAACACATTAACTCTCACTCTACCATTTTCTGTAGTAAAGTTTTAAAAAATATACATGAAAGCCTGATTTTTAAAAATCATCTGAAAACGAAAACCATAGTGATACAGCTTTATGCAGCTATCAATATTAGAAAACAAATTCCAATGCAGTTTTTACCAGAGAGAAACACTTTTCTCCATGATACGCTAAAATATTTCAAGTACAAATACAGCTGAAGACGAGCAAAGGGTTAAAGAGGTCATGCAAATGAACACAAAACAAGTGACTTCTCTTTAAGAATTAGTAACGTCTCTTTACGCTTCTAACAAAAAGCTAACAATGTTATTTTTTAAATAGAGAAATAAAGATATTTTCATTTAAATTCTGAAAAGAAGCTTAAGATTTTGAAATGAATAGATGAGAGCTGTCTATGAAGACTAACTAACCATACTTAAATTTTTTCCTTATTTAAACCTGGGTAAATAGATTAATTTATTTTCCTAACGTAAAAAAAACTGTTAAAACATCCCTGCCCTTTACTCCTCACATTCTGTTTCAACTGAACTGTTGAGTTTTGGGGGTAAAATTTTAGTTTTACTCCCCTGTTAAAACAAATATGCAGCAAGTCCTCCTGAATTTGATCATTAATACTATTTTTTATGTATAAAATATTTGAGACTATTTTAGTAAACAATGACCTTAAATACCTAAAGTAAAATTTTCACTGCTTCAAAATTCAAGTTTAGCTCTTTTATTAATACCATTTTCTCAATTGGTCTTGGCAAGTCATCTGATATCTCTATCAAAGAATCTATTTTCAGTTCTTTTCTTTTCGGGTATAAAAGGCCTCCAAACGGAGCAATATTATATGAAGTGTCTTAGAAAATACCAATCTTAACAGCAGGAGAGGAAATTAAAGGCACAGGACCACTAATGAAAGAAAACAATCTTACTGACTGAAGAGGTCATCTATGTAAAAATCACAGTAACCAATAATGAGGGCTTACACTTACCAAGTGATTATTAGGTGACAGGTGTTATTCTAAGCATCCTACATGTAATTACGAATTTAATCTTGAATAATAATAGGGTAATAGTGATAATGGAGAGGAGTAGCAAATGGAAGAGACATTTTTAGAGAATATTGCAAAATGATAGAATAGACCTAAGAAAGCAAACAATTTTTTAATAATTAAAAAAATAATTACAGCAATAATAATAAGAGCTAACACTTAGTCCTTACTATGTTCCAGGCACTATTCCTAATATGACATTTACAGATGACCCTTGAGCAACATGGGTTTAAACTGTGTGAGTCCACTTATATGCAGATTTTTTTTCAATAATAAATACTAAAATGCTACAAAATCCACAGTTGGTTTCATCCAAGGATGTAGAACCATGGATATGGAGGAATCACATATATGGAGGACCGACTCTTTCACTGAGTCTCTAACTTTTCATCCTTCAAAGGTCAACTGTATATTAATTCAACAATATAAAACAACTCTGTGAGATATGTACTACTGTTATCCTCATTTTATAGCTAAGGACACTGAAACACAGAGAAATAACTTGCCCAAGATCCTACAGCTACTGAATAAGCAAGGATGAATATGCAGAGAGCCTCATTATGGAAACCATGCTCTTAACCACCATGTTATACCATATTTGGTTCAAGTGCCATAACTTAACAGAGATTAATTTGAACACAAAAGAAAGTAAATTGACTTTCTCAAAATTGCAGAGATACTGGTAATAAAGCAAGAACAAAATTCAGTTTTTTCCAGTGCCCTTTCCAAGATGTAGGAATCAATTAGATATGGGTTGGGTATGGCTGAGGAACAGGAAGAGTCAATACCTGCTTTCTAGACCAAGCACTGGTGCAGGAGAAGGTAAAAGAAACAGGAAATCTAGTTGAGAAAGGGTATGTATGTGTGTGTAATAAGTTTAATTCTATTCACACTAAGTTTGAAATGGAAAATTTTAGTAACTGGAAATTTGGGACTGGATCCGCAGAGGTTAGGGCTGGAGTAGAAGATGTGGACACTCTTGCTGTTTTCTTTCAATATCCTTAACTAACTGACACTATCCTCAGAACCCAGGATGACTTCCAAAATATCTCACTTCTCTTATAAAACTTTTTAAAAGATCTCATTACTTGACTCAAAATCCCAATTATTTAACAATAAATCTTAACAGGAGACAACAATAGAGAATCTGTGATCAAATATTTCTTTTGTTATTACCATACAATATTTTTAAACTATATTCCCGTAGAACAGCAACACTGAGGCATTAAGTAACAAAACATTTTTTTTTAAATGTTTGCTGAGCCCTGCTTTATTTTATTTTATTTTGAGGTGGGGGAGTGGAGGGAGAGGTAATTAGGTTTACTTATTTAATTACTTTTTTAATGGAGGTCCTGGAGATTGGAGATTGAACCTAGGATCTCATGCATGCTAAGCATGAGCTCTACCACTTGAGGTATACCCTCCCTACCTAAACATTTTTGATATAAGTAATTTCCCAATTCACACATAGACACAAACATACAAAAGGGTAGTTAATAGTGACATTTCTCTAATTGTGTTTCGTTTTCCCCCTCTCAGTCCCAATAGCTCCTGCTGTATTAATTTCCCACTTGTTATGGAGTATATAGGAAAATACCCTTCCTTATCTGTAATAAATATATATCAAGTCTTTGGGGGTGATGGAACATCACGTTTGCAATCTACTCCCCAATTCTTCACCAAGTAAAAGTATTTCTTCGTATTTCACTTGTGATTTCTCTGTAGGTTTATCACAGCTTCAAAGTGTAAGTTGTTTAAAATGTTCAAATAGGGGGGAGGGTATAGCTCAGTGGTAGACTGCATGCCTAGCATGCATGAGGTCCTGGGTTTAAGCCCAGTACCTCCATTAAATAAATAGATGAATAAACTTAATCACCTCCTCCCCCTATAAAGATTAAATAAATAAAAATTTTAAAATAAAACGAAATGTTAAAATAAAAGCAAAAGGCTTGCTCCCCAAGAACCTGTATGCTAAATGAGGAAAAAAATACATAAAAGAAGGCACATATATTAATAACATACCCAAATATTAATAACATATCCAAATATTTATAAGAAAAACAAATCATAGCAAAATATAAAGGTGATATCAGATGTGATATATCAATTATTTTGATAGTAACTGGAGGAATATATGGGAGACCCTAGATGTCACATTTCAATATTGGAGAAACTCAAGGATTTATAGTATGAGTGTTTTTCAAACCATAGGTCATGACCTAATTGCAAGCCATGATATTTATTTAGTAGGTACAGACTAGCACTAAAAAAATGTAATAGAACAGAATGAAAAATAATGGTGTCTAACCTTTATGAATGCTACCTCTTACAAAATTAGAAAGTTTTAATAACAATGGTTACTCCTCTTTTCCTTTATGAGAGAAAGAAACAAAGAGATTTATGCAAGAAATCAGAGATGTTAAAATCAACTGGGGACTCAGGTCCTTCTCTTAGTGGAATAACTTCACCACATGGACACTCCCTCTGGGGAATTTATTCATTTCAAATATTTTAGTTGCATACAAATAAGTAAAATTTTTGGATTAGCAGTGTGTAGATGCGGGTGGAAATGATAAATCTTCAAAAAGAAGGGGAGACTGCTCACACAGCTACCATACATCTACTATTAGAGCACAGGTTCCTCTATTGATGAAAGATATATATAATATTAAAGTTTTACTTTACACATTTTAAAAACAGTATGAAGGAATAAAAGGTCTCACAATAAAACATATAATTCCTTAGTAATAATGAAACACAGAACAAAGAATTCTCAACAACATAGATAAAACTATGTATCAGCTAAAAATCTTCCACCTTTTCTCAGGAGAGAGGACTCTCAGGCTTCAGACCTGGAGGACTAAGTGAATGGAGCTTTGAATGGAAAAGAATATAAAACAGAATTAGAGATAGCAAGCCTAAAGCAAGAATGAGTTTTACTGCCTAGAGAGAAAATGCAAAATAAAAGAAGAGGAGCAATAGCGAAAACCCAAAACACCAAGTTTTAAAGAGCTAGCAGATGAAGAGGAGTTAAAGAAGGAAAATAAAAAGTGAAAAATACAAGAATGGGAGGATGCGTATCAGGAAAGAATGCAGTCATGGAAGCCAGGAGGAAAGAGTTAAAAAAGCTCTGCTGTCAAAAGGAAGGAAACTAAGTATCTGAGAATAATTTGATATTGTAAAGCTAACTTAGAAGGCATTCTAGTTCTTTACATTGTTTACAGTAAGCCAGTGTGCTAGTTTTTAATATCTTTTTTTTAAGGAAGAGTCATATAATTATTTACTTAAATATTTAAACCAAGCTCTAAAAACAAATTTGCAGTTAATTTTAGTAATATGTATCAAACATTAGTGTGGTGACTTCTTTTACATTTATTACATATAACATTTTGCCACAGGTACCAAAAAAGACTTGTTTTTAAAGAGAAAGGGTGGGGGAGGGAATACAGTTCAGTGGTAAAGTGTTCACTTAGCACGCACAAGGTCCTGGATTCAATGCCCAATACCTGCATTAATAAATAAATAAATAAACCTAATTACCCTTCCCCCCAAATAAAATAAAATGGCCTCAATAAAGCAGCAAAAAACACTAATTAAAAAAAAGGAATTTGTGTTTCTAAAAAAATAAGAGAGAGAAAAGATGGGGGCAGGGGGAAGTGATCCAGGAATAAATGATTATCTGTCAAAATCTTCTGAGTTAATTTGTTTTCAGTTTTTGATGGATGTGAAGCAATTATTTTATTTCGCTTTCTTCTTATCTGTGAACCCTCATGTTAAATTTGTTTGTTTGTTTATGAGGGGGGAGGTAATTAGGTTTATTATTTTTTTAATGGAAGTACTGGGGATTGAATCCAGGACATCATGCACTCTACCACTGAGCTATGTACCCTCCCCCATCCCATGTTAAATTTAAATCCACAAATTAAAAGGCTTATTTTCATCTTGTGACTTGTAGTAGTATCCAGTTTTCTACTTTTAGCTAACCATGGCATTCCTGTATTTAGTGTCATAAATTCTAAATTTTACATTGATAAGGTACTACTATTAAAAGTATTCCCTTTATTTTAATCATCCACATAGCAGTTCAGGCAAATAGTAGGTATTCATTAAAGTTGTTTTTTAAAAATAAAAATTTATTATATGACTTATAGGAAATAACAGAAAGAGAAAAACATGTTAGAGCATACCATGGGAATGTAATCAGCAAAACCAGAATGTAGTAAACAAATGACTCAGTTTTTTCAACAAAGAAATGATAAGAAAACAAAGAAGGAGAACCACAAAGATCAAAAGAGACTTAAGACTAAATGGAATGCCAAAAAAAAAAAAAACAGAAAAAAGAAAAGAAAAGACACTTAAAATACATATCAACTGAATGCAATGTGTGGCTCTTTTGATATAAATCTGAAAAAGTAAACTAAAACTGTTTATTAAACTACTAGGGAACTTCAGTTTTGATTAGGTATTTGATTATAAAGGAATTACAGTTATTTTTAGGTATGAAAACGATTTTGCAGTTGTGTTATAAAGGCAAAAATCTTTGTCATTTTAAAAATTTTATCTTGGGGGGAGGCAACTGGGCTTTTATTTATTTCTCTATTTTTGATGGAGATTCTGGGGACTGAAACCAGGAACTCAGGCTTGCTAAGCACACGCTCTACCACTGAGCTATACCACACTCCTCAAAATCCTTGTCTTTTAGATATATAAACTGAAATATTTACAGGTGAAGTAATATGATTGAGATATATTTCAAAATAATCCCTAGAGGGGGTGGTATGATAGTCAGAAGGTCTTACAAATGAAACATTGCCTATAAATTGATGGCTACTGTAGCTGAGTGATGGACACTCCTGTATGCACTTGAAATGTTATGTAATAAAGAAATTTAAACAGCTATATTCTGGGAATAACAAGTAGTGTAGCATGACAAGAAAACTAGATGCATGTGGAAGAATGATAATAAATGAAGACAGAAAAATAATGGGTTAGATTATCACAAGTGTTATTAAGTTATACTAAAATATACCACACTTACTGACAACATTAAGTATATTGAATTCATCAGTCCATAAATTACCAATGACACTAAAAGCTATTCTCAGTATAATGTGATTAAGGTAAAGGACTTTGGAGTCAGCCAGCCCTTGTTCCCAGTTTCATCTATTTCTTGGGCCTCAGCTTCCTCACCTGTAAAATGGAGATAATAACAGTGTCCACCTTCTATGACTGTTGTGTGCCTAACAGATAATGCTTGTAAACTGCTTAGTATGGTGCCTAGCACACAAATACTCAGAAATGTTAGGTATTATTGTTATTTCTATAATATGATATTGTGCCCACCTCAGTGCATTATCATATCAGGGAGTACAGTGATGTCAGTCTGTCCTATAACTGGTGATGTTAACTTTGATCCCCTGGGTAAAGTAGTGTCTGCTATGACTCTTCTACTGTAAATTTCTCCTTTTATAATCAATAAGTATCTTATCAGACTATGCAAATAGCTTGCTTATATATATTTGCCTAGTAATTTTAGCATGCATTGATGTTTCCTGCTGCAATAATTATTATTGTGGTTATTTGTCTGATGGAAACTTTTCATTTCCATCATTCCTATCACATTTTCAATTGGAATTCTACTATAAACAAAAGCTGTCTCTTTTCCTTATTTATTTATTCATTCATTCATTTATTCATTCAATTATTTATATTGGTATAGACTCATGACTATTTATTTTATACTATGAGTTATAATCTGATATTACGATTATTTTTATTGTTCAAATTATCCCAGCTTTGGCCATTTAAAGCTCCTTCAAGTTGGTTCCTGCATCCTCTTTACCACCATCATAATTTGAATACCTCCTTTCTGGGACTGTAAGATATTCCAGGCTTAAGGCAAGAAGAGTTTAATGAAATGGTTGAGGTGGAAGCCATA
Organism: Vicugna pacos; assembly: GCF_048564905.1. Lineage (NCBI taxonomy): Eukaryota > Metazoa > Chordata > Mammalia > Artiodactyla > Camelidae > Vicugna > Vicugna pacos. The sequence goes on along the minus strand of NC_132995.1, from coordinate 29,954,289 downwards.
CAAGAGTAGATTAAAAGTATATAAGAAGAAACGAAGTAGATTCAGTGAGCATCAAACACTTTTCTTAAATAAATAAAGGGAAACTGGGAGGCTACAGTGGAATTGGAAACTTGACTATGTCTACTGGCTACAGAAGTCAGTAGCCTTCTTGAATATATGAGAAGGATAAAGAAAAACTAGAGTGAGTTTTGTCAGGAGCAGAAAATTTAAAGCACTTTCCATACAATAATTCAAAATTAATCAAAACACTAATAAAAATTAAAATATTTTATATAAATATCACTTTCATAAATAATATGAACTTTCCACAGAACTTTTTCTAAAATGCTTCGTCAGGTAAAAAAAAAAAAAAAAGAAACTTTTTAAAGACTTCTTGAATATACTAATTCACAAGCCATTTTCCTTTCCAAAAGTTTTCACAATTTCTGGTATATTTTTAAATTTGACTACAGCATATACCTATGTGGTTAAAAAAAATCAAATATTAATTATTCCTAACTGCAGATGAAAGAGTTCAGGTACAGACAGGACAAGTACTTGTCTACCACACTGAAACAACAGACGAGTTCAACTCTAAAAAAAATCATGTTGCTAAGTACTATCATTGTCTACCATTCCCACATAGGTTCCAAAGTTCATAAAGCATTAAACTTATGACAGTGTATGAGGAATCAGTAGCCTTTCCAAAACAGTACGTCAAGTCACTATTATCCATTTTTCCCAGAGAGAGAGACTGGAGGGTGAGAATGGCAGTCTGACAAAACCCGTTGGTGAAATACACTCTTATAGCCTTGAAAGGACCTAATAAAATGGAAGGGTAATGGTGTAAGCAAATTAACCAAACAGTTGTGTAACTGGCTTGACAACAATAACCATCACATTCTAAATTCTTTTAATAATGTTTTAAAAAGTATTAATAAATTTATTTTTGAAATTCTTGAAAGAAAAAAATCTCTTTCAAGTTTAAAGGGGAGACAGAGCTGCTTCTGTCAAAAGACTTTTTTTTGTATACAATGCATCATGAAAAGTTAACTTTCAGAATTCTGAAATAATTTCTAAAAAACTATTTGAACACTCAAGCAATTATTAATATAAATAAAAATGATGGTAACAGGAGGCTACTATGAATACATTTGCAATAAGGAAAAATGTTAAAATAAGGTATTTAAACCTGATTTACAGTTTTAGGCAGAAGAAAATCACTTGCTTAACAGTAGCTATCTATAAAAAGTCAAAAGTATTTTAGAAATTGGAAAGTATACTTAATTTCATCATATTAAATTTCATCCTGAAGAATGCAAAGGATAATGAGAAAAACTACAACTCTGGATATAACTTTGACCACAAGAAAAATACCATTTGTGGAAGCAGAAGTGATGGGAACCACAAGAAAAAACTAAACATGACCTTTTGGTGTCCATGACAGGTCTAGGCATAGTAGTTGTTATGTTACAAACATAGGCCTTTTGATGTTAAAAGAAAAAAGTATCATCATATGGCCTGAAACTTATAAGAGAATAGATCAGTAAAGTTAGGAAACATAGTTCAGCAAGTCAGGACTCAAAAATGAAATCCCAACAACTCAAAAAAAAAAATGATTATAACAACAACAAATGTAGTGTATCTAAAAATATTGGTTGTAGCCTTACAGATTTCAATGGATGGCCAAAAAGTAGGACACAAAAGATAGAATTAAGAAGAATATGAGAGGCACTGACCTGTAAGAATACTGCTGGGGAGTCCACAAAGACTTTAGGTTTGATAAGTGACAAAAGGCAATTAAAAAATGCTCCACTGGCTGTTTTGAACAAGAGGGTTAGGAACTTGGGGGCACAGTGTGTGAGGGAGAGAAGGATAAGAAAGGAGAACTAGGGAATGAGGAGGGGATAGATGATAGAGAACATAATTCCTCAAGTATTATTATATTTCTACACTAAGTTCCAAAGAGAATAATATTTAGACAAGAAAGGATATAACTCCAGGTGTTGGGTCCGAACCTAGGGGAAATCATGCTATATTTCATTTAAGAACAGGAAGAGGCAAACCTGTGTATATCAGCTGAGCTCTTCCAAAATTTGTCCAACAGAATCTACTTTCTCAACCTGCACTAATCTCCTATAAATGAGTATTTTCAGTTTAAATTTGTGAACTGGTGACATCTGGTTAATCTTCTGGGTTCCTACTGGCCTTTCACTTCAGCTTAAAATCTCTTCTGCAACTCTACCATTAGTTTGTGTTTTTTTTTTAAATTAAACTAGTTACAATGTGTCAATTTCTGGTGTACAGCACAATGTCCCAGTCATGCATATACATGTATATATTCGTTTTCGTACTCTTCTACATTAACGGTTACTACAAGATATTGAATATAGTTCCCTGTGCTATACAGAAGAAATCTGTTTTTTTTTTTAATCTTTTTTTATATATAGTGGCTAACATGGGGGGGAGGGTATAGCTCAGTGGTAGAGTACATGCTTAGCATGTACAAGGTCCTGGGTTCAATTCCCAGTACCTCCATTAAAAGTTTTAAAAAAAAATTAAAATAAATAAATAAACTTAATTACCCCCCCCAAACGAAAGAAATCTTTATTTAAAAATTTTAAAAAAGGAAATATATAGTGGCTAACATTTGCAAATCTCAAACTCCCAAATTTATCCCTTCTCTCCCTCTTTTCCCTGTTAACTATTAATTCTTAACCTCTCCCATAGATCATACTCAAAAATGCTGATTAAAAAGAAAAACTTATGAGGCTGAATCTATAAATGGGCATGCTCACTTGCTTGCTTGCATGTCCACCCACACACACACACACACACACACACACACACAACTGAAGTAAAAAATAAATGGTACATGCCTTAATAGCAGCTCATGTGAAACATACCAGGGAATTTTAGCTCACTATAAACTAAATGAGTGTATGATATAATAAGCTTGCCAAAAAAGCAAGTGCAATCTTCGACTGCACAAACAGAAATGTGGTATAATGAACAGGGGAGGTGATAATTACAGTATACTCTAGTCTCACCAAGAGAAATGTATTTTGTTTTGGGTTTAAGAGGAACACAAACTAGATCACTCATTCAAGATGTTATTTGAGTACATACTACCTGCCAGACATACTGTTGTAAGTACTGGGAATAAAATAGTAAACCAGACAAAGTTCCTGCTCTAATGTAGCTAACATTTTATAGAAGATAAGCAAATAGAAAAAAAATAATAAACCAAGAAACATCAGGTAAGGGTAAGGGCTATACAAAGAATGAAAATAAGATGATATGAATAAAAGTGATAGGGTAACTACTTTAGAATGGACTCAAGGGAAGTTTAACTGAGGAGGCCATTTGTACTGACATCTAAATGAAAAGAAAGAACTAGCAGTGCAAAAATCTGAGGAAAGATGAACAAAATTATCCCAAGCAGGTTTAAGAAATTAGCTACAAAGCAAAAGAATCAGCCAACTGGTTTTTATATCTTAATAAGAAGTTTTCCTATTGGATAACATTTGTACTAACTACACTATACTTCCCAGTCTGTACATCTGGAGACCACCCCATGGAAGTACACCTCAATTCCTCTTCAGGTCCTACAGTTTTAAGCTGGTTCCTTCTAGCAATGAGCCATCATTATTCTTGATGGTCTGATTATCTAAATCAGTGTCTATGAACTATGAACTGAAATCTCATTAGGAGTCATCAATTCAGTGGATAGCCATTAACATTCTTTATAAACAAAGCAGAACAGTGTTTTGAGAAATACTGGTTACATCTTAATATACACACCTCTATATACACATGTTCATAAACATTCAAAAGCTATGCTGAGTCCTAGTCAAAATTTTTGAAAAACACTGTTCTAAGAGATTAATGAATACTTCCATTTCATTTCATGGGAGAGTTCAACCCAGACTTTTACTTAAGGGTAGGGGGTTTTGAGTCACCTGGTATTAGTCAACCTGGAGGATGGAATTGACCACATTGGGCAAACAATTAATCAGTAAGTTATATCTAATGGAGCTCCAATAAAAACTCTGACACTGAAGCTCGGATGAGCTTCCCTGACTGACAATACACCACAGATGTTGTCACATATCAATCCTGAGACCTGACTCCATGGGGAGAGCTTTGTGTTTGAAACCCTCCAAGACTGCCCTATGCATCCTTGCCTTTGGCTAATTTTAACCTTAACCTCCCCTGTAATAAACTGTAGCCACAAGTATAACAGTTTTCAGTGAGTTCTGCAAGCACTGCTAGCCTATTCCTGAAACCAAGGGTAGTTGTGGGAATCTCCAGAATTTGCAGTTGCTGTGAGAAGTGAGAGCAGTCTTGGGACTGTGTTAACTTTGCAGTTTGGCTAACTTGGAGTAATACTCTTCAATGATAAGAAAAGTTTGATGAGAAAATAAAGAGATCTTGGTCTGATAACTAACTTTGAAAGTTGGCAAACTGAGAAGATTTTTAACTTTTTGTAAGATGTATAAAATTAATTGTGGTAATGATTCCATTCTACAAAAGGCCTATTGATAGGAAATCCGGACTGGGAAAACTGCTTCCTTAAATACTCCTATACAAAAGTCTTTCAAAAAAAAAAATCTGTACACAGGAGAACATCCATATGACAAAAAAACTGGGTAAAGAATACACTGGATCTCTCTTTACAACTGCATACAAATCTACACTTTATCTCAAAATAAAAAGTTTAATTAAAGAAAGAGAGCTTAGGCCTTTCCTGAGCTCAGATGTATTCTCCTTCTGGCCTTGAAGGAACAAGTTGCTATGAATTCTACAGCTGCAAGGAAATGAATTCTGGCCAACAATCCCATGAGCATAGATGAGGACCGTGAGCCTCAGATGAGATCACAGCCCCAATGGACTCGTTGGTTGTAGTCTTGTGAGACCTTGAGCAGAGAACCCAGCTAAGCAGTGCCCAAATACTTGACCCAAGGAAACTGCGAGATTATAAATGGGTGCTGTTTTAAGCTACTAAATATGTGGTTACTTTGTCACTACATTCACATACTCTATAATTGAACAATCTCACCCTTGGGTACTCAACATAAATTCATACAAAGTTCAATAACAGGCAAAACTAATCTATGAAGCTATACGTCAGAATGGTGAGTATTCTTAGGGTGAGGCAAGCATTGACTAGGAGGAGGCCTAAGGAGATTTCTAGGACTGTGATAACATTATATTTCTTGATCTGGATATCGGCTAAGTAGATGATGTTTGCTCTCTGAAAATTTATCAAATTGTTCATTATAACTTTTGCACTTTCTGTGTGTTATATGTCAACAACGTCAACAAAATTTACATTAAAAGATTGTAACTCTCAAACTGAAGATTATTTAATCTTATTATCATTAACCTGAGTAAAGAACAATCCACCAATCAAGATATTTAAGAAAAGACTATCTGTTTTAATGCAATGACACTAAAAACAATTATTTTTCTTTATTATATTAGCATGATATTTCACATTTTTCATCCAGAAAGAAAGCAATAAAAGGGAAATACAGTATTACATATTTCCTCTAATACCAGGAGAAATCTATAAAATGCTCAAAGACATCTGAGAGTTACTTCAACCAATGTTATTAGTGGTGTGGGAAGGTAGGAGCTGAAGGAAAGGAAGTTTTTTAAAACACACAATCAAAATGTGGAGGATAGAAAACTGAAATAGACAGTTTAGGTCTGTACTCATTTTAGGTTGTTATGTTTCTGAAAAACATGATCATCTCTCTCTCCAGTTATATCTCCAATTTTCAAATACCTTTTACTTTATATTCCAGCAATACTGAACTACTTTCAGTTTTTTTAAAAAAAAATTATACCAATAATTTTGAATTTAGTGTTCTAGTTGTTCAGAGTGTCCTTTCTTCAAAAGGTATCTGAGCAAAAGCCTATTCAAAACTCAGTGTAGATATCACTTCCTTTTTACAACATGTAATTTTACTGCTATATTCACCATAACATATTGTAGTTATTTACAAGTCAAGGTCATATTCAATCTGCATCTCTAAAGCCTAGCCAGTGTTTGGTACAGTTGCAACATCTATGCAACGAGGATAATCATAGTATCTAACCTAAGAAGACTGCTGTGAATTTGAATGAGACAGTTCTAAAAATCTTAGAACAGTATTTGACATACAATAAGCACTCAGTAAATGTTAGTATTAATTATTATGATAAAGATTAACTTTCTCATATAAAGAAGTGTCAAAACTCTGTAATACAAAAGCAAATATTTCAGTTTTAAAAATGGGCCAAATTTTTGGCAGACACTTTGCCAAACAATGATAAATGGATGGCAAATCAACACACAAAAAAGGATGTTCATCACATTGTTATACATCAGGGAAATGCAAATTCAAACCACATGAGATACCACCTTATGTCTATCTGAATGGTAAAAAAAAAAGTAACAATATTAAGTGCTGGAGAGGAAGAAAGAGAGCAATCGAAACTCATACACTACTGGTGGAAATGCAAAGGTACTGTCACTTTGGAAGACAGGTGGTAGTTTTTCATAAAGTTAAACATGCATTTAATATATGACCCCTGGCAATTCCACTCTGATATATTTATGCAAGAGAAATGAAAATATATGGTAACACAAAAAACTGTAAACAAATGTTCACAAAGGCTTTACTCATAAATGTCAAAACCTGCTAACAACGAAACGTCCTTTAACTGATAAATTCATACACAATCTTTGGTTCATTCATTTGATGGAATACTACTCAGTAACATGGAAGAACACACTACTGATATACACAACAAAAAATGCATTATGCTAAGTGGAAGAAGCCAGACTAATAAAGCAACATGATATATGATTCTATTTATACAACATTTTCAAAAATGTAAAACTATAAGGAAAGAAAATGAAACAATGGTTACCAGGATCTAGGGCTGAGGGAAAGGCTGACTACAAAGAAGCATCATAGAATGTTTTGGGGGTTACTGCAAAACTATTTATCTTGATTGTAGTGTAATTACACAATGTGCATGTTTGTCAAAACCCACAGAACTGTACACTAAAAAAGGTGAATTTTACTAGATATAAATTATATCTCAATAAACTTGCATTTAAAAAAGATTGATGTTCTTTTGGCTCCAATTCCCATATTAAGAAACTAATACCACTAGACTTTAAATCTAAGTTAATGTCATGATTCCTTTTCCTTAATCCCAGTACCTGTCCTTGAAGCCTTGTCCTATGACTGTTAACTAAGTCTCTAAATAGTGCCTATTCCTAAATTTCTGTATTCTCTTTCCTCACTCATCTGCTTTCAGGAGTCTATATTATATGTGGCTGGACCTCATTAATACAACAGAACTACCTAATTAGACATCTTCTATAAACGATTTGTGTCTTATAACTCCTATCCCATCCTTCCTCCCCTGTCCAAATATAATACTACATAAACACACACACATAACTCTTTGCCAGGTAGGTCTTAGCAACATTAGAGTCACTGATCTCTTTCACGTCTGGCTGTGCAAAAGACTTCAACAGATTCTTCACAAAAGAAGATACGCATTTTTGGAAAACAAGCCCATGAAAAGATGCAGAGTGTCATTATCCACCAGGAAAATACAAATTAAAACTATAATGGGATAGAGTATGCACCCAATCAAGTGGCTAAAATTTAAAAAACTGACGATACCAAAAACTGAAGAGGAGTGAGCACCTGGACCTCGTACACTGCAGGTGGGAATGTAAAATGGTACAAATCCACTTTTGAAAACAGTTCAGTATTTTTTAATGAAGTTAAACACACATTCAACTCAGCAACCTCATTACCTTTATATTTATCCCCTCAAAATGAATGTATACAAAAAACTGAACTCTAATGTTCACAGAAACCTTATTCATAATAGCCAAAAATGAGAAACAACCCAAATGTCTATCAATAGGTAAATGGACAAATTGTGGTACCCCTTCATAAAGTGGAATGCCAGTCATCCATAAAAAGGGACAAACTACTGACTCACACTACATAACTGAATCACATATGCACTGTGCTGAGTAAAAGAAGCCTGACTCAAAAATACACCTAATGTATAATTTTATTTATATGACAGTTTCGAAAAACAAAAGAAAAATATAAGGGCACAAATCAGTGGTTGCCAGCAGCTGGTGGTTGAGGGAGGGGTTGCTACAAAAGAGGATGAGAGAATTTTGGAGGGATATGGAATCATTCTGCATCTTTATCAGTGGCGGTAATCACATATACTTGTCAGAACTGCAGTAAAAACAGTGTTTTTTTTTTTTTACTATATTTAAATTATATCTAAAAAACAAAACTACTAATACATCAAATAACATGGATAAATTCCAAAAATACTATGCAGTGTGAAAAGAGCCTGACACAAAAGAATATATACCATATGATTCCATTTATATGTAATCTAAAACAAACAAAACTAATTTGATAGTGACAGCAGATCAGTGACTGCTTGGGGCCAAGGATGAGAGAATGACTGCCTGCATGGAAGGAAAAGGAAACTTTAGGGGATATGGAAACGTTCTATGCCTTGATTGTGGTAATGACTATACAGGTGCATACACTGTCAAAAATCATCAGATTACACTCAAAATGGATATATTTTATCATATGTAAATTATGCCTGAATAAAGTCAATTTTATTTTTTTATTTTTTTTTTACATTTTTTATTGATTCATAATCATTTTACAGTGTTGTGTCAAATTCCAGTGTTCAGCACAATTTTTCAGTGATTCATGGACATATACACACTCATTGTCACATTTTTTTCTCTGTGATTTATCATAACATTTTGTGTATATTTCCCTGTGCTATACAGTGTAATCTTGTTTATCTATTCTACAATTTTGAAATCCCAGTCTATCCCTTCCCACCCTCTACCCACCCCCAACCCCCGGTAACCACAAGTCTGTATTCTCTGTCCATGAGTCTATTTCTGTCCTGTATTTATGCTTTGTTTTTGTTTGTTTGTTTGTTTTTGTTTTTTAGATTCCACATATGAGCAATCTCATATGGCATTTTTCTTTCTCTTTCTGGCTTACTTCACTTAGAATGACATTCTCTAGAAGCATCCATGTTGCTGCAAATGGCATTATGTTGTCGGTTTTTATGGCTGAGTAGTATTCCATTGTATAAATATACCACCTCTTCTTTATCCAGTCACCTGTTGATGGACATTTAGGTTGTTTCCATGTTTTGGCTATTGTAAATAGTGCTGCTATGAACATTGGGGTGCAGGTGTCATCCTGAAGTAGATTTCCTTCTGGGTACAAGCCCAGGAGTGGGATTAAGTCAATTTTAAAATGTACTTACCAACTAATCACAAATGTAACAGGATTAATTTTACCCTGAATTATGTATTTAACAATTCTTCTTCTTTAGTTAGTTTTAATTACTTCACTACAAATGCAAATTAGATTATATTATCCTAATTTCTCTAATTTATGCTAGTCTATTGGCTAGTAGTACATACCCAATTTAGAAAATACTTGCTAAGAACATATTACATACAGGTAATATGTTCAACAATAGACTGCAGAACAAGTAAGAAGTAAGTAAGAAATATGAGATTAAATGCTGTCTACAAAAAAAGCTGATATCCTTATTGCAGAAATTATATAGCTATATCTATATCACATTTCACATATAAAAAAGGAAGAAAACAATAATCACATGTTTGAGGGAACAGCTAAACCAATATGGACTACAGAGGAAAAGGAAGCTTGATCTGTGTTGCCTAAGAATAAGTTAATTTCTGCAATGAAAAGATAATGAGAAGATATTCAAGGGAGTGAGCTAAGAGTGAGCAAAAGTGTAACAACTGAAGTAAGATTTGCAGACCGGTATTTCACAAGCTATAGTCCAAGAAATTGTGAAATATTAAAACATTCATATTCATATAAGGTTCTGAGATGCTGCCTGTGTTTTACCCTCCTTGGAACATTATGATAAAGTATAATTTATTAAAAGCTCACTCTGAGAAGTCCATAGAGAATAGTAGGTAAATGACTTTGAATGGACTGGATAGGGCAAAACTAACAAAAGCCTTTGATTCTTAAGGCTTTTGATTCTTAGTGTAGATGACAATAACTCTTGTATCTTTCAAAAGCCTTTCTTTTTTAAGGACAAAATGTTTTTAAGAGTTGAGAAAGAAATTAGGTTTGTCCCCACCCATCTCCACACTACCACACCCCCTTAGGATAGAAAGCCATAAACTGCTATATAATCTTTGGCAGCAATAGAGGGATTTAATCAGCAATTTATCCTTCTATATTGGAAGGAAGCCGTAAGAAAGAGTTTGGGGACCAATGTGTACCAGAAATTTGTTGGCTCTATTCTAATTGTGTGTGTGTGTGAGTGTGTATGCACGCTCACACATGTAGGGAGGACATATAAACCACAGTTCAATATGGCACTTTGAGAAGTATTTTAAATAAGAGGGTAAGAGAATGAAAAATTTAATATTAAAGTATATCCCTGTAATACAAATACAAAAATAAAAATACTTAACTGAATATAGGTCACAATATACCATCAGTATTAATTTTCAATCATTTTATCAACCCTGAGTATTTAAATTAAAACGAATTTATACTTATACCTCTCCTATCCATCATCCTATAAGACATGGAATAAACTGTAGTGACTACAAATACACTATATTCTGACAAAGGATGTAAAAATATTTTACAAATTGTTCAGTTTAATGTAATCATCCAAGATGACATACTGAAACCCAAAAAAGCAAACACTGGTATAAATAGCAAATTCAACTACAGACCAATATTCCTTATCAATATAAACAAAAATATCCTCAACTATATATATATATAAAAATATAAAATATATAAAACATTTATATATTTAAAATATAAACATTTATCCTATCAATGCAAGGTTAATTTAATATATGAAAACCAATCAATTAATGTAACATGATATATCAACAAAACAAAGAATTAAAACCACATGGTCATATTAACTGACACAAAAAAGCATCTGACAAAGATCAACATCTCCTTATGATAAAAATCATTCAACAAACTTGGAGTAGAACAGAAAGTCCACCCCTAATAATGGGCATCTACAAAAAAACCTGCAGAGAATACCAGGCTTAATGATAAAAGACTGAATGCTTTCCTAAGATCAGGAACAAAAGAAGGATGCCACTTCTATTCAACATTGCACTAGAGATGCTAGCCAGGGCAATTGGGGAGGGGAGGGGCGAAGCATACAGATTGGAAGGCAAGAAGCAAAACTACATTTATATGCAGAATATATATACATGACATGATTATAATTTTTAAATCCTAAGAAAACATTTGTAAATGGTACCTGATAAGGAATTTATAGCTACAATAAAGAATTCCTACAACTCAATGATAAAATGACTAAATAACCAAGTTTGAAAATTGGCAAAAGATCTGAATAAGCATTTCTCCATAAGAAGATACGTAAACGGCCAATAAGCCCATACAAGATGTTCAACATCTTTAGCCATCAGGGAAATGCAGATCACAACCACAATGAGGTAGCACTTCACATCTAGCAGGATGACTATAACCAAAGTCAGATAAGATCAAATGTTGACAAGTATGGAGAAATCTGATCCCTCATACACTGCTTGTGGAAATGTAAAATGGTGCAGCTGCATTGGAAAACAATCTGAAAGTTACTCAAAAGGCTAAACACAGAATTATGACCCAGCAATTTCACTCCCAGGTATATACCCAAGAGAAATGGAAACTTGTACATGAATGTTTGTAGTATTTATTCAAAATTGCCAAAAAGTAAAAACTTAAATATCTATCATTTAATGAATCGGTAAATAAAATGTAGCACAGCCATACAACAAAATATTGGCAGCAACAGCAAAAAAAATGAAGTACCAATACATGCTACAACACAGATGGACTTTGAAAACATTATGATAAATTTTAAAAGCCCAGAACAAAGGACCACATATTGTATGATTCCATTTATCTGAAATGTCCAGACTCCATAGCAGATTGATGGATGCCTAGGGCTTGTAGTGGTAGGAAGAAATAAGAAGCACCATTAATGGGTATGGGGTTTCTCTTGGGAGTGATGAACATGTTCTAAAATTTACTGTACTAGTTCGACAATTCTGTGAATTTACTAAAAATTACTGACTTGCATATCTAAGTGGGCAGACTATACAATATGTAATTATATTTCAATACAGCTTTTTTTTAAAATAATGAATTCTATGGAAGTAAAACAACTTTATTCTAAGTGCTTTCTTGAGTACTACAAAGTTTCACTGAATTTACATTGTGACTCACGCAAAATATTGTTATGGAATAGCCATTTTTCTTTTTCCTAGTATATTCCTTTACTTAATTAATCACTTAAATATGAAACAATTCCCCTGTTAATTAAAAGAAACTTTCACCCATAGGGCCTTTCCACATAAACTATCTAAAATTAAAAGTTTTAACTTACCAAGTATATGGTAAAATTAAGTAGACTGAACAAAACACTGACATTAATTTCTTCTGCATAAATACACCGTTATGTATTTTCTAAGTTTGCCAAAATAGTAATCAGGAGCTTACAATACTGATTTAGTAAACTATATAGCACATTCCTGAAAGTTTATAATATATATAAACATTTAAAATATTTATTTGTACTTCTCTCATCTTTCCAACCTTTAAAAATAGTCTTTTTTATTTTTCCTCTCATATCTGGACATCTCAAGATGAGCATCATTGTGATATTTACTAATAATTATACGGTTATTGAAACATAGGTATCTCTAATGGGTATGAGAACTACAATTTAAGTTTCTACTTTAGAATTTTAATTTTTGGCTGAAAGTAGAGATAAATAAATTGTACTTATGTAAAAACTTTTTAGAAACAGTAATTATTGTCATGCAGTAATTCATATGATATACTTAAGCAAAAATTGGAATGATTATATGAAACTTAGTTACAGGAATGAGCAGACCAGTGTTATTACTAGAAAAGATTAAAACTAAAATAACACATGTCTTTTTTTTACCATTTACTATGTAAACTAAGTTTTTTAATAGTAACTCAGATATACTTTTGAGTGTTAAATTGCGTTTAATGTCAGCAAGACAAAATGCTTCCTTAAAATTTTTTCTTACATGTTTTAAAACAAGCTTAATATCTCAGTGTGATACTGGATGAGTTAACATCTCAAGCACTATTTAATTCCTTTAGTTGATAGTAATAATCCTGAAAAAGTTGTTGAGGACTGGTGTCTCTAGTTAAAAGTAGTAAAAAAATTATTTTTCTATGGATGATTAATTAAGCATGTACACTATCATTACAATGTGCTGCTTTAGTTGCTTTTACTGTAAAAAATCTGATGAATTTAAAAGTCTTCACTTTGTTTTTATTTATTAATTTTATTCTTGGTTAGTCTGACTACCTGTAACTTCAGAGGATAATCTTTTGGAGACATTTTCACGGCAACTGACAGTGTCTGGGAAATGAGTATTGATAAGGATTCTTCACTGGGGTTTAATACAAATTGTGTCATAATATATTTATGTTCTAGGTGAGCCAATTTTTTTTTTCAGATTTCTAACGTTTTAAAAAACCTTCATCAATCAGACTTCAATACTTGATAAATACACATAATTTGAGCTATAAAGAAGAAATCTAGCCTAATTAAATGAAAAAGATTTATTTTTTATGAGATTTCACACATACATGTCCCTAATTCTATTAATAAAGCATTAAATGTATTAAAAGACCTACCTACTTTTCGTTAAACTTTATTACGTAGAATTATAAATCCCCAGTAAGATTAAGTATTTTAAATATATGTATGAATGTATGAATATATGTACATATACATGAAACTACTTATTAGCTAACTTTCTATTTGCTTTATGAATATAGTCTTTTCAACGGCACTCTCAACAACCATCCTTCTACTACATAATAGTTTTTTAAAGCTATTAAAATCAAAATGATGTACCTATTTAAAAATATCAGTTTCTAGACTAAGCCTCAAATCAACATTAATCTGTATGTTGGTACTTTTTAAAAAACATAACTGTGCAAAAAGACAAAAGTGTATAGAAGTATTATGCAAACACCCCTAAACCCACAATCAAGGTTTAACAAATGTAATGCTTGTTTCAAGTCTGGTTTTTTTAGATTTGGAAAAATAAAACATACTTGAAAACCACTGAAATCCCCAGTCCCATTCCTTTCTCTTTCCAGAGCAAACCACTATTCTGACTTTGTCATGTATCCTTTCAGTATATGTTTCTGTAATTTCATCACAGAGGTCTGTATCCATAAATATCTAAGAAGGAATGAGGAAGAGAGGAATAGTTATATAGATAGTTGTTTATTAAAAAGACAGAGATTTGAAGTCAATTAGGCCAAATATTAGTATCTATTTAATCTCATTTTTCATGAGTGTTAGCTTATTTTCTCTATGTTAAAAATACTGTACAATTAAACATTCGCAATAAAACAAAATAGTGACTTTGGAGTTAGGCAGCCTTAGGTTTAAAACTCCTTTCTGCTACTTAACAGCCACGTAACTTTGGGCAAGTTTGTTAATCTTTCCAAACTTTAGTACCCTCATCCATAAAATGTGGACAATATTGGTACCAAATACATAATACTGTTTCCAGTATTAAAATAAGCTAATCCAAGCAGTGCATAGTGTGATAACCAGCTAATATTTTTTGAGTGTCTATTTTCTAAGCTCTTTACAAAATTATCCTTATCCTATTTAATCTTACATCTGTCAGTCACTAAAAGAGATAGGTATGGAACTAAAAGTGTGTAGTTAGTAATTTGCGGTTAGATTGTTATTTAAAAGAAAGGCAAATGTCTTTATTTTAATAAATGGTGATACAGCAGTTAGAAAAGATTTGGGAAGTTAGATGGGTGCCATGTGTGAGGACTTAATGCCAGGCCAAGTGAAGACTTTGGGCAGGGACAAACCACACTAAAGCCTACACCCGATTAATCTGGTGTTAAAGAGGGACAAAGCACAGGCAGTGAAACTACTTTAGGTGAAGAAATCTGCATTCAGTTGAAAAATGTAAAACTAGATTTCAGAAGATACATATTTTGAGAGTGTATGCTACAAAGTGATGGATGAGGTATGGGACATTACAGGATAAATGAAGTAGAAAATATAGAGTGAGAACACAAGAGAGCTTTGGCCAGAATCCTGGAGAACCTGCATTTGTAGAGCAAGAGGAAAAAAAAAACAACCCAATAAATTAGAGAAATAATAAGCATTTTAAGACTTTGTAGTGTCCTTGAATCCACAGAAACAGATTCCAGACAAAGTGATGAACAACAGTATCAAAAATTAAAAGATACTAAACAGGACAAAAACAGATAAAAGATTACAAAGTGGCTGTAAGAAGTAACCAGTATATCCCTTTCTCTACATTTCAGTAAGTATAGATGGTTTCTCCTTACCAAAAGTACTGTCATCTATGTTTCCCCTTAATATATCACTGAAAGAACTGTCAAATATTTATAATCTCCCTCATTCCTCTCTTCCCTCAAGATAAAAGGAATCTAAAAGAGATCATAGCAACTCACTTGTCTTCCTCAGATTATGCAAATCCCTTTAATTTATCCCAGTTTTAGCCAAGATTCTCCCTGAAGGAAAAAGTAAATTTAGAAGGCATGTTAAAACAAAGGTAAGGTAATGAATTAAAACAAATGTCAGAGAGGAACTCGTAGCTATTTACAGACCACTGCTCCTCAAAGGACATCTTGTCAACTAGAAAATATACAAAATTTGTATGCCCGGTTCAACTAGCAATTTTTTTTTAAATGATAAAACAATAAAGACTTCAGGACATTTTTAATTCTCAAGTCATGATCAAAACTAGAGGGCTAAAACATTTCATTGGGATGTTTTAAGTGAAAATGATTTTTAAAAATTAAGTAATTTGTCCTAACAATTGGGAAAACTTGAAAAGAATTAGATTTCACATGAAATGTGGAGTTACTATTAATTATCTTCAGTGTGACATTGGTTGTGTATAAAATTTTATCTCTTCATTCTTAGGAGATGTAAGATGAAGTATTTACATGGAAAAAAATCTCCTGATGACTAGAATTTACTTTCAAATCATACAGCCCCAATCAACAAAATCTATGTACTTATATAAATATAAATAAAGCAAATACGGCAAAATGTTAACAACTTTGTTGAAATGAAAGGGCATTTATTTACTATTCTTTCATTTATTAATCCATTTTATTTATTTTTCTGGATACTGAATATTTTTCACTAGAAAAAGAGAGAAAATAACTTGGCCTGATCTACTGCCACACTAACAACTCACTGGAACATACACACATATTCATAGGACAATTTTACTTTAATCCCCAGAACACAGATAGCTTTGTTTTTAAGAAAATTTTAAAACTATACAGTTATCCACAAACTCTTAAAAGTATTTCACAAATCAACAATACTTGAATTGATATATCCAAAGCCCAATGTATGGATAATGATAATGACTTCCATAGAGAGAAAAATCTTTCTCCTGGTCATAGACAAGCTAGCTAACTGCACCCCTCACTAATTTACCAGATCTCACAAACAAACTTCACAAATCTGTACCACTGCTCATAAAGAAAGCACCTCCCTTTACACTGTCCCCTTCTTTGGGCCGCACAATTTGGAGGGTCTGTTTCCAGCATCACACCTCTCCTCAAGGCCAAAAGGATGTACCACCACTCTCCTCTTTCTAGAACATGCTCCAAATATGCAGGAATTCTCTACCTAAAACAGTCTCACATCCACCTACAGAGCCCACCTGGGTCTATTCTCTAAAGGAATTCCTTCATGGCAAGGAACACATCCTGCCTGTAATGTGCATGGTTAGGCCAAAGAGATGGGGAGAACGAGATGGAGCTTGGATATGAAGACTGAGAAGTCCACATGTGTTCATGAGGCCCCTCTAGATGCAGGATGGAACCCACTTCTGCCATATTTTGGATGTAGAACTCACAGAGCCCAAAAATTTTAAATTCAAACCAAAGCTTCTGTTTGTCAAAGAAGGACAGAACATATTTAACAATTTATTGGCTTTATTTACAACTTTTAAATAGTCTGACACACAATTTAAGAGCTTTCTTTTGTACTCTTTCCTTGGGACCCACAAATACTAGAGGCAAGCCTGCATAAAAAATGAGTTTAGAAACAGTTATGTAAGGGGAAAAAACTAAAAGGGAAACAGAGTCAGGGAATCTCTGCCACTAAAAAGCTATACAGACTTTATACCTGCACCTTAGTTTCTAAGACTATAAAATTTTTCAAAATTGATTATTAATTAAAGATCCTAGTTCTAAAAATTAAAAAAATCTTTAGCAATGAATCATCAAACAAATTTACTTTATAATTTATAAGGTACTTCCAAATTTGTCACATTTATTAATCAGAAATACCAAAAATATATATCCACATATTACAGATGAGAAAACTTGCCTAAGACAACTATGATAGTATCAGATCTAGGACTTGAACCCAGTTCTCCTCACTACAAATTCAGTGCTTTTCCCACTTTACCGAAGAAACTTACATTTGAAAACCCATCTGCAAAAGATTTATTATCCAACACTGAAAGTGAGAAATAAATGATAAATGCCAGGAACAGAAATGAAAACTAATTCCTCTTCCTCATAAATAGCTCATTTTTCTGATGATCCCTACAGCACTATAATATCTAAGATGCTATGGGTTTAACTTGAAATGATAAAAAATTATTTTGTAATCAATATTATATAATTATTAAAACAATTAAGTAAAATATTGGGTTATGTATTACAAAATCATGAATTTTTTCATCTTCTCAATATCTAGTTTTCTCAAATCTGTATTTAAGTCTTAGGCTACAACTTATAAACTGGTACCATGAATCTATTTACAAATTAAAATGCCATAATTAATGCAAGATTATTATGAGGATAAAATGTGCTGACATATAAGAAGTATCCAACACAATGCCTGTTTTAGGACAAGGGCTTACTAAATAACTGTTGAATGATTGAAAAAAAATTTTTTTAATTGCTGAATTTATTTAAATCACTTAAACACATATTATTGAGAAGCCTAAAACCACACGTTTCAAACAGTCCAACTCTAAATCATCAGTATAGATCACTAGATGATTCCTAGCATGAGAAGCAGAGTGAAGAGACTGAGCAGAAAAAAACTGATGAGGGATGTTGACGGTAGGGGAGTATATATGTGTGGGTGGGGAGGGCTGTATTTTCTGCTCAATCCTGCTGTAAATGTGAAACCGTTCTAAAAAAATAAAGTCTATTTTAAAAAAATTAGAAGGCTAAGATACTCAAACAGGTTTTTCATAACATGAGGTCATAAAGTGATAAAACAGGCCCTTGACAATTCACTCTTTAGTCAAAGGAGTATCTTCTAATTGGCCTCATGGCTTGTGGTAAGCAGAATAATGGCCCCCAACGACATCAAATCAACTTTCTAACCCCCCAAATCTGTGACTATGTTAATTTACATGGCAAACAAAAATTCAGATTGCAGACAGAATTAAGGTTTTTAATCAGCTGATCTTAAAATAGGGGAAGACTATCCCAGATTGTCCATGGGCCCAATATAATCACAAGGTTCCTTATAAGTGGAAGAAAGAGGCAGAAGAGAGTCATGCAATGAGAAAATGACTTGACTGGCCACTGCTGGAGTTAAAGATAGAAGGGAGTTGCACAGAATGTGGGCAGTCCCCATAAACTGGCAAAGGCAAGAAAATGAATTCTCCCTTAGAACTTCTAGAAAGGAACACACAGCCCTGCCAATACCTTGATTTCAGCTAACTAAGATCCATTTTGAACATCTGACTTTCGGGATTGTTAAGATAATAAATTCATGTTGTTTGAAGATATCAAATATGTGGTAATTTGTCACAGCAGCAATAAGAAACTGATATACAGGTCACTTCCTGTTTCAGTATTCCCATACTCTAAGGCAACAGAGGATAGTGTGGGCTTCAGAGTCCAACTGCCTGTATTTGAATCCTTACTCTGACTAAGTGTATGACACTGAACAAGCTATTTAACTATCTATCCTATGCTTCAAGCTCGTATTTGTAAAAAGAGTAGATGATAAGTTCTACCTCACAGAATTGTTCTGAAGATTAAATGAAAAAAAAATATGTAAAGGCATGAACATAACCGCTCAGTACTTATTAGATATTTATATTTTTATATTTATTCATAATTGCATAAATCTTCAAAGGAAAGTTTGTACATTTACCTTAATTTTCTAGGAATCTGTCTAATCATAGTTACACACAATAATTTATCTATAAAGATATTCATCATACTATCCAAGAAAAATAAACTGGTCAAATAAATTATGGTACTTATGCATTATAAATTATTATACCATCATTAAATGGTGTTCTAAGTCTTCCAATTAAGGCCAAGATGGAGTAATAGGAACTAGATCTACCCTCATGCTTAAAACAACTTATATAGAAGCACAATGTTCAACAACAAAAGCACAAAGGTCAGCACCAGTGGGTGGTGGCGGCAGGGGAGGAGGAAATACACTGTCATATCATTCACACAATATATGTGAAGAAGTATATTATAAATGAAGGTAAACTAGGATAGGTTAAAGATGTATACTATTAATTTTAAAGCAACTATTAAAATAACACAACCAAGAGTACTAAACAGTAACTCAACAAAAGTTTACTTTGTGTGCCAGTTGTCAATTTATCACCTCGCAGATTTAAATCTATACTTCATTGTTTGCTCTGCAACAATGGAGTTGAAACTTGTACACATTTTTCCTTTGTCAGTGGCATAATGTTAAGCTTTGTTAGTAGGGGACACTGGAAGATTACTGGAGATGAAGGGTTCAGTTCCTGGTTCCAGTGTGTTCTCTTCAGCAGGGAACAGAAGAATGCAGCAAACAGCAGAACACAAAATCACCCCATGGTTAACTTCCCACGATATCTTCTTAGGCAGCTTCACAGCAAGTTTTGAATCATAACACCTGTTTATAGGCATCATCCCCTTGTAACTAAAAGAACAGATTCCCACTAAGGCTCACTAACATGATACTGCAACAAACTTCTCTAACATGCAGTGCTCCATGGTTATGACCTCCAAGAGGTCTGGATTGCAGCCCCGATGAGAAGGGCATGTCCAAGATTTGTTCTTTCCCTGAGTATTTTTTGTCCATTCTAGAGGTAGTGGCTTCTCCATTTATCTGCTCTTTTGTGCTCTTTAAAATTCTATTTATGCTCTAGTAGCCAATTTCACATTAGTCCAATCCTGTGTCAGTTAATACTTATTATTTAAAATTTCCCTGCTCATATTACTGTGTAGTTTCTGTCTCTACATTGGACTGTGGCTGGTACAAGTGAGATAATAAAAATTACTGTTAATCCAAAAACAGGCAGAAAATAAGGGAAAGAGGAACAAAGAATAGATGGAAGAAATACAAAATTAATAGCAAGACATACAAATGGCCAACAGGTACCTGAAAAATGCTCAATATGCTAATTATCAGAGAAATACAAATCAAAACTACAATGAGGTATCACCTCACACTAGTCAGAATGGCCATCATGCAAAAGTCCACAAAGGATAAACACTAGAGAGGGTGTGTTGAAAAGGGAATCTTTCTACACTGCTGTTGGGAATGTAGTTTTCCATTTGAAAAACAGTATGGAGATTCCTCAGAAAACTAAAACGACTTACCATATGATCCAGCAATCACACTCCTAGGCATATATCGGGAGGGAACTCTAACTCAAAAAGATACATGCACCCCAATATTCACAGCAGCACTATTTACAATAGCCAAGACATGGAAGCAACCTAAATGTCCATCAACAAATGACTGAATGAAGAAATTGTTGGGGGAGGGTCTAGCTTACTGGTAGAGTACTTACTTAGTATGCATGAGGTCCTGGGTTCAATCCCTGGTACCTCTGTTAAAGAAATAAACTTAATTACCTCCTCTCTAAGAAAAAAAAATTTTTTTAAAGTGATATATTAATACAATGGAATACTACTCAGTGATAGAAAAGAATGAAATAATGCTATTTGCAGCAATATGAATGGATCTGGAGATCCAGAAGAGAAAGAAAAATATCATATGATATTACTCATATGTGGAATCCAGAAAAACAAAAAGAAGAAGAAAAGAAAAAAGAGGACAATAATGAACTCATCTATAAAACAGAAACAGACTTGCCAAAAGAGTAAATAATCTTATGGTTACTGGGGGAAAGGTAGTGAGAAGGGATAAATTTGGGAATTTGAGATTTGCAAATGTTAACCACTATATATAAAAACAGATAAAAAACAGATTTCTTCTGTATAGCACAATATCTTGTAATAGCTTTTAATGAAAAAGAGTATCAAAATGAATAGATGTATATATATGCACCACTGGGACATTACGCTATACACCAGAAATTGATACACTGTAACTGACCATACTTCAGTTAAAAAAATTAATAGCAAGATGGTAGGTTTAAACACACCAATATAATTAATCACATTATATATAAATGGTTTAATCACCTTCATTATAAAATAGATTGTTTAACTAGATAAAAAAGAGAAGAATCAATTTTATGTTGCCTACAAGAAAGCCACTTTAAATATAAAAACACAAATAGGTTAAAAGTAAAAGGATAGAAAAAGACATGCCATGCTAAAACAAACAGAAAACAGAAGTGACAATATCAATATCAAACAAAGGAGGTATCAGAGCAAAGAATAAATGTAAAGCTCGAATGTAAGGTATAGACCAAATCTATATAAATGTAAACAAGTTCAAAACATAAACATCTTCTCTGATCACAATGAAGTTAAATTAGAAATCAGTATCAGAAAAGTATCTGAAAAAATATTCAAATACTTATAAATTAAATAATCACACTTCTAAATAACTCACAGGTCAAATAAGAAATCAAAGGGGGAATTCAAAAGCGTTTGAAACTGAATAAAAATGAAACAATAAAAATGTGAAATGTAGCTAAAACAGCACTTAATGGGAAATGTATAGTATCAAACATCTAGATCAGAAGAGCTCCATCAATGATCCCAATCTTCACCTTTAAAAAAGAGTAAACTAAACCCAAAGTAAGCAAAAGAAAGAAAATAAAAATAGCAGATACCAGTGAAATATAAAGCAAGAAACAAGAGAAAATCAATGAAACTCCAAAAAATTGATAATTCTCTACCACAATGATCAGCAAAAAAAGAGAAGATATTAATTACCATTATCAGAAGTGCACTGTACAAACTACTGTAGACATTGAAAGAATAAGGAAAACGTTATGACAATAAAACTGACAACTTATATGAAATTCTCAGAGAAGTATCTTGAAAAGCACAAACTACCAAAAGCTCACTCATACATAAATAGCATAAGAGACATATGCCTATTTAAGAAATTAAACTTGTAATTAAAAACATTTCCCAAAATAAAAGTTCAGGCCAAGATGGCTTCAACAGTGATTTCTACAAACTTTTAAGGAAAACATAAACTTCTACATGAAAATGTAAGAAAAAATCTTCATGACTATAAGGTAGGCATAGATTTCTTAAATATGATGTAAGTACAGTCTATAAAAAAAGTAATGAGTGGGACTTTTTCAGAACTAAAAACTTTTGCTCCTCAAAATGCATTATTAAAAAAGGCAAGCCACAGACTGGGAGAAAATATTTGTAAAACATATAATACTACAATTCAATAATAAAAAGTCTAATAAATTTTTCAAATGGGCAAAAAATTTCACCAAAGAAGTTATGTGGATGGGAATAAGCACATGAAAAGATATTCAACATCAAGAATGAGTAAAGCAATGCAAATTAAAATCACAATAAGATATTACTACTCACTGGTCAGAATGGTTTAAATTATTAAGTCTATAAAAGTTATCTGCTTACAAAGACTGTACACAAATGTTCAAAGCATCCTTATTCCCCAAAACTAGAAATAATATCCACCAATAAGAAAAGGAATAAATAAATTGTGGCATATCTATATAATGGAATACTACTTAGTAATTAAAATGAATGAAATATTATACCTACAACTACTGGATGAATCTCAAAATAACTATGCTGAGTAAAAGAAGCGACATTTAAAGAGCATACATAAGATATTATCCCATTATATAAGATACTACAAAGTCCCAACTGATCTATAGTGACAGAAATAAGATCAATGGTTGTCTCAGCAGTGACAGAGGGAGGGGTGAGAATGGAAGAAAGGATTACAAAGAAGCAACAGGGAATTTTGAGGGGTGATAAATATGTTCATTATCTTGATTGTGATGAT
The DNA here is from genome assembly GCF_048564905.1 of Vicugna pacos. Taxonomy (NCBI): domain Eukaryota; kingdom Metazoa; phylum Chordata; class Mammalia; order Artiodactyla; family Camelidae; genus Vicugna; species Vicugna pacos. The sequence continues at coordinate 29,930,934 of NC_132995.1, read as the reverse complement.
GGTTTCCCAGGTATATACATGTCAAAATTAATCAAATTGCATACTTTAAATATGTTCAGATCATTATATATCAAGTATACCTAAATTAAGGTGAAAATTTGATATAGAAAACAAAAAGGTAAATGAGTATAGAGTGTCAGATGAAAAGCATACAACCCCAAAATACAAAAAGTGATTATTTCTAGTTGATGGGATTAGTGGTGGTTTTCTTGTTTGTGCACTCTAAATTTTTTCTAAATAATTTCAGTGGACCTGTTTTACTTTTATAGTTGTCAAATGTCCATATCTCTTCACATACTAGGCAGTCAATAGATACTTAAACTAAACTGTTTTCATTAACAAATTTAAAATCGTATGAATTCTCAAAGGAGACACATACATATTATCTTACAAAGCAAGGTAAAACTTTAGTATCCACCACCATTTTAGATTATTTATATATTATGTCTATGGATATACTGACTTACTACATTATTTAAGAGGCTCATGTATATTTGGAATATGGGTCTTATTTCCTTCATGAGTTACAAAAAAAAGCAGAATGCCTTATATAGTGTCTTACATATGACAGGTGTTCCACATATATTTATTGAATTCATCAACAAATGAATGTCTTATAGCTGTCTTAGAATTACAACTACGTCAGTGCTTAGCACATAGTATGTTCTCAAAAGTTTGTATTCAACTTTTTAAAAACTTTAAATCCCTCTATTCAATATAAGTTTAACTTAAATCAAATACCAAGCAAGGACCACTTCTTATTTCACACATAGCACAGCATCATGCAAACTCAAAGATGTTGACAAAGTACTTATGAAACTGAATCCAAAATATCTGAAATCGCAAGCTTCCAGCATAAAAACATAACTAAGAAATTACACAATAGTACTCAGATCCTGTGGCATTACATAGGATAAGTAAAGCAAATGAGCTCCTTGAAGAAATGGCCAATTACAGGTCTGAGGCAGGGAAATTAAACATATCTTCTTACACCAGAAAGCAGAAGTACTTAAAGACTAATGAGGACATGTTAAAAGGGCATAGAGTTGGCTTGAAAAGATTCCCACTGGCAAAATATTCAAAAAGAATAAGAATGGCAATGGATTATAACATATTCAATTTTTTTTTTAATCATGGGTCCAACTCTTTGTAGAAAAATCCCATCTGTTAATTACAAAGGGGTAAATGTACTTACTACTAAGCGATAAAATTCAGCATCACCAAAATGGGGGAAACTAAAATCACGTCTCCTAATGTGATCCAACAAAAGTACACAAAATCAACTACGTAGTGCTCTTACCAAGAAATATGTAACTTTGAATTATGAAGAAACAATTAGATAAACACAGACAATGGGTCTGGACTTTTTAAAAATGTTGGTGTCAGGAAAGAACAACAAAAAGCACGGAAAGCCTGTACTAGGTTAAAAAAGATTAAAGAGACATAATAACTAACATCAATGCCTGACTTCGGATCCTGGATTTTAAAACAAACATCTATAAAGATTATTGGGATAATTTAAGAAATTTGAATTTCAATTACCTAATACCCTGTTATTGATGATGCTAAGTTTTATCACTTTGTAAAAGTAACTTTAAAATAAAAAGAGTGAGAAAGCAAATGGGGCAAAAAATTAACAACTACTGAGTCTATATGAATGGTATATGGATGAACATTGTATTATTCTTTCAACTTTTCTGTATGCTTAAACGTTTTCAAAATAAAAAGTTGGGAAAAATAAATCTGGCAATATAATCTTTTAAGTGTAATATACCTCTCGGTAACTAGTTACTTCTTTTCACAGAAAAAAATAGTACTCAAGGTTCAGTCACGTAACAGTTTTTTTTTTTTAACAGTTTTGTGGTAGTTTGTAATAAATTTAAGTAGACTAGAAGTTTTACACAAAAGGGCCTGCCTTCTTGGCTCTGCCATTTACAAGAGCCATTGGACTTTAGACAGTTGTATATTATATGTACATATATTATAATATGATATATAAAATGTATATGAAGAATCAAATAATTACAATTGCCAAAATGTCATGAAATAAAAGCGCTAATGTATAAACTTGGAGAAATACCTTCTTTAAACTGGATTGGTCAAAGAACTTGTTTATCACTTATTCCAAATCACTTAGTTGGAGGACTAAGGGAAGTGCTAGAATCCAGTGTCAATTGAAACTGAATCAGAAATGAAAAGAGAACACCTCTGAAATTATAAAATAGATCAATAGGAAAGTATGACTTAATTCTCAGTTTGAGTTCTTCAAAAGCAAAGGACCATATCTGATTCATTTTTGCAAACTCAGTGCCCAGAATAATCTCTTACACCTGGTAGACATCTAGTAAATTAAATACTGAACAAATAAAAGACCAAAAATGCAACATTTCCAAAAACAGATATTATATAAAATTCAGTTATTCATATATACACAGTTTATATCCACATTTGACAAATATAACAGGGGTGCATTTTTTAACACTAAAAATATAGTTTAAAACTTAAGATACATTAAAAGATACACGTGCAAAAAAACCCCAGAAACTTAGAAAATATTTCTCAATTTGGACACAACCAGTTGTAAATATATTTTATAACACAATACGTTAATTGTTTAAGTGTCTGATCATCTGATCATAGTGTGGTATCATTCTCATTTCTGATCACCCTTAAACATTATAGAGTTTAAACTATAAGAAAGGAATGTGCTAACTAGTTATGTGATAGCAAGCAAAATGACCTAACACTGTTTTTGCTTTTTGTATGAGGATAGAGTAAAATCTTATTCAGCTCTAAAATTCTACAATTCCATGAAATGTTCAGTGTAAACCTGTACTGTTTTCAGGTATACAAACATATATTCATGTAGGAAAAATCCTTGCTTAAGGATTGTCCTTAGCCATTATTATCTCGTAATAACATTAATGGAATATAATCCATAAATACTGACTATGTTGCACACCTGAAACTAATATTGTAAATCAACTAAACTTCAACACACAAACACACAAAAGATTGCCTCCTTCGGTAATTTGTAAGGTATTACTCGCATAGTAAGTGTACAAGGTATTATTTGCATAGTTGACCATAGTAAATTACCAGATTTTAACTGAAAACTGCAATCAAAGCTTCCTATTTGTTTACTATCTCTTCAGATATATTACCCACACCATATTGTGCTAAAATATTTCCTTAATTTAAAATCATTTCAGTCCAATTGCCCAAATAAAGAAACTTAATCTCTCAAATTTAAGTATTCCAAAACAGCTATATATTATCATAACACGAATAAAGTTTGATGGCTTAGTAGACCCTAACACTTTTTTTTCAATTTCAGACATTTGTAATTATAAGTAACTGAGCAGTCCTAAGGTATCTGGGATTGTACCTCATCAATGAAATTAAATATAACATACACCTGTAATTTATATAATATTGTACATCAACTTCACTTCAATAAAAGAAGACAGCAAGAGTTTAAAAAAATTAAATACAACAAAATTTTGTTAGACCTACTTTGAAGTTTGGCTTCAGTCTCATGCTCTTCACACTGCACTAATGCAAAAATTTCTCACCAATTGCTGCCTCTTCCCCACCTCTGGAATTCACTTCCTGTTCACCTCTCACCCTTAAGTATGCATGTCAGAAGTCAACAGCCTTAACGCTACTATTAACAACTAGAGCTTCTGTTACTCAGTGTGGAGCTCAATCCTTCCACAATACAGTACATAGTTTAATAATTAAGATCATATTTTAGAACTAGTTAATACCCCACAGATTTCCCAGTCCACACAGAACATTTTAATCTAGAAGATTTGACAGAAAGGTCAAAACCAAAAACCAGTCTACTTTAACTGAAAACTAACTAAAAGGGAAATTCCTGTATAGAATGTCTATTTTGTGTTTTGGCTTAGAAAACTAAGACTTTTGAAACTTCTTATAAGCAATACCATGCCAAATGCATAAAGATTTAAACAAATTTTGATAAACAGAGGGCTGGTAATTTATAAGAATTTAAATTATTCAATGAAACAACCTAAATATTACTTAAGTAGTTTTTTCCCTTCTTTTGGTCTAGGGCATTAAGTGGAGTGACAAGTTTTTTAACTATTTGTTATCTGTTGATTTTTTGACTTAGGAAAAGTTGCCACTATTTAAAAAAAGAAAACCAAAAAAACTAACAAAGAGCTTGGAATCCTCTGAATGCAATGGGTATAAGCAAAGTATAGCAAATTCCTTGCTTTAGTTTTCCACAGGTTCTCCTCTCTTTTCAATAATAATTTCACTTACGTGCAAAATTAGCTATGTTTCTGCTTAAGATAACTTTCAAATACCTAATGAGTTCCAATAAATTCTTAAGTGAGGGTAACTCCTGGAGGTGTAACAATAACCACTACAAATTTGAACATACAAGACCTCCCTATAAAAATCGAAGATTTCTTTTCATTTTTTTCCTAACTGAGCATTCTACCACCATCACCATCACCATCACCATCACCATCACCCTCAATGGGGTGGGGGAGCCACATAATTAAAGCTTTTAATGCTTAACAGAATACATTTCAACTGTCTGGAAAATTTACTCATCTATAATAAATAATTCCCTGACATTGCTGGATAGCAGAGAACATGTTATATTTCTTTACCTTTCTTCATTATTTGTAATTGCCACTCAGGAGCTAAATTAGACAACATGAATGTAACCCAAAATTACAACCAGAAAATGAAAGAGTTGAAAGGAACCTACCAAATATGTCCATTTTCCACCCACTATAGGAACTCCTTCTGTGACACATCTGAGCTTTTCCCTGCTTTCAATGAAAGAGCTTTATTTAAACTTCCTTACACTAATCTGTTTTTCTGTGACTTCCACTAAGTAGATGTAAAATTCTGACCTCTAAAGTCCTTCAGATATTTGAAGATAATTATCAGGTTTACTTTTAGGGCATTTGTTATCATCTTAAACACAATCTTCTTAGAAAAATGTCAAAACACTTTAGGAAGCAATAACTATTTCAGTTTACTTTTTTTTTCTTTCTTTGTTTTGGGGTTGTTTTTCCCTCTGATAATAAATAAACTATCTGCCAATACAGCTAGAAAACATAAGATGAGTGGTCTTCACTTAGAAATTCTAAAGCAAGTTTTTGCCTCATCAGTAAGGTAGATTTTTGAAGGGGTAGGAGATAGGGTGAGTAGGGAGAAATCATTTGGTATGTCATTGTTATTTATTACAGTGTATTAACATACTTTGAAGTAAAATGAAAGTAGTTAAGACCATATATAATGGAGTCAAATCCGATTTGAATTCAGTTTAGCCACTGGCTGTGTGACTTGGGGTATATTACTTAATTTCTCTGTATCTCAGCTTCCTCCCATGTAAACTGAAGGAAATAACTGAATCCAAATAAAAGGACTGTTGTAAAGGATCAGCTGTAAAGGATCAACATGTTAACAATCCATGTTAAGTATTTAGAACAGCGTTTGGTACAAATATAGTGCTCTATCACAGTGCTAATTATTCAAATTTTTCCTTATTACCATTCATTTACTCTAAACTGAATTATTATGGTAATATACACAACAAAAAATAGATATTTTAATTATCTTGATTCAGATTTTTCCAGCTCTCAATAATTACTTTTATATGGTATTTTAGCAACCTTAGGATGGCAAACTTCCAGCCATTCCAAATCATTTTCAGAAAAATATTTAATGACATGAAAAATGTCTGCAACATATTAACTGGAAGGTTAAAAAAGCAATTTGTCAAAAAGCATAAACTATGTGATCCCAACTTTGCTTCTTAAAAATGAAAAAATACAGAGCATTAGAAGTGACTTGAAAATGAACAGCAGTCTACCTTTAAGCACATATATCTAGAGCCAGGTGTGACTCTACCTGCTGTCCCATCACCTGTCCTCAAAAATATGTAGGTGGAGGACAGGGGAAGAGACAAAAAACAGACCTCACTGGAAATTTATATACATATGTCTTTTTAAATTTCCTTGGAAACTTATAAAACAAAATTTCAACAGTGGTTTTTTTTGGTAGTGGTATTACAAGTAACTTATTTTTTATGTGTCTGTTTTCTACACTGTCCAATTTTAAAATAATAACTATGTTTTAAATTTTTCAGAAAAAAATCCCATATTTAAAAATGTGCCTTACATAGGCTGTTCAAATCTGTCTTTCTCTAAGTTTTTTTTTAAGCTTATAAATGTTTCCTTACCTTCAGGAATAAAAAAAAAAAAATTCAAGGGAGTAAATAAAGTAATAAATTCATCAGAATAGAAAAGCCAACATGGAATTATACACAATTATATACATTCTTAAATTCTGTTTCCTGTATTGATTGCTATTTTAGCTACCCCACATCTTTCACTGCTATAGAACTTTTACATTAAAATTTAATTTACAAACATTGATAGATCACACAGTGCTGCATATATTATTTCCACTTTACAAATAAGAAGACAAAAATGAAAGATTTTGTGTTACAAAACAGCAGTAAGCATTTGTCTTAAGAAAGCAATGAAAAGTTTATGGTACTATTCTCTCAAAATTCCTTTGCTCTAAAAATTAGAAATGAAAATAAGCTAATATTTTCCCTATTATGTTTTTTGAGTGCTTATATTTAGAAATGTTTGCTGTAGCTTCTCACTTTTTTTCTTTTCTCTTTTTTAAATAATAAAATTCTAGAGACAATTATATAAGAAATGTTCTCAGCAATATTCACTGTTTTTAATGATTGACACAGACTCTAATAAGACATTTGAAATTATATCCACAAACACCCCACTCTCAGTTGGGTGGTAAGAAAAAGCAAGGCTTAGAAATATTTTTTACATATCCAGCATTCCCAGTGGGGCTTTCTAGAATTCTTAATAGAGTGCCATCCATGAGTTTTCAAACAGTAGATTAACGAATATCTTGCTCTGGCTATAACAATATATGTATTTTCTTTTTTATTTTGATGAACCAATTATGCCACTTTATTGTTTTTTAATCTGTTAATTTCTATACATATATTTAACAATACTAATTTAATCTGAAATGAAATTACTGCATTTAAAAGAGAGTTTTTAAAAAAACCCTAAGAAAAAAATTTCTTTTCATAGAATGTGGGGAAAACCATAATAATGTGAGAACTCATTACTATAACATTTTGACTATGTGGTAACCATAACTATTCAAGACATGTCAAAAATTACATAGATAAAAAACTTATTTGCTCTGCTAAAATCTATCATAAATTATACATATTAAATAATTTAAATTTCACATATTTAGTATCTGACCTATAATTCTATACATATAAAACCTATAGATAATTCATATTGATCATAATCATAATCATCTCCTACCTTCTCTATCAGTCCATCTCTCCTCTTCACCCCCACAATCAGAAACTCCCAACTCCTAAGTCTTAACACTAACAAATAATAGGAAACTCGAAAATAGACTTTCAATAAGTCAAACAAGTATTCCAAACCAACTGCCCTTTATCAGTTTTTGAACATGTAACAAAAAGAATAAAGTCAGCAAAACAAAACAAACTCTGAAACAAAAAGGTGAGTAGATTTAAATAAAGCCTTATGAATGTATCAGTGTAGACAAAATGATTTATGAAAGGCTGCTGCTGATGGGTCTGAAAAGAATTTCTCTCAGATAGTACTATCTAAATATTAGCATTAGGAACTACTTTAGTTATTTATAATTATTCTCCATTCATTCCAAATCTATATAAAAAGGATTTTACTTTTTAAAGCCAGCAGAACATGCTTAGAAAATCATAAATTTTTAAAAAAAAAATCAAAATGATGACAAGGACTTAGAAAAATAAAGCTAAAGAGAGATGCAAAGCTAATAAATATCATATTTCATAACTTCAATTATATGCTGGACAAAGTAATTAGTCAAGCTAGTCAGAAATCTACATAAAAAGTAGATAGATGATCCTAGGTTCAATCAGTACATGTTTTTCCCAGGGTCATTCTAACTCAGATGCTTGGTCCTCTTCCAGTAGAGGGAGCAAAATCATAATATTCTATTGAAGTCACAAAAAGAAAGGGAGAGGGAAGGCTTACAAGTCCCCTTTAGATATCTTAAATCTATCTAGACAAGTCAAGAATTGTACTGAAAATATCATGATCAACCCAAAGGAAAAGATAAAGATTTTATCTTTTTCAAACACTTCAAGGCTTTGAAATTAAAAACTGGTCCCTAAATATCTAATTTCAAGAACCGTATATTTCATCGCCCACCAAATCACACAGGTAAACAAGCATTTTATAAATCTTTAACAACGAAGTTCCAGAAAAATGATAAAATATTACATTAAATACATTTTAAAATTTTAAAAGCAATACACCCACACGACAAAAATTATTAAAAAAAAAAAGGAAAGAAAAAGTATAATTGCACTACCCTAAACCAATCTATTTCCTTTCAGTATTTTTCACATGTATATTTTCATACTGCTATGAAAATGCATAATTATAGAAACATTTAAGTGCTTACTATATGCTAGGCTAGGCACAGTTTAAGCACTTTTACGTGTTACAATTCTTTTAATCCTTATTAAAGCCCTATATTATTCCATATTTAAAGATGAAGCAAATGAGAAGCAAATAGAAATTATCCAACTAGCTAAATAAGAGTCATGCAGCTAATAAGCAACATAACCAAGATTCTAAACCAGGTGGTCTGATACCAGAGCCTAGATTTTTTTTTTAACTTTTTTGGGGGGAGAAGGTAGGTAATCAGGTGTACTGATTTATTTTAACAGAGGTACTGGGGATTGAACCCAGGACCTCATGCATCCTAGGCATGTGCAGAGCTTATACTCTTAACCACTTTATTGTGATTTTAATTTTGAATTATGCTTTTCCCCATTAATGTATTTGATAGTCTTCAAACTTTCTAATGCCTGTAATAGTCCATCTAATATGGATATGGATAATATGGAAATGATAATAAACTGTGCTGTTTCCAGTTTTCCCTTATAGATATAGCAGATAAATATCTTCAGGTATATTACTTTTGCTATATGTGAGTTATTGTAATATAGTATTTTTATACTCACACGCCACCAAATTGCTTTCCAAAACACTTGAATCTATTACAAAGCTATGTAAGTTCCAATTTCACCATAAATTTACAAGCACTAACATTAAAAAATTTTTTCCTAATAGGTAAAAACGAAACCCATTGCAAACTATTACTAAAGCTGCATGTTACTCTGAGTGTTGTGTGTATTAACTCAATTTCCTGTTTTGTGAATTTCAGCTTATACGTTTTGTCTAGTTATCAACCGAGATCTTATCAAATTATCTGAGCTTTTCATAGAAATATTAACTCTACGTCCGTTTATATTTGCAATAAAATGTTTCCAATCTATTGTTTTCCTCTTAATTATGGTTATTTAGTTTTCATTTGGTTTTGATAATAAATCTTCCTGTTAAAGGCAATTATAATTGGAAGTTACAAAACATCTTAATGCCTTATAATTTTCTAAAAACAGAAGTCTACTGCTTTGAGCACATCAATGAATCACTTTCAAATATAAGACTGTTGAAGAAATAGAAATCTATATCAAAATATGCTTATTCACCTGACAGAATTACTGAGTTTGAGAAATCTTAAATTTATGTCTCATACAAAATTAACTAAATGAGTAAAAGCCCACCCTATGCCAAACCACCAAAATAAGAGCTACATACCTGTCGCTGTAAACACAGGCGATTTCTGTCATGTAAATGCTGATGATTAGAAAGTGATGAATGCCAACTCCTCGCTTGACTATGCAACTGAGTTTGAGCCATATCAGAAGGCCGTGTTACAAGATGTGAAGTAAACTGCCGATCAAGGTCGTGATCTAAAACGTGACTTGAATTATCTTGCCCAAATGCTGACTCATCAAACTGGGGAAGGAGACCCTCCTGAAGGAGGTCTTCTGGGTCAAGTCCTGTGAATGGCTCAGTTTGAGATTCCACTTGATGAAGTAAATTCTCTTCTAAAGATGAAAAGCCATTAGCTTCTACATGATCATTGAAATGGCCCATTTGAGTTCCTGAGTCAACAGGATCTGGGAAGTTCATGTGCACAGGAGATAATTTTGAATTGCTGTAACTACCCTGAGGATGTGATGAATGCAACATTTGGAAATTATTTGAATTCAGTGATGTATTGGGATTCAGCATATGCTGAGTAGATTCTTGCTTGATTCCCCTATGAGGTGAAAAGGAATTACTCCCAGTAAAATCAGATAAAGTTTGACTTGTATGATTAGGTGCAAGAACTGCAGAGGACTGAAGAAGATTATTTGGTGACACATGATTACTAGAAAAGGAATAATGTGAAGAAAACTGTTGTGAATTACTGACAGAACAAGAAGTCATATTTGGGGAAGGTCCATTAAAATTTCCTTCTTGATGACTGCTACACTTGAGAAAGTGCACTGAAGGATTTGACGTTTGAGAAAACTGCTGCATCGAAAGGGATTGTTGTGAAGTAGATGCATTATTAATTTGTGGGGGGTGGTTAACACTGACTCTGTGTGGACCAGAAACGTTAACATCCATAAAATTTTTAGACTGGCTAAGAGAATTTTGCCCTGGGTTAAGATTATTTCTGTTTTGTTGCGAGCGGAGTGAAGTGCACTGTGTTTGTTGTTCATTGGCCTGAAATAAGGCAAAGTCATGGTGTGCCACAAAGCTTTTAGTTTGATGCATAGAGTGAGAATGTCCTTGTTGGTGAAAAGGAGATCCATTTTGATTTGAAATGCTAGTAGCTGTCTGATGGCCCCACATTGGACTGCCGTCTGCTACATCTGGAAACAAACCATTGGGCTGATTCTGGGGGTGGATCGGAGAACAATTAAACTGAGAGTGTGGAGATAACACATGTTCAGCTGGGCTACCAAATGGCTGATTAACTTGGTGAAACTTCATTGAATCAAACTGATTTAACTGTTCATAATCAGTCAGCTTCTGATGTGTTGGAGTACCTTGTACATGGTTCAGTGAGTCTATGTGCAAAGGTTCAAATTCTGCACCCAAGTTCAATTCATCAACTAGTGAAACAGGCCCTGGTTGTACAAATGCATCATCTGACAAACCTTCTAAGGTCTCACCAAAAAGATTGGCTTCATCAAAAAAGTCCATCATTGGATCTGTCATTTTGAAAAATTCAGTAACAATCTGGGTTATTCACTCCAAATGGAGTATATTCAGCTTCTCTGTAGTAGATATTATTGGATCATTTCCAAAGGTCATCAACTGATCTGAAACAGGTCAATGTTCATTATTGCTGTAGACAATGACATGTCATGAAGTGTCAGAATCCTAGGAAAATAAGAACAAAAACAAAGTTTAATCATGAATATTCATTACATTTTTACAATGTTTTTAAGATTTAAAAAACCTAAAATCTGTGTACAGTATGTTTTGGAAGAATAATTCATTGCAAATAGCTCATTAATATTTCCTACAAAGAAAAAATGCTGGTACATGGGATATGACTATATGCATTTAAAAGTAACAATGTATATTTCTTAATTTTGAAGTTTACATATAATGACAGAATGTAAAGTAAACCTGAGAATGGAATGTCAGGCTCTCTCCTATACTATGAAATGGTCATCACTCCCCAGCAACTCTAACATGTATAAAATATATACATATTACACTTCAAAATTATGTCTCGCAAAGATAACTGACATCAGAACCGCTTAGATAAGCAAATATGTAGTGATCTTTTGCTCCAGACCTTTTGAGCAGATATATCTACTATTTCATAGGTATACATGGAACTACATACAGAAGAGCAATTGTGTAGGGTCATGATAAGCTTGCCCTAAATGTGATAAAAGTTAGCCATCTGGTCAGCTGACAGACAACAAGGACATGTGGTATGTTGGGGATGTCGCAATATATTGCTACCATGACCCTCTTGCTCATCCACCAAGGAAGATCAGCCTCCTGACAGTGAACTAATTTAGATACCCATGGAGCAAAACCAAGCACCTTCTGCTAAATGGTTATATGCATTATTCTAAAGTACCTCCCACCATTGAATTATTTAGAATATACATGTTGCTTATTATATTTACTAAACTATACAAATGTGTACCAACAATTAAGCTGAAGCAAAAATAAGCAATAGCTTAAGTTAAGCAATAAAATAGTCTTACGATAATCTCGAGAAAAAATGATTAAGTTTTATACACATACATCACATATATACACATACAATTTACATGTAGAAAGGATCTAATAGGTTACTTGCTAACATGAAATGGCTGCCCAATTTTGTTCTAGGCTTGTATTATTCCAAATATTTTTAACAACGGTAATTTATGGTTCTGCTCCCACTGTCTTGCATAGGGAAACCACAAAGGGAGATTCTTGCTCCTCTACAAATTAGTTTATTCAAAAATTAGCAAAGGTCTAAGAAACTTTTCCAGTACTTCTATTTTGGGGGATCCATATAAGGAAATAAAAATTTCCTGAACAAAATGTCTGCTCACTGTTTAAATAGAGAAAAACTTTTGAAAAATTCTGAGAAGTAAAAACTACCAGAATCTATATTAGTTTTACCTAGAAATGGACTTATTAATCACAATGGTATACAAGTGCTGTAACAAATATATAATTTTAGAATAAGGAAAGTAGAGAAAAAAAGAAGAAATTATTTTTCCAGACTTTATAATTTTGAGACTGAGCAGATAATGTTATGTCTTCTGAACTAAACATAGAATTAGCCCCACCCCCCAAAAAAGGCAGGTTCAATCACTTCTCTTGAACATATTTTAGGTTCAGCTATAGACTCTAGGCTAGAGAACATCTATGTATATTTAACCCATTAATCAGGAAAGCAATTTCCTATGTTTTTTAATGGATGTATGATTATTTACCAAGAGGAAAAAAGAGAAATGAAATGGAAATTACCAAATGCAGTATATTATCAAATATAAGGCACTTTAGTTGATGTAACACAAAGAAACAAACTATGATACTATACCAATTTGAATTTTTATTTTATAATCTATGAAATAACTTTTAAAAGCATTTTTAGACCAAGACTTATTCCAAAGGATCTGACAGTTTCTTTTCCCATGAAGTACTCTTTTTGGTCCATAAAACATCTGACTGTTGCTCAGTAAGAAAATATAGAATCACCATCATTTCTTCAACAACAAATACTTGCTTCACTAATATTAAATTTATGTTCTGCTACTCTGTCTCTTTGCCTCTCTGCATAATCAATAACTTTTTGGTTTAATGCTGAATAATAGTGTATCTTTTTAGAGATATTTTAAATAAGTAAACATGTGTAGTATTGATGTACACAGCCCAAATGAAGTGATGACAATATAAATAGCTATGACCAAGTTTCTGTACACATAGGCAATGACAGCCACCTGGCAGACAGTGACTGAGACACATCCTAACTTCAGAGATATTAAAAGTAGAAAAACTATGCATCTCAGAATTGATTAAAGTAATTTCTTAAATATTTAGAATGTATTATTTCAAGCGTTTGGAACCCAGAACTACAAAAACTGCCTAATTGAATGTTGAAAGTAAATTATCTGAAGCACATGACATCAGTTCACATATTCCCACTTATTTTGATAACAGTGAACTTACAAAACATTCTGAATTTATGCTGTGTACTATAGGCTTGTACATTTGTTTTATTCTTAAGAAATTAAGGTTTTTTAAACAGAAATAGACTCACAGGCATAGAATACAAGCTTGTGGTTGCCAAGGGGGTGGGAAGAGATAGACTGGGATTTCAAAATTGTAGAATAGATAATCAAGATTATACTGTACAGCACAGGGAAATATATACAAGATCTTATGGTAGCTCACAGAGAAAAAATGTGACAATGAATATATATATATGTTCAAGTATAACTGAAAAATTGTGCTCCACATGGGAATTTGACAACATTATGAAATGATTATAAATCAATAAAAAATGTTAAAAAAAAGAAATTAAGGTTTTTTTAGAACACTGTTCTGGAAATAAGTTAATGATGTATCAGAGCAGTAATAGTTCATTTAGGAAAGAAATGGTATAGTCATTGAATTTTTGTACATTATGGTAGATTATGTTAAAGCAAAGTGTTTGCTACATTTATGTAACATGAGGCTTACGAAAAATATGGGGAGATATGGAAATTTTAATTAACAAAACAATTTTGCTATATACTCTTCCAATAAACATTTACTAATAAAACAACTTCTAGGCACTAGGATGATGAATAAGAACTGACCTCTCAAGGGGAATACAAGCAAGTAAACAGACCATTACCAATACCATATTTGTGCTTTGATAAAAGTACATAAGGGGAGGAACATTTAATGAAGAAAATGAATATAAACACTATACTATGTTAAGATATACTTTTCATATGTGACAAGATACATGTAGTCAGCTTTAGTTATAAAGACAGAAACTAAAGATGAAGTATGAAAAAACTTCCATAAAATCTAAAAAAAAAACCCTATCTTTTCTGATTTGAACAGTTTATTCTATAATTGACACAATAATCATTTAAGTTTCTCTTTAAGATCTATCATCTTATTTCATTCTAGTATATACATATATATCATTTTCTAACTTCATAAAAACATTACATCAGTCCAATTTTAACTTACTATTTAATTAAGCAAAAATTTATGGAGGGTCCATTACATCCAAAGCAACTTTGTAGAAACTACAAAAGCTTCCACCTCAGGAATTTCAGACTCTAAATGGGGGAGGGTAGGTAGTAATGGCACAAGAAAAGTACATCATATATTGAATAAAATTTGATAAACATGGCCTAAGAGAGGCACAAGTTTATCTACAAGGTGATTTATAAAGAGAAGAGAGCATATCTGGCAAATTATTAGGGAATAGCTTCTTGGAACACTTAGAATATGAAGAGGTTTTATAAAGGGATTGGAAGGCAAGGCCAGACAAAGAATTCAGGAATAAAGAAAACAGCAGGAAGTATATATTTAGGGAATAGTATTGAGAGTATACAAAAGAAGAAAAGTAGAAAATAAAGGTGGAAATACAAGTTGGAACAATGCAATAGGAGATTTTATCAATTAAGTACATAAATTAATATATTTGGAAGACAGAATTCTCCTAAAGTTAAGACAGTGTTTAGAATCAAAATCAAATTACTTATTTATCTGCATTTCTACATTTATCCAATGCCAAACATGATGCTCTTATAAAATCAATTCAAATATCAATAGGTCAGAATCCCTACCTTCAAAAAATTCATAATCTATAGGGAAAGAAAACACATAAACAAATAGTATCATATATATCTTAGCAGAGATGTATACAAAGCGCTATATTATGGTAGCACAGATTAAACAGCAATTAATTATGCCTGGAAAAGATCAGGAAAGGCAAGAGAAGAGGTAACATTTGAACTGGGTCATAAGAGTAAAAATAAGGTCTCTAAACATGTGTTCTATAATAGAATTTATATATATAAACTTACTTCAGTGGCAAATTTATTTTCCTCAATGTATAATAGTTGCTTTTCCTCCAAGATATTTCTATATTCTCCAGATAAGCCCCTCAGTATTTTTCTAATAAACGAACTGATCTTCCCAATGAGTTCTGCACATTAATAGCTCTGTTCAACTTAATGTAGCATTGATCCCTACCAAATTATTCAGTCCTCTATTACAGTCATCACTGCAGCATTTCTATACAGTATTAAATTTGTGCTACATTAATTACTATTTTGTTTATGAGCTACTTATAGCTATTTCATATTTATACCTGGAGAAAGTTCAGCTTAGGATTTACCTCCTATAGAAGGCCTCTCCCTACTCAAACCTGTCTAGTAACCTGCGCATACCATAAACAATATTGCATTGTGATAATATATTACCTTTTTCTCCAGTATACTCTACACCCTTAGAAAAAAGAAACCCTCATAATCTTTGTATCCTTAGATGTTGCCTAGCATAGGAGGCAGGAATACATTTTTGCTATATCAATGAATGACTAACAGGAATTAGAACATGATACTTAAAACAAACAAAAACTAGACCTGAGTCCTGGCTCCACCACCTTCTAGCTATATGACCTTGAGAAGATCACACACTTTTTTGTTTTCATCTGTAAAAAAAAAATCCAAAGAACAAAAATAACTACACAGACTATTAACTACAGTCCTGTCTGCTTCAAAGGTAAATTATAAAGTGCTAAGTAAAGATAAAATACTATCTCTACCAGTAAGCTGCAAGCCCTATTAGGGCAGGGAACAGTACAATCTTTTACAATCCCCACACTCTCTTGCATTGTACCTAAAATTGGCAAGAGCACAGAGGGAACGCTAAAGAAATGTCCAGAAGTGAGGCAGGACGTGGCATTTGGGGAACTACTCAAGAGCATGATGTGGCCAGAGCATGCTACTAGCCAAATAGATGTCGAGAGGCAAGCAGAGGGCAGATATCCAGGCCTTTTATTAGCCATGTTAAGAAATATGGACTTTATCCTAGAGGCAATAGGGAGCTATTTCACTGATTAAAATTTTTTTCTCTGGCTTAACACTTGACTAACATTTTTACTGTGGTTATTAACATTTGAAGTTATTTTCAGATAGTAAATAGCAACTCTTCCAATGACAGTAACCAAAAAACTTAGAGTTGGACCCAGAAACATTTTTTAAAAAATAAAATGATAATGATGGGTGTATTAGTTATTTTAAAAAATATCCTGGGAACTCCTGCTTGCTAGAGGGGATGCTGCATAGTTCATCAATCATTTAATAAAGCCAATTACATCTTTAAAATGAAAAAAAAAAGAATATTCTTACTTGGCAAAGTAAAAAGCTGGCAAACTTCAGTTCACCATTTCTTTGTTTAACAAACATTATCTGTAGAATTCTAGTAACAGCTCTTGTTAAGGAATTCACACTATGCTTGAATACCTGTTAAAAAGTTCTTCTTTACATTAAGTTAAATTTCCTCCTGTCTTCATAGGGATTTACTTTGAGATTATTTAAAATAAACCTAATTGTGACAAATCTTCAAATTCCTGAAGACTTACATCTCCTTTAAAAGCTTTGCAAAGCTACAGGTAAAATATTCCAGTTTACTGAAATGTGAAAAATTCTACCTAAAGTGGTTAAAATAAAACGTTTAATGTTAAAGTAATATGGGGCCAACTATAGGCCCCATATTACTAACTTCCTTAGGTTTCCCACAGGGCTTCTAAGTACATGACTGGTAGACAATACAGAATTTAACAAGGTTTACTAGCTTAATACTAGTAAAATTATGTGACAATATTTTCATAACTAGGTGAATAACCACACTCAGATAGTACTAATTAATTTTCCAATAGTGTACCACAGAATTTCTATCCTCAGCTGGTCTGGTTCAGCTTAAAGGAAGGTATAGAAACTTTGTTTAACAAGGTGATTATAAGCTGGAGGCAGAGTTACATACAATAGTTAACAGAACCAAGATATAAAAGAATCTTAAGAGAATGAAGCAATGGATCAAATCTAATAATTTTTAACTATGAGGTTCTGTTTTCAGTGCAGATGACCAGCTCTCAAGTACATTCAGGCTGCAAATTCTATAGAGGCCAGGCAGGTGACATTAATGAGTGAAGCCGGCCAGGAGAGAACTATGGCTAGCTAAAAAGTACAAAGGGGCAGCCACCAGTCAGCTTCAGTTAACTATTGTTCCTAAGTTTTTAAGAGGAGCTGGAAATCTACCCAGGCTTCTTTGGGAAATTCCCTGATTTTTAAATGTTGATAACTAATTCAAATTATTTAATAAATTTCTCTTAGATAGAAAACTCAATACTCTAAACATATGAACTCTCTGTATACTAATGTCTGAAATTAATATGGTCTCAGTAAAAATTCCAGCAGTTTTTTTCAGAGGTAGACACAGTGTTTCTAAACAGAACAAAAGCAAAGCCAGGAAAAGATATGAAAAAGAAGCACAATCAGGAAGAACTAATCCTACTAAATATTAAAGCATTATAAAATTCCACTTATCAAAACAGTGGTATCAACACATGAGAAGCCATATAGACACAAAAGGAAATAATCTTCTATCTCAAATTGGGGGGAAAGTGAACTATAAAATAAACAGGACAGTTGGATGACCACCTGATAAAAACAGGTCCATATCTTGTTCTCAAACAAAGATATGTAAGAAATAAAAAACCACAAAACTACTAGAAGAAAACATGGACAAGGGAACCTTGGTTTCTATTTATGAAACAAAATCTAGATGTCATTAAGGATTCATTAATTAGATTACACAAATAATCTTGTTAAAAGATTCATAAATTAGATTACAAGAGAAAAATAGCAAATGGAAAAATATCTGCAACTCATTAATTGATGAAGTGCTCATTTTTTTTAACACATCAAGACTTCCTATAAAATACTAATAGTCTAATAGAAAAATGGGCAAAGGATACCAACAGTCAGTTCATATTCTTATTCAAAATAAGAATGTCAATTAGAACCACAATGATGTATTATCTTTCACCCATCAGACTGACAGTGATTCCAAAATTTAATAACACATGTTAGTAAAGCTGTTGAAAAAAACACTCTCATATACAAATGCTATGAAGTCTAAAATGGTAAAATCTCTAAGGAAAGACATTTACCATATCTATAAATATTTCAAATGCACATACCCTTCGAGAAAATTCCCTTCTACTAATTTATTCTATAAATATGTTCATGTATAAGTGAATGCCACATATACAGGTATTTATTACTTGCTCCAGCAGAAGATTTAATATAGCCTAGATGTCTATCAACCGGATGCTGGTTAAACAAAATGTCATGTTCACTCATGCTGGTCACAACAAATCTGGGTACGATATTCAAGCCTGACTGTATAATTTAAAGAAGAATACAGACAAAGTGGGACTTATTTAGAGGACAGCAACCAGATTGGTGAAGTTACTTGAAATCATGCTTCTCAGAGTTTCTCTCCTCAGTCCTCACCTCATTCTAGATATTTTCCCTGGGTAAGACCATCCTCTATCATTTATATACTGACAACTTCTAAATTTTTATGTCTGGGAGGGAGGGTATAGCTCAAGTGCTAAAGTGCATGGGTCCTGGGTTCA
Organism: Vicugna pacos; assembly: GCF_048564905.1. Lineage (NCBI taxonomy): Eukaryota > Metazoa > Chordata > Mammalia > Artiodactyla > Camelidae > Vicugna > Vicugna pacos. The sequence continues at coordinate 29,911,797 of NC_132995.1, read as the reverse complement.
ATTCCCAGTACTTTCTCTAAAAATAAATAAATAAACAAACAAACCTAATTCTCCTCTCCCCTCCTCAATTTTTTTTTTATGTCTAGTACCATCTTTCCCACTGCCTCCTGGAATTCTTCAGAAGTATAAACTCAATAGGTTCAAAATCGACCTTTCTTCTAAACTCTTTCTCCTAGGTGCTTTATTTGGCTAATGGCACTGTAAAACCGACCTATCTGCCTGAAGTATTTCCCCACTTTAACCTATGTACAACGTGACCAAGAGTAAGTTTTGTAAAACAAAGAGATTGACTATCACTTGCAATGGAAACCCACAGTTCCCTAATGGGGGACATATGCCCTTCAAATTTTTTCTCTTTTTCCACCCCACCATCTCTCCACATCCTCTACAATCTAATCATGCCAATCTACTTGTTATCTTTCTAACCATGTCCTATTATTCATTTTCCATGCTATTACTCATGCTAACTGTAGGACCTCAAATGGTGGATCTAGAATGATAGGCACCAGAAGACAATGGGGGAAATTATTTTGGCTCAATATAAGAAAGGAATCTGAAATAGAGCTCTCTGAAGACTACGATAACGAGTTCCTTATTACTAAAGTTACATATTCAAATCTTAAACAGGTTAACCAAGATCTCCATAGAGATACTGTAAAGAGGAGTCCAGTAGTATATAAGTGACTGTCTGGATAAGCCTTAAAATTCCTTCTGATCTTGTCATTTTATGACTCCTTGCATTTAAGAATTGCTGTTTTTAATGTAGTATGCCAACATTAGTTATTAGTAAGTTTCAACAAGGTTTATAGGCATATAAAACAACCTATACTATATATCTTTAATTGATCTAAGAATTCCATATTAAGTTCCTCAAATCTGAAGATGATATTAAATTATACAAAATTGCAAAAAATTAGGAATTTAATATACTTCAAAATAATTCTAATAAATTGCGGGTGGGGGGAGGATGGGACTCACCCTACTTTAAAGATAGGATGAAATGGAATATTAGGAAGATTAAGCTCAAGTTGCTATAAACCCAGAAACTAAAACTGTCACTTCAACTACAGAATGGAACATTATTCACAAAGCACAAATTAAATAGAGGGGAAAAAAAGGGCATAAATAGCTAATCACAGTCTAAATATGCATTTTCAACATAGCTATAGGACAGCAAATATAGTAAAGCTATTACAAAGAATATACTATCTCATAACTCATACAGGATTACACTGCATTATATAATATGTGCCAGAAAACACTCCTGCTACACTAGTTAGATGGTTACTATAGTTTTTACTTAAGCAAAATGGAAAAGTTTTAATAGGAAAAAATGGGCAACATCATCAAAATTAAAATTTTCTGTACTTCAAAGGACACAGACAACCCATGGGAGAATGAGATAAAAGGGTGACGAAGAGAAAAATTTTGCAAATCATATATCTGATAAGGAGGTTGTATCTAGAATATAAAAAAAAATCTACAACTTAATAGTAAACACATAATTCAATTAAAAAGTGGGCAAAAGATCTGAATGGACATTTCTCCAAAGAAGATATACAAATGGCTAGTAAGCACATGAAAAGACACTAAACGTCATTAGTCATCAGGGAAATGCGTATCAAAACCATGAGATACCACTTTACCTCCACTAGGATAGGAGGAAAATAGTAACAGAAAATAACAAGTGTTAGTGAGGATATAAAGAAGCTGAAACTCTCTAACACGGCTGTTAAGAATGCAGCCACTCTGAAAAACAGTCTGGCAATTCCTCACATGGTATATACCCAAAGGAATTTAAAGCAAGGATTCATATAGATACACAACAATGTTTACTGCAGTATTATTCATACAAAGAGGAAACAACCCAAATGTCCACCAACTGATGAATGGGTAAATAAAATGTGCTATATTGCTATTATTTGACAATATTATTTGACAATAAAAAGAATTAAGTACTGATATGTTTAAATCATGAACTCTGAAAACATGCTAAATGAAAGGAGCTAGTCACAAAGGACTGCATATTATATGATTCCATTTTATATGGCATGTCAAGAATAGACTAATATACAGAGATGGAAAGCAGATTAGTGGCTGCCAAGGGATGGGGTTAGAGGGATTGATGAGTGCTGGATACAGGTTATGGGGGTTCTTTGGAGAATAATGAAAATGTTCTAAAATTATTTGTGGTAATAGATACACAACTCTGTGAATACACTAAAGCCACTGAACTATATACTTTGGATGGATTATTTAGTATATGAATTATACCTCAATGAAGCTATTTGATAAAGAAAAATTATATGGGCAAAATTATTTTGAGTCTTCTAATTTTTACTGTATCTCTTAAATAAGGATGAAAGTTATAGTGGTCAATTAAAAATTTATTTTCTTCAACCTAATTACTAACTAATTTTACTTAGCAAGTATTTGCAAGGCAGATTTTTTTCTGAGAACAAAATAAAGCAAGTGAATTCACTATGAAAAATTTGGCTAAGTTACAATGGAAGTCTGTTAGTCTTCTCAAAATATTTCATCAGTCCGATATAACTTTGAAGCTATGGCAATGTTAAAATAAGCAAGTAATGGTAAATATATATTATACTCTTGTAAAATTTTAAAATAAACAAGAACTCTAGAATACACACAACTTTTAAATAACTAAAGAAAAACAACTTTTGAAAATAAGCTATTGTGATTAGTTTAGTCAAAATTTAAAACTTCAATAAAAAAACTAAAATGGTCCTACTGATTCTGCCACAAATGATAAAACCTGTTGCCCATCCTATACACTTGTTATCAAGTGATACAGTGCATATTAAAATACATGCAACATGTTTTTATTATCATTAATAACAGTAAGTGATTTTAGAATTGGGGGAGAATGTCACATGACAACTCAGAAAATAATGGAATATTAGTGAGAATTAGAATTTGAAATTTAGTTCATCTAGAATTTTTACTTTCATTTTTTAAAAGTTAGGAAGTCCAGAGACTGAGCAATAAATGTTAATTGAAAGGGTATAAATATTAAATTAGTATGGAATCAATACTGCCCTTCAGTTATTTAGAGCTGACCCTTTCAAAGGTCACAAGGACTGCTAAGTTCTGTATTCAATAAGGGTTAAAGTAGGGAAGCAACTGTACTCTTTCCATCCAAGCTTTTATATTCATTCCTAGATCTACTTTTCTGTCCTCTTCTGAGAATTTTACTGATAGGATACAGACATATACCAAATAATCTCCTACCCAGAGCCAAAGTATTTCTGATTAAATTCCCAAACATATCACAAATACGAAAACCACAAAAGACATTAATTTTTCTTTTTAATTTCCTTCCAATGCTTTAGGGTTTTTTTTTTTTAACTTGAAAAATGTTTGGTTCTTGTAGCAAGCAGTAAAAAGTTAATACTCTATTTCTTCTGCCTTCCTTCCCCACTCTTACCTGCTCAAGGACATTGCAACAGTCATTCTTGCTTCTCTCTCCTGAGTTATCAATTTTTCTCATTCTACTAAATCATTCTCATATGCATACAAACAAGCTGTTATTACAGCTTAGGAAGTAACTAAAATATATATAGAAAAGAAAACAGGGAATCAAAATGGTACACTACCAAAAAAAATCAATTAAATACAAAGAAAAGAGTAATGATTGGAGGAATGAAGAGCATGTAAGACAGAAAAAAGCAAATAGTGAACTGACAGAATTAAGTTTTCCTTATCAGTACTTACTTTGAATGTAAATGAATTAAATTCTCTAATTAAAAGAAAGATATTGGCAGAATGGATAAAAACAAAAACAAAACACCATGATCCATCTATATGTTATCTACAAAACACTCACTTTAAATACAGAACATAAGGAGGTTAAAAATGAAAGGATAGAAAAAGATATCCCATGCAAAGGAGAACTACAGTGGCTATACTTTTATCAAACAAAAGACTTTAAGTCAAAAAGGTTACAAGAAACGAAGAAGAACATTATATGTTGATAAAAGGTTTAATCCATCAAAAATATGTAATAATCATAAACATATATGCACCTAACAATAGAGCCACAAATTTTATGTAGCAAGAATTGAAGAGAAATATACACAGAATTGAAGGGAAAAATAGTTCTACAATAATAACCGGAGACTTCAATATCCTATGTTCAATAATGGATAGAACACCCATACAAAAAATCAATAAGGAAAATAGAGGATGTGAACATTATAAACCAATTAGACCTAAAATACATATACAGAACATTCCATCCAACAATAGCACAAAATGTATTTTTCTCAAATGTGCGTGAAACATTCTGCGGGACAGATGATACAGTAGGTCACAAAACAACTTTTAATACATTTTAAAGCCTGAAAGTATACAAAGTAGCTTTCTGACCCCAATGGAATAAATCTGGAAATCAGTAACAGAAGCAGAACCAGAAAAAATTCACAAATATATGGAAGTAAACAAAACACTCTTAAATAACCAATGCATCAAAAGAAAAATAATCATCACTCAAAAGAGTAAAAATCAAAACACATCAGTTGCAAAATTTATGGGACATAGTGAAAGCAATGTTCCAATGAAAATGTACATGTGTAAACAACTACACTAAAAAAGAAAGATCTCAAGTCAATAACCTAACTGTGCATCTTAAGGAAATTAAAAAAAAAAAGCAAACAAACCAAAAGGCTGCAGAAGGAAAGAAATGATAAAGATTAGAGATGAATGAAATCAAGAAAAGAAAAGCAATACAGGGAAAAAAATCAATGAAATCTTATCATTAGTCCTCTGAAAAGATCAACAAAATTGACAGACCTTTAGCCAGACTAGCTAAGGAAAGAGAGAAGATCCAAATTACTTAAAACAGAAACACAAGAGAGAATGTTAATATAGGTGTTACAAAAATAATGATTATAAAATGATAGTATCAATAATTGTTCACCAACAAATTGGACAACCTAGATGAAATGGACAAACTACCATACAAATTATCAAAACTCAGTCAAAAAGAAATAGGAAATCTAAACCGATCTATAATAAGTAAGGAGATTGAATCTGTACTCCAAAACCTTCCAACAAATAAAAGTCTAGGACCAGATAGCTTTAATGGTGAATTCTACCCTAAATATTTGAAGAATTTATACCAATCCTTCTTAAATTCTTCCACAAAAGTGAAAAGATTGGAACATTTCTCTTTCTAAATCATTCTGTGAGGTCATTACTCTGATACTGAAGCTAAACACATTACCAAAACAAAAAAGCAAACAAAAAAAAAAAAACAACTAAAGACTAACAACCCTAATGAATATATATGAAGAAATCACCAACAAAATACTAGCAAACCAAATCCAACAGATTACACACACATGTACAACATATATATCATGACCAAGTGGGACTTATTCTAGGCATATAAAGGTAATTAACATACAAAAATTAATCAATATCATACATCATACTAATAGAATGAAGGAAAAAACACATCATCTCAACTGATGCAGAAAAAGCATTTGCATTTGACAAAATATAACACCCTTCCTGTTAAAAACACTCAGTAAAATAGGAATAGAAAGAAATTTCCCCAATTTGATAAAAGCCATATATCAACTTACAGCTAACATAATACTCAAAGTTAAAAGAACATGTTTTTGCCCCAGTATCAAGAACATGACAAGGATGCCTACTTACACCACTTCTACTTAACATAGTACTGGAAAATCCAAGCAGACAAAATAGGCAAAAAAGTAAAATTAAATGCATCCAGAGTAGAAAGAAAGAAGTACAACTATCTCTATTCACAGATAACAAGATCTTATACAAAACTATAAATAACACACACACACAGAGCTAATAAATGAATTTAGCAAAATTGCAGGCTACAAATCTGTGCAGAAAAATCAGTTCTATTTCTGTAAGACAGCAATCACCATTCCAAAAAGGAAATTAAGAAAACAACTACAGACAAAACACAAGTTCATACTGTATAGCACAGGGAACTATACTATCTTGTAGTAACTTATGGTGAAAAAGAATATAAAAATGAATATATGTATGTTCATGTATGAAGCATTTTGCTGTACACCAGGAATTGACACAACATTGTAAACTGACTATACTTCAATAAAAAATACATATACATAAGTCATTTATAAGAAAAAAGTAAAGTAATAGTTTAAGCTGAAAAAGAAAGGAAAAGAATTCCATTTACAGTATCATTAAAAATATTTAGTTATAAATTTAATATAGGCCATGTAAGATGTGGACACTGAAGACTAAAATATTTCTGAAAGAAATTTAAGTACATGTAAATAAATGGAAAGACATCCTGTGAATAATCAAATTTAAACAAATCAAAGACATGAATTGGAAGACTTAATATTACCAAGATGACAATAATACTCCAAGTGACCTACAGATTCAATGCAATTCCTATCAAAACCCCAATTATGCTTTTTGCAGAAATGGAAAAACTCATCTGAAAATTCATATGGAATTTTAAGGGACCCAGAATAGTCAAAATATATCTTGACAAAGAACAAAGTCTGAAGACTCACACTTCTCAATTTCAAAACTCATTATAAAACTACAATTATCAGAACAGTGTGGTAACTGGCATAAGGATAGACATACAGACCAAAGGGATGGAATTGAAAGCCCAAGAAAATACCCTCACACCTATGGTCAACTGGTTTTTGATAAGGATGCCAAGACAATTCAATGGGGGAAAATAGTCTCTTCCACAACTGATGCTGGGAAAACTGAAGAGGCACCTGCAAAAGAATGAAGCTGAACCCTTACCCTATACCATATACAAAAATTAACTCAAATAGTTCAAAGATCTAATTTAAAAGCTAAAACTATATAACTCTTAGAAGAAAACATAAAGGCAAATGACTTTGGATTTGGCTATGATTTCTTAAATATAACACTAAAAGCACAGTTGACGATAGAAAAAAAAAAACTGGACTTCATAACAATTGAAAACCTGTGCATCAAAGGACACTATCAAGAGAGTGAAGACAAATCACAAAATGGGAAGACAACCCAACTTAAAAATGAATAAAAGACTTCAATAGACATTTCTCCAAAGATCTGTTCTCCAAAGACATTTCTTCCAACACATGAAGAGATACTCTACATCAGCCATTAAGGGAATGCAAATCAAAATCACAATGAGATATCATTTCATACCTACTAGGGATGTTATAAAATAAAGGAAAATAAAAAGTGTTGAGGAGAATGTGGAGAAACTGGAACCCTCATACACTGCTGGTAGGAATGTAAAATGGTACAGCCATTGTGGAAAAGAGTGTGGCAGTTCCTCAAAATATTAACAAAGAATTACCATATAACCCAGCAATTCTATGCCTAGGTATACACTATACACCCAAAAGAATTAAAAGCAGGACTTAAACAGATATTTATACAATAATGTTCATAGCAGCATTATTCACACTAGCCAAATGTTGAAAAAATCCAAGTGCCATCAACAGATAAACAAAATCAGGTATATACATAAAATGGAATATTATTCAACCACAAAAAGTGAATGAAATTCTTATACATTCTGCAACATAGATGAACCTTATAAACACTGTGCTAAATATAAGAAGACACAAAAGGAAAAAATGTATGATTCCTCTTATATGAAATGTCTAGAATAGGCAAATTCATAGAAACAGGAAGATTACAGGTTACCAGGGGCTGGTAAGAGGAAAAAGGAGAGAGTTATTTCTTAATGAGTAAAGAATTTCTGTTTGGGTGATGAAAATATTTGGAAATAGTGGTGATGGTTACACAACATTATGTATAGAAATGCCACTGAATTGTACACATAATGATTAAAACAGCAAATTTTATCATATGTGTGTATATATATACACACACACATATATATATCTTACCACCAAAAAAGAAAAAAAAAGCCATACTCCTTCCTAGGGGCCTTTGCACTTGTTGAGTACACTTTCTTCACTTCATATAAATTCTTTTCTCAAAAGTAACTTTCTCAGTGAGGCCTTTCCTGACCAACCTAACTAAAATGTCATCATTCCCTCCAACACTTCACATTCTACCTGCCCCCACCCCCGCTTTTTTTGCCTTAGTATTAGTTAACATTCTATATATTTATCTGTTTAAAGCCTATGTTCCCCAGAAAAATCTAAGTTCTAAGAGGTCAGAAATTTTTATGTGATGTATCTTTATCATATGGTAAGCAGTCAAAAAATACTCATTCATAGAATATACACATAAAACTTTGGAATATACACATAAAACACATAGGAATGCTATGTAATGCAGAAACTGTTTTTGTCCTCTTAAAAAATTTTATGTGAGACTTTTTAAAAAATGGCATTAGTGATTATCTGGACATTGAGCCTATGACCCATTTAAAAAATATTTTTTATTTTTTTCTTTGTTTTATTGAGATATACTTGACATACAGCACTGTGTAAGTTTAAGTGGTACAGTATAATGATTTGACTTACATATACCATGAAATAGTGACCCAATAATTTTAGAGATCCTCCATTATTCATATAGATACAAAATCAGAGAAATGGAAAAAAATTTTTGTGATGAGAACTCTTAGGATTTACTCTGTGAACAACATTCATATATAAGATATAGAACTGTTAATTTATCATGTTGTACATTACATCCCTAATACTTATTTATCTTATACTGGAAGTTTGTATCTTTGGACTGCCTTCATCTAATTCCCCCTCCCCTCAGCCCTCACCCCTGCCTCTGGTAAACAAAAATCTGATCTTTGTTTCTTTGATTTTATATGTTTGTTAGAAGTATAATTGACCTACAAAGCTACTGTAGCTCTTGTTACACAATATAGTTATTTTTTCCTATACATTTCAAAATGATCACCATGGTAGGTCTAGTTACTGTGTCACCACACAAAGGTATTATTTAATTAACAATATTCCCCACACTGTACATTTCATACTATGATTCATTTATTTTGCAACTGGAAGGTTGTACCTCTTAATATCCCTCACTTCTTTTTTTTCCTTCTCCCATCCTCTTTCCTCTGGCAACCATCTGTTTGGTTTCTGTATGCATAACTCTATTTCTGTTTTGTTATGTCTATTTGTTTTGTTTTTTAGATTCCACATATAAGTAAAAATCATACAGTATTTGTCTTTCTCTTTCTGACTTATTTCACTTAGCATAATACCTTCTAGGTCCATCCATGCTGTTGCAAATAGCAGGATTGCATTCTTTTTTATGGCTGATATTCCATTATTATATATACCACATGTTCTTTATCTATTCATCCACTGATGGGCACTTGGGCTGCTTCCATGTCTTGGCTATTATAAATAATGCTACAATGAACACAGGGGTGCATATGTCTTTTCCAATTAGTTTTTTTCCCCCAAAACAGAATTTTTTTTAAAGTTTTAATTGTGGTAAAACATACACGAAATAAATCATCTTAAATATTTTTAAGTGTACAGTTTAGTAGTTTTAAGCATATTCATTGCTGTGCAACTAATCTCTAGGATTTTTTCATCTTGCAAATTTGAAATCCTGTACTCATTTGTTTAAACAGCTCCCCATTCTCCTTCCCCTGGTCCTAGCCCTTGGCAACCACCAATCCACTCCCTGTTTCTAATGATTTTGACTACACTGGATACCTCATCTAGGTAGAATCATACAGTATTTTTTCTCTGTGTGTATAACTGACTTATTTCACTTAATATTATCAAGGTTCATCCATGTTTTAGCATATGTCAAAATCTCCTTCCTTTTTTAAAGCTGAATAATATTCCTGTATGTATATTATAGCCCATTAAAATTTTTTTCCAGTATTTTCCAAACAAGTTGAGTGCAGAAAATGGGTCTCACTCATCTTTATCCCTAACAACTACAAGTATAATTCTTGGCACATAGTAAACATTCAAATGATTTCAAGAATTCAATGTCATTACATGAAACAAAACAAAACCTCTTGATTCTTAATATTTACTTCAATAGCTTAGATTCAAAAGCATTCTTTTAAGCAACAATGTATCATTTTTGACTTTAAGAATGTTTCTATTCAACTGTACACTTAAAAATGGTTAACGTAGTTAAATTTTATGTTTATATATTGACCCCACACACACACAGAGTATGTCTCAATGATCCAATTTGAAGCTTAATTTCCAGTTATCCCTCAAAGAATCCTACTTTCATTGATAAGTCATTCTACAAGGGGCCCTACAGTACAGTGGTTAAAAGGGCTCTGAAAAGAGACTAGTAAGGCTGGAATTCTGTCTTTAGCACTTGTTAGCTATGTAACCTTAGGCAATCACTTAATCATTTTGAAGCTGTTTCTTCATCTATAAAATGGGGACTGTAACAGTACTGATCTCATAGAACTGTAGTAAAATAATCCATATAAAGCACTGTATACTGTTTTCAAACTGTGCTCCATAGATTACTGGGTAGTCCTTAGACACTGAAAGGAAGAAATGGCTTTAGACTTCCCTTTCCCCTATTTCTTCTGCTATAAAAAATTTCACCCTGAGTATTTTCCTTTTATTTATTTTAAGATCGAGCTTTCCAGTAGGATTTTTTAAAAACAAAGGATTCCTTGGTTTAAAAGAACTGAAACCACTAATCTAAATAGCACTCAACTAACACTTACATTAACATCTTAGTCTGCAGATCGCCATTGACTAAATTCAATTACTTACATTGTTGGCATTCATACTTAATTTACTGTTGCTCTGCATCTCACAGAAAGGGAAATCTTTAAAATACAATCTCATCACTACTCTTGGTAAAAGCTAACTGGGAATAACTAATTCGAGGCTGATACTGAAAACAGATTACAAGTTTCCTAGTTGCTACTGAGTCAGGTCAAGTTGTTTAATTGAGGCAGTCCTGAACATCAATCATACTTATAACCAAATTAAGTGTGTGTGTACATGTGTGTGCATATGTGTGAATATATATATATATTCTATTAATATTTAAAACAGGAAATTGATTTAAATGCAGAATTGTCCAAAGTTTGAAATACACTAAAAACTGAGATCCAGGTTGATTATCACCATCTAGCTTGCAGAGTTGTTACAGGGTTTAGAAATACATTCAAAGTTCCTAAAATATAGTAAGTGCTTACTAAATGTAGCTTCCCCTCTCACACTTGTCATCTCTTTTCTGACTTCCCAAGAGCCAATACAGTCACTCAAACCTTCCCATGGCTGTTAGGCTTCTCTAGACCTCCTTGGATTCCTTCATTACTTATCTCCAATGCTGTCCTCTCATCACCTTCAATACCCTTCTGTCCTTTTTAACTCAATCCACCAAACTGTATTAACATCACCACTGTAATTTCACCACCCTGCTTCAGTCCAATTTGATTGAATTAACATTTCTGAATAGTTGTGATACTTATAATATTTATTATATGTCTGGCACCTAACCTTTACCTTCAATGTAGTCCTTGCTTTTGCTTAATGTTTAAATTCCTTTTTCTTTGCTTCTAGGCTATCTCTTTGCATTTATTTCATGTTTTCCCTCCTCAATCCTAACTTCCCCATTCACACACAAGAATTTTGCCTCTTAGTCTTCTGAGGTTTTCCAACTGAAATTCACCAATCATCTTTTCAGAAGCATCTATCCCTTTTTTCTTCTACTATTCTTGTAAGAGGAAGCATGACTCTTCTCCAAAGATAAATCTTTCATGTCTTAACACCTACCGTTACATCTAGCCTTTCAAAGGGGCTCATGCCCACACACACTGCACCTCTCTGGAGGATCTTTAATCACCCCCTGCAATTGCCTGCTTCCCTTCTAACAGACATCAGCAGATACCTGCTACCTTAACAAAAACGTACAAATAAAATCTTGTTCCTATCCTTCCTTTCAAAGACAAATATCAAAAATAAATTATCCACCACCTCCATTTTCCAAATAATTTACTCATTTGCTTGTTAAATTCTTGTACTTTAGTTTCTTCCCCCATAAGATTACTGCAACTATACTTTCAAAGATGTCTAACAACTGCCTAGACAAATCCAAATGTTCTCTTATTCCCTGTCCTTGACCACTGAGAAACACTCACCATTACTAACCAAAGTGACAGCAGAAACTAAGCTCAAATGCTATCTTCCATATGACACCTCCAATCATCTATGCCTCTCCATCTATCATATACTATTCAGGCTTTTGGTGCTTAAAAGAACAAGGCCTATGACTTAATCATCTCAGATACCAGCTACCACTGTGCTTGGTCCATAATAAATGCTGTTTAAAATTTTTCTGAATTCAATTCAATTAACCTAACTACTCAGCCTTCTAGAAATTCTCTTAGCTTCTATGACACTACACTATCTTGGATTTTCTCTCCTATGGCTTTGCTTTTCTGATTGACTTAAAGTTGTTTAATAGATACAAATTTCTATGCAGTGATTTAATTTCTATCAAATCCACTTAGCATTTCAAATTCAGTCAAATGTTGACCCATCTTCCTCAACATATCCTCTATAATGTGATATCACATTCAGATCTTTGAGAAATTCAAGTCTGTTTTTCTTGGAATACTATAGATTCTTAAAAATTGTTTTCTTACCACTGATACAAAATAAAGATACAAAACCCAATTTCGCACTATTTTAATGAGACCATATAGCATCTCATTGCCCTCCTTGAAGTCTCTGACCAAAAGCATATTAAGAAAGCAAGTCTGAGTCCCTATTTATATAATGATATGTACCCCTATCAGTAGCTCAAGGAACTTTGGTCATTTCTGACACACTTCTATTCATCGCAGGAATAATAACATATCTTCAGAATAATTTCCCCCTCTTTCCCCAGGGCCTTTTTCAAAGTATCATGTACATTTCACTTAATAACTATCAAATTCACTTTGACTAAAAGTTTTATACTTTTCCATCACCCTCAAGATTTAAGTTATAGATGTCTTTTTTTGTTCTTACTGAACCATACCCCCTAAAATGTGCTTTTAAAAAAACCAAACATTTTTAAGGATCAAGAAAAAAGTGCCTCTTATTTGACTATCACTTTGAGAATACAAAACCATGTTTGTTCTAATCTGCTGTAATCCAACAGGCACAACATGGGTACTCATTTGTGGACCAAAAATCTTTTTATTTGCTATTCCATATTCCTTTGTACTACATCTCACTTAGAGATTAAAAAAAAAGCACAAGATTCTTCAAATATAGTGGTATTTTAATCAAAACACATAACAATATATAATTGGCATTCTCATTCACTGCTAAAGGTAGTGTAAACTGGAACGACAAATTTGGAAAACTATATGGCATTATTGCTAAGTTTGAACACATAAATAACTGTAACCAGCTTTTCCATGTCTAGGACTATATACTCCACAGGAATGTATGCCCATGTGCACCAGAAGACATGGACAGAAATGTTCAAAGCAGTATTATTCATAACAGCTCCAAACTGAAAACATGCCCATCATACATTAGAATCAACAGCAATGAGAATGAGTGAACTACTCCTACATGGAAAAACACAGATTAGTCTCAGACATAATGTTAAGCAAAAGCATATTATATTATTCCATTAACACAAAGTTCAAAAACAGGCAAACTACTCTATGGTTTTAGGAATAAGCATTAACGGCTACCTCTGGGAAGGCTGAAAGGGAATGATAACTGGGAAGGGAGTATGAGGGGAGCTTCTGGGGTGCCAATAATAGGAACATTCTATTCCTTGACCTAGGTGGTAGTTTCACAGAAATGTCTACTTTGTAGTAAGTTATACAGCTATATACTTAAGATTTACACTTTTCTGAATGTCAATTATAATCTAATTAAAAAAAAAACCTAACTGGAACAACATAAAGCATAAGTAAGTAAAAACTTATAAATCACCACTTAGAGTATATGTCATTCAAAAAAAAACCACTGGTAAACAAATAAAGGATGGTCTCTCAAAGGACTTAAGTAAGCTCCGTATACTACTGATTCCAACCATGTTCACAAAAGCAGAATAAGTGTACTCTTTATATTTGGATATGCAGTGAATTCACTAAATTATGCAACCTCTGAAATAAAATATTCCCTAATACTAGGAACCTCAGGCAACTTGGTTTCTCAGTACATCAGTTTCTTTGTCTGTAAAAGACTAAATAAGTACACCAAATCTATCATCTTAAATTCCTAGATTTATTTTAGGTAAAGCTACCCAGTTCCTGGAATGGAAAAAAAAATTTAATAAGTATTTAACTGTCTTTTAAAGATAAACACTGCAAAGATAACATAACTGAGAAAATATAGAGAGAAATATATTGAATTTGAGTCAGCTAATTACAGGAAAAACAATTTTTATTTTACTCAAACTGATAAAGTACAAAATTTTAAGATAAAACAAATTTTACACAAAATATATGAAACCTAACCACTATACTATCCAGTTTTTCCTTCTTCTTATAAAAGAACTAACAAGATATCCAGCAGTTATCTTTCAGAAAAATAGTGACTGATTTCCAATAGAATAAAACTTAATATACTTTATATGGCTGCTGCTTAGTCAGGTAAACTAAACTGAAACTGGACAAGAAAAATAACCTTTTTTTTTTTCTTCCTTCCTCCAGATTCCAAACCATGTCCCGTCACAGCAATAACAATGTTTAAAATTACTGGTTAAAAAAGTTTCACCAAGTACAACCAAAAAAAAAAAGAAAAAAACCTTAAAATATTCACTTGGTTAACTTCACTTAATAATGCCAAATTACAACAAAACATCAATTTCTACAGCTATTTGATAAATAACAGCTACTAATGACCTAACCTATAATTTTTACTCATCAGCACCAGAAGCCTCATTAAAAATGATAAATTTACTATCAGGCTGCCTACAAGCTAACCACTTTAAGGATTGCTAATTTCCTGAGAATATCAAGACTACAAGACTTTGGTATTCTGCACCATCACCAAGTATTACATAAGCTCATCTACTACTACATTCAAGTTAATTTTTTCTCAAACCTTCACATTTAATATAACCTCTATTAAGATACTAATCACAAACAAACTTTTCAAAACCTGAGGTACACTGTTAAAAAGATCATGTCAGTTACAAATTTTTATAACATAAATATGAAGTCTACTCATTCCTCTCAAAACATACACTATAAATATGGGTTTCACACACATAGCTAAACCTATCCTGACTGAGGCACCTATCACTCAGATAAAAGCAGTCCCCACCTTCTAAAGCACTTGTCTTATGGACGGTACTCAAAACTTGGTTTCTTACCTTTTTCCCCACCTCATCTTTATCTCAGTACATCTCACCCTCTATCTAGTTCAAGCCAGGAACCTGAAAGTCATTTCTGACACCTTTCATTTACAACCAGTTCATCAAGTTGTCAATTCCCCCACCATTCCCATCTTCCGCCTCTATCAAATCAAACTTTACATATACACATACACACATATCACCTTTTCTATTCTTTCACCTCTACAGCTGCTACCCTAGTTCCAGTTACCATCATGTCTTACCTCAATAACTATAGTAGCACAAAGTTTTTGCTTTCACTCTTGCCTTTCTCCAGTCCATTCTCAATCAAAGTGATATTTTTAAAATTTAAATTAAAGCATTCTGCTTCAAAATCTCCAATGACTGCAATGTCCTTAGTAAAACCCAAAGTCTTTAACACGCCCTGCAAGGCCCTATACAATCTGCTCTCTGCCTCTCTCTCTTTCATTTTGCATGGTTTCCCTCTATTACTATGCTCCTGCCACGATGAATTTCATTTCTTCCAACATATTAATCTCTTTCTTGCCTTAATAGACATATTTTTCACCCTTTTAGGAAACTCTTTTCCTGCCTAGTTTCTTACTCTTTATGTCTTAAGTATCTGCACCTGGAAGGCCTTCTCTGACCACACAAACTAAATTCCTCCCCATTTTCCTCTCTTATAGCACTCTGTTCTCTTCTCTTATTGAATTCATCCCAAGCTGTAATTTTACATTTCTTTGGTTGTTCATTATCTGGTTCCACTATTAGACTATTGATTCTACAAAGACAGGGATCACATTATATCACATATAACTAGTCAACAAGAAGATTAAGGGATCTCTTAATAAATCTGCCTAATGAATGAATGAATGGATATGAATGACCTGGAGTCCAGAAAACAAATTATAGCTCAAAGTGGCTTCCCCTCCTCTGGGTGTCCTACTGTCACTTGATCAGCTTTCCAACTGTTTCTAAAAGAGAGCAAAAAGTGTTCCTGTAAACTCAAGGGCAATAAATTGTACATGATGCCAAATAAGTGAGACAAATAATAATGCTATGATTTCATGGGAAGGAGAAATTCTTAAGGGTTACAAATGTCAAGGTGGAATTTGACCTGAGTACTCACAGATTGGTAAAATTCGGAGAGGTGGACTGTATGGGAGTGAAGCCCAAATAAGGAGCAAAGAGACACAATGTGTTAAAAAAGATTTCTAAAACCAGAATGTGGCAACTTATATTTACAAAGTAAATTAAGTGTAAAAAAGCTAAATCTACCATCATATAAGAAATCTGTATCTTGTTAAAACATATTAATCATGTTAAGACCATAACATCTACAAACCATTTGAAAGGTTACAATAAAATGGTTCTATCTCCTCAGTGTCAACAAATTTCTTCTGATGTCAATACTCTCATAATTAGTTTTCATAACTCATTTCACTCTGACCAACTACCTCAAGTTTCCATTTGCTTATCTGTGTTCTTTATTCACTATACTGGTACCTGATGAAATTTCCCAGTAAATTATTTCAATCATATTAATTTTTCCTTTATAGACTTTGATCTCTCTAGGATTTCATTTTTTTCCTTCTCTGTCAAAGTATTCAGTTGACTTTTTCTTCTACTATATTTATATCAACGATCTAACTCTTCAGAAAATCTAAAATGTTCATATGTACCAAAATTTTTATTTTACTACTGATAGAAACTTCAAAAGATTTCACTTCTGATTCTGTAATGCTACTTCAGTTCCTGCCTCTTAAATTTATACAAGAAGCCCCTCCTTCAGTTCCATCTTGTTTCCCTAGGTAAACTGCCAAGGTCTAGTTCAGTGCCTTATGGAAGGAATTCAGTTATATTAGATAAGGGGTTTAAGAGTCAAAAAGTTTCTAAAGATACTTCCAAGTTAAAAATGCTATGATTAATCTTATCTTGTCATGGGCTTTTTCCATGAACAATACTTTCTTATCTTTATTCACACTTGCCCACTTGAGGTTGTTCTAAAGATGTATTCAAGTAATGCCATCTTACCTGAAATACCAATAAACCACTATTTGCTTCAAAACCTCTGTCTTTTCTAATACTTAAATCCAGGTATGATTTTTGCATTTCAGAGGAAGACATCATAGAATACTTACAATCAGAGAATTGTAAAACTGGAGAAAACTAAGATTCACAGCATTTAAGAAATTTGACTACAACTACACAGTAGTAAAGTGATAAAGTCCTGATTCTCTCCAATCAGCATTCCTTCCAAGTCAAGAAGGCCTTTACTGGTTACACCAGCAGGATGTTTTCTTCCTAATGCTATCTTATGTCCCTAGGACCTCATCTTCTAACCAATAACAAGGTTTTTGTTTTTTAACTCTACAATATCCACTCTCCTAAAACTGTTTAAGGATGACAAAGATGCTGGAAGCAAATGCAGGAGGCAACTACTCTGTTTTTTTCTGGATCATTTTATGTCTATCCTATATGATCTGCAGTTTACAGGAAACTCCCCAAGGATAACCAGGACCTGCCAATACTTTGTAGTATACTATAACTAACGTGAAGAGTTAAGGCAATTGAAGCATAAATAAAAAAAGTGTTGGACATAGTTTAACTCGCTTGGAGCAACAGATATTTTTTCATTTAACAAGTATTTATCAAATATCAATAACATGGAAGGCTCTGTGATATGTTATTTACAAGTCACATTTAAATTCAAGTTCGGTAAATCCAAAGAAACACTATGTTCATCCTCTTCTATTGCAAAGAAAACAAAAACAAAACACATACACACAAAACACAACCCTCCTTCTGCAATGTGGAATCTCCCCTTAAGTTCACCTTCTGTGCATTCAGGTGTTTGTAGACCTAGTAGTTCTAAGTACCTGTAAAATTATGCACAGAGTTTAGGTTAAGTAACACTACAAATACAAGCCCCCTTTTCTGTTCAAGATCATAGCTACCTAAGTAGAATGGGAGAGTATGAAATCAGAGAAAAAGAAAGGGTGAAAAGTGGAACGCAAAACTGAAAAACTAAATTGTGATAGTAATTGCATTAATGAAGATAAACTTTATTTAATGGGGAGTACTCGAGGGAGTTATGAGTATTTCACATAAATCGATAAAAATCACAATAGTATCAAATCCAGGGTTATAAAAAAGCAGCCGTATAACAGTTAATAGCACAATTTTTAAAAATTCTTGCCTACTTTGTTCTGAAAAGTTTTATTTTCCAAAAAAAAAAAAAAAAGGCAAAACAAAACCAAAAAAGGAACAAACAGAAACCACGCTGAGCTGGCGACTGCGACAGGCCAGTCAGACACCCAGGCTTTCCGGGTCGTGTTTGGCTCTGGGATGGATGTCCGAGAAGAGAGCCCTGGAACCACCCATCACGTCCCACACCCAGATCCCAAGAAAGCAGCAGCAGTGGCGGAGGCTGGACACACACCGGGGCTGGCGGGGTCCGGGCCAGGCTGTGGAGGTAGAGAGGTCCCCGGGACTGCCCCTTGGGACGGAGGATCACAGAAAGACAGTGCGGTCGCAACCCGGCCGGCCAGGCCTGGGAAAGCGCCGGGGGCGTCCCGGCCTCGAGGGCACCCAGGGCTCGAGCGGGACGCCCTGTCATGAGTCACGGAGGCGAGAAAGCAGGCGGGCGGGGGAAGAGGCTGCAGGATGGAGGGAAGCCCGACCCTCGAGAGGGAAGCGAGCAAACTGGAGGCCCCGACCTCCCGCTGGGCGGGGAAGGGGAGTCCTGCCCACCCACGCCCTGCCTGCCCTGCCCTCACCTCCATCCCACGCAACAGGCGGGGCGCCGGGTCCCGACCCCGGGGTCTGCGGGCTGCGGGGCGGGGGCAGCAGCCCGCAGCCATGACAGGCGCGGGGCGGGCCGCCGGCG
Source organism: Vicugna pacos (assembly GCF_048564905.1). NCBI lineage: Eukaryota > Metazoa > Chordata > Mammalia > Artiodactyla > Camelidae > Vicugna > Vicugna pacos. The sequence goes on along the minus strand of NC_132995.1, from coordinate 29,892,665 downwards.
GGCTGGGCCGCACGTGCGGGCAGCGCCCCCTCCCCTACCTCCTCGCGCGCCCGCCCGCCCCCGGGCCCTCACCTCCGCGGCGGCAGCGGTGTGGCCCCGTCTGTCCCGACCCCCACCGCACCCCCCCGGCCGAGCGGCGGCGGCAGCACGTACTCACCGCCGCTCGCGGGCTCTCGGGCTTCGCCATGACTGAGGCGCCCCCGCCGCCCCCCGCTTCGACCGAGACTGACACGCGCGGCTGGCCGGGTGGGGGCGACCTCAGGCGACCACCCGGCTGACAGAACCTGCCCCCGCCTCTCCCCACCAGTTGAGCAGCGACCTCTGCCCCACGACGCCCCCGGGCTTCCTCCCCACGCCTGGGGCGGCGGGTGGCAGCGACGGGCGGCGGCAGCACTTACCGGCGGCGCGGCCAGGCCCCCCTGTCAGCGCGGGGCCGGGAGGGAGAGGAGGGAGGAGTGAAGGGGCACCGCCTCCCCCGCGCCGCCACGCACCCGCCTGATTGGCCCAGTTCACTCCCCCAGCACGACCCCACCAGCCCCTGCGAGCGGCACTCCGGCAACACCGGCGCGTCATTTGCATATTTGTGCCCGCGCCGCTGATTGGCCCGAGTTCGGAGGGGCGGCTGAGACCGCGGCAGCTCCTGCCGCCGCTCCCGCCGCGTCAGGCGACCCCAGAGGGAGGATCCCTTCTGCTGCTCTCCTTCCCTCACGGCCCGGCCTGACCTGGGGCCGAGGGCGGCGGGAGGCGGGGGTTGCCGCCCGGCTCCAACATGGCCCCGCCGCGCCGCCGACCCAATCGCCGGGGCGGTTACTCCGGGAGCCCCGGGCAGCCTCGGGGCGGGGAAGTGTTGGGGCCTGGCGCCCTCTGGCCGGAGCGCGGGGCAGTGCAGTGGCCCGGCTCCCCTTGCCGCCCCGCCGCGGCCGCCACGTCAGGCCGCGCCCTCCCGGCGACTCTCCCTTCCCCGAGGCCCCGCCGCCACGTCAGGCCCGACAGGCACGCCCCGGCCGCCAGCTGACCGGTGGCGGGGTCGGCGCCGAGGTCACTCACACGCTGGGCATCGCCCCGCCAGCCCCGGGCCGCCGAGGAACCGCGAGGGTTTCCAGAGCCTCCCTCTTAACCCAGCCGTGGTTTCGGACCCACGTTCTCCTTTCGCCCGAGACCGCGGTGGGGCGGGCGCGTCTGTGCTGTAAAATCGGGAGCGAGGAGAGTGGCGCCGCGATGATGCAGCGATTCAGTCCCGGTGCTAAGCACCTGCCGCGGAAAAGGCTCCAGGCTAAGGAGAGACCCAGCCCCAAGTCCTGATCTAGATACAGAGCGCGCACCTCAAGTGGTGGGGAGCTGGGACTGACACTGGCCTTCCCGATATTCAGGCCCACGCTCTAAATTGCACGACTATAAAGGGAAAGAAAGACCAAACCAAGGAAAAAGAAGAAAAAAAGGAAGGAAGAAAAGAGGGAGATGGTGACACTGGACCAGGAGTAAGGAGGGTATTATGCTAGAAAACCACTGGCCCAGGCGTGGGGACTCCTGGGTTCCCTCTAGCTCGGTCACTAATTAACTGAATGACCTACATTAAATTAAAACGTGTCCCAGGGCCTCGGTTTTCCCTTCTGTAAAAAATGAAGAGGCCGGACACACTTTGGAAAAGCATTCCGGCTCTAAAATTCTATGGGTCTCTCTTTCGGGGCCTGAGCTGGTTTTAATACCTGATTAAAACTTTACCATCCATATTAGAATGAGAGAAGACAAAATAATGGAATGTTAGAACTTCAGTCAGCCTACCATATGTTTGTTCGAAACTGTTTAGTGTTTCAAATCCAGTGAGGGTCATATTTAGCATTCAACGTTCACTTGACAGAAATCTTGTGAATTTCAGTCTCTACAAAGAAATATACAGCAATGTCACTGCTTGTTTATGCCTGGCCAGAAAGGAGTGGCTGCGGTATATAGAGTGCTACTTGCCAAGTAATTTCATTCTTTATGTTCCCCGCTAAAGCTTTCCCCAGTTGATCAACACAACTCAGCTTAGCTGAGATACTGAAGAGGCTGGGAGAAAATCCTGCTGAGAAAGAAGTTACAATTACAGTTTCGATTCCCCTCAAGGATACTTAGTAACAACCACACGCTAGGATAAGAATGCATGGAAACAGTCCATCTCTGAGCTCCTTACGCTACTTATTTGAATACTGCTTTAGTTTGCAAATTCAACCTGTTGAGTCAAATTTAAGGCCAGTAACATCTCATTTATCTGGCATCACTGGGAGAATAAGATATTCCATTTAAATGAAAACTTTACCTACTTTACAGAAATTTTCTCCTCAAGAAACTGACGTTTTCTTGAACACAGCCCTTTGAAAATTACTTAACTCTTGGTGATTAAGGAGCATCCTTATTAATATAAACATTGCATTCTAGTATGCCCAATGAATGCCCTCAAAATTATGTAATTTATTTGTCCCTATAATAAAGGACTTCTAGAATGCTGTTCTTATGATTACTTTATAAACTTAAATCTGGTTTGTTTGTTTGTTTTTGGTATTTCCTTTTCACTACTATGCTGACACTTCTCCATTTTTCTACCTAACAACTATCTTTCCTGTTTTTGTTTTGTTTTGTTTTGTTTCTCCAATGCTTGTATTCTACTATGAACTTAGACACAGGTTCTTCTATTAGTTTAGACTTTCAATTTTGAGTAAAGATTTTCTGTGGGTTCTCCTCTGAGAACTTACACACAAGTTTCTGTGACATCTATTTTGACTGCTCAATGACTGGTTTTCACTTATTTCTTAAATCTCAGTAGCATTCTTGGTAACTGAGGTTTCTGGATATGTGCGCTCTGGAAAAGCTGTTGCAAAGGATGGCTCTGAATCCGAGAATTTAGAGGCTACATTAAATTGCAATTTAAGTTAACAAGAATCAGTATCATTAACAACATCAAAATCTGGCAACACTGGCCTATTAGTTCCATCAGGCAATGGAATGCCCAGAGCCAGGTGGTAGCAAGGCTCTCCGGGTCCCTCTATCCCACTCCAGAGTAAAAGTGACTCCATTCCTACCCAATGCCTTTCAAACCAAAAAGACCCCATATCTGCAGACACAACGACTCAAGTCACTAGGAAGCCTGTGCTACAACGGAGAGCAGTTCTCCACACCCCAGTTCTACACATGTACTCAGTAGGGTAACATTTACTGAAATCTACCAGGTCCCAGGCACTGTGTTAAGGATTTTTTATTTTATTTTATCTACATAATGACTCCATGAGAAAGGGATTATTTTCCCCATTTTACAGATGGAGAGGGCTTAAAATCTTGCCCTGACTACATAATCATTGAGCAGTAGAGATAGGATTCAAACTTAGCATGAATTGGTCCTGAAAACTGTCACTCTTTTTTTTTTTTAATTGAAGTATAGTTGATTTTCAATGTTGGTGGTGTACAGCATAGTGATTCAGTTATACATATACGTATTCTTTTCCAAATTCTTTTTCATTATAGGTTATTATAAGCTATTGAATATAGTCCCCTGTGCTCAACAGTAGGACCTTGTTGTTTATCTATTCTGTATACAGTAGCTTGTTTCTGCTAATCCCAAACTCCTAACTTACCCCTTCCCACTCCCCTTTCCCTTTTGGCAACTTTTTTTTCTATGTGTGTGGGTCTGTTTCTGTTTTATAAATAAGTACATTTGGGTCATTTCTTTTTAGATTCCACGTGTAAATGATATGTGGAATATATAATGATATAAATGATATCATATGATTTTTTTTTCTCTTTCTGACTGACTTCACTTAGTATAATGATCTCCAGGTCCATCAGTGTTGCTGTAAATGGCATTATTTCATTGCTGGTTTTTTTTTTTAATGGCTGAGGAGTATTCCATTTTATATATATATATATATATATATATATATACACACACACACACACACACACACACATGCACACACTCACACACATATATTTATGCACATACATATACCACAGCCTCTTTATCCAATCATCTGTAATGGACACTTAAGTTACTTCCATATTTGGCAATTGTAAATAGTGCTGCTATGAACATTGGGGTGCATATATCTTTTTGATTTAGAGTTTTCTCCAGATATATGCCCAGGAGTGGGATCGCTAAATTACATGATAACTCTATTTTTAGTTTTTAAAGGAATCCCCATACTGTTTTCCACAGTGTAAAGCCTATAACCCTTAACCATTATACTATATCCCTCCCTTCAGCCTTAGTTTCCACTTCCATGTTTATCAAGCTGATTTTTATTAATTTATGAAGGGAAACTCCCTGTATAGGTGTTTTGGTTGAGGTTACCAAAAAAAAGAAGAATATCTCAAAATGCATATGAAACTTGGTATTTTCTTGCAGGTTTGAGGGGTACGAAGTAATGCTCTGGTACCGTTCACTTTGAGGGGCAACTAATACAATCAAGATCCTAAAACTGCAAAACTAAGGATTAGACCCTACTTTAGTGAGACACAGAAGTGATAACCACAGAACAGTCAAAACAACTTTGAAAAAGAAGAAAGCTGGAGAACTTACACTTCCTGATTTCAAAACTGACTACAACATTACAGTAACTGGACAGGGTGGTACTGGCATAACGATAGACATATAGATCAATGGAATAGAACTGAGAATTCAGAAATAAACCTTTACATTTATAGTCAATTGATTTTTTTTTAACAAGAGTGCCAAAACATTTAAATTGAGAAAGACAACGGATATACAAATGCTAGAGAATGAAGTTGGATCCCTACCTCACATCAAATATGAAAAATAAATGAAAAGGGATTATAGACCTAAATGTAAGAGATAAAACTATAAAACTCTAAGAAGAAAACATAGTAAATCTTCAGGAGACTGAGTTAGGCAATGGTTTCTTATATACGACACCAAAAGCATAAGCAGCAGAAGAAAATATAAACTGGACTTCATTAAAATTAAAGACATTTGCACAAGCAACCAAAAAAATTAGATAAACTGAGTATCACAATAGAAAACCTTTGTGCTTCAAAGGACACCATTAAGGAAGTGCAAAATAAGACAGAATGACAGAAAACATTTGCAAATCATACATCTGATAAGGGTCTAGTACCCAGAATGTATAAAGAACTCTTACAACTCAACAATAAAAAGATAAATAATCCAATTTTAAAACATGCAAAATATTTTTGAATAAACATTTCTCCAGTGAAGATAAATAATGGCCAATATGCACATGGAAAAATGCACTCTAATAATCATTAGCTATTAAATAAACACAAATCAAAACCACAATGAGATACCACTTCACATCCATTAAAATGGCTATGATAAAAAGGACAGGCAATAACACGTGTTGCTGAGGATGTGGAAAAATCAGAACCCTCATACATTGCTGGTGGGAATGTAAAATTGTTCAGCCACTTTGGAACACAGTTCTCCAAAAAGTTAAACATAGTTATTACATGACCCAGAAACCCCAAACAAATGAAAACATATGTCCACACAAAAACTTACACACAAGTGTTCACAGCAGCATTATTCATAATAGTCCCAAAGTGGAAACAGCCCAAATTAACATCAACTGATGAATGGATGAACGGAAGTGGTATATCTACACCATGGAAAATTACTCAGCCATAAAAAGTACTGAGTACTGATTCATGCTACAACATGGATGAACCTTGAAAACATTATGCAGAATGATACAAGCCAGATGTAAAAGGCCACATATATGATTCCATTTATATGAAATGTCCAGCATAAGTAAATCTAGACAGACACAAAGTGGATTAATGGTTGCCTAAGGTGGGTTGGAGGGAAGGAGATGAAAAATGGAGCATGATTGCTAATAGGTGCTTTTGGGGGTTGATGAAAATGTTCTATAATTAGATTGTGCTGATGTTTGTACAACTCTGTGGATATACAAAGTACCACTGAAGTGTGAATTTTATGGTAAGTAAATTCCATTTCAATAAAGCTATTATTTAAAAAGTAATGCCAGATCAGCAACTTCCAATTTTGTCATAGTATTAAATTCATTAATCCATATATTTATATATACATGTACACATACATATACATATGAACACATGTTGAGACAAACGGAACAGATATATTTTAATTATATTTATCAAATTAAATATGCAGCAAATTCTGTTTTTAATCTGAAGATTGTTGGAGTGGCAACCTCACCATGCATGTGTACCAGGCTGGGAGCTGTGCTGGCTAAAGAAGAAGGAATTATTATTCCCATATAAATAATAATAAATTATTAATAATAGATACTGAGCAAATGTGTGTGTATGAAGTATCTTTCACTCATTATTGACATTCATTGACAGGTTGAGGCACTAAAGAAGATGTTCTTTCACAGACCAACGATAAGTACTTATAAATGTTAAGGTATGCTTTTTAAATTTTTTACACATTTTACGTAGATTCATAATTTAAATGTTTTATGTCCCATTATATTATGGAATATAACATGATTTTCATCCTTCTGCAATAATGAATAGTGGCTTGAAGAGCTCAGAGACTTTTCCACTCTAAAAATCTGAAAGGAATGTGAGTTGGTTCAGTAGTGAGTAAAAGCTAACAACACATTAGCCCCTGGGAATTGTGAAATTTCCTTAATTCAGTGGAGAACATAGGTTCTTTTTAGAACAGGGGTAAGGATATCACTAGAAAGCTCTTCAGCCTTCCTTTTCAGGCTCTTGTTTAAGCAAATAGAAAAGAGGGCCAGGCAGGCTTTCAGCTGTAGTTCAGAGCACCTTAAAGATCAATTCAAAGCCTGTTCAGCATTGTTTTCAAATCTCAAGGCTGCTGGTGACAACAATATCCAAAGGATGTGCTCAGCCAGGCGTCCATCCTTCAGACTCTTACTCTTAGGCCTACTTAATCAGGGACAGATCTTAGAGTCTCTAAGTTGTATCTATTTTATCTCCTGCTTTTAGTTGGGAATATACTTCAAAACATGATCCTACTTGACAGTTCAAATCGTCCACTGTTTTGCTTTTATAAACAGTTGCTTGTCCTCATCTTAAAAAGGTCGTCAGGAGAAAAGAGGTTTTGCCGTTTTCCTTGATAAGACATCCCTGAGCCTCTTATTCCCTCTCTTTGTCCATCTGCTGCTCTTTGGGTAATAAAAGCGCTCCTGGAGAAGTACATCTAAATCATGTTGGGAAGGATGAAATGTATGACATGCAGCTGATATTTAAGAAATTCATTCATTCAATAAATATTTAAAGGTCATCTGTGAAGTGTCAGGTACCATGCTAGGGGCTAGGAATACAATAATGAAAAAGATAGGCGTGGTCCTTTTCGCCTCCCGGCAAATTTTGTGAAGGAAATAAATATCCACTAATTAATTATTTTTATTCATTTATTAATACTAAATTTTCATTTACGGGTACGGTAATTGGTGTGCTTAAAAAACACATATGCCTTATACCACAGAGCCTAAGGACTAATGGAAACTGTAGACGTGTATTTTTCTAATCAACTGGCTTGTTTTATAGGCATTATGGGCATCTTATTTCAAGAAGAAATCCATCCTGGTGCAATTTAAATCCATCTTGTCTTGTTTAAGCTTCAAAAAAAGAGAAAATTGCACTAGGTTTCCTCTGAATATTTCTTGACTTGTTTTTCACCATTAAGTTCATTGGTTATAGCCATGACTGTAATTTGGTCACCATCTTTCCATGATCCCATTGGCCAGGTTTCACACTTCTTTTTCTGTCTTGGAAAGAGCTTATAAAACTCACATATTACTGTTAGGAATAAAACAAATCCTTTAACAATTACAGCAATCTTTGTTTTTTTTGTTTTTTTGTTTTTTTAATAACTGAGTGAGTTTTTTCTTGTCTCCTATGGATTTCTTGAGAAGGGCTATCATTCTTATTAAGATCATCTTTTGAAGCACTCATTTTACCAGGGCACCATACCATCTCTTATGTAAAAGTATTTGGGAGTTATTGGAATTCTTGGGCATTCTGGTTAAGGATGCATATTAACTATAATTGTTTTCTTTGTGCTGAACTCCATGGTTTGTTTTATAGTGGATGAGTAACAACATGCCAACCAGGAAAATTAATTCCAGGTTATGTGATTGAAAATAATTTTTTTTTTAATTTAAGAGCAGAGAGGCCTTAGAAAGTTTTGCTGAAAATAAATCAGTGTGGCTTTTTTCTCTGGTTACCATTAGATGTTAAGCAGCTAGTGATCTTGTACAATTTAAGTAGAAGTCTTGTGTGAAAAGAAGGAAAGGAGTTTAGTCAATGCTTCTTAAAGCAAGAAATTCATAGAAATTAGGTCTCACTAATACAACATTGCAAATCAACTATACTTCAATTATAAAAAAAAGAAAAAAATTAGGTCTCCTACAGGCACACATTTGATTTCTCCAATATGATAGATATTTGACAAATATTCCACCTTCCAGAAAGTTTGGTTGGGTAGAGACCTCAAAAATAGTACATCAGAGAACTGAGTGTCTTCCAAAGTGAGGCTAGCAGAGTGATGGTTAGCAACAAGATAAAAGACTAAAGAGTTTCTGCTTAGCACGCACAAAGTCCTGGGTTCAATCCCCAGCACCTCCATAAATAAATAAATAACCGTAATTACCTCGCCGCCACCCCCCAAAATCTTGTTTTTTCAAGTTCAACATCATTTTATTTTTATTTTTTTAAACATTTTTATTGATTTATAATCATTTTACAATGTACAAAAAATTTTAATATAAAGACTAAAGAATTAGGCCAAATTTTCTGAATATCAAATAGATAGTTGAATTTTCCCCTTTTCAGGATTTATCTAAGTGTCATGGAGGACTGCCTAACTTTTTCTCATAGTCAGCAATTTTGGGCTAATAGCGTGGAGCCCTCTTTGTCCAGCACACAGTATCATGGCTCCCGGAGGACACTTCTCTTTGTGTTCCCTTCACAAAGTGTGTTCTATTTGGCAAGAACACAGTGATTTGTGGAAACTATAACAAATGTCAGGTTGAAGCTTGCTCGCTATGGCCACTCTTCTTTCTAGATAAATGAAAGTGATTGCAGTCTTTTCTGTTCCTCAAACACACCACTCTCCTTGTTTCTGGACTTTGTCACCCTCGGTTCCCTCTGCCTTATCCTTGGCTCGAGGTACAGCTGCTCCTTCAGGTCTTGCAAAGCTGGTTCCTTGCAGAGGCCTTCCTTGACCCCTAGTCACTCAGTTTGTTTCCATTTAAACACCACAGACCTGTGTGTGTGTTTGTCTACGCCCATGAGAAAGCCAGCATCTGGAGGCAGAGGCAGGCTCAGTCTTGTTCCTGGAAGAACTCTCAGCACCTAGAACACAGGTGCTCAAGAAATGTGTATTTTACATTGAATGAACCATTCGCCCAACATACCTGTAATGTTCTGGCAGAAAGAACTGCTGTCCTTTGGGGTTATCCCACCTAGTTTTGAGCAAGAGACTGGAAGCCTCAACCAGAGATTCTCAAACCTTACGGCATGTTAGAATCACCTGGGAAATTTAAAAATTACCTTTGTTTAGCCCCTGCCCCAACCTTGGGGTGATGGGTCTCAGGCATCAGTATGTTTTAAGAGTTCTTTGTATAATCGCTTGTACAACTAAGGTAGAAAGTACGGCTCTAAGTGACATGGAACTGAATAATTACCCAACTACCATGTTCTTACCCTCTAGGTAGGTCATTCCTGTGTCATCTCTGTCTAGGGCAACCCAAGTGTACTTCAAACTGCTCTTGTGGTTTCTAAATACCTGTCTAGTTATCACAAAGGTGCACAAACCAGATGAAAGATTAACCTCTCAGGAAAGAGAAAAGGCATCCCGTTAACCTAGGTTCATCTGTTAGTACCTGCTCTGAAAACCTCAAACTAAAAGGGGAAAGTTCCGGCACACTTCTCTCTTCTCCATGAGAGAAAGACATCAACAAACTCCTTTATTTAGCTATAGAAGTCAAAGGCAATCAATCAATCAATCAATCACTCGAGCTGCAAAGCAAACAAAAAACAATGTTCCCGGAAGAGGAACATGTCCCCAGTTCCATCCATTTCCTTCCTAGTAGTGATGGGCTCAGAACCACTTACCCATACTTTTTGTTATGGCAAGCCTTATGTATAATTGGGACCTCTACTTTTTTATTTAAGGAAAAACAAGGGTTACTGATATTTTTCTCAAGCCATGCAATTAATACACTTTTTTTCTTTATTTTTCAAAATCACCTTCAGAACTGTTAACAAAAGCTAGACTCATGCTGAAAGTCAATTGGTTTTCCCTCCAGTTAGAAGAGCCAGATGACTAGAGTAAAACAGAGCACACGCAGGATTATAAGTAGAAATATCTGAGTTATAGTCCAGGCCCTACCATTTGCCAACTGAATGAATGATCAGCAAGTTTTCTTGCTTATTAAAAGAAAATCAGGGTGGGAAGGGTATAGCTTAAGTGGTAGAGCACATGCTTAGCATGCATGAAGTCCTGGGTTCATTCCCCAGTACCTCCATTAAAAAAGTAAATAAATAAACCTCCCCCCCTAAAAAAAATTAAGAAAAAAAAGAAAAGAGAATCAGAACACCTATGCTGCCTGCCTCACATTGTTGTTGTTTCTTATTGATAATGTTGACAAACATTTTCTGAAAGTGTTGCAGTGTACGAATCAAAATGATGGCATTCTGTCTTGTAAATGAACTTTTCAGCACCACCCCCCCCAAAATCCAGTGGTTACAGTATTTCAAAGTATTGGCCTAGGATACACTATGTGCCCAGCAAATTGCTGAACAAAAAAACTGTCCATTAGGGAAACTGAATCCATTAGACCAGAACAATAGGTAGGTCAACCAACAGGGCAAGTCATTTCCTTTGCAACAGGAGAAACTCAGCTCAGCCAAGAGATAATACGAGAAATACATTTATTCATCCCCAAAAGTCTGTTTCCACCCCGAGACCTAAAGTTCTTTCATCTCCCACTGAAGATGTCCAGGCCATGGAAGGGACTATTTAGATTAAGAGACCCTCTTATTCATCAAGATCAGGGCAATAAACTTGAAGAGCTATGAGTTAACAAAACTGCCATTCAAGGGTTATCAGTAGGCAAGAGGATCTGGAAAGTTGCAAGTTGAAAGCAGTTTTGCAGTTGATCCTGGGACAGCTTAAAACAGAAGAACTCCTGCCTCCTAACTTCTCAAGGCTTCAAACAGAAGAACTCCTGCCTCCTAACTTTTCAAGGCTAGACTCAATCTTAAAAGTTGTTTGGTTGAGAATAAAGCTGGGACAGGTATGGGTTAGAATCCCATGTGGTCCAGGTACGTCTTTAACCTCACCTAGGCTTGGTTTCTTTATTTATTAGTAAAATAGAGATAAAAATGTCTCCATTGCAGTGTAAATAATCTGGAGCTTAGAGATGATATACATAAAACCAGTATCTATAACATTATCAATAAATTATAGCTAATTTTAAAAAGTCAGTTGAGAGACTTCCAGACTTGCTCGAGTGGCAGAGCCCCCAGAAGCTGCAGATCACTGTGAAATGCTGATATAATTTACCAAATCACGTGAACCAGAGTTAATTGAGTAGCAAATATGGCTTTATTATATATAAGCAATATAGTATCACAGAAAGAACACATCTGTTCACCAAAACAGAGATTTTCTTGAATCCCCCCAAACAAGCTATTGACCTAGATAATATGTCAGAATCTTCCCATCATATCTGTTGGCTATTTGTTGATTTGATTTATGCCTGAGGTGGTAATTGGCAGCCAGGTGTAACCAGACAAGCAGTAGTAGGCAAATGGAGAAAAGACTTATCATTCAGATTAGCTGCCGGCTTCATAGAGTTTGCAAACCTCAACTAATAACATCTTACTGATACTGATAAACAAATGCAATGATTTTGAAACATTTTTGAAAACAAGGAAACTCTTTCTTTAAAAAACAATATATAAAAATATATATATATTTGGCAGAAGCTCAAGATCTAAAACCCAGAAAAGCAGAAGTCCCAAAGAGAAAACAGAACAAAGGCTGAACTGCTTTTCTGTGAGCTTTGGGATCCCCTGCCCTTCCCCACCCATCAAAGGCATCTCCGAAGGCTTGGAGGAGGACATTTTGAAAAAATCCTTTAATTCCAGCTCCTCATTCTTCAGATAAGGAAATTATACCCCAAGGGACTGAGAGAGCTACTTAACATGGCACAGTGAAAGAACCCACATCAGGACCCAGGCCTGTGACTTCTCTATTTAGCATTTTCTCCTGTGCCACCAGGACAACTAGTTACTAGTTTTTCCTAGTTTTTTACTAGTTGGATAAATAGACGAGACAGAATCTTGGCAAAGGGGTCACCTCCCTAAAAAATGTACCTTCTCAAACTGGCAGGTTGATCAGATGTCCCTCCTCTGCCTACTTTCACTATCATGTTCCATAATGTGCCAAAATTATCTGTTTATATCAGAGATCATAAACTGGTCTGCACGGTGTGGCCAACTATCTTGAATTAGTCGCCAACATTTAAAAAATCATAAGATTTTTGCCTAAAAATTTGGCTTTCCAGCTTCTGTTGAAAAAATGAGAAATTCTAGCAACACTGAACTCTGATTCCCAATTGATAACACTCCCAGGAGTGGGAAGCGGCAGGCACTCTCCAGTGTTTCGGTCCCCAGCAGTCCCTACCGGCTGGTGTCCAGCATTGTCTGTTCCCTGCAGGTATCTGCGTTTGTGACCCATGGTCTAAAGCTTCTGTCTGTAGAAGCATTTTTGAGAATGGAACTTATAGGCACAAAGGTAAAACCTAAGGTGCAGACACAGGGAATAATCTCATTTCAAAAGTTGGGGTGAATGTCATCATAAATAATGCTGCTTTCCTGCACTGATTAAGGAGGAAACTTTCAGAGTTTCCTGACTCGTTTATTTTTTCTGAGAGCTGTTAAATTAACCATAGACTAATAGAGCTACAAGTCTCAGAACTGCTTTCCTGTGTGTCCCCTTTTATACAACTATCCGCAGCGCAACTCCAAACACACCGGGCCCCTGGGGAGATGCATTATTAAGCCGCACATCAGCCTGTTTCCTGCAGCCCAGGGTGCCTCCCTTAGCACTTTGGTTAGGAGGAACTGGCTGAGAGCCTCAGGATCATCCTTGGGACTGGGCAACATGGGAGTGGGCAGGGCAGGCAAAACGAGAGCAGTTCTTAAGGAACGTTCAGTCCTGCTCCCCTAGTGGCAATTCAGGCCCTGGTGCCACATTCTTCCTCCCTGCACTTCCCCAAATCTGTTATTGCCATATATACCTTGTTCAGGGCAACTTACTCCCTGCCTCACTGAAATGTACAGAAGTATCAGATAAACAAATTCACCCAAAAGGTTTCAAAATTTCATAACTGTATATTTTTTATTTTAGCATTTTAACCTATGTATTACCAATAATTGAATTCTAGAGATCATGATTAGTTGGTGAAAAGAACATTCAGATTTGATAAAAAGGGCTTACCATTACACTACACCACAAAGGAGAAGATTTTATTTACTTTTTACCTAAAGGGCCACCATTATATCACCTTCCCTCCTCCAGGACTTCATTCAACTGCTACGTTCTCAGTGAGGTCTTCCCTAATCACCAAATTAAAATTGTGAACCTCCTCCCTCCTCCCCACACTCCCTACTGCATTCCCTGCTTTGCTTGTCTCCAGATCATTCAGCATCATAGGATACACAGTATCTCACTTTTGCCGTTGCTGACTGTCTCTCTGCCCCGACTAGAACACAGCTCTGTGGGGTAAGATCTCTGTCTGTCCACCACATCCTCAGTGCTGTGGCAGCGCCTGGTCCACAGTAGATACTCAATAAAGGCTTGTTAAATAAATGAATTTACTGTGCATCATGCCCAAGCCTCAGGGTGACAATTATTTCAATAGTTAACAGATGCAAAGTAGAACTTTTTCCCTCCTAATAGAGGTACTGGGGATTGAACCCAGGACCTCATGCATGCTAAGCATGTGCTCTACCACTGAGATATACCCACTCCTCCAGAACTTCTTGATGATGAGACTGACCATGTATTTTAAGCTGTAAGGGTGCTCAGAAGTTTTGATGTCTTCTTTCCTTTGTATGTATGGATCTTGTGGAACAAATGTACACATTTCCTTTCCTAAATATATTCAAGGATGAGGTACGGTCTTCTTTAAAAAAAAAATCTAGATGTTGGGTAGCCCATCTGGGAAGCAGGGTGCTGAATGAGATGACTTCTTTTTTTCCTTTTTTTCAAAATGCTAGTGTAACCACACCAGATGTAAGGTGTGGGGTGTGGCGTGTGGTACGGTGGGGGGGGTGGTGGAGAGGGGTGTGCATGTGTTTTTAGTGTGGCAGTTGCATCTTTTACTAGATTATGAACCTTTCTTCTTTTCCTCTGAGCTAACAATGATGGAGGTCAGTTCTTTATCTGAAATGTGTTTTAGTATAACACATGTAATAAGATGGAATTCGAAAAAGAAGCAGAGGAGTTCCTGGCTATTTAACTTTGTGGCACTGCCTTCTAGGTATCGTCTGGGAAATAACTGTTTATCATTTTGTTGTTGTTGTTGGTATTTACACCATTTTACTATGCTTTTTTGAATTCTTCAAACAGCAGACTTGGGAAACTTTGATTTATTTTCCAAATACAAACATCATGAAGTCTGAACTTCTGGTTCAATCATTCCAACCTGGCATCAGGGTCAGAGCACAAATTGGCTGATGTGCCCCAGACCAGTTTGGATTCATGGGCAACACACGTACTATTTGTATTGAACTAACTGGCCAATGTGCTGAGCGGAGGTGGGCACAGGGGAACAGTGAGGAACAGACCATTTCAGCACAAGAAAGTAACCTCTTCAGAAAAGTTCTTTCATCACTGTTGTGACCACCGATATCACTGGTGAAAACTTTAAGACCTAGAGCTGTAAGATTAAGTTTCTGACCCCAGATCAAAGGAGTGTAGAACAGAGACAAGGAATGATCTGCCTTCTATGTACCTGAATTTACAAAACCCCTCGGACATAATTTCATAGTAAAGCCTCGATTCTGATCTCTGTTACAACCTATCCTAAGGAATAACATATGTAAAAGGTTATTCATTGCAATTCTGTCAGCAACAGCAGAAGTTTGGAAACAACTTAAGTGATCATCTTGGGAGCATGGTTAACCAAATTATGGAACACCCATACAATGGAATACAATCAAATCATTTTTTAAAAATGAGAATATGCTTTACAAGTGGAATTAGGATGATTTCAAATGAGAAAACCAAGATGTGGAATAACAGAGTTATGCTATCCTGGAGAAAAAAGGCAAAACAAGAACACATACATACAATTATATTTTCTTGTATACATATGAAATATCTCTGGAAAGGCACATAATAAA
The DNA here is from genome assembly GCF_048564905.1 of Vicugna pacos. NCBI lineage: Eukaryota > Metazoa > Chordata > Mammalia > Artiodactyla > Camelidae > Vicugna > Vicugna pacos. Next base: position 29,877,278 of record NC_132995.1, on the reverse strand, counting down.
CTGAATCATTGGCTTCTTCTAGAAAAGGACACTGGGTAATGGGGGACAAAGTTTGGGAGAAATGTCTCACTGTATATCCTTCTGAATTTTGAACCAAAGAAATGTAATTCCTACCCAAAAATCAATAAAAGTAATATTTCAAAGTGAAATAAAGTCACATTAAATGAGATTTTTAAAAAAATTAATTAAGCCCTTCTTAATCTAGAAGGTATAGAAAAGAGAGTTCATTTTATCAGCCTTGCACCGTTCCTGTAGGTTTAAAGTTTTTTCAAACTGAGAAGATCAAGTGAAAAACAAAAAAGGAATATGCTCCGCTCTGGGGTAACAAGTTGGGTGCCTCCAGCTAGGGGATGTCAAGGAAGGGGAAATGACAGATAATTTGCTTGCTTCAGAAGAATAATTATATTGGCCTGAGAGCTGAGGGCAGAGTGGAAATCCTTTCTTTTTTTGCTGCCATCACGAAATGGGTTTCCAACCTTGGTAATGCAGTTTCTGGGCAGGCCATCAGAATCAGGCACAAGCTTCCAAAGCTGAAAATGGCCAACTCCCCTGTGGGTTGGGTAAGTACAGGGGGAAAAAGAAAATGTCACCGTTAACCCTCTCCCTCTGTGCTTTGGGAACTGAGAGATAAAATGCCAAACATGTAAGAAAGGACTCAAATGAAGTCTCAGCTTTGATTTTGGAAAAATTTTCTTGGCCGACCCCTGGGAAGAGGGGCAGCCCCTTGGGGACTCCTAGCAAACAAGGTATTTCCTCTGTGTGGGCTTAGCAAGAGTCAACGTGCAACAAGGTAGTTTATAATGGAAGGATGCTTGAATAAAAGGGAGAAGAGTCAACACATTCATGTTTAAGCCCTGACACTGCCTCAACACTTAACATAGGATCTTTTATTTTTAATTGTTTATTGAACCGTGGTTGATTTACAATGTTAGTTTCAGATGTACAGCAAAGCAATTCAGTTATACATGTACTTACATACATGTGTATTACATGTATTTTCAGATTCTTTTCCATTATAGGTTATTACAAGAAACTGAATATAGTTCCCTGTACTATGCAGTAGGTCCTTGTTTATCTGTTTTATATATAGTAGTGTGCATCTGTTAATCCCAAACTCCTAATTTATCCCTTTCTCCCCCGCTTTCCCCTTTGGTAACCATAGTTTGTTTTCTATATCATAGGATCTTAATTTTTTAAGGCTGAGTAGACTCTTCTGTAAGATGGAATCTTAATCACTACCTTACTGGGCTGTAGTGAGGTTCAAAAGATGAAAATGGATACAAAGCATTTTTAAAACTCTAAGGCACTAGAGGCCAATGTTAGGTTAATGAGCATAAGACAAAATATCTTTTGATAATATTTATGAAATCTTCAGAGAGGCAAACATGATCTTTAGGATCAGACATATCATAAGTTTCTAATCCTCACCCTTCATCTGCTGTGTGACCCAGGACAAGTTCCCTAAGCCTCTCTGAGCCTCAGTTTCCTCCCGGCAAATTGCTGTTAATGCTACCTACTTAACAAGGCAGCGATGAGAGTTAGGTGGAGGAACCTATACACAGTGCTGGACACTTGGAGGGCCCATCAGTTCCCTTCCCGCACCCTGGGTAATGAACCATGGTCTCAATCAAGAGACACTTAACTTCACTTGCTGATTTGCTTCATTCTTCAAATTCTCTGTACTGTCTGCTCAATTGTTCTGTAAGTGTACAACTCTTCTAAAAGAATAAAACCAAGTAGTTAAAAAACATTTATTGAGAGTGCAGAGTGATTGAAAAGGGGGTTCTCTGGAGCCAGACTGCTTGGGTTTGAATCACTGCTGTGCCACTTACCAGATGGATAACCTGGGGAAATTTACATAACAACAGGTCTGTCCTTCAGTTTCCTCACCTATAGGAGCTATGTAAATTTTTGCTGTTAATATAAAATAATACTAATCATTATTTTTATTATTATTAGACATTGTACTCATCAGTGGGAATACAGTGGCATTGAACAAGGCAGTTTAAGAAAAGCATTCTGAAATCACCCACTGTTGTCTTTTTTTTTTAATGATTTTTTTCTTTTTTTTTTTTTTATGGGGAGGAGGTAATTGGGTTTTATTTATTTATTTTGGAGGAGGTACTGGGAATTGAACCCAGGACTTCATGCATGCTAAGCATGTGCTCTACTGCTTGAGCTATATCTTACCCCTCTTCACCCACCATTATCTTGAATGCAGAGAAATGTAGGTCCAAAGAGGTTAGTTAAGTAACTCGGCCAAGGCCACGCAGCTATTGAGTGAGAGACTAGTGAGAGAATTCCAGACTGCAAGCCACTGTTTCTCCATTGCCCCACGCTGTGCAACCAGATTCCATCCTGGACCCTGAAGAGTCCTGGATGTACTGGAGTGGATTCCGGAAGTCATTGGGAACTGGCCCAATAATTCTGCACATTCCTGACTTCCACCTTCTTTCTACATCCCACTCCTCACTGTGTTGTCCTTGCCTGGCCCACATGTGGATCTTCCTGCAAATTTCAGATCTAGAGTTCAGAGAGGTGACAACATGGAAACGCCAACCCCCCACACATCACTTGCATTTCTTGTGACTCTTAAACAAGACAAAGGTTGGGTCTCCCAGAGACCTCCCGAAAGGGGCAGATCCAGGTTTGGGGCGCCTGAAATATCTAGAATATTGTGGGCCCTCCTTAGGAAAGGAATACATAATGACAAATTAAAATTCCAGCATCAGGCTTTGGAATGCATGCAAATGAAGGGTCCTGAAGTTTAAGGCTAATTAGCTTCCTGGTAAACCCGGTTCTGCTCCTACAGTTACTAATTTCCTTCCTCCCTCCACTCCTTCCTTCCTTCTTCCCTTCATCTTTCCTTCTATCCATCTCACTTGCACCTGCCCTGCTATCTAGAGCCTACTGTGTACCAGGCAATAACTTTGTAAGTTTATATTCTGATTAAAAAATGGACTTTGCTCCAATCTGCAGATTCTTACCCAAATTATGATACGTGCACAGCTCTTCTTGAGATGGAAGAATAAAATGATGTTCAGTTAACTGGTGGGTGGTGTGTAAACATACAATGTGGGGCTGGGCATTAGACTCAATAGACCACAATGTAGCCAGAAGCTATGGCTTTCTGTTTACACTTGTGAGCACACCCAGAGGCAGGCTCTTCTATGTCTGGGACATTTAACAAATAAAATGATCCCCTCAGATGGGAGGTGGAGAGTAATAGAACAATCTAGAGAAAAGAATGTCATATAGTTACACACAATTATAGATAACTAATAGAATATTTTTACACGTATCATCTGATCGAATGCTCATGCCATGAGGTATGCAGTGTGGTTTTATTAACCCCTCCTCCCCCTAATGACACATTAGAGACCGAGGCCTACAGTGACTTAAGTTTGAGTCCCAACCCTTCCCTGTGAATTCCCCTTCCCCCCAACACCCCCATTATCCTCACATCCGGCAGACACAAACACTGCACAGGCCGCAACTGTACAAAGAACCCATAGACAAAATAAGTCGAGGCCATTTTGTGGATCATTTTGGGACAAGAACTTGTTCCTTGTGGCTAGGGGCGGGGGGTGTGGGGAGAGTTTTCTTGGCTGGGATTATCCAGATGAGTCATTAGGGTTTATCCCAAGATTTGCTGAGTTTCTCACCTTTCCTCTTCCCATGGGCAGCGGTACCACTCAACCTTGGAGCCGGGATGGCTTCTGTCCTTTGCTGCCCTGCTTGTCCCCAGCAGCCTGCTCAGTCAGGGCCTGGCACAGAGCCACCAGCCCTGAGCAGGAGGAGAGGAAGCGAGTGTCTCCCAGTGGCTGTCAGCTTTCCCAGCTGACTCAACTCGACACCCTCCCTCCCCCCCGCCAGGCACACAGCCTCCAACCTCCAGTCTCCAAACTTTCCATTTTTCAGGCCTGGCCGGTGGTTCTCATTCTCAGAGGGAGGAACACCCCCTCCTACTGCCCGGGGCTGCCAGCAGCGGCTCCCAGGCACCCTGCCGCCGCTCTCTCTGGACAATTAGAATCTGCCGGAATGGAGAGTTCAGAATATAGGTCAAGGTGCTCTGGGAAGGGCCCAGGGGAGGATCACCTGACCGGGAGGTGGGTGACTCAGCGGGAAGGGAAAGGGTGGGGGCTGGAATCTCCGGGCCCCCAGGGCCTGGAGGAGGAGGTCAAGTTGTCTCATCTGGCTGATGGTCAGGGGAGGAGGAAGAAGCTGCTGGAGACAGAAGGAAGGATAAAATGACCTCTCGTGACCCAACCAGGGTGGCATCCAATCCTCCCCAGAGCCGGCTGTCACCCTCGGTGTCGCTGAGGCCACGCCCAGGCCAGACTGCCACTGTGGCTGCAAAGACCTAATTAGCTGCCTCCCCTGTCAAAGTGGGAGATCAAAAGGACACAGCGCTCAACACTCCAGACTCCATCGACCTGGGCCCCCTAAAAGAAACCAAAGCCACGGGTCTGTCATACAAAGGCAGCCATCCCTCTGTAGAGGCAATCTGGTTTTTCCCCCAATTAATTCTGAATTTGAAAATTACTAACCCATTTTATTTTACATCTCCAGGCGGCAGGGGCCTCTTTTCAAGGGTGCGGCAGTGGCTGCAGTTGCTGGAACAGTGGCTGCTCTGTCTGAGCCTCACTTCCTCTGGCTCCAGCTGCAGGTTCCTCCAGGCCAAGCAGGGAGTTTCCTCATTCTCAGGGGAGGAGGGGGTGCTTTCGGCTTTGCGAGCCCTGCAACGCTCACCGCCCACCCCCCAGCTGCTCGCCACCCTCTGTGGGTAGCGAGTTTGGGACTCCCTGGTTCCATGAGTCAGAGCCAGGCTGGAGACAGACAGCAGGCTTCCTTTATTAAATCAGCCTCCTGCCCTGTACACCGCAGAGGGAAGCTATAATTACTCGTTTGGCCTGGCTCTGAGAACTGAGCCACAGATGCTTGATGAGGAGGGATGGTTCCTGACTCCCGCATTTATCAAGTGCACCCCAGTTTGGAAATAAGAACAAACAGTCAGAGGTTGAGGCCTGTTACACAGATGTCAGATGTTCTGCATATATAATGGGGTGCACTGGACCTGGACTCTGATGTAGATTGCAAGAAAAACTGCTATCTCAAAGCTGCCAGGAGTTTTTCTGTCTTGTTTTGTTTTTTTAATGCCTCCTGCCTTCCTGCCAGTCTCATTTGAGGCAGGCTGCTCACTGCTGAGGTTGTTGGTTTTTAAGAGATAAAGGAAAAGGTAACAGAACATTGTTTTGGATCCTCAGGTCTGTTTTAGCCATTAGGCAAAGAGACCCCGAATCTCAGGCCTCCCAGGCCTAAAGAAATGTGTGAAAACTGAACCCTGAGAAAAGAGTTGGCTCTAAAAGAAAAAAAATAAAACCACTAAATCAACATAGTGTAGTCAATCTTCATGAACTGTTCAGTTTAGTCGTCATTGGCATAATCATTCATTCATTCATTCCTGGAAGCATACATTTCTGCCGTTCATTCACCAAATGCCTGCTGAGCTGCTCCCTTGACCAAGCGCATTTTCCGGCCCTGGTGCCCCATAAGCGCTAAACCAATTAAAGCTACAGACAGAACTAAGCAGACAAATATTCCTGCCCTTGTGGGTCAATAACAGACCCACAATAACAGCAATAATAAGTAAATTGTACGGTCTGTTTGAGAAAACAAGGGTGATTGATAAGAGGCAAAAATAGAGCAGGGTTAGGGGAATTATTGGTGAAGGAGATATTCATAAACATCTCATGACATTTAAGACGTTTGTAGGTTAGAGCTCTCCCACAGTGAGAGTTCTCGTGTCTGCATAATGGTTGCTGAGAAATTATAACCAAACATAAATTAAATGAGTTGCATTTGACTAGAGCAAAATTTTTTAAAATCCTCTCAGCTTTGTTTATAAGCAAAATGTGGGTGCATGTTAAATATATTTGGTGGGAGATAAAATATGAAAGTGCCATGGCATCTGTCCCTGCCTCTGATTATCAGCAGGTAAAGGCACACATTCAAATATCACTGGACTATGATATAGTGGTTGAGGGTTTGGGTCAGATGCCAGGGTTCAGGTTCAGTAAACGACTCCATCATTTACTACTTGTGTGATTCTGGGAAAGATGCTTAATTTCATTTCCCCCTCTCTTATATGGGGGTAATAAAGAACCTCCCTGATAGGGTTCCTGGAATGACTAAACAAGATAACAGAAGTAAAGGTGGTAGTTAGCACAGCACCGGGCACCAAGTAAGTGCTTAATACACATTATCTATTATTACTGTTGTTGTGATGATGATGACAGTGATAATAATGATGAGGTACCAGGCACCGTGCTGGATAATGGGGACCCAGAGTGGAACGAGACAATGACACGGTCCCAACTGGAAGAAGCCTTCCAAGCATGCTGTGCTTTGTTAAATCTCAGGGGCCCCTGGCAGGGTGATCTCTGCTGCATCATTGGCCATTGTAAACCATACTTGAATGGCCAATAAAAATGAACGGAACGCAGTGAGATACCATTTGATAACCTTTCAGTTGGAAAAAAATTAAGAAGTCTGATAACGCCAAGTGTTGGAGAGGATGTGGGGTAACAGGATCTTAACATGTTTGTTGTTGGTGAGACTGTAAATGGGTACATTCACCTTGCTTTCCAGGAGACATATGCAAGGATGCTCAGCTCAGTATCTTCACAGTAATGAAAAGCTAGTAACAGCCCAAATGTTCATTGACAGGAGAATAAATAAATACATGGACATAATAGTTTCAGCAACATAATACATTGAGGAAAAAGTCTATTTCAGAAGGCTAGATACAGCAGAATATTCTCTTAACAAAGTGAAAACAACAAAAACTTAAACAGTGCAATTTTAGAAAAATATATTAAATAAATTTAATTTCTAGAAAAGCAAATGAATGGCAAACTCAAGATTCAGGAAGGGTGAGGGAGGCATACTGATGGGAAGGACAGAAACACGCAGGAAGAATTGGGTGGTGAGTTCACAGGGGTTTATTATAAATAAATAAGTAAAAATAGATAAATAATAAATAACCAGACATGTGTTATGTAAGGTACAAAAGAACATGAATGAATGCTGTGAATCCAAGATTATGAATAATCCTGGGTGCTTGGATTCAATAAAAAGAAAATGAAACTCTACTCGGGAAGGGTATGAAGCACACCTAGGAAGGGTATAGCCTTGTCAAGAGAGAGTAGGTCAAGGACCCTGATGAGAGGCAGGGGTGTGTGAATTCCCTTGAAGCTTAGGCAGCCTTGACCTTGGAGGTGGGGGACCCTTCACTAGTCATGTGCTGCTGTGCAGGTTCAGGATTGCCACCTGCGGTCAGAGGGTAGGGGTGAGTGGTCACTGTGACGGGGTCAGGGAAATGCCCCTGGCAGAGCCCTATTCAGGTGCTGGGTCTCTCTGCGTAGTGACTGACCCTCAGGACCTTCTCCCTGGGGTCTTTGCCAGGCCTGTCCTGGACAGACCTCCAGCTCCTGTGTGCGGTGTTCTCAGACAGGATCAGCCCTGCCCCGTCCAGCCCTGACTCGGAGGATGCCGGTATGTGTTGAGAATCCGTTCCAGCTGGGAGATCCCGCACCTCCCCAAGAAGATGCAGTCTGGTCACTGAGCCCACAGTCCTAGCCCTTCTCTTTACTGTGCGGTGGGGAGCCCAGGGGAAAGTGCTCTCAGACAGCTGAGCCGCCTGCTGTCATGGTCAGGTCCCATGGGCCCCAGGCTGGAGCAAGTGCTTTTTCATTGATAAAATCTGCTCAAGGCCCCAGAGGCTGGCACCAGGCAGACGACGCCTGTCAGGCCAGTTGATTGACTCCATGGACAGAACTAACGGGGACTGTCAGAGGCACATGGAAGGCAGTCCCGTCCTGCCTCTCTTCTGTGCTACTGCCGGTGGAGTCAGGGCTTCCAGGCTCTGTGAGCTGCTTAAAAACCCCTCACCCATCCCCATGCCCCAGAACAATCATTGGTGCCTCAAGAAGCTGGAATCAGAAAGATCCCAGATCAGGCTGTAGCTGGGCAGTTTCTAGCTTCCCATTAGCTTAATTCCCTAAGCCCATACAACGGGGACAATCATACGGCCTTTGCCTGACTAACAGGTGTCAGTGAGGACCGCATGACACCATTGGGAACAAAATGCTTATCAGACAGAAAGGTGCACTACATCTGTGCTAAAATACACGCCCGTTGAGGGTGGGAAACATGTCTGGCTCTTTTTCTGCTGTACTCCCAGGATCAAGGACAGTGCCTGGCCCAGGGTAGGTGCTCAATAAAAATACTTCTTGAATGAATGACTTGGAGTATTACAGACTAGAGTAAAAATGATGGTGATGATAATGATAATTATTATGATATGATAATTAATTGCATCTTGACTGTGTACCAGGGAAAATGCAAAAAGCTTTACATAGATAATTGCACTGAAGCTTCATGACAACCCAGTGAACGAGGTGCTGGTATCATTCCCATTCTGCAGGTGAGTTAATGGGATTCAGGGAAGTTAGTGGTTTTCCCAAGGCCACACCCTGGCAGAATAGGTTGTTACCCAAGTGACATGATTTAAGGGGTTCGGAGAAGCTCACTACCCGGAAGTGGAGCCCAGGCCGCCTTAGTGCCTGAGAGTCCACCATGATGATCACTGGATTTTGACACCATTTTCACTCTTCAAGATTTCAAATAAAAGTGCAGATGCCTCTGGAAAACAGTTAAGGCAAAATTTCTAATCAAAGAATAATCTGATTTATCTATTTGCTTCCTAAGCATAGATCTTGCAGAGATGGGGTTCAGGGGCAGTGCCCGAGTGAGGGGTTACACAAGGTGGACAGGAGGGCTGCTAGGAAGGGGCTGAGAAAGGGTCCAACATGCATGTTGACTGTTCTGTTGAGGACTGGCCTAGGACCTGAGGAGAGCAAAAGGGTGTTTGGGTCACCTTTAAGGGCACCTTTATGGGGCACTTTGACAGAGCAGCTGGAGGATGCTAGAAGGTTGTCCCAGAGAGGGGTAGCAGTCTTGGGGAGTTATCGTAGGGGACTTGCTTTTATATTTGAATTTTTTATAATGAGAATATATTCACATACTACTTGTGTGGTTAAAAATATATTTAAGTAAAGGAAAAACTAAGTGAGGCGGGGGTGGGGGAAGGTTGAGGAAAGGTCACGGGTTGGTCTCTCCAGAGGAACGTAGCCTCCAAGACTGCACAGTCCGCGCCAGGCTGCAGCTCTCCAGGGCTTGGCTGATTTACTGGAGATGAACGGCGGCCCCCAGCATTCCCAGGGCACGATGGCCAATGAGCCTGATCCACAGCTGGGTGGGGGGAAGTCTTTTGCCTTTGCAGTTGGCAGCATCTCTGTGCCTCTGAGCCTTCCTCATGAGAGACTCATTATGCAGTTTGGTCACATGCCCTGTGCATTTTAATGAATGAGTCAGGGGACAGACTCAATTTGAAAGAGGAATCGCAGCTCTCTGGGCTGGGTGAAGGGCTCTCAAGGGATGCTCTCACAGCTTGGATTACAAGAAGAGGAAAGAAGGAAGCTATTTCCATTTAGAAAAAGGAAAGGGAGGTCTGAAGCAGGAGGGTCAAAAGGAAGGGAGGAAAGAAGGAAGGAGAGAGGGAGGGAAGGAAAAAGAGAAAGAGACAGAAAGAACAGTCTGGAGTTCAGAAAACAGTCCTGGAACAGATGCTGCCCACCAGGCCCTCCTTTGCTTCTTTACCCTCCACTTAGTTACTCAGAACGTTTAGTGCTTTTTAAGTGCCGGCTACCGCACTAAGCATGGGAGTCACAAGACAAATGAGACAGAGTCCTTGTCCAAAAGGCGTCTGCATGAGACCAAACCAGTTTGGTTAAGTCAGAGTAACTACACAGGAGTCTAATTTGAGAGGTGGGGTGGGCAAAAGAAGGTGAGGTTCACTCCCTCCCTGGGGGTGCACCACGGAGGGTGGAAGATCCCCTGCTGCTGGGGAGGGCTACCACCTCTCCAGCGCTTCCCTCTTGCCAGACGTGGGATGTGTGTTCCATGGTTAGCATCTCCTTGAAACCTGGCAAGGATCCCACAAGGCAGATCCTGTTACTGTCACTTTTTTTTTTTTTTTTTTTTTTTTACCGAATAGGAAACTGCAGCAGAGAGAGCCGCCTGTCCAAGGTCACCCAGGGATTTGAACTCAGGTCTGTCTGACTCCAGAGCTCTTGGCAGCTCGGGTCTACGCTGTCAGCCAACCACTGGATGGGGAACGCTGGGGAAGGCCTTTCCCTTCCCAGGCTTCCTTCCAAGAACACTCTGAACCCCCAGGAGGAAGAGGTTGGTGTGAGTCCAGATGCAGTCAGCGCCAGGCAGCCTGGGAGCGGATCTGAAACCTCGCTGAGCGAGGCTGTGTGTGAGACCGAGAGCCCAAGGGCGGCGGGGAGAGGAAGGAAGCTCAGCCTCACCGCGGTCAGTTGGGGCGGCGTGCCCGTTCCCAGCCTCCACACCACAAAACACAGGGCAGCAGATGCTCGGCAAATGGGTGTGTGGGAGTGAGCCTTACCCTTAGATGGCGGGCGGGCAGGCAGTGTCACCGAATTACTCAACAAAGCCCCCTCGGCTTTGAACTTCGAGCCAGGCTCTGCTGGAATGGGGCATAGGGGGAGGAGGGGAGGTCTCGCCCCTGTGAAGAGGATGCCTGCCATCCCCCTGGCCGCCCCCTCCGACCCCAAAGTGGGAGACCACGGCCTGGGAAGAAGCCAAGAAGTAAAAAGCCACGGCACACCCACATTCTCATGAATTTTTACAGCTGGAGAGAAAGAACGATACACAAACACAGCAGGACTCAGGGGCCCTGGGCTTCGTGCTGGAGAGAAAAGCAAGGCCACCTGCCATGAACCTGGACTGTGCTCAGAGACAGCCAGCTTTTGCTGAGTGATTACTACACGCCAGGGCTCTCACACACATTATCCCACCGAATCCTGACGGCCTCCCTGGGAGGGAAGTACTGTGATTATCCATCGTACCCAAGAAGAGACTGAAGCCCAGAGAGATGAATAGCTTGCCAAGGTCACATGCTTTCCCCACTTCTGGTTTCCATGAGAAGGGATTTTCCCTAAACACACTCTTGGTCTCCACTCTCACTGCCCGAGCCAATGGAATGACATCTGATCAGAAAGCTCGCGAAGGTCTGTCCCTGCGATCTGCTCTGCTCCCTCCTGCTTCCAGGCTGTTCGGAAGCCAGTTTTGTTCTCACACTAAGCTCTGTCCTCTGTGCTCGATTTTGTGATAATTAAGGTGGTACCTTGGCTCTCTGCCACTCCTTTGTGTTTTTATTCAGTGTGTTCAGAACCTGGATGTGGAAGAGGGGTGCTGTTTTTTGGAAGGCTCTCTGGAGATCCCAGCAACACTGTGGAGGATCCTGAGAGCCCTGGCCAAACCACCCCTACTTGACCACGGGTTTCTGCTCTGTCTCCACATCTTGGCAAAAGACACTCTTGGCTCTGGAACCAATGTCCTTTGGGAGACAACAGGCCGATAACTAATACAGCCTTAACCCTTCCCCTCACCTTTTTTTTTTGGACTGGCATTTTTTTCCTGGGATGAGGAAAACTAAGTCCTGTACTCAGTTTCTTGCTGTAAAGGGAACTGGTCATGAGAGGGTGTCCCTGGGGTGGCAGTGACTTGGCCCGTGTACCAGCTTTTTCCCTTGCTACCTGCCAGGGCATCAGTGATGGGTACCTGACCCACCCAGACTACTGCCAGCCTAGACTGTTTACTCTGGAACAAACCCGGGCAGCTGATCCAGACCCTCTGTCAGGCCCTGATTAACCCATACGCTGTGTATCCCAGTTTCCAGTTTCAGCAGATCTGCTGGTGAATTCAGAATCAGTTTTACTATGTGGGACTTACGGCCAAGCCCATATTACCCTGCTGTGAGACTGTGGGTAAAATCTTTACCTGCTCTGTGCTCTGAAATCCTCATCTGTAAAAGGGGAGAGGACCTGTACTCCTGTCTGTCTCCCAGGGCTGTTATGAGAGCAAATACATAGAGCATATTTGAAAAAGAATAAAAGACACTCCATGAGACAGAGGAAATTATCATTTTTTGAGCTTTGATAATGTGCCCAAAGACTTACTAAGCATTATAGCGAGCATCTTCAGTTTTGTCACCAAGCGCTGAGCCACTTTCATTTTGGTAATCAAGCCCAACTCCCTCTCCAATTCCCCACTAAGGCTCACCCCTAACCTCCACCCTTTCAGTCCTGTAGATCCATGGACCCCACCTAAGCGAATGAGTGTGTCTTAGTCCCCTGGACCTTAGTGACTGCTTCACAGATGGCATGTGACCCAGTCAGGGTCAATGAGATTTTTCCTAGAACTTTTGGAAAAGAGATTCTCTCTGGAGATCCTGAAAGGATATAGGGACTAAAACGGATGCTGTCATCTGGTGTGCCACTTGAACCCCAAACTCAAGTTGAAACAAAACGTGGAGCCAAGAAGTAGACAGAAAACAAATCTGGCTTTTGAGATTGGAACCCGGAACCCAGCCAGGGATATTGATTATAATAAATAAATATCCAGCTCCTCCATAGTTCCTGGCCCAGAGATCTGAGAATCCTTGGAATTTCCTAAGTGATCAGAGCAATAAAGCTGTCTTTTGTTATGTTAATGACGTGACTTTTGGAAAGTACCCAAGGATGAGGGCTGGTTATCCAAAGAATCAAACAAGTGATTAGAAGGTTGGAACTTTGAGTTGCAACCTCGCTGACCTCCCAGGAGGGAAGAGGGACTGGAGATGGAGTTCAGTCCCCAGTGGACAATGATTTAATCTACCATGCCTATGTTAGGAAGCCTCCATAAAAACACAAAAGGTCTATATTCGGACAGCTTCCAGGTTGGTGAGCATGTGATGTGGGGAGAGTGCTGGGCTGGGAGAGGGCATGGAAGCTCCAGATCCTTTCCTCACACCTTGCGCGGTACATCTCTTCCATTTGGCTTTTCCTAAATTAAATGCTTTTATAAGAAACTGGTAATCTAGTAAGTGAACTGTTTCTCTGAATTCTGTGAGCTGCTTTAGCAAGTTAATCAAACCTGAGGAATGTGGTTGAGGGAGTCTGATTTATGGCTGGCCGGTCAGAAGCACAGGTGGATAACCCAGACTTGTATTGGTGTACGGAGTGGGGCAGATGTGAGGTGAAGGGCAGTCTTGTAAGACTAAGCCCTTAATTTGTGGGGTCTGGCACTATCTCCAGGCAGATGGTGTCAGAACTGAGTTGAATTGTATGACACCCAGTGGGAATCTTGGAAAATTAATCCCTTGGTCCTGAGGGGACATCCCTCCTCCAACCACCAATCATACATTGGAAATTAGGTGCAGAAACCTCTCACCACTCCTGGACTTCTCAGCTTAATGTCAGCCCCCAAATTCCTCTTGTGCCCAAAGGCATCTCGGGGTAGATTTTCTATCCCTTGTTACCAAGAGACTCCTAATGGATATGGCATTATTTCGGTTATTCTTTTCACCAACTGTGAGCTAAGTAAGGGAACCCCTATTTTACAGATGAGGAAGAGGAGCTGAGGACAGAGAAGCTACGTGATGTAAGGAGTGGGGGCAGGACTTGAACCAGGACTCCATTCTATCCACTCCACAGGGACTTGGTAATATACCTGAGTCTCAGAGCCGGCTCTGTCACTTTTCTTTCGTCAGCAGTAGAGCATCTGCTGGGAGAGGAGAGCCCTGTTTCTCCTGCAGTCAGTGGCTGAGGGAGGACCTACTTCACTGGGTGTTCTCTGCCCCCTGTGCCCTCTTCCTAGAAGGAAAACGCCAATAGAGGAGGAGCTTAGTTAATTCCTGCAGGGCTTAAATTTGATGTCAAGGGCCTGGGGGGCTCCAAATGGCCCATATTTTCTCCTCCTACCAGGGATTGAGGCTTCAGTGTCTACCTTTTAAAGTTCGACTCTTTCTTCTGAAGATACTGGAGTCTGGAAAATGCAACTACATCTCAGGCCTCCAGGGCTTACAACCTGAGTTGCTATCATAGTGACAGCTTTGTAGGAATAAGGGCCTTGAGAGGGGTTGAGGGGACCGGGTGAATGGTGGGGCTGGTAGAGGTGGCACTCTGGAAGAGGAAAAGGGTACAGAAAGGGACACCAGAGGATTGGGTAAGCCTCACTTGGTTGAAGGAGCATTATATGATCACCGCTGAAGCCAGGTTATGGGACCATGAGGGTTTATTCTGTCTACGTGAGTGTATGTTCAAAATTATCCATAGTAATATTTTAAAGTGCAATGCGTAATTTAAAAAACATGTTTTGTGCCTTTGTCTTTGCAGAACCCTTGACGCCTATCTTGTGCACACCTCACAAATGATCCCTGCCCCCCCGCCCCAGTTTAAAGATGGTAAAACAGGCGCAGAGAGGCAAAGTCACTTATGCAAGGTGGAAATGAGTTGAACCTGGGCCTTCCAATTCCTATATTCCAAGGTTAACCCAGGGCAGAGGGTAGTAGAGGCAGGTTGGCAGCCCCTCCTTGACGGGAGCTAACAGGCAAGGATGACAAAGTGAGCCAGTACAGTCCAAGTCCCAGTCTTGCCCAGAGGCAGCCCAGCCTGTGTGTAACTGGCGTGGCGCAGACCCCGGCAGGGCCTCAGGGAGTCACTGAGCACACTGTGGAAAGCTCCCAGCCAGCGACTCCACGTGCTCCTTGGTAGTTAAGAAAACACTGAATCGAGCCCAGCAGGCTCTGGCCCCAGAGCCATTCACGGGCATCCTGAGGACTGTTGCCTGAACATCTGGGTCTGATAAAGGAGACCCCACGTGGGCTTCCCTGCCGCCTTGGCCATGGCTATTTCTGCACGTACCCTTGAAGCTCTGTGCGTGTGGCTGGTCTTTTCTTTTCTTTCCTCCCAAACATATGGATTCCCAGCTCCTATTTCAAACTCAAATACTCCTCTGCTATAAACTCCCCAAAGCTCTCAATTTCCTTTTTCCATTGCTCATTCTTTCCTAAAGTGCGTGAAAAAAAAAAAAAGCTCCTCTCTTCTCTCTGTTCCAATTTCCTTATTTATGAAAGAAGGGCAAGGAGAACGGTAATTTCAATGATCAAAGTTAAGCAAGGCTCGATTCCTTCCTTAGGAGAACACACCTCAACAAGCCGAGAAGTCCCAACTTAGCAGGGACGAGAACAAATCACAGGAAAGCCCTAACTCCCCCTAAAACACTCATCCTGCAGGAGGCCTGACACAGTGCCATCTGCTTCCTTTATCTGGCTGCAGCGTCCTCTTTGAAAGTCACTAATGGAACAGAAAGAAGAAAAGTCACGGGCATGATTCCCAGAAGGTTACTGCCAAAGTGGGAGTGCGTCATCCGGGAAGGGAAAAACAGGTCCTGGCCTGCTCCTGAGCCTGCGGCCTTTTATCTCTCCACGATGATGGCGACCTACCCCTGAGAAGCAGAAACAGCCCAGTCCTGGGCACACAAACACTGGATAAATCCGCATCAGCAGGGTCAGGGAGGAAAAGGGACCTAGTGCATCATCAAGAGCCTAGGGGACAGAAGGTCCTCACTAGGGGCTCTCATGTGCCTTCAGGGACCCAGGAGGTAACATAAAAGGCAGGGGACACTGGCTTCAGCCTGGAGGAGCAATGGCCCTGGAGACAGCAAGTCCTCTCTGGAGGGCAGAAGTCACCCACGTCTGGCTGGTTATATTGTGGGAGAATATGAGCCTGGTTTTGCCAGATCTTCCATTTTTCCAGAGAAGTAGAGATTCAGATTTTACATGAAGTCTTCTGATTTGGGAAGGGGTTTTGATGACAAATTTTGCAAAGGCTGGCATTCTGAGCTAAATAAGACCGAGCTCTGGCAGTCCGAGTTCACCTGAGCACCCCCTGTGGGCAGCCCTGACCCAGGAGCTGGGTCCTCTCCACCTGCAGTGTGGCAGGCACTCCGGGGGAGGAGGCCAGGACGAGGTCAGATGAAGTCACGGGGCGAAAGGCCTCGCTGGGCACAGGAAGGAGGGAGGACCGCCTGCTATTCCCGGGCTCATAAAACACTCTAAGACTCCTGTCACTGTGTCATGCTGGATCTGCTGCCAGTTGGGTCCTTACCAACAACCCTCCCATCCCCTTTAAAAACTTTCCTCCTCCCCCGGGCCAGCTCATGTGGCCAGTTCAGAACTCTTTCTCTGAGTGAGGCAGGTCGACACTGTAGCCTCTGACCACTTTCGAGTCAACCTTCAAGACAACTTAAAATTCACCTGCCCAGCACAACACTATAAGTCAAATATACTTCAATTAAAAAAAAATTCACCTGCCCGTTGAAGATGCAAGTGACACCTTCTTTCTCTCAGGCTCGACACAACCATGACCAGTAACTCTGTGTCCTTAAGGAGCTCTTTTTCTCCCCCTAAAAAATCACACTGTGCTCCAAGGACAACTTCTGTTCCTCATCTCTGTGAGAGGAAAAATGAAGCATAGAGTTGGGAGCTATTTGCCAAAAGACAGATTTGGGGAGGACCCTGAATACCTGGCAGAGCCACACATGAAGTTTTTTTTTTTTTAAAGTTCAGGTGTCTTCCCAATTTGGACACAGTCAAGGTTAGATGAATTTCCTCACAGTGGGATGGGGCAGGGATCTAGAGGGCACATGACAGAAGGTTTTAGACAAAGGTGTGATCATGGGATCTCTTTCCCTGGCATCACCTTTACTCTGCCAGTTAGATTCTTTTATTCTTGCAAATCTCTGTAGACAGGGAATGAGAAAGATGAGTGGGAGGAGATGACAAGAGGAGAGTTTTAGAGCAAGGGAAAGTACATTGCACAAGCAGCTGCCTGCAGCAGGGTGTGTACGTGAAGCTGTGTGTGTGTGTGTGTGTGTGTGTGTGTGTATGTGTGCGTGAGTGAGTATTTGCATGCTTAGTTTGTACGCAAGCCATTTTGGTAGAAGGAGAAGTGTTGTTTCTCTACTTCAGTAAATATAATACCCTCCTAAGAGAACCCTCATGACTCCTGTCTCTCTCTCTCTCTCTCATCCCATCAACACAGTGCTGCTATTCATCTAATCCGTATATACTCATTGTGCACCTTCTTGGTATCTGGCTCTGTGATTTGCCCTGAGATTACATCAAAGACCAAGAAAGACACAGTCCTCCTTCTCAGGGGGGCCCCAGTTTAAGAGGGAGGCAGGCAAGTTAATGGGAAGCCGGGTAAGCCCTCAGATAGGGGCAGTGAAGTGGAGAGCACGTGGAGGAGGAGGACTGACCTACAAGGCAGAGGGAGAGGCAGGGGGGAACATTTTCTAGAAGTGAGGTCTAATCTGAGATCTGAAGGATGAGCTGGAACTAGACAAGGAAAAGGGAAGGTGAGCATCTCAGGCAGAGGAAACAGCACAGGCAGAGATCTGGAGGTCAGATTCCCCCTAATGCTAGATGACACATGCTGTTTGAGCTAAGGCAACTTCCAACCCAGGGAGGGTTTCAGGAGAGCTCTGGGGCCAAGTACAGGACCGGTATGGCAGTGGTCATAAACCAACCTTAAAAATCATCCTTCTCAGATTTAATGCTCAGTTAAAAGCATTTAAAATGTCTCCAGGCCTTAGGGTACTTGGAATATAGGGTGGAGAACTAAGAATTCAGGGTATATTTGAATATAGTCCCTCTTCCTGATAAAGGACACAAACGCTAAGGGTAAAGCATAGAACCTGGGACAAAATGACTTTTCAATTCCAATTTACAACTGAAGACAAAGAACATTATTACCTCTTTTTTAAATGGAGGTACTGGGGATTGAACCCAGGACCTCATGCATGCTAAGCACCTGCTCTACTACTGAGCTATACCCTCCCCCAACATTCATACTTTTGTTCTTCTCTCCCCCCTCACAAGCACTCACCTGGTGGGCTAGGCAGAATGTTAAGATTTTTTATATATGTATTTTTTTATGGAGGAGGAAACTGAGGCTCAAGGAGGGAGAGTATCCAAGGTCATCGGTTCATTCCTTCCTTGACTCAACAACCATCAGCAGAGCATCTGGTGTTGGCATGCATGCACTAGGCACTGCGGATACAGTGGTGAATGACACAAGACAGTCTACTCATTGGAGCCAGGGTTCAAAGCCATTGCTTCCAATTTCCAGTTCCGTGTCCCTTCTAATACACTGAACTGCAGCTGGATATGTTGTCTCCGGTGCCACGCTCCAGTGGACAGGTGTTCACTGCCTCAGTCTTTGTCAGCATTACCCAACCCCACCCCTCCACACAAACATACCATAAAAGAAAAACAGCATAGCTGCTTTGCAAATGCATCTTCAAGGCAAGGTGCAGGCCCAGATTTTCCCTGCAAGTCCCTCCCATATGGAAACTGTACCTACCAAAAGTTGTCAGGGACAGAGTTGTCTTTGAATCACTGGGAAATTTCCCATTCCACCTCCACCCAATGAACTAGCCCAAAGCCAGTGCTTTTAAACCCTCACCGTCTAAAAGTCTTCCCTCTAGGGAGGAGGATATAGCTCACTGGTAGAGTGCATGCTTAGCATGCACGAGGTCCTGGGTTCGATCCCCAGTACCCCTATCAAAGACAAAAAAAAAGTCTTCCCTCTGAACACTGTCTTATGGAAGTAGGGATGGGATGAAGGTTTTTTCCCAAAGCCAAAAAGGAAAGATTGAGAGGGAGGAGAAAGCAGGGAGTGAGCAAGGGACGAGGAGACAACAGACCCACTCTGCCTCCCGCCTAATTCTGCCATGAGCTAAAATCCGGCCAAGGTCGGAGATGACTGGCAAAACCCAACCAGACAGACGTCCCTCAGAGATGCTTGGGAGAGACTGGTGTATCTCCCCAGAGCCTGGGCCATGTTATTTCCTGGGGCGAAGCAAGTCACAAAGGATGAAAGCTGATGACTGAACGTCTGGGGCAGGGTGGGAGGCCTTGCCAGGAGGTGGGGGTGGAGCGGTGGACAGGGAGGAGGGGTGGAGACTTGGCGGGTTTCACACAGACACATCTCTTCATTTTTCCAGACTGGAAAAAGCTGTTTGGGCTGTGCACATTTGCAGGGAGTCACGGTATTTACTACGCTTCCTGGCTCGACAGATTTCTTTCTGTCATTCAGTCAAACGCAGCTTGTATTTTTCAGGGCCAGAGCTGAACAGACCGTGGAGGCTCTTCCCCCACGTTGTGTTCAAAAACACATCCCAGGTGACTCAAACAGCCCGGCTCACATGGGCAGCAGGAGCGGGTGCGGGTAGCGTATTGTAGAGATAAAGACCCATGTTTAGACAAACAGTGTCTTCCCCTTGGAGGGGTTTAATGACGCTCCTATTTTCCCAGAGAGCATTGTTTTTTGAGCAGCTGGAAGAACTGCTGTACTAGAAATCGATCCCTGTATTTTGCCTGTGACTCTCGGTTATCCATGTTGATGGTGGGGGCAGGGCAGGTGGGTAGTTCAGGGGAGTGAGGTCATTTTTAAAAAGTGGTTAATAATAACATAAAAAAATCCTTTCTTGCCAAAATGTGCCTATCCGGGGAAAGTTGTCTATTGAATCACTGTATATGCCAAGATATTAATTCAATACAACAAACATTAACTGAGCATGTAGTGGGTGCACAGCATGGTGCTACGGGTGGAAGTACCCAAGATGACCACAACTTAATGCTTCACCTTTTTTTTTAAAGAAAACTGAGTGTGAGCCCAAATGGCATTCACAGCCAATGGTGGAATTTCAGGCACCAGGGGTGAGACAGGTCAGTAAGGAAAGTCTTCTGGGGGTGGGGTTGGGGAGAGCTTTTCCCAAACCCCTTCACATCGTAGTCACAGGCTCTTGTATGTGTAATGCCAGCCAAACCACTACACTGAAAGCATAGTCATCAAATCTTGCTCAAAACCTCAGAGTCACGCTGCCCAAGAGTCAGAGAGTGGGAGCCTGGTCCTCAGAAATGACATAATGACATATTCAGGCAACCTCTGACCTCTCCAGCCAGGGGGAGGGTAAATAAACAGATACCCCTGATGACGCAGATTAGCATCACCTGATGCAATGGACTAGCGCCTCCAACCTCGTCCTCTTCTTGGGCTGGCAAAGCACAGAGTCATCTTGCATTAATTTAAGAGAGAAAGGACCCACCCAGGTCCTTTTGAGCCAGGAGCCATGGGGAGTTACGAGGGGTGGAGGTGGATGGAGGAAAGCAGGGAAGGGTCTTTAGGGGACCAGAGGAGTCGAGGGAGCTAGGAATTCTGTATAGTCCAAGTAGACTATGCCAGATGTAGCTCAATTTTTTTTTCTTTTAAAAGACTATTATGGGTTTCCTTTCCGAAGTGGAAATGCAGGGATGGAAAAATGAGTTTCAGTTGCTATGGAAATAGGAGTTGGCTGGGGCCTGCAGGAGCAGCAGCTGGAGTAGAGCAAGTGGCCAGGAACCTGGCCCTGTGACAGAGCAGGCTTCTGGCTGGGGGTGAGACAACAGGCTTCAGCAGGAAGGAGGAGGAGGAAAGAAGAGAGAACAGGAGACAGAGATTGTGTCTCCAGACACTGCAACCTACGAATTCTGCAGACATTTGGAGCGACACAGAATGGCGTGCATGCATGTGTGTGTGTGGCGGGGGGGGGCGGCGCTGTGTTGTATGGGCATCCCCACAGGCCAACAAAGTGAGATGCAAAGTAAATCCAATGCCTGAAAGAGAATGGAGTTTCACTGGAGACCCTGAGGTCAGGAAAACCCTAAGACAGTTGAATGACTGAGAGGAGAAGCCGGCCATTTAGAAACCTTCCAGGAGGTTGGGGAAAATGCCTGAACAGGGACTGGCCCTCACATGGTATGTTCCCTCACCTTTTGTCCTCACGTAGCTCCTCAAATTGAAACTGGTGTGGGCCAGAAACAGAGCCGAAAAAATCCCCACAGATTTTTGACTATGGGGTGGGTAAGCTGGTTGCTCTATTTAACCTGCACCTCTGGGAGACTGTTTTTGTTCCAGGTAGAAAGTAGCCATGACTCTGGAACTTTGGGATCTTCCAGCCTGAGGCTTTGAAGGGGTCTGGATGTTCTCAGCATCACATTCTGGGGAGATGCTCTGATTAGGCCTATGGTGACTTCAGGTCTTTGCTGGATCCCTCAGCAGGGCCCACCTGAGGGGCTATTAGGCTATTCCCACTCCCACCCCCATAAGAGGAACCACCCAGGCCTTTCCACCCATCATAGTGGGGGTGAGAGGTCAGGGAGACCTCACATTCATGAAAGGACTCATATAATCCTGTCACTCTCTCTATACGCTGTCCCTGAGAAACACTGAGAGGATCACATAGTTTAAACTGACCACTATTCTGTATCTTATTTTGTATTTCTTCATTTTTCAATATATCAGGAGCCTCAAAAAGTGGAAGTTGAGAACAATAAAGAATAAAATACTTAGGACTAAACTTGGCCAGGGGAGGTGAAAGACTTGTTTCACTGAAAACTGCAAAACATTGCTGAAAGAAATTAAAGGAGATACAAATAAATAGAAAAACATCCCATGTTTATGGATTGGAAGACTTAATATTAAGATGACAATACTACTCAAAGTGATCTACAGATTAAATGCAATCTCTATTAAGACCCCAATTATATTTTTTGCAGAAATAGAAAAACTCAGACTAAAATTCATAAGGAATCTCAAGGAATTCCAAATAGCCAAAACAATTTTGAAAAAGAAGAACAAAACTGGAGGACTCAAACTTTATGATTTCAAAACTTACTACAAAGGTACAGTAATCAAAATAGTATGTTTCTGACTATAGGCCTGTAGAATAGGAGAGAGAACCTAGAAATAAACCCTCGCATATACAGTCAAATAATTTTCAACAGAGTTCCAAAACCATTCAATGCGGAAAGAGCAGTCTTTTTTAACAAATGGTGTCAGGAAAACTGGATATCCACAGGCAAAAGAATGAAGCTAAACCTTCACTTCATATTGTACACAAAAATTACCTAGAATGGATCAAAGACTTGAACACAGGATCTAAAACTATAAACTCTTATGAGAAAGCAGAGGAAATATCTCATGACATTGGAATTGGCAATGATTTCTTTATGATAACTAAAGCCCGGGCAACAAAAACAAAAATAGGTAAACTGAACTTCATCAAAGTTAAAAACGTGTATGTATCAAAGGACACTACTCACAGAGTGAAAAGGCAGAATGGGAGAAAATATTTGCAAATCATACATCTGATAAGAGGTTAATATCCAGAACATACACAGAACTCCTATAACTCAACAACAACAACATAGGAGAACAAACAACACAAACTGATTCAAAAATGGGCAAAAGGCCTGAAGAGACATTTCTCCAAAGAAGATACACAAACGAACAATAATCATATGAAAAGATGCTCAACGTCCCTAATCATTAGGGAAATGCAAGTCAAATCCACAATGAGCTCCTATTAGAATGGCCATTACTGAAAACAAACAAACATACACGCAAACTAACAAAACAAAAAACAAGTGCTGGCAAGGATGTGGGGTTCCCATTAGGAATCTTTGTGCATTGTAGGTGGGAATGTAAAATAGTGCAGCCGCTGCAGAAAATAGTACACAATTCCTCAAAAAATAAAATATAGAATTACCTTATGATCCACTGTAGAATTAAAAGAATTAAAAGCAGGGACATTTGTCCACTCATGTTCATAGCAGTATTATTCACAACAGCCAAAAGCTGGAAGCAACCCAATCGTCCCTCAACAGACAAATGGATAAACTAAATACTGTATATGCATACAACAGAATATTATTCAGCCTTAAAAAGGAAGGAAATCCTGACATTTGCTACATCATGACTGAACCTTAAAGACATTATACTAAGCAAAATAAGCCAGTCACAAAAGGACAAATATTGAATGATTCCACATACGTGAGGTACCTAGAGTCATCAAAATCATACAGGCAGAAAGCAGAATGGTGGTTGTCAGAGGCTGGAGGAAGGAGAAAATGGGAAGGAAATCGAAATGAGTTGAACAATTTAAACCTCTTGTTTAATGGTATGAGTTGCCATTTAGGAAGATGAAAAAGTTCTGGATCCAACTGGAGATGGATTGTGGTAATGGCTGGTTGTATAACAACGTATATGTTCTGAATGCCACTGAATTGTACATTACATTCTAAAATGGTTAAAATGGTAATTTTTATGCCCTGTATATTTTACCATAATTAAAAAATATATATATATATATATGTAAATGGAAGTGACCTTGGGTCAGCATCTTGACCTCTGAGAAGCCCAGTAAGGTTCCCAGTAAGCCCAGTAAGACCGATGAAATGGCCTTTTCCCTACTTCCTTTGTTTGTCAAAACTTACCCCAGGTGCAAACAAGACCATGGGCTGGTGTGAGGGGCCCAGCGTGTGCAGGTGGGACAGAAAGATGAATAAAGATGGGGATCACTGAGGGGACGATGGGACTCCTTGCTTTGAGGCAGGATCTAAAGTGACCAGGGCCAGCAGGCAGGAGTGGGCACAGCAGGGCTCTGGCAGTTCAGAGAGGGGCGGAGGGGACTTCTTGCTTGGCTGCTGCGCGGTTTCGCAGAGGAAGTGGTGTTTGAGGCAGGTTTGAGGGAGTGAGGATGTGCAGATGTGTGAACTGGTGGAGGGCACGCTAGGTGGGTCGTTTGTTTGCCTGGCGTGTGCTGTGACTGAGAGGCAGAAGTTGGGAGAGAATCCTCAGCAGGAGGGGAGGTGACGGGGTAACAGGGACCTGTGCAGGAACTTCTGCCACACCAGCCTGTCATCTTGGCGGGCAAGGACCAGAAAGGCACACTCGGCCTTGATTTGTAACCTTCTGGAGCCAGATCCAGGCAGAATGTGAATGCCAAACAATCATAACTTCTGTTGACAGAGGACTTACCAAGTGTATCTTACTCAATAACCCTAAATGGCGGTCTCAGCTCCATCCCCACCTGGGAAAACTGAGGCCCAAGTGGTAAAGCAAATACCAAGACCAGTGGGGAAAGGGCCGTCTTTTTAACAGCCAGTAAGTGGCAGGGCTGGCGTGTGAACCCAGGCCTACACGGGTCTCAAACTCTAAAACGTGTAAGAAAGGGCTCGGGAGCTAGTTTGAAAGCACAAATTCCATTCCCAGCAGCCAAAGCTGGGGTAATTTGAGCAAAAACACAAATAAAGTAGAACTGGATCACAGCCCAGGTGAAAAATAAAATCCATGAGCCCACACTGTCACAAAAGATAGGAAAAAACAATAAATGGGAGAGAAGAGCCCAATCTCCCATGCAGAATTCTAAATAAATGATGTAGACAGATTATCTTAAAGAAGATAGAACCACCCCCCCCACTCCCTTAAGCATGGGCTGCGCGAAGTGACTTCCTTTCAAGAGTGGAGTATGAATGGGGGGAAGCAGAGTAACTTTACAGTGAAGAAACCTGACAAACACAACCCAAGCCAGGTGATCCAGGGAGAGTAACAGTGGTAAGTCATATGATGTTATGAACGCTTCATGGGATACGATGAAAATGGCACTTAGGAGGGGAGGGCATAGCTCAGTGGTAGAGCGCATGCTTAGCACACACGAGGTCCTGGGTTCAATCTCCAGTACCTCCATTAGAAAAAAAAATTAATTAATTAAAAATCTTTTTAAAGCTTTAAAAGAAAAAAAAAGGCACTTTATTTCTGTGGTCTTCTTCTCCAAAACCCATACCCCCTAGTCCAATCATGAGAAAAATATCACACAAGTTCCAATAGAGGGGTATTCTACAGTATACATAACTGGTACCCCTCAAAACTGTCAAGGTCATCAAAAACAGGATTTCTGAAACATTGTCAGCCAACAAGAGCCTAAGGAGACATGACAACTAAAGGTAATGTAGGATACTGGACGAGATCCTGGAAAAGAGAAAGGACATTAGGTAAACACTCCGAAAAACTGAATAAACTATGGACTTTGGTTATTAATAATGTGTCAGCATTGGTTTGTTAATGATAACAAACATACTCAAGGTTAACAAACGGTTAATAGTAGGGGAACCTGGGTGTGGCGTATATGGGAACTGTCTGCACTATCGCCTCAATTTCTCTGTAAATCTAAACCGTTCTTAAAAAAAAAAAGTCTATTAAAAACAAACAAATTCCTGGGTTGACCCTCAGAACCCTGGCCTTCTGGAGCACATTTGCACAGATGTAATGGAGCTGTGAACAAAGCCAGGCCCACGGCTTGCCTGTTGACAGACTTGAAGAGAAGCAGCAGATACAGCAATATCTGCAGGGAGGGAAGCAGTTTACACCAAGGACACTGCATGCTTTGCCTCCATACGACTCCCTGTGGTTAGAGAGGGTGCCTCTCGTGAGGCATCAGACTGGCAGCTTTCCTAATGTGAGAACTGACTCTCCCCTGTCAGATGGGGCCATCCCTGAGGGCAGGGCCCACTTCTCCTCTTGAGGAGCTCACGGAGGCCTTTCTCATAGGCCTCAAGTACCACAAATTCTCTGTCTGCATTTTATCTTCCTTTAAGGTAAATCAAGGTTCTTCCTAGGGGCAGGAAAAGAGGTTATATACAAAATGTACATCTTTAAAGGCTGGCAAAAGGTCTGCTTGCTCTGAAATAACAGGACTCCTAACTTTTGGAGAAGCATAAACAATGCTCAGAAGCAGCAAACTCAATAATTTGTCGGATTTAGTGCCTTAAGCCTCCTCTCCTGCCCCATCCCTCTTCAACACCCCTTGTACCCCAGGCCCCAGGCGTAGACAAGTGATAACTGTAGCAACAGTTTAAAACTGTGATGCTGCAGATTCTACAGTGGAACAAAACTCAACATCCCAGGACGCTGCTTCTTGGTTGCAGGAAGTTGTTACTGGGAGGTACACAGCAAATCTCCCTGAAATGTGGGGAGGGTATATCAGTAGAATGCACATAAAATGTCTATGATCACTGATCTGCAAAAGTTCCTAAGGACAGGACAGGATGTGCCTCTGGACAAAGCAGGAAGAGCAAGGCCTGGAAATGAAATCAAGATTTGACAATAGCAGGGGGCGGGGGTGGGGTGGGGTGGGAGGCCAATTGTATTAACATAAGCTGAAGGAATATTAGGTAGAGAGAAATGGTGAGGAGCTCAGGAAAAGCAGTAAGACTTCAAGAGCAAGTCGTTGAGAGTCTATCTTGTCTGTCACAGAGTAGTGGGAGTTCTGGAAACCCTGGAGCATTAAACGCAGATCAGAGCCTCCCAGAATTCTCCCTGGATGAGGATCAGAAGGTTGGTCCAGGGAGCAGCAGGAAGGCAAGGATTTGGTAATCGATTAGTTATGTCTGTCCCATGGAAGCCAGGGATGGGGATCAGACCAGCAGCGGTGCCCTCTGCACCCCGGTACCCCTCAGAGGATACAAGTATCTCAGGCCATCCTGACATTAAAATCATCCATCTTGCTCACCTTGTTTTGATTCCATGAATACCACCGTTCCAACTAGAATTTGGCGACCCATGTGACCTCCCAACAGGGGAAAGCATGTGCTGACAGGCTGACACGAGTTTTCAGATGGCTTCACTCTGCTTGTTCCATTGTGATTTAATATGTTTGTGGTCTGGCTTCCTCAGCAGGCTGCTGTGAATTTGGTTAGTTTGTCCCTTTCAGCCTGATTAGCTCCATGTGCACTACAGGAGCTCCATCTTGACCTGCAAAGGAGCATCCCCAGCCTCTGGCCCCTTCATGCCAGCCCTGCGGGGCTCTCCTCCTGATGTCATTAGCCAGCTGCTCTTTGCCACGTCAGTCATCCCAACCACAGTCATCTACTCTAAATCCAGAATGAGTGGTGGGAGGACTGCAAGAAAAAAGGGCTACAGCCACCAAAATAACTTTATAAGTCCTGTTGAATAAAAAAAATAAAAAAGGAAGAAAGAGACCCTGTGCTTGGAGGAAGAAGCCAAGAACACGCCATAAAGAACAAGCAGGAGGAACTGGCAAGGTATAATTGAGAGCAAGGAAGACCCCAGAGGGCCAGTGGGTCCCTGTCATCAACTCTCTGAAGGACGGCAGTGGGGAAAAGGGGACAGGTTTGTTCTCTGGGGCTCCAGAAGAAAGTATGACAACCAAGGGTGGCAGATACAGGGAGACAGATTTTGGCTAGATAGAAAAGAGAAATCCTTCATGGCAGCTTTCCCCTAATATCAGTAATTCAAGTGTCATCATTACTTTTTTTTTCTTTCTTTTGTCAAATATGTGAGAAGCAGTGTAATCCTGCAACTAGGAACACACACAGGAGCAGGGTGCCTGGATTCATTTTCTAGTTCTGTCACTTACTAGCTATATAATTTTGGGCAAGTTACTTTACTTTCCTATGCCTGTTTTCTCTGCTAATAACAGTACTACCTCAAATAGTATTTAACTCATGTGATTGTGGTGAGGATTAATTAAATTACACATGCAAAGTGCTTAGAATACCGCTCAACACACAGGATGTGCTAAGTGGTAGCAACGGTTATTTTTATTATAATTTCATACCACCTATACTATTATTTAATATTTTTCTTTAAGCAGACATGTTATTTATATAAATTTATTTCAAAGGAAACTGAATATTACTACTACAAATGCAAAGCCAGAAACACCGGCCTTGTAGAGATGGAAACTGTAAACTAAACATAAAACAATGTTATTAAATTTTAGCTAGTTACTGTTGCCTGTTCCATGGCCTGAATTTGAGGACTGCTGCCTTTTCCAGAAAGGAGACAAGCAAGGGTTATACAAAATCGTCTCGTACTTCACTGAGACTTCTTTTGTTGACTGTAGGCAGGAGGAAGAGTCTGGCAAGTTCAAGGAAGTGAAAGGCCAGTGAGGTTGGAGTCCCGGCTCTGCTCGGGCAGAGAGCGCAGCAGAGTGCCGCGGAGGGAGGCAGGGCAGGATCAAAGAGACGGTTTAGAAAGGAAATACTGCTCCTAGAATGAGACTTCATGCCACACCGAATCATCTCACGAGGCACCCAGTGGTTACCTGAACACACTTTGGAAAGCCAAGTCAGAAAAGCATTGTGGAGCCCACCTGTGCCCGTCAGTGCCCCCCGGAGGACACCTGCTGGCAGCTTCCAAACGCAAAGTCTGCCTCTCACTTCTTTCTACCTTTAGGCATCTTCTGGCTGCAGGGTGTGTACTTTAGACCAAACGCAGAAGTGAGGGGATGGGGAGACCTCAGGAGCAACCCTCCACCAATGAGGGACAGAGGTAGGGAGATACCCCAGTTTCCTTGCCTCTTCATGGGACTCACAGTCTCTCCGGGCATCCTTGGAGAGATTGAGCCCTTTGCCCTAGTGGTAGCTCACTCATCAACACATCCTTTACTGGCTTTCCTCCCTTCTACTTCACTCTAACCAGGCTTTCTGGGATCACTTCCCAAATAAATTCCTGGCACCCAAACCCTCGTCGCATGATCTGCTTTGGGGAAACCCCAACTATGGCACAGTTTAAACTTCTGACAGTGGATTGAGTTGCCCAGTAAGTTCCATTTTCTTGAGGAACTCAAGAAATGGCTGAGAATGTTCAATGGAGATTCATGGATCAGGTAAGAATTCAATGAGAAGGACTTTTAGTACCTTAGGTCCCATGATTCTAGATCAAGAGTTGGCAAACTACAGCTCACAGGCCACAGACAACCCACTGCCTGTTTTGGTGCAGCCTGTGAGCTAAGAATGGTTTTTACAATTTTAAATGATTGGAAAAAAATCAAAATAAGAATAACATCTTGTGGCTCCCCAGAATGATAAGAAACCCAGATTTCAGTGTCCATCAGTAAAGCTTTATTGGAGCACAGCCACGCTCATTCATTCCCACACCCTCCACGGCTGCTTTTACTCCATTACTGCAGAGTTGAAGAGCTGCAACTGAAACCCTATGTCCATGAAGCTCAAAACACTTACTGTCTGGCCCTTTACAGAAAAGAGTTTGCTGACCCCTGTTCAAGACCATCATCCTGCAGAGAGACAAGAGGCAGACTGAGACCTGGCTGCACCATAGATGGGGAGCCCGTCACCAGATCTAGTATTTAGAGGACTGTTTGGATCAGATCCTCACATTTCCTTTCCCTACATCTCTGTGACCACCTTGATGACTCCCTCTGCCCTCTGCAGGTATCTAGGACTCTTCTATTGAATCATTAATGTTTCTATACCAAGAATAATTTTATTTTTAAAAAGCCATGAGAACTTCTCTTCCCCACATTCTGCCCACTGTGGTCTTATCCACGCTTGACGGCTTTGGCAGCCATTTAATTACGGATTCCTCCCCAAACCAAACCAAATCTCCAGTCCAGGACAGTGTCCTGAGATCTCAGATTAATATTCGAATATCTGTTCAACATAAGGTTAAGATGGGGGGGTGGGTTCTGCTGCTTACCAACGGCCTAACTTTGAGCAAGGCATTTAATTGTGTGGGGCATCAATTTCATCACCTGTCAAAGGTGGAAATGATCCTGACCAGCCTGCCAGGATTACTGTGCTAACTAGACGAAAGGAGAGCTGCCCTCAGAACAGTGCCACCTGGCCTCAGCCTCCCTCTCCAGCATATTATTGTATCATTGGACCTTTCTTCACACTCCCTACTCACAGTCTCTCCTCGACCTCCTTGACTTTGCCAAGCTCATGGCTACCTCCAGGCCTTTGCACATGCTGCTTTTTCTGCTTGAAACACTTTTTCCTCATCTCACCCCTGGCCTGGCTGGTTCTGAGCCTTTCTGACCCCCAATCCAAAGTAGGTCCTTCTGCATGCCTCTCCATCTTTGTGCTTGATTCTCGCACTGTATGTGCAGTAATGTCTAATTATAGTCAATTCTCATTATTTACAGTGGTTATATTCTATAAACTTGCATGAACATAGAATTAGCAAATACTGAAACATTTCTCTTAAGGGAAAAACCTAAGGTTAGGTTTCTGCAAGCCTCTGGTCACATTTCCATCAAGAGATCAATATGTAACCTTGTTTTATGTGTGTTTCCATTTCAAGACACTTAATTTAGTACATATTGTTGATTCATTCACATTGAACTCTCACACAATACCACTACAGGCCATGCCTGAACAAAGTTTATCTAAACATACTTTCTCCTCAAGGCACATCACAGCATTCTTGTGCTTTGGAACATTAGACGGCACTTCAGCACTGTGTTTGGGGGTGATTTTAAACAGCAAAATCACCCCCCAAAAAAGCAAAAATAGAAAAAAAAATGTGGCACTAAATAGACCACAAAAAGGACACTTGTTTACACTTATGAGAGCGGAACCAAGAAGGCAGAACACGTGTGTCGGGCAACTCAAATTTTTAGCCACTCTGTGTCCGTGAAGGACCGTGAAAGAGCTGCAGACATTGATTTGGGGGTCACAGGTAAATGTTAGCAAGTGAGAGGATTTGCAAACACAGAATCTGCAAATAAGGAGGATCCACTGTCCTTCCTTCTCGTTTCTCTCATTCACGCAGTGTGTGAGTGCACCCCAGGCTGGTTTCCCTCTGTCTTACCACTTTATCTCCAGCACCTGGAACACTGCCGGGCGCGTGGTAGTTTCCCAATAATAAATATAGTCTAAACGAACACACGAGTCAATCTGGTAAAAGCGCTTCGTTAGCTGCAGTGACAGCTCGTGTATACGGAGGAGGCACCACGAACTGCCCTGTGCTGAGGGCCTTCTCTGTGGTCCCTTTGGCAACAAGGGAAGCGGCAGATTACTGCACTTTTGCCATGGGCTCTGGAATCACACTGCCCGGGTTCAAATACGGGGTCTGCCTCTTACTAATCATTGAACCCTGAGCAAGTTGCTTTGCGGCTCTGAACCCCAGCTTCCTCAGCTATCAAATGGGGCAGTTATAGGACTACCTACCTTGTGGGTTATGGGGAGGAGTCGATGTGGCATCGCACAGAAAGCATTTGGCACAGCGCTGAGCCCTTAGTAAACATTACCTGTTACAGTCAATAATTCCCATGGCCACTCTAAGATGTTTATACTATCATATCCATTTTGCAGATGAGGAAACTGAGGTTAGGAGGGGTTCCATGAGTCCCCAGGGGTCACACACAAGGAAGGGATGACAATGGGGGCTCCAAGCCCGTGCTCATAACCACTTTCCTGTAAAGGTAGCACTTACTAAAATGATGAGGGCAGCTCTGGGAAGCCCCCTGAACTTCTGTGGGATGAGGGTAAGGAGAAACTCCCATTTCCCGTGAGTCTTCTCTCATATTCCACATCTGTGCCTTTCTGTTCCCTGCCCGCTTTTGAGTTGAACCCTTTCAGGGCCAGACCTATCGGGAGGGAGGATGTCGGTTTGCTGTCTTGGGTTTGACAGCTCACAGTCAGAGACATTTCCTGCTTAAAAGGCACACAGAAGATGAGGGCGGAGGACGAGGAGAAGAATCAGCATTCTGGGCTGCGACAACTGTCCTCTGTCTTCTCCAGCCCTTTAGATCAAGGTCCTTACACTTGCCTGCTGGTTGGGATCTCCTGGGAAGCTCTTAGGTATTCAGATGCCCAGACCTCAACCGAGACCACTTAGATTTGAGTCTAGGGTGGGTGGGGGTGGGAGGAAATAGGGCATCAGTATTTTTTAATGGTCTCCAAGCGATTCCAATATGTAGGCAAGTTTGAGAAATGGTGCTTTGGATCTTATATCAGCACTCAGCTCCAACGCCTGAAGTCGCTTTGTGTAACAGTCACTCTTTTCCTACGACTGGCCCATCGGGGATTTGGGCAGGCTTTCCAGAGGCACTGGCTCGCGGAGGATGTTTGTGCGCGGGCGACCCGGTGTTCTGCTCTGCCCCTAGGCCCAGCCGGGAGACGCGGGTCTCTGGGTCCCCGCAGGCAACGACACGTGCGGCCGTTCAGACTTGTCTGGCTACCTGCGTCGTAGACCGCCAGCAGGGCTCGGCGGCCCCCACCTGCCCACCCCAACCACAGAGGTTCGCAGGAAAGGCCCGAGGCTCGGGAATCCTACCTTGGCTGCCGGCGCTGCCCTCCAGCCCCCGGAATCCTGGGACTCAGGTTCGATCTGTCGCCAGCCTCCGCGGTCGCTTTCGTCTGCGCCTGAGAGGCGCCGACTAGAACGCAGGCGCCACCTAGTGGACGCGGGGCGGCCGCGCGGGAACCCGGCGGGGGGTGGGAGCGAGGTCAGTCTCGGGCGGAAATGCAGCCTGGGCTTCCCACGTGGGCGGTTTTCCAAGACGCCGCGCACCCCGGGCGCAAATCCCGGCTGGGGAGCAGGGACCACCTTCACTCTCTAAAGGGCGCTGGGACCTGAACTTGTTGAACCGTCTCTTGAGGGCATGGAGGAGCAGCCAGGCCCTGGCTGCTGGCCTGGGATCCATCCTGGGATTTTCCTGGCAGGACTCAGGGATCTTGCCTTTCATCCAAAAGCTTTCAGTACACCCTAATTTGGCATAGCCTCTCTTTTAAATATACTGGACGCATCAGAAGATGCAAGGGACTGGGTTTGTCTCAAGCCTCGGGAGGCCTTTCCCCTACCAGCACAGCAGCCCTTTCTTTTTGTCTTGCCTCCTACTGGCACCCTTCCCCCCTTGCCCTCCTACCCTGTTCCCTCCAGTCTCTTTGGCTGAAACTTATTAAACACCCAGTCGCTGTCACACCCTGTGTGGGGTCCGGAGACACAGGTCCCCGTAGGAGTTGGCAACCCAGGTAATGTTTCTGACCGGAATGCCATTGACATTTCTTTGGTTGGGGCCATTCTGGCAATGCAGGACATTTAGATCCCTGAATCTCTGGCACTAAATGCCAGTAGCCACCCCACAGTCATTGTGACAACCAAAACCACCCCTTCATATTTCCAATTGTCTCCCAGGTTGGAGGAGCAGCGCCCTATGCTGAGAACCTATTAACTGATTATTAAGATGAGGTGGATGCCTCCCACTCCTTTCTTGAGGCTTCTAGTTTTTTGTTTTTGTTTTGTTTTGTTTTTTAAGGAAGACAGGGTGAAAACAGGGCTGCAGAAATAGTGGATTATTTATGTCTTCTTTAAGCAAATGTTAACAGAGCGCCTACTATGCGCCAGGCACATTTCTATGAATGAAGGATGCAACAAAGAACGAAACAGCTCAAAATCTCTGCCCTTGTTGAATTCACATTTGTGTAACAAAGTAACACTTTTAACACATGCACAAATGCAATGCTATGTAATTGCGCTCTCACTGGGTAAGTACAGGATTTATTTTTTAAAAATATATCAGTGCATAGGGCACCAAAGGCAGAGAGTGCCTGGTGATGGAGACAAGTTTTGCAAAGTTATATGGGGGAACGTCTTCTCTTAGTTCTGGCAGTTTATCTCTGTGGTGACCTTTGGAGGTAACATCCCCAGTGGAAGTGTTAATGATACATCGTGACAGTGTGACCTGTGCCAATCCTCCCTCCCCCCACCTGCGTGTGCCTACTTATCTTTGGTCTGTCTGTACTGGCGTCATCTGGTCAAAGTGACCATCAAGGGCAGAGGAGGAAGAAGAGGGGAGGAGGTGCCTGGAGAAGGAAGGGGTGGTGTGTGCGCATATATGTGTGTGTGTGTCACTGACAGGGGCCACCCCCAGCTACTCAGGGCAGGCTGGTGCCCTGGTGAAGATGATTCAGTCAGAGAAGTGCTGACAGGTACACTTCCCATTCTGTCACTTTAAAGTGTCTCTGAGTCACTTCCAGACTGCTTTTGCCCCTATCCCCGTGAGAACTCCTCCTCCTCCCTACACCCCACCCCACTGTGCCCCTAAGCTTCCCTGGGCAAAGTCCTAGGTTGTAATGCTGGGATTCTGATGCCAGGCGTCCCCTGATGAGGTTAGGGATTTCCAAAGGACTCTCTCTCCTCTGCGTTCTCCTAACATTTTGCTCATTCCACTAATCACAGTGTTTTGGAAACTAGTTACCAACAGGTCTGTTTTCTCCCTAGATTCTCCATAGGTGATCTCCTTGCGGGACTGCTCCATGTTTGATAGGTGGTAGTGTCAATAATAATAATAAATAATAACAATAATTATTATTATTTATAATGCATTAGGCACTAAGAAGTTTAGATTGACTAGTTTAATCCTCATAATAACCCTATGAAGTAATCACTATAGTTTTTCCCATTTTATTGATGGAGAAACTGAGACTGAACATGCTTCAGTGATTTACCCTGGGTAGAAGAGTTAGCAAGTGGTGCAGCCGGGACCTGAATTTGGATCACCTGATTGCAGAATTTTTGCCTTTAAGCACTCGACTACTGTGGATTGAGCACCTGGACAGCTGTGCTGGACACTGGGTTTTAGATACGGGACAGGATGGACAAGGGGCTCTCATTTCTATCCCTCTGTGCTTTTGTTCTGTCAAAGGGAGAATTTTGTTTGCTGCACTTTGCTTTTTTAATAAATTCATAATGTTATGAACTGTAACCTACTTTTAGTAGGTAAGGGCTTGTTTATTTTCTAGAGTGATGCTTCATTAAAGAGGGTGAGACTCCTCTATTCTCCACAGTGGATAGAGCTAGAAATAGGGGTGCCGGGCACATGGGCAGAATGTTAGGTCCCTGGGAGAAGGAGGGCTAGAGAGAGGAGGCAGGGACGTCAATGACAACAACAGGAAAGGGCTGGTGCCCATCCCAGGAAGGGCACTTTGGTCTTGTGAGGCTGGCCCTGTGGACTGAATAGGAACTTGATTTGGGAAGTCATAGTATGTTTACGTCTGTCAGAGGGAAGTTTGGTTACTTTCTGGTCATGAACTGCAGCTGCAAACCCTGCCAAATATTATGAGGTATATGAGCAGCATGGTATGTATGCTGTCTCATTGACTTTTCCCCAAAGTCCAGGAAAGTGAGAATCAGAGATGTTTAGCAACTTGCTGAAGACCACACAGCATATACACCATAGAGTTAGTATTCAATCCCAGGTTCCTCTCATGCTGAATCTGGTGCTTCTAACCGTGAACATTAGCTACCTTTCTGTAAATGAATGATGAATTAAACTGAACTCCTCGGGAGGGGTTTGCATTTCTTCGTTTTGGCCAGGATGTCCTTCCTTCCTCTACCGGCTAGTGTTCTGTTCATCCTTCTAGGTCCAGCTGGAGGAAGCCCTTCCCTATGCCCTCTTTCCAGTATGACCTTTTACCTGTACTAAAGCACTGCATTCTGCTTCTTGGTTAATCCCTGCAAAGGTGTTGCCTCTCCCAACAGACTCTGTGCCCTTGAGAGCAGGACCCACGTGGGTTGTGCTAGACATTGTGTTTACCTCTCCACATCCGCCCTTCTTTTCCACCCTGCTCTGCATCCTGGGAGGCTGCCCTAAATGGGCAAGACCAAAAGTTTCTATGCCTGCTGGCTTCAACCTGGGTTTGGCCAATAGGAGTCCTGGGAGAGACTGAGGGTGGGAGGAAAATTGAGGTACTTATGGCCCCAGCTCCCTTCCTGCAGGCTGGAGACGGGGAGGGCTGGCCGCTCACCTACCCACCAGCCACAGCTGTGAGGTGTCCCTCTGCACACAGCCCTCTTTGCCTCCACATCCAGGCCTCCTAAATTGCAATTCACTAAAGTTCTGGAAACCGTACAACACCCAAAATGGAACCTTGTACCATGTAGCTCAATAAACAGCTGGTGAGCTAAATTAGGGGCAGGTGTGTTTGTTTGTTTGTTTGTTCGAATGCAAAGCAGGAGAGAAAGGATTTTAAATGATCTTGAGAACTAGGACCAGATGGCAAATAAGCCCCTAGGCTCCTGGCAAACTGTTTTTATTTACTTTTTTGTTGGGATGATCTGAACATTTTTTCATAAATTAATATACAGCAAACTTGGCTTCAAAAATTGGTGTACAGTTCTATGAATTTCAGCACGCATGTCGATTTGTATAACTTACCACCACAATTAGGACACAGAACACCAAAAACTCTCTCCAGCTATTACTGTATAGTGATACCACTGATCTGTTCTTAATCCTTGTATTTTTGTCTTTTTGAGAATGTCATATAAATGAAATAAAGCAGTGGATAACCTCTTGAGACTGGCTTCTTTCACTCCTGAATGCCTTTGAAATCCATCAAACCTGTTGTATGTAACAGCAGTGTCTCCTTTTTATTGCTGAGTAATATTCTGTTGTATGAATGTACCACAGTTTATTTCTCCCTTCACATTTGGGATGTTTCTAGGTGTTGATTATTAATTGAGCTGCTCTGGGGTGGGGAGGGTATAGGTTAGTGGTAGAGTATATGCTTAGTATGCATGAGGTCCTGGGTTCAATCCTCAGTACCTCCATTAAAAAGACAAACAAATTTTTAAAAAAATCTAATTAGCTCCCCCCACCCCAAATAGAGCTGCTATAAATATTTATGTTCAGGTTTTTGTGTGAACATGGTTTTTCATTTCCCTTGGGTAATGTTATGGACTGAAAATGTCCCCCTGCAAATTCGTTTGTTGAAGCCCCTATCTGCAGTGTGACTGCATTTGTAGTACTTTTATGGAGCTAATTAGGTTAGATGAAGTTACAAGGATGGGACCATAATCCCACTGAACTTGTGTCCTTATAAGAGCAAGGGGCACCAGAGTTCTCTATGTTTGTGAGCACGGAGGAAAGGCCATGTGAGGATGCATCCAGAAGGCAGCTGTCTGCAAACCAGGAAGAGAGTTCTCACCAGAAACCAAATTTGCCAGCACCCTGATCACGGACTTCAAGCTTCCAGAACCGTGAGAAAACGTCTATCGTTTAAGCCGCTGAGTTTGTGCCATTTTGCTATGGCAGCCTGAGCAGACGGATACAGGTAAATATTCTATTAACCTGAGAGGAACTGCCAGACTTTCCAGAGTGGCTGCACCATTTTGCATTCCCACCAGCAACCTATGAGATTCCAGTTACTCTGCAACTTTGCCCGCATGTGGTTTTATCGGCAGTTTTCATTTGCGTTTTGTATGTTGATTTTTGTGTGTATGCTATGTTTTGTAGGTGGTAATGGTTAAGGAAGCATTTTTAAAGCTTTGAAAGTATCCTGCTGAGGTCCCAGCCATCTTTGGGTTGTTCCATCCCATTTCTCTTTTCTTGTCTTTCTACTGGCCTCATTCTGTTCCTAGAGCAGTTTCCCCTAGGCAGAGACACCTAGTGATCTGGCAAATTACAGTCCTCATCAGAGGTGAATCCATTTCTGAGAAAGTTGAGGAAGAGGTTACATGTGGGCAGATCTGACTCCTTCATGGGACCTATGCCTCATTTAAAGTTCTATTGTCACCCTCTTGAATTCTTACTAGTTTTTGAACACAGGCCCACATTTTAACTTTATGTAGACCCTGCAAATTATGCAACCAGTCCTGGACGTGGGGGTCACAGGCAGGGCAAGGCTTCTCACCAGGTTCACTGTGAAACGGGGCCTCATCTTCTCACCAACCACACCTCTAAACTA
The DNA here is from genome assembly GCF_048564905.1 of Vicugna pacos. NCBI lineage: Eukaryota > Metazoa > Chordata > Mammalia > Artiodactyla > Camelidae > Vicugna > Vicugna pacos. Next base: position 29,839,963 of record NC_132995.1, on the reverse strand, counting down.
ACCCAAGCCCAGCCCGAGAGTCTTGCCTGTCTCCTTGGTGCTCCTGCTGCCTGTCTTTTGTGCTGACTTGGGACAAGCATGATTCAGAAGCTTCACAAGAGAATTGTTGTCTTAGGATCCCAGCATCCACATGAAGATTTGCCTTAATTAGGGTCTCTTAATCGGAAGGCATATGGAACCTCCCTCTTCCACCCTGACACACCCACCACCCCCACCTGCACTTTGGCGTTTATGTGGGAGAGGTAAATGCACAGCATCATCCTGGCTTCCTCATTGTCACTCTGCCAGCCCATTTGGCGAGAAGCTCGCTCCAAGAGAGGTGATTTATGGGGGAGTCTTACCACATTCTCGTGGATCACTGAATGCCTAGGCCCAGGAGGATCAGTGGTGTTAACCAGAGGCACTGCCAGCGGGTCAGGAAGGGGAAGGAGTGGGAAGGTCACAGACTTTGCAGTCATCGTCCTGAGCTGGCTGCCCACCGGACATGTGGCCTCAGGCCATTGACCTAACCACTCTGGACTCAATTATTTCACCTCTAAAGTGGACTTAATAGTGGAGAGGGTATAGCTCAGTGGTAGAGTGTGTGCTTAGCATGCATGAGGTCCTGGGTTCAATCCCCAGTACCTCTATTAAAATACATACATACATACATACATACATACATACATACATACATCTAATTACCTCTCCCCAAAGTAAAATAAAATAAAATAAAAATTAAAGTGGACTTAATAATACTCCCTTACAGGACTGTTTGATGGTGAGGAGCCAGTGCAAGGACTTGGGTAAAATATCCCAGGTGGGCATGCACCCACCCCTCACCCTGCCAACCCTGTAAGTGGGTGGGAGTTGGTGTCACCTTCAACTGCTGGGTGCACACTTGGGAAAGAATAAATTCTCTGCTTCTCTGAAAAGCTGCTTCATGGACCTGCTTGATCCTCTTTCCAGCTTCCTGGGAGCTGGGTCAGGATTATCAGGCCCTTTTTGGAGTTCGCAGAAAGAAAGAGGGTGATCAGAAAATAAAATAGGAATCAAATATAGAGCACTGGAGGGGCCAACTTCAGTTCAGCAGCCTGAGAGTCTTCACTCAAGAAGCCTTGATGTCAGAGATCATTCATTCTTAGCTTTGAAAATCTTCACCCATGGGTCCCGAATTAAGAGAGCAATGCCAGGCCTGCCGAGCTGACAACATCTGTGATGGTGTGTGAAGATAGCCTTAATGGGGCCTTTACAATAGGTACAATGAGGGGGGTGGTATAGCTCAGTGGTAGAGTGTGTGCTTAGCACGCACGAGGTCCTGGGTTCAATCCCCAGTAGCTCCATTAAAATAAATAAATAAATAAACCAAATTACCTCCCTGCACCCCCAAAATAGATAAGGTAAGCATAGTGATAGAGAGAGTGGAATCGGATGACCTGGGTTCCAGTCCCAGCCCTGCTCTTTCCTGGCTGCTAGACCAACCTCTCTGTGCCTCAGTGTCTCCCTCTGCTTGATGAGGATTAAATAACACCAGCTACTTCTTAGGGTTTTTGCGAGGATGAAACAAGATGATGAAAGTAAACTGTGCTTGGCACAGAGTAGCATGTGGTACCTGCTAGTTTGTTTGTTTGTTTGTTTGTTTTTATATTTGCTTATTTTTCTTTCCAGTTTTATTGAGATATAATTGACATACAGCCCTGTGTAAGTTTAAGGGAACAGCATAATGCTTTGACTTTTATACAGCATGAAATGATAATTACAATTAGTTTAGTGAACATCCATTATCTCATATTGATACAGTGCTACAGAAGTAGGAAAAAATGTGTGTGTGATGAGAACTCAGGATTTACTTTCTTAACAACTTTCTTATTTATTTATTTATTTATTTATTTATTTATTTATTTATTTATTTATTTATTTATTTATTTATTTATTTATAACATACAGCAGTGTTAAATGCTAGTCCTTTAATTACTTACCCTGTTTGGGTAACCCAGAGTCCACGGTCTTAGGACTCCCTCCTTATTTGTCAACCCTGGGTGGAGGTGGCATTCTAGGGTAGGGGATGGCCTCCAGGTGGGGTCTGTGAGTCCCGGAACTGAATTTGACCCTGAGACACAGCGGGAGGGCACAGCGCGTTGCTTAGTAACAGGACTTCCCTTGCGTGTGAAGCGAGGGCCGGTGTTTACAGGTAGCTAGGTGGGGGGTTGTAATTTGTAAGGAAGAGGTTACAGGTTAAACAAAAGGGAATTCTTCTGGTGGAAGAATAGGGCTTGGTGCTAGGAATTAGTCGGCTTAGCAGGAAGGGCCCCGTTCCAGGCCCTGCCCACCCGACAGAAGAGGGGATGGTGTCTTTATGCAGATTGGACTGGCGTCTCCCTGTGACCATAGAAACCGAGCCCGTCCTCTTTCAACTGTGCCCCGAGGAAGGGCTATTTAGCTCTGGCGCCCGAGGGGCAGCAGCACAGATCCTCCTCGCCTCGGAACTCCCCGGGCACGCAACCCCTGCGTCCAGCGGAGATGGGGTGCCACTCCAGCAAGAGCATCAAGGTGGCGGGGGAGTCCCAGAAATCCGGAGGACAGCCCGAGGGAGAGGAGCCAAATCTGGAGGCCGGCACTGAAGCGGCAGATGGCAAAGACGCCTCCTGGAAGGATGGCACCCCTGAGCAGAAGAACTGAGATGCCTCTCTCTGGAGTTGGACCCACCCTCATCCCTGGAACTGCCTTTGGCCAAAGAAACTCGAGACTAACCCCATCCCGAGAAGCTCCGAAGTGTCGGAGGAGAGAGAAAGCCCTGCCTCTGGGACTCAGGGTTCAGAAGCTGCCTCCATCAGTCTTTGCTTGGGAACTGTGAGAAAGGTGAGGCCACGAGGAGGCCTACGTCTCCATCTCTCTGAGAGAGAGGGCGAAAGAAGTCTTCACACCTCCTGGAACTTCCCCAGAGCTTCTGGAGATGGGCGATCCCCACCCACAGCAGCCTGCCGCAGCTCTGGTGAATCTGCTGCTGAGCTGTGACTGTCCAGGGACGCTCCCCCCACCCCCACCATGTGCCTCACTTTTCTGAACTCTGAAAACTCTGTAGTCATAGTGTCGATGCAGTGGTGTGGCCCTCAGTTTTGTTTTGCGGGGTTTTTTTCCCCCCATCTCTCTCCTTTTTTTTCCAGTAGCTGGCTGTCTAGCCGATATCCCTAACTGGAAGGTTTGGGGTTTGGCTCACTCCACCCTGTTTGCATGAATGCTTTAATATTTAACTTGGAGAATTGTTAATGAGTTATGGGAACAATCAGGCTCAGACTGTGATCATGGCAGTGGAAGACAACGAGGCCTTGATCATCCAGTCAGCGGAACTCTGAGTACTGGTGGGGAGGGAGGAGGAGGGATCCGTGTTCCTGGTGTGTGAATCCCCAGAAAAATCTCCCTCTGCTGATGTTCACGTGTCTCCTCATATCAAAAGTCTGTCAATGTGAACCCTCTGGCGTCTGAGTTCTCTGTATCCAGCCTTCAGAAATATTTCGCTGTTTACTAACATGTCTGTCAGCCTCTCTTTTTTCCTCTCTTGCTTGTGTTTTGGCTTTTAATTCGACTCAAAAGCCTTTTAATTTGAAATCAAATAGACATGTTTGCAAATAAGTGATGACACAACACATTTGAAAGGCAGGACTGGGGAGCTGAGATTAGAGGCTCAGCAGGGAAGGGTGGGTGTCATCCTGTGGAACGCAAGGGGGAAAAGGAGGCTCTGGAGCACTTTCTTCGGGACAAGCATCACTCAGGGCTTCACACAGGTGGTTTCATGTAACCGCCACTAACCACACCCATTTTATAGATGAGGAGACTGAGGTAGCAAGAGGTTAAATACCAGCCTGGATGGGGCGGAATCAGGATTCGGCCCCCAGCAGTGTGGCTGCTGAGGTCATGCTGTTAACCCCTGCAGGGTCCTGCTGAAAGTGGAGGGTCTTTTCTGTAAATCTGTGTGCATGGCGGGGGGCGGGGGGACCAATTCTCTTTACTCATTTGGATCCACTTGCCTGTGGAGGAGGGAGGTGGTCAGCTGGGAGTCACCCCACTGAGGGTTGAGTGATGCTTTGAGGTCCCTTTATTCTTACTCTGGGTCCAGAGGGGTGGGTGGGGAGAAGCAGGGAGAGGAAGGAATGGAGAGAGAGAAGAGGCAGCACGCTACTGGAAATGATCCTTCTTTTTGGCCATAAAAACCTCAGCAATGGAGTAGGATTCTTTTAAGATGACATGGCAACTGGGCTAAAGAGAAGGAAAGAAGGGATTTGGCCTGCAAACGGATTGCAGAAGTTCCTTCTGCTCAGGCAGAGCCTGGTGTCTTCCAAGGAGGGAGCAGCAGAGCTGGGGGCCCCCTCGGCTGGCCCGAAGCCCTGCCCTCCCCCAGGGCCAGGAAACAGGCCTGGGCTTGCAGCTGGGGATCAGGAAGTGTGGGGCCTCTTTCTGCAGCTTTCTGGGGATAGGCCAAGTTCTGGTAACTGCTTTCAATTTTTTTTTTTTAAGACAATTCTGTTTTGTTTTTTTTTTTTTTTCTTTTTTTCCCTCCTCCCTCCTAATGGAAATTCACCCTGCAAAACAGGACGGTATCTGGTAAGAAGCTGCTCACAATGTCTGCCCTCAGGGCTCCTGGAAAAAGTCCTCAGCTGGTGGGGAGGTCTGGAGGCAGGGTGGTACTTATTTTACCAGCTCCTGAGGGGCGGAACTCACTCAGCTTCTCACCAAACCAAATGAAGGAGAGACTCCAGGTCCTTAGAAGTTCAGAGACATGGTGGTTTGTTTTGCTTCCTTCGGGGATGGTGCAAAATGCTCATTTAATTAAATTCAGGATCTCTGAGGGTTTTGAAAAACAAGATTTTTCATCCACCTCCAGCTGCTGCAGGCATGCTGCAATTTGCCAGGAAGTTCATCTGTAACAGGAAAAAGAACCCAGTTTTTTTTTTTTTTTGTGAAATTTATGAATTATAATTATCTCCTGCATTTTTTTAAATTAAAAAACCCCTTTTTTTGAGGGGAGGAGGTCATTAGGTCTATTTATTAATAATTATTATTATTATTAATGGGGGTACTCGGGATTGAACCGAGGACCTTGTTCATGTTAAGCATGCACTCTACCATTTGAGCTACACCCTTCCCCCATACCCAATTGCTTTTTAGGGATGTTCCAGTTGTGCCATAGGGGCCCAGTATCATTTATCTCAGTCCCTCTGAAGCTCATGTGCCTGGTGAAAGTGATCAGAATTATGTCCACTCAAATGAGCTTTAACGTCTTGAGAGAGAGGTCTGCACAGACTCTGCGTTACTTGAAAGCCACTGCTCTGTCCTGCTTCCCAAACTATTGGGAGAGGGGGGATTTGTTTACCAGTCACCTTTCTATCCACCTATCCTTTCATCTGTTTATTCATCCATCCTGCCCTCCATCCATCCACCCATCCTCTCATCCATCCAGTCCATTCAATCCATTTATCTATTATCCATTTGTCTGTTTACGTACTTACCCACCTACCTACCTACCTACGTACACATTCAGCTCTTCCCTTGGATTTTTCAGTTACATAAGGCAATAAATTTCCCATTTCAAACCAAATTCATTCATTAAGCAAGTGTTTATTGAGTTTTTAGTCTTCTCTATCACTCAGTCGTTCATTCCTTGCTTTATCCACCCATTAATCCAGCAGTTACTGGGAGACCACTCTGTGCCAAACTCCTTATTGGTAATAAAATATTGAAGTGCGTCTTTGTAGGAACACAGCCTGCAGCAGGGTGGTTCAGAGATCTTTCCAGCCCAGGTGTGACCTGAGTGGACCCTTCAAGAGTCAGTAGGAATTAGCTAGGGAAAGAGTGTTTCAGGAGAAAGGGAACATATGAGCCAGGATTGGAGGCTGCATGGGGCACGATGTGCAGCATTGCAGGAGCCTGAAGGGCACATCACACAGTGACAGGGAGGTGAGACTTGATAAATAAAAAGGATCAGATCATGTAGGGCCTTGTAAGTTTATACTGAGAGGCTGAGAGTTCCTCCTGATGATGATGAGGATTCCACTGAAGGACTTTAGGCAGAGGAATAATGCTAGGATATCAATTGCTTTTGTTCTATTTTTTAATTTTTATTTTATTTTATTTTTTAAACATTATTTTATTAATGGAGGTACTGGGGATTGAACCAAGGACCTCGCACACACTAAACATGCATTCTGCGGCTGAGCTATATCCCCCACCCCCATCAATCACTTTTGACTACTTTATATCTTGCTTTCTGGTAACAAATTCCATCTTTTCCCCTTGGGGAACTCTCTTCTCACCCACTCTCAGTCTATATGACCTGGCTGATTCCATTCTTGGGTTCAAGGCTGAGCATGGCAGGTGCCTAGTCAAAGGTCTGAAGGGGATCCAACCCAAAACAGTCCAATGAGTCTTTCTTGAGACATTTTGTTGACACAATTGGAAAGAGGTATTCACTTTCTTTTGGAGTTAATGAAACTGTAGGGTTTAAGCTTGGAACGTCTTAATGACAATTTTTCCACCCCTGGGGAGGGCCTGCTTGGGAATGAAGCCACAGAAGAGACCGGAGCTAAGAGAAGTAGAGACATATTCCTGATGGACTTGTTTGGGCAACTAGATGCGGCCATGTCAGAATCTATTACCATTCTTAGAAGATTTACGAAAGCCAATACATTCTCAGTTTCTTTTTCTTTTTTTCCTCTGAGAGTGGTTTGAATTCGGTTTCTGTCATTTTCAAAGGATTATGAGTAAATCAGATCAACTTAGATTTGTGCATTAGGTAGAGTAACTTGGTAGCTGTTTGAAGGATGGAGTTGAGAGGAATAAGGCTGGAAGCAGGAAAATCAATTAGGACGCAATTTCCTGACCTACGAAAGATATAGCAGGTAGCTATTCCTATGAAGAGCTATTTTGCAACTGTCCACAAAATCTCAGCGGCACACAAGCGTATGTTTTTTTCTTCTCACTCATGCATCTGTGGGCCACTGTGGTTCAGGTGATCTAGGCTACCTGCGGAGTGTTCACATGACACATAGAAGGAGCACAGGAGGCTGAGTCCAGCTGCATAGCCGCAGTCCTGTTCTCTTCTGCTCCACTGCCCCCAGAAAATCACGTGGTCCAAACCAATATCAACAGGATGGGGACATGCCCTTCTCTCATGGAGGGCGGCAGTGGGGTGAATATTTACTAAACAATAATCTGCTCTGACACAAAAGGAGTAGGGTGAAGAGGACAAATTCAAGCACTATTTAGGGGGTGAAATCAGCCTGTTTCGATGGTTGATTTTACATTGGGGTTGAAGGAGAAAGGAGTCAAATTTACTGCTTGGGTGATGGGGCTGACGATGGGGCCACCAAATGAGTAAAGGGACTCTGGGAGGAGGGACCAGTTTAGAGGGAAGATGAGGAGGTGAGTTTTGGAAGGGTTGAGTTTGAGATGCTTCTAAGACAAAATAAAAATGATTATATAGCTTGGTGACGGATGTTATCTAGACTTAACTCAGTGATCATTTTGCTATTTATACAAATATCGAATCATTACGTTGTACACCTGAAACAAACATAATGTTATATGCTGATTATACCTTAAAAAAAATCATAATAGCGAACACTTGTATTACTAGGTCCAGGCATTGTTCCAAATGCTTTATGTAAAGGACTTGTTTAATCCTTTCAACCACCCTATCCTCATGTTGCAGATTAAAACACAGAGGAGTGGATAATTTACCTGTCTTTCAGCTCTCAAAGACAGAGCAGGAACATGTACTAGGAAGTTTGGCTCCAGAGGGTGAGACTTGAAGAATTCATGTGGGAGTTGTGGGGACCCTCTTGACCCCCCCCTAAAGTTGGTATAAAGGTTATTTTAAAGTGGAAATATTTGGGCATAGAAGATGCAGAAACAAATCTTACCTGAATTCCCTTAGTTGCCTGAATCAGGGGCATTATGAAATACAGCTGCCCATTAAACCCTTTCCAAGGGGGTTCTGTGAAAATTCAGTTGCCCAGAAGACAGACTGTTTATTCTCATTAGCATCAAAAAGCCCAGGAGAACCTTCTGAACTCACCCACTGAAGACCTAACCACCCCCCCCCTTTTGTTAAATTGGTATATTTACACATTTCCTTTGGGCTATTCCAGGAGTTTTCCTGACTGGAACTCTCAAGTGCACATGTGAAAATAAACCTGGTCTTTTCTCTTGTTAATCTTTTTCTCAGTCAATTTATCAGGCCCCCAACTGCTGGACGAGAGTTGGAAGAGGAAAAGTTTTCTTCCCAACAAAGAGGAAAATTTTCTTCCCTTTTGGCAACAAAGATGGGATGGTTAGTGCTCCCCACTCTCTGGAGACTGCCCCGAGATCCCAGGACCTCTGCCCACGCCAGTAAAGGTTAACTTTGTTCCACTGTCACAATCCTGTATCTCCGCCAGGGTCCAGCCGAGCAGGGACAGCAAGAGCCTCTCCTTGCCTCTTTGAACAAGATTTCCTGAAGTTTAGATTTACAAAAGAAAACGTTTAGTTAAAACCAGTTCTTTGGATATGGGGACTCTTGTTGCAGGTTGTGTCCATCTCTTGTGCCACAGTTTTGTGATGTCTAGGAGTGTTATTTGTTTCCCAAAAACATGGCTTTGGAAATTGAAAAGAGCATTCTCTCTGGTTTTTCCACCTGCTGGGGGTGGGGTGTAGATTGTCAGGTCTGCTGCCAACCATAAGGTGTCAGGCCCTGAGGAATTGTAGTCAGCTGGACAGAAATGTGGGTAGCTTACAGCTGGGGTTCTACTGACTATTCCAGCTTTCAGCGGGTTCATCTAAGTCTAAATCCTAAAGGGTCTCATCCTATAAGGACCCTGTCTCTTCCCCCATTGCCTTTTGCTCATCGCTTATGGCGACAGAGAGCCTTCTTTCCCTCTCCCTGGCTACCTTTGGGTATGAGTGTTGCATCTTCCGTGCTCTCTAGCCTCCATAGTTAAGCCATAAAAATGCTAATGGCTTGAGTCACAGCTGAAATGAGTATACTTTCTGAGGCTGGGTTACAATGTAGCATCTTTGTTTTTGGAAGTTACCTCTTGGCCTAGAAGTTCTTCCTGCCTTCCGTTTTGAGGCCGCTTAATTTTCACTCCTTGATCCTGTTCCTTTCATTAGAAATTTTCAATAGACTGAATTTTCCCCTTCTCAATCTCCCATTGACCATGGCACTAACTCTGTCTGCTTCCCTTCTTGTTGGCACGACTTTTCGAAGGATAATTTAGAACTTCAATGGCTCCTTTGAGAAAATGTTCATCTCCCAAGCTGGATTTTCTAAGAGATTTTTGCTTCCCATTTCAGCCCTTCAACTGCCTATAGTCACTGGAACTTTAGGTAACCCTTGTCCCTCCTCAAGGGCTCTCAAGGGACTCAAGGACACCCAGAAGCAACCACATGGGGTTGAAAAAGAAAGAAAAAGACTAATTACAGACTAAATTTAGTCCATAGCCTCCATAAGATTATATGTCAAGGAAAAAGGAAAAATCTTAAAAATTTCCACCACGAATATTGGAAACAGTGTTAGCCCTCATATTGAGCAGGTAACTTGTTCCACCTGCCAGAGCCATGATTAGGTTAAAAATATAAAGTAGGACAAAGATGAGAGCCAACTCTTGTATTTATTCATTTTTTCTCTTTAAATATTAATTATTTGATTTTTTAAATTGACATGTAGTCAGTTATAATGTGTCCATTTCTGGTGTACAGCATAATATCCCAGTCATACATATATATACGTATATTCATTTTCATATTCTTTTTCATTAAAGGTTATTACAAGATTATTATTACTAAATATAGTGCCCAACTCTTATATTTAAATTAATGAATTTTATATTATTGTAGGTCTTAGTTTGGGCTGCTGTGACAAGATAACATAGACTGGGAGGCTCAAACAGCAAACATTTATTTCTCACAGTTCTGGAGGCTGGAAGTCCAAGATCAGGGGGTCGGTGTGGTAGTTGTGATGAGAGCCCGTTTTCTGGCTTGTGGATAGTGGCTTTCTCCTTGTTTTCCCACATGAGAAAGAAAGAGAAGGAAAGAGAAAGAAAGAGCGCTCTCTTGTGTTTCTTCTCGTAAGGACACTAATCCAATTCACAAGGGCTCTGCCATCACGCCTTGATTAGCTCCTGAAGTTTCCATCTCCAAATACCATCACGTTAGGAATTAGAATTTCAGCATATGAATTTTGGGGGACATCAACATTCAGTTTACAGTCCTGTACTTATGCCTTATTCATGGCTAAAAACTCAGATGAAACCTGTAAGATCTCTATTTGCATTTGCCTGTATGTTATGTATATGTGATATTTTTTCTACCTCTGTATGGTATTACCAAAGTAACAAAGGAAATTCATTCTAATTGGCTTAGAGAAAATAAGCACTTACATAAATTAAATATCACTCAAACTCAGAAATATAGGAACTAACTAAATTATTTTCAAGTTCACATGATTTGGGTAAATGTTAAACAAGACCTTCTGAGGTACCAGCACAGAGTATGATACAAGCATACGTTCTTATTCTGCTTGGATTTTCTGGTCAAATAAACTAATATTATATTTGTTAGATGTTTAAGATTATAAGACTTACAGACTTGATTCTTTTTTTTTGAGGTGATGGACTTCATTGTTTTATTTTTTAAACATTTTTTAATTGAGTTTGTCATTTTACAATGTATCAAATTCCAATGTAGAGCACAAGTTTTTAGTTATACATGAACATACGTATATTCATTGTCACATTTTTTTTCGCTGTGAGCTACCACGAGATCCTGTATCTATTTCCCTGTGCTATACAGTATAATCTTGTTTATCTATGCTATATATGCCTGTCAGTATCTACAAATTTTGAACTCCCAGTCTGTCCCTTCCCACCCCCTACCCCCTTGGCAGCCACAAGTTTGTATTCTATAAGACTTATGGACTTGATTCTAATCAAAATTGAGTCATTATTCTGGCAATGATTATGTTTTATAATAAATATGTCAAAATAGTTTCCAAAATCTTTTTGCTTATTTGCAACCTTAAAGCTATATTAAGTGATAGATATTCATTAAATATCTTGATCACTTCTAAGTAAGATAAAATACTGAAACATTAAATACTGAACATAAATTTATGTACTTTTGGCTTCTTATTTTTACATAAAGACTAATGATACTTGGACCTGTTAATAAACGTGTTCTTTTACCAAATAGTGAAGTTGTATTATGAAGAAGCATATGTCTCTGGAAATTGTGAGATGGTGTATTCATAATTTTTTCTTATCAACTATAGAATGCTGGTATATCACAGACAGTTCACAGTTGTCTATTTCCTAGTTTTCTCTGAAAAGTAAAAGTCCTGGTTTACATACTGACTATAGTCTACTTCTAAAAATGTAATTATAATTTGGTTGTCTTTCTGATGGCAGAGGGAAGATAAATAGCTGTCTTCAAATATTTGAACTGGACCCATATGGAAATTCTGTAGGCTTAATCTGTATCATCCCTGAAGTGGAAACCAGAAATAATGAGTGGAAATTACGTACAGGCAGATTGCAACTCAGTATAAATAACTTTGAATAGTTAAAGATATTCAGTAATGGAATGGGTTGTTTTGAGAAATGATGAGTTTCCTGTTTTGGGGGTGTGTTTAAAAAGAGACTGGACAGTTCTTTGCCATGATTGTGTGGGACTGTTCAAGCACAGAGCAGGGTTGGACTGGACTGGAAAAAGTATAGAGTGGTGGTTAAGGGCCTGCATTCAAAGTGTGGCTTGGCCACTGACCATTTATGTGGCCTTGGGGAGATTATTTATCCATTCTGATCCTCAGTTTTTTCATCTGCTAAATGTTATATAGTATTACAATTTGTATATGCTATATATACACATATAATAGAAAAATATATATGATACATATATAGATGTATTATATACATGTAATATAATATCAAGTTATTTTAAAGATTAAATGAGATGATGAGGAGTATATGGCATAGACTAGATAATAAATCATAGTGGCTATCATGATAGCCATTATATCATTTATATATTTATATGTGTAGGTGAATATTCATCAGGATACATTCCCAGATATGTTGATAGCTGGCTATGAGAAAAAGGGTTCGGTGGTCAAGTAAGTTTGGTGTGAAATAAAATTCATATTTTGTTGCAAGACAAGGAAAGTTTGTTTGTTTGTTTGTTTATTTATTGTGGGGGGGTAGTTAGGTTTATTTATTTATTTGGTTTTTCATTGGAGGTACTGGGGATTGAACCCAGGACCTCGTGCATGCTAAGCATATGCTCTACAACTTGAACTATACCCTTCCCCCTCCCACTTCTTTAAAAATTTTTTTTTAAATTGACGTATAGTCAGTTACAATGTATCAATTTCTGGTGTACAGCACAATGTCCCAGTCATGCAGATGCATACATATATTTGTTTTCATATTCTTTTTCATTACAGGTCATTATAAGATACTGAATATAATTCCCTGTGCTATACAGAAGAAACTTTTTAAAAAATCTATTTTTATATATAGTAGCTAACATTTGCAAATCTCATACTCCCAAATGTATCCTTTCCCATCCCCTTTCCTTGGTAACCATAAGATTGTTTACTATGTCTGTGAGTCTGTTTCTGTTTTGTAGATGAGTTCATAGTGTCCTTTTTTTTCTTTTATGAGTGATATCATATGGTATTTTTCTTTCTCTTTCTGGCTTACTTCACTTAGAATGACAATCTCTAGGCCCGTATATATTGCTGCAAATGGCATTATTTTATTGCTTTTTTATGGCTGAATAGTATTCCATTGTATAAATACAACACAACTTCTTTATCCAGTCATCTGTTGATGGACTATCAGATTGCTTCCATGTCTTGGCTATTGTATATAGTGCTGCTATGAACATTGGCATGCATATAACTTTCCAATTAGAATTCCCTCTGGATATATACCCAGAAGTAGGATTGCTGGATCATATTGTAAGTCTATTATTAGTTTTCTGAGGAATCTCCATACTGTTTTCTGTAATGGCTATACCAAAGTACATTCCCACCAGCAGTGTAGGCCCCCTAGGCCCCCACCCACTTCTAATTCACCACTAAGCCCAGTTTTTCTCTCTGTCTATCTCGTTGACTCCATATTCTTTATTCCACTTCTGCCACTATCACCTAGACCAAGTTTCCATTCTCTCTCACCTGGGCTATATTAACAGCCTTTGAATGAGTCTCTGATGCAGCTATGGCTCAGCTGCAACCCATCTTCCTCCTACAACCAGTGGGATATTTTCTTTTTTTTTTTAACACTTTTTTATTGATTTGTAATCATTTTACAATGTTGTGTCAAATTCCAGTGTTCAGCACAATTTTTCAGTCATACATGGACATATACACACTCATTGTCACATTTTTTTCTCTGTGAGCTACCATAACATTTTGTGTATATTTCCCTCTGCTATACAGTATAATCTTGATTATCTATTCTACAATTTTGAAATCCCAGTCTATCCCTTCCCACCCTCCGCCCCCCTGGCAACCACGAGTCTGTATTCTCTGTCTATGAGTCTATTTCTGTCCTGTATTTATGCTTTGTTTTTGTTTGTTTGTTTTTGTTTTTGTTTTTGTTTTTTACATTCCACATATGAGCGATCTCATATGGTATTTTTCTTTCTCTTTCTGGCTTACTTCACTTAGAATGACATTCTCCAGGAGCACCCACATTGCTGCAAATGGCATTATGTTGTCGGTTTTTATGGCTGAGTAGTATTCCATTGTATAAATATATCACTTCTTCTTTATCCAGTCATCCTTTGATGGACATTTAGGCTGTCTCCATGTCTTGGCTATTGTAAATAGTGCTGCTATGAACATTGGGGTGCAAGTGTCATCCTGAAGTAGGGTTCCTTTGGATATATGCCCAGGAGCGGGATTCCTGAGTCATATGGTAAGTCTATTCCTGGTCTTTTGAGGAATCTCCATACTGTTTTCCACAGTGGCTGAACCAAACTGCATTCCCACCAGAAGTGTAGGAGGTTCCCCTTTCTCCACAGCCTCTCCAGCATTTGTCATTTGTGGATTTTTGAATGACGGCCATTCTGACTGGTGTGAGGTGATACCTCATTGTAGTTTTGATTTGCATTTCTCTGATAATTAGTGATATTGAGCATTTTTTCATGTGCCTTTTGATCATTTGTATGTCTTCCTTGGAGAATTGCTTGTTTAGGACTTCTGCCCACTTTTGGATTGGGTTGTATATTTTTTTCTTATTGAATCATATGAGCTGCTTATATATTCTGGAGATCAAGCCTTTGTCAGTTTCATTTGCAAAAATTTTCTCCCATTCCATAGGTTGTCTTCTTGTTTTACTTATGGTTTCCTTTGCTGTGCAGAAGCTTGTAAGTTTCATTAGGTCCCATTTGTTTCAGTGGGATATTTTCAAAACACACATATAATAACTTACCACCTGATGCCAACAAAACAAAACAAAGAAGCTCTATTCCACGGTTTTACTAAAGATCAAAATTCTTATGTGGTCTGCAAACCCATATAAAGACAGTCCTTCAGTTATCCCTCCAGCCTCACATTCTTACTTTTTACATGCTAGCTACACAGAACAACTTTTCACCTTAAATGCATCCCATTCCCTTTTGAGATATTGCATTTGCTACTCCTTGGCCTTTTTGGCATCGTGACTCTGACCCTTCCATCATATTTCAGTCTATTCTCACTTCCCCAGGGAAGCCTTCCTTAACGTCTCTGCCAAGTCGATTCTCCGTGAACCTGTTCTTTGCAGCACTGTCACAGCTGTCATTTCACATTCATTTATGAGATCTGTTGTCAGTCTTCCCCAGCTCAGTCTCCGTGAGAGCAAAAAGTGTTTTCTACCAACCCATTACCAACCCATCTAAAAGGGGGCCTACCCTGTGGTAGCACTCAGTAAAAACTTGATAGATACATGGGTAGACTTTTGAAATACTTTGAATTGAGGTTTAATATGGAAAAGGGAACATAGCATGTGTGTCCAGTGAATTTCTACGAAGTGATGAATAGACTTGTAGGAAGTTTCTTTTCAGGTTTTGGATTCTTAAACTTAGCTGAAGAGAAATAGTAAAGATAGCTATAGGAAGTGAGCACTAGAGGGCAACAGAAGCAAAGTAATGAAGAGCCAGTTCCGCCAGGCTCCGGTCCAGGAAAACAGTGGATGCCCTGCAGTTTCTCAAAAGTGCAAAGGATTCTGGGAAACACCTTTGAGGTGCTCAGCAAGCAGAGAAATGCCTTATTATTGCTGTTGCCTAACTGTGCTGGTTAGTACCCTTTAGATACGAGGACAATATGTGTGGGTAATCTAAGGAATATCCAGAGATGTGAAGGAGACAGAAATCTGCCCCAGCAGTCACATAAAGAGTGTCCCGGTGGGAGGGTATAGCTCGGGTAGTAGAGTGCATGCTTAGCATACACGAGGTCATGGGTTCAATCCCCAGCACTTCCTCTAAAAATAAACAATAAAACCTAGTTACCTCCCCCCTGCAAAAGATAAATAACAATAACAATTAATTTTTAAAAATAAAGGTTATTAAAAAAAAAAGAGGATATCAAAGAACTAGAATGAGCTGCAGTAATGACCTGGCCATATTGTCACCCCTTAAGAGTGTACATCTGCTACTCCCTACTCTTGAGATGCTGTTGTACTTAACGACTCTTCTGTCTCTGTTTCTGTTTCAATGACTCTCCCCCTATATTTGACTTCCAACTGCCTCCTCTTCACTTTTGCTGCCTTTCTCCAGCCTTCCACCCCTAAATACCTTATACCAAAGTCTGTTTTGAGCTGCTATTAGTGATCAGGTAGTGGTCAAGTAATTATCCACCATCCATCTGGTTGTAATTGGACTTATGTCCAGCCTGCTATACTCAGCAGTGTAGACAGGGTAGAAGGGCATATAACACTAACTACCACAACTTTTTGGAAGGAATCCCCTGTGGCTTCTTTCCTTAGGGGGATGACAAGCACTGATTTGTTCTCCAAAACACTTGAAAATGAATTAAAAGCGCTACCAACCCATTACCGACCCAGCTAAGAAGCCTCAGGCTACATTTCCTTGAATCATTATTCTTATTGGTTACTGAGTATACACCACCCTCCATTCATTCTGGCCTAAAGGACTTTGAGACTCAGACATTTTTGTTTGTCTAGATTAGGCCGATTGCAAACTGTGTGCCCTTAGGCTAGTCACTTAACCTCTCTGAGCCACGGTTTCCTTATCTGTAGGATGTGGGTGGTCATTACCTTCCTTGGTTAACCGTTAAGATCAACATTGTAAACTGACTATAACTCAATAAAATAAAACTAAAAAAAAAAAAAGATTAAGGTGAGAGCTCTTTGCAAGCTGTAGGCCACTGGATCAGTGGCTCTCAACCTCAGCAGTCCATCAGAACCACTGTGGTACTTGAAAAACATACAGATGTCCAGTCCCTACCTCTGGAAATGCTGACTTGCTAGGTCTGGTTTGATGCTTGAGTGGCATGATTAAAATACCCCGTAAGTGATTCCACTGCTTATGCTGAGTTAAGATTCTCTGCACTTCACCCAAGATAGACGGTACTTCTGTCATCCAGTACAACCCAAGAGCCCAAGGTTGTTACTCCTTCCCACTTAGCTATCCCCTGGTCATCATTCTTGGCAGAAATTAGCTTGCATTAAAGTACTCAGTTGCCTCAGGGATCCTGCTCTAGAGCATATGACAAAGGTACACTCTCTGAGGCTAATGACCCTGGTCAGGGCAAAAGTCATGGGCAGGGCGTGTCAATGAGAGAAGGCGTGTACACACCTGAGAGCAGACGTTTACATCTCAGGGGAGTTGAGGTCCAAGTTCAGGGCATACCTGTGGAGGGAACAGTAACTCTAGGGAAAGTCAAGCCAAATGAAGGTGAGTTCAGGCCCTTCTTCTTTTGGGAAGGAGGAGTTTCAACATCCCCAAACCCCACCAACGTGTCCTTTCTAATGAGCTGGCTCAGAAAAACCCTATTTCCTCCCGTGAAAACGCAGATTAAACAAAAATCAATTCCAATTTAAATGTATTCCAACCTTTTCATATTATAGTTGTAGAGCTAATTGCTCTGAATTGTCATAGGCTGTAGGGCAGAAAGGCATCATTAAAGTGCTAAGATTCTTCCCATGAAATGGATTCGTCCCAGAGAGAGAGGGCCACTGATGAGTTCTGCTTAAGTAGGTTGTTTTGGAGGTGGATTAAAAAAAAAAAAATCTTTGGAGAAAACTCTCAAATTTGCAACAGGTGACACTTTGATGGAGCTTGTGTTCTTAACAAACAGTGATTGCAGGGGTCAGTGCTTTGGAGTTTTCATTGATCCATCCCTTCATTCATTCTTCTTTCATTAACTCCTTTTTTTATTTGACAGATATTCTGTGCTTACCATATGCCAGACTTTGTGGTGACCCTGGAGATCTGGTGGTGAGAAAAAGGAGACGTAATTTTATTCTTCATGATGTTTATAGCCTAGTAGGGATGCTAATCAAATAAATAAATGTGAAATTCCAACTGTGAAAAATGCATTTGAACCAAAAATGAGTTTGACTGTGGGATATCAGGGCAGCTTGCTCTGAGAAAATCTTGGTGTGTGTTGAGATCTCCAGATCTCAGGGATGACTAGGTGTTGACCATGCTGAGGGGTTAGCATGTGCAAAGGCCCTATGGTGTAAGGACTTTTGACTACTAAGAGAAGAAAGTCAGTGTTCCTGGAGCTCAGAGAGAGACAGGCATCAGTGTGAGATGAGATTGGAGAGAGAATGAGAGGCCACACTATGCTGGACATTAGGCCACAGTTATACTGTTGGTCTTTATCTTGAGAGTAATAAGAACCCTCTGACATGGATTTAATCAGTGTGGCGTGCAATGGAGGAGGATGTGAGTAATACTATGGACACAAGAAGTGAGACCAGTTAGGAGTTTATCACTGTCCACGGGCAGGAGATAGGAACTTCAAGGGAGGCTGGACCAATCCCCTCCTGAGAGCGGACTGGACACTTCTCCAAAGGCCAGGCACGTTGGCAGTTAGTTCCTCCAGGGGCTGGGCTGCATACCCTAAACAACGTCTCCGCCTTGCCTCAGCTTTCTTCACAGCATCTTAGGGACTGCACAGCAAGGCTTCCCCAGCTCCTCCCTTCTCAAAGAGGAATGGGAAGAGAATGCGCTGTCAGCAATTTTATTTGCTTTGTGCTTTTAGAATTTATTTGAAGGTCCTGAAGACCTCCTGGTGGATATGAGCCAAAGCATTTGAGTAACAGTCCGGAACTCGTGAGACGAGCCCAAGTAAGACAGAGTTGCTCTTTTTCTCTTTTTTCCAAATCTGTGTGCTTATTAAAAATCATCTACTAAGAGATATTAGATGAAAAATTAGGAACATGATGTGATTGGCTGTATTTTAATCTACATTAGTCTCTTTTGTTTACATCTTAAAAAAAATCTTTACTGAGCTGTAATTCACATGCCATAAAGTTCACTCCTTTAAAATGTTCCATTCAGTGCTTTTCAGTATGTTCACAGAGTTGTGCGAATATGTTTAAAAAGTGCCATTTTTCCTTTCATCTAAAATTCTTGTTAATTTATAGGCAAGCTTTCTATTATAGAAAGTTTCAAACTTATATAAATTAAGAGACCAGAAGATGAAGTTCCGGGTACTTAATACCCAGCTTCAGCAGTTTTGAACCCAAGCCAGTCTCATTTTCTATACCCTCCTTCTCCACTGGGTGACTTTGAAGCCAGTCTCAGATGTTAATTTCAGCTGCAAATATCACACTATGACTCTTCTGTTTAAGAAAATTAACAGAATATTACTATCAGCCAAAAAATATTAACAATAATTCATTAATATCATCAAATATCCAGTGAAATTTCCCTGAGTGAGTCCTCTTTCTCGCTTTTCCTTCCTTGTTTCCTTCCTTCCATCCTCTCTTCCTCCCTTCTTTCTTTTCTTTAAACAAATGGTTTGTTTAAATTAGAATCCAAGCAAATCTCGTATATGGTTGATATATGGCCTGTGGTTGATATACCTGTCTCTTTTTTTTTTTTGAGTAAAGGTAGGTTTATTCAGAGAGATACATTGAAAGGCAAGAGAAAGGCCTCGAGGTGTGGGGGCTGGGTGCTCAGATTAAAAGTAGGTACACATTACATAGACAGACTGCGGGCCATCTCTGAATGGAGAGAGAGGGAGAGGGGCAGCCGCTAGGCTCCTGTTGGCAGTTTTTATGGGCTTGGTAGCTTCATATGCTAATAAGTGGAAGGACCAGTCAAAGTAGCCTGAGGAAGGTGCTGGGATTCCCAGGAAGTTGGCCATTTCCCACTCTTTTGAGCTTTTGTGGCTAGCCTTGGGACTGCCATGGTGCCTTTGGGTGTGTTATTCACCATGTTAATATATTACAATGAGCATATAATGAAGCTCAAGATCTGTTAGAAGTTAAAGCTCCCATCATCTTGAGCCTCAAGGCCTAATGGGAGTTGAATCTATCACCATTTTGATGTTAATTGCTGTAGCATTCCTTGAATGGCTGTGCCCTGCCCCCTTCCTGTCTGATTCCTCACTCAGAGATTTTACTCCCATAATCTTATGGGGTTGCAGAGGGGCGAAGGTCCGTCTTCTGAAACTGCTTCCAGGCTGAGTAGGGGCATTGACCCTGCCTATCAGGGAGTGAAAATCTCTGAATGTTTAATCTAGCGGCCCCAGGGGCAGGACAGCCTTTTGTGTTTGTATCCAAGGGCTGAGGGTATGGGCTAGAATCCTCTTGTCTCTTTTTTCTTTGCAATTTATTAAAAAAAAATTTATTTTAGGGGGGGAGGTAATTAGGTTCATTTATTTATTTTAATGGAGGTACTGGGAATTGAAGCCAGGCCCTCGTGAATGCTAAGTGCACACTCTACCTCTGAGCTATAGCCTTCTCCCCTGCAATTTATTTGTTGAAGAAATTGAGTTATTTGCTCTACCGAATTTCCCTAAAGTGTTTATTTATTTATTTATTTAAAATGTTTATTTTTAATAGCAGGCCAAAGTAGAAGAGGGGATGGATTTTGAAGCATGGACTTTGGAGAGTCATGTGTATCTGGGTTCACATCCTGGCTCTGTCCCTTACTTGCTGTGTGGCCTTGGGGAAACAACTCAACTGCCTCAGCAGGCAACGAAGGGACATTATGTGGAAGACTAAGTCAGATAATGCGTGGAAGTGCGTGGCACACAGTAGGGGCTCAATAAACCCTCCTCCTCTTCTTTTTATTTATTTTTATAATTTTTAAAATAATTTATTTTATTTATATTTAATACATTGTACTAGATAATGATATTATTTTTATAGTATTAAATAACATGTATTATATAATACAATTATGTATGCATAGAATGTGATTTATATATAACTATGAAATATATTTTAAATTTTTAAAATTTATTTTTGTCATCATTTTTATTTTCAAGTGAAGACAGAAGTCATTGATCCTCAGCCCTGGCTGTTCTTGACTTGAGAAATTGATGGACAGTTACTCTTTGAGAGTTTAAAGGAGGGCTGGAGGCCTGGGGAGAATTATACTTGGGACTGTAGCAGAAACAGAGCCCTCTGCAGAGCTGAGAGGACTTCTCCGTTACTGCTCACCTCCACACCACCTTTGACCATCCTCCTGGCCCTGCTGTTATGCCCACGGTCATTAGGTAGTCGACACTTTTCTGAGACATGGGAAGGCAGGTGATAAAGTAAACCATGCTGCAGTATGAGCCATCCAAATCTTGTCCCTTCAGGGAATATTAAAAAAGGAACTTGGAAGAGGGTAATATTTAATCTAGATAAAATCATCTGGGACTGAAGGGGCATATTCAGGCACTATGAGACTCAGAGGGAGGGACATATTTTTGTGTACAGGGCACTCAAATACTACCAAAAAGGTGATCTTTGCTCTATTCATCCATCCATCCGTCCGTCCATCCATCCATCCATCCATCCATCCATTCATCAGTGAGCATTCATCTCCTGTGTGGATACACAAAGCCTCTGGTATCTGTTTCAAATTGAGTCTAATGCCCACGTGGTCTCTTGACTCTGCTCCACACCTGTTTACAAAGAATCTCCAGCTTGAAGATGAATTCAGTTGCTTCTGGTGACAGAGACTTGACTGTGATTCCTCAACAGAATCTAGCCCCAGACTCTGTGATTTTTCCCATCCTGTGTTCAGAATATAGCTTCCTTTCATGGCTGCTTAATTATTATGGCCCAGAAGACCATAATACTAAATTAAAGTGAAACGTAATTGCTCTGCTGGTTTTCACATCTGCCAGAATTCAGCTGATAACAACAGGATTCCATGTGCATCTCCAAGTAAGAATTTGCTGTTAGTGACGGGAGGAAGAAAGAGAAAAAACTTTCCTTTCCACATTTGCCCTGCAGCCAGGCTGACACAACAAAAATGGAACACAATCAGTACAGGCATAAAATTCTATGACAAAAGGAAACTTGTGAAATAGAAAAATGGATTTCTTGGGGGGGAAACATAACTTTCTCTGAGAACACTGCATTTAGAAAAAGAATTTCGTAGTCTGAGGATATTAAGATCATTAAAAGTTGCAGATTTTTTTGGGGGGTGTGGGGTGTGGGCATGGAGTCTCTTAATAACCTACTTCCCAACATTCTCCTTCAAATCTATATTAAAGTTAATCATCAATTGAAGGCCAGAAATGATATTGGAAAATCATTCTTTTACAAACGGAAACTATTATAATTTAAAAGGGTGCAAATGAAACCACACATTTTCAGAAGGAGATCAATGAAAAGCACTTTATTAGAAAATATAAATCACTTTTTAATTTCAGATACAACAAGAAAAGAACTCATTTTTTCCAGTTTCATTGAAATTGATTGGTACACCTGCAGAGAAAAGCAGCTTTATCATCTCGTTATCAGCCAATTAATACGCAACTATAAATGTGAATACTATTCCAGTTAACTAGAAATGGATGATTTTATTGAAGTCTTAATAGGCTGGGAAAAGCTGCCTTCCACCCTGTTAAATGAGGTCAGCTGAGAGAAAAAAAAAATCAGAAGTGCATTACTTGGTATGAGTGGAACCTAAAACAATTTCTCTCACTCTTTGGACCACAGAGAAATGGAAGCAAAGTGACACATCCGAAAGCAGAGGGACCTGTTCTAAGGAAGAAAAATCAGAATATTGAGTTTTCTTTTAATTGGAAAAGAGAACAATTTGGGTTTGGTTCTGAAGTCTGACACTCTACTATTCAAAACTTGCCAGTTCTTAGTTCTTAGCCTCGTCTCCATTTTAATCTCAGGGCCAGCAGAACTGTAAAAAGAGATGAAGTCTATTTACCAGTCTCCCATTTTTTCCCTTTTCATGCTCATTTTCTGCCTTGAAATGTTCTCTCTAACACACTAGCATCCTCAAGTTTTCTGTACCCCTTCCCCTACCAAAACAGCTAAGTGACCTTGGGATAAATTAATTCACACTGAGTATTACTATCACCTGTGATATTTTAAAGGCGTGTAATCTAAAGTAGAGGTCAATAAACTTCTTCTGTGAAGTGCCAGACAGTAACTGTTTTCTGCCTCACAGGCCATAGGATCTCTGTGGCCAGTATTCAATTCTGCCATTAGAACGCAGCCATAGGCAATAAACAAATGGTATGGCTGTGTTCTAATAAAACTTTATTTACAAAGCAGGCTGTGGGCTGTAGTTTGGCAATCCCTCTTCTAAAGCAATGGGGCTATGTGTGGTGAAATGCCAGGTGTCAAAGAATAGCTTCAGGGAGAAATTTTTTTCCCCCGAAGATTAGGGGAGTTCAAATGGCCAGAAGACCTCTCTGGCATTCTTCAACACTTTTGATTTTCTTGAAATTCACTTGTTCATTTGTTCACGCATTTCATTCAGCTCTCAAGCCTTTGACTGAAAAAATGCCTACCCACTCTGTTGTGAGTTTTATAAGCAAGGATGACTCTATTCTTTGCTTGGGGTCAGTGGCAGCAATTGCAGTCCCATGAGATGCTCATTTTGAGGCCTCGCTAACACTCCCAGAGCTGGCTTCAGGCAGACGCCTCTTCTAGCTCCCAATTGCTATGGAATTAGGAATAACTTGTCCCAAGCACAGGAAATAGGTTTTGTGGCTGGAATTTGCACTCAGAATATTATAAATGTGTCTAAGATCATGAGACTCATGTTCCACACTTGAATCAGTACTTACAAATTAATATGAAGTTGGTCCTCCAACAGTTACTTGGCAGGCTTAACCCTCCCAGGATATTGCTGTAACTCTGGAAGTTTAAAAAATTACAAGCATATGGAATGCTATTTATCTTGGAATGTTCTCTTAAAGATTTTTTAAAAAATTATAAATGTAGCTATTACATTGCAGAATGTTAAGAAAACAGAGAAATGAAAATAACATCATATATAATCTTAATACCCCAACGACATGCGGCAAGTGCCTGGCACAGTACATGGTGCATACTAGGTGCTCAGGAATTATTTGCCGAGTGAATGAATAGATGTATATTTCTTTTGAAAATCCAGTGAGTGGAAAATCTTTATCCTTCAAGGGTAGATTTCATTTTTGGAAATAGCTAATAGTCAATATTCCTTTTATGTCAAGCGTGTTGGTGTGGTGGATTACCAATATGGGCAACACTGTTCCTGAACATAATGAGGCTTGACTATCAAATATTGGGGACAACTGGGCTGGAAATTAGAAAATCTGAATTCTTGTCTCAGCTCTGACATTAAAATGCTCTGTAATCGTGGGAATCTATTCATGCCTGCGTGCATACACCCATCTCAGAAAACAAGAGAGCGATGGTCTTTTATCTTCTGGAGTTTATAGTCTAGTAAAGGAGAAGACATTGATTCTTCTATGGAGCTGAGGGATGGCAGGGTTAGGGACACTTACTCTAAGAACAGAAGGATCTCAATTTCCTCATCTGCAAAGCAAGAGACTTGGGCTGGACGGTTTTCAAGATCCTGTCCGGTTCTGACATGGTATGACTATGGTTTTGTTGTTGCTTTTGATCAGAAAGCAATTTTTGAAATGAATCAGTTTCTCTTTGCATAGAGAACTGTTGTAGGTTTGGCTTGCAGCTTTTTAGGGAGAGTGAGTTAGCATGCCAGGAGACTCCAGTCTTTAGATGTCTCTCCTTTGGTGCCCAAGGGAGAAAATTCAGGATGGTTTCTGAGGGCCTTGATTATATTGGATCTAGCTCTGCTGTCGGTCACTTGCAAAAAAATTCTTTACATCGCTAAGGGACTGCTGAGAAAAATAACAGCGTGGACGTCATAAGTGCTGTTTAGATGTCAGCCACAGTCGGATGGCCTGTCTTCATCAAGCTGAGGCTGCGTGTTTTGATCCTGACCACTGATCTGAGCTTGGACCGTGTACAAATGGGCACGTTGATTCGTAAATCTTTAGGCATCAACTCCAGCTGGAAGATGTGCCCTGCTGGTCCCCTCTCCATGCCTCATGTATCCCAATTTTTGACATCTTGCTTGAATAAGAGGACTGTTTTGGCTTTGTGTAGCTACAGCCTTCACTGTACAAGAGTCTCACCAGTCATCATAGCTGTGTGAATTTGTGCAAGTCACTTAGCTTTCTGGGACTCAATTCCCAATGTTTCTAATGAAAAGTTTCAATTACATCATTATGGAGTCTCCTTACACCACTAAAGTTCTTCAGTTCTAGATGTGACCCCAAACAGCCATACCTCGTTTTCCCATTGTAAAAGCATCCTTGCAAATAGACCAGAAGTCCAGAATGTCTCATAGGTCTCAGGCTTTATTTCTAAATTAATTTTTAAAAAGTTATTTATAAAAGTAATACTGATCAATGCAGGAAATTTGAAACACAACAGAAATATTGGGAAAAAATATATATTCAGAACATTATGTTATTACCCAATCCAGAGATAATCACTACGCGTATAAATGAATCTATGTTTACTGAAAATAGTATCAATTTTGTCTATAGATAGAAATAAATAGCATAGAGATTTAAAAATGAAATTATGCTTTACATGCTTTATACCCTCATTTCACTTGGCAATATATTGTGAATATTTCCAGTATTTATTCTTCTATTGAATTTTATAAAACATGATTTTTGTAAAGAACTGAACGGTGTTCCACTGAATGTCTATGGACAATGGCAATATTTCCCGATCCAACTTTCCCCTTTTATAGGGCAAAGCAGCTAGTGTCTACGCCATCCCATGAAACCGTACCACCATCCCATCTTCTTTTCTTTCTCCTTCTCTTTTTCCTTCCACACTTTTTTACTCTTTCCTTCTTTCTTTTTCTTTCTTCCTCTCTTTCTTCTTCTCCTTTCTCTTTCTCTTCTGTCCCCCTTCTCTTATTTCCTCATTCTTTTTTTTTTTTGGTGGAGATGCCAGGGATGGAAACTGAGACCTCATACACTTCACCTTCTTTTGATGTTATATTTGGGCTGGTCATCTGCAGAGAAGTCAGGCCAGCAAATAAACTGTGTGTGTGTGTGTGTGTGTGTGCTGATGGCTACACTTCTGGCCTTCAGTCTGCTGAGGCACTAAAGGAACATCTTGGAGACAATCTCTGAAAGTCAGTCAGTCCTCAAGGAGTCATGACCTCATTGGAGGTATTCAAGGTGGTAGATGTGGGTCTAACATAGGAAAGGTTTTCTTTCCTCTTTAGGTTAGAGATGTGGAGGATTGAATTGTCATCTGTAGTGGTGAATTTCCTATTACTGGTTGCATTCAAGCAAAGGCTGACTGACCACTTACTACAATCATTGTCATGTTCCCAGACCAAAAAAAAAAAAAAAAATCATGTCTAAGCTAAAAATTTTGGTCCTGCACTTGATTTGCCCTGAAGCTTCCCCAAACTTTTCAGTCTGACTGTTCCTCTGGGTTAAACTCAGTGACCTCTAACTCTTTTCAAGTACAGATGGTCCCTCACTTACAAAATGGTTTTTTGACTTCACGATGGTGTGAAGCAATAGGAATTCAGTTGAAACTGTACTTCAGATTTTGAATGTTGATCTTTTTCCACACTAACAATATGAGCTAAGATACTCTCTTGTTATGCTGGCCAGTGGCAGCGGGCCACAGCTCCCAGTCAGCCACATGATCTCCAAGGTAAACAACATATACCCTTATAACCATTCTGTTTTTCACTTTCAGTACAGTATTTAATAAATATAAATATTTAAAGTTACGTGAAATATTCAACACTTTTTTTTGTAAAAAGACTTTGTGTTAGATGATTTTACTCAACTGTAGGCTAAAGCAAGTATTCTGAGCACGTTTGAGGTAGGAGAGGATAAGCTGTGATGTTCAGTAGGTTAGATATATGAAATACATTTTCAACTTACAATATTTTTAATTTGCAATACCTCATCGTAAGTTGGGGAAGATCTGTATTAGGTTCTCTGATTCTATGACTCTGTGACATAGGCCTTTCTCTAAGGTGCTACTGTTTAACTCCTGAAATTGATGCTGATAAAAGACTTGGATGGGAAAGGAGGTTTAACTAATTGCAAATAATGAGATTTCAGTCTATCTGGGAATTTCACTTGTTCAGGCTTTCCCTAACCCTCATTTCTGCAGATACGTGATGGGATGTCTTAATGACAAAAGCATTGAATGAAACCTGTGGAGGGGTGTAAGGAAAGAAATGCACACATGTTCTAGACAGACGGGTGTTAGTCTCTACCTGCATGTTTGAATGAGCTGCTAGGTCCTGTATGGAATGTCACACTAAAGACCCTTTAAATGCCTTGACTGAGCAATTTGGCTGTACCCCATTTTCTCATTTCAAAATGTTTCAGGTTCCCTTTGCTCCGTGAAATGCATAAAAGCTGCTTCTGGCCACAGAGACTAATGTGCTGTCCCTTTTATCTCCAAAACGGGCTCCCAATTGGTTCCAGGGAAAGTGATTTTCCCAAACGCGGCTGCCAGCCATAATTGGCTTATATGTGACCCATCCATTTCCACATGCTTGTTAGAGCTGGGTTCTGGAGTCTCCTCAGACCCTCCCAGGCAGCTGGGCAGGGGCAATAGAAACTAGCAGGCATGGTGGTGGAACCCCTGGAGTTGGGTGGTCCATTCCTGCACTCATGACCTGTTGGATGGAGTAGACCCTATATGGCGACTGCCTTTGAAACCAGGCAGACAGTGGGAAACATTGGAGGAAAACAGACCCCATCTTTATTTCCCTCTTATCTCTGGCTCCTTCTTGTTTTCTCTCTCTGTCCACCGTCCAGCAGCGGCAGTAAGAAATTGTACCAACTAGGGCCAGATTGCTTGGGTTTGAAACCTGGCTCTCCCATCTAATAGCCGTGTCACCTTGGGCAAGCTTCTCAGAATTCCACTCTCTGGGTCTCCTCATCTGTAACATGGGACAATAATTGTACTTCCCTTAGAGTATTTATGAGGACCAAACAAATGTAAATGAAGCACTTAGGCCAGTGCCTGGCAAATCATGGGGGCTGTTACGTGTTTGCTGATACTAATTCAAGGAGCTCAACACCTGCTGTGGACTGAGCAGGGGCTGGGTGCTGGACACGTGCCATCACGGCCCTCGAGAGGCACAAGTGGCTGAGCCCCAGGAAGACATGAGTGACTCTTCCTTTTTTTCCATCTCCTCCCTTCCCATATTTCTCCTCCTCTCCCTTTCTTCCTTTCTGTATGTTTCCTGTTGCCACCATAACAAATTATCATAAACTTTCTGGCTTAAAACAACACAAATTTATTATCTTACAGGTTTGTAGGTCAAAAACCTCACTAAAAAAAATCAAGGTTTTGGCAGGGTGGTATTTCTTCTGGAGGCTCTAGCCCATTGGTTTTTCATTTGTTAACTCAAGGAATTTAGATTATAAGTCCATTGGAAAAGGACCTGGAAAATGGTCCACGAACCTGGTGCACTTTCCCAAATTCCATGGTGGGACAGTGAGAAATGTCATGTCTATTACTTAAAAAAAATTGTTCTTAAAGTAAAATAGGTGATTTATTTTGGAAAGGGCGCAAAGCACTTGCCGAAGGAAATGAGGAAATAAGCCCAAATCAGAAGACAAGATATCATTTTTGTGTGTTTCCAGAAGAAAAGACTTCACTTGACATATATACGGTATAAATTCTTGTACATCTTGTATATCACAGAGGCCTCTCTGTCCCTTTGCAAACTTGCATTAGTTCTTGGATCTCTCAGGAAGCTGCAGGGACATTTTTTTTTTTTTCTCTACCTTTACAACTTGGTGACCTCAGATTCCAGGGATGGAGTTGATCCTTAAGGATTTTGCTCTCTACCTGGTTTGCTCTAAACCAATAACAAGAGGCATTTTTTTCCTCCTAGCATATTACAATATCTGTACAATTTCTTTTAAGGTACTTTAGTATAATTGATGGGATTAGTAGGCATGTGCCAGTTAACTTGTCCGGTGGTCAGCGTGCACAGTCTAGGGTGAATCACTACACATGGAGCCCGACTCCAGAGGCCGCCACTGTAAGTCCTTTTCCATCATTTAGAGATCACTAGCAATGGATTTGCTAATTAGCACACTGGTATAAAAAACGGATTTTTATTGGCAAATCTAGTGACTGTTAATTAGTTTGATGAACGTTCAAAATGAGCTTCAGATAAGCAGCTTGGGCTAAAATATGTGGATTAAAGACGTTCTCCTCCCTTGTATGAACCTAGCCTGCAGTCTTGTAGCCTGTACCTTTAGGGATGTCATCTGTATGTTATCCTTAATCAATCCTGTGTCCAACCATTGATTTAGGAGGATTTCTGATAACATGATTCCAGTTTGTAGTTGTAAAAGCCTGTTCTAATATTCTTGGAGCAAACTTTTTATACAGGGAAATGTTGGAGCAGCTTGGAAGTCAGAAAGCTGGAACTTCATTATGGCCCGGAACTGGTCATGTGAACCGCTTAGTGCCTGCTTTACAAATGAATGTCTGTTTAATTAATATTGGGAGTTGTGACTGTTGGCAACTCAGGTCAACAGGACAGAGCTTCAGCCTTTCTTCTGCTAAATCTGAGATCACCAAAGAATTATTGCGGAGTTAACTCAAATTAGGCAATGTCTGTTGGTCATCCCTTTTCTCCCAACATGATGGCCAGCTAGCTGTCCAAGATCTGCTTCTGATTTGATTTTGAAAATCTCCCCTGAGTTCTGAGAGCAATTCTGTTTCTTTAAACTGAAAAAAAGAAAAAAAAAAAACAAAGAAAAAAATAGAAATAAAAGAAGAGAGAGAGAGAATGAGACAGAGAGAGAAAGCATGCAGACGCTGACTACTACTTTTTGGCTCCTGTGTGTAATTTAAATTTTGATGAATCCCCTCAATGTTAGATATCCATAATGGATGTAATATGGCAAGACAAAAAAAAGAAGCTGTTCTGGAACACAGAGGCACTTGGTCCCTGGTGTGGCTATGTCAAGTCACTGAAAAGTCATCTTGACTGTGACCCTGAGCTCCTCATTTGCGTTTCTAACTGCGACCTGAGGGCTAGTCTGATGTATGAACAGAGAAGGTAGCTTTCCGAATGACAAACCCACGACCTTTTCCTGTCGCCTCCTCCTGAGGACATTCTAGGAAAAGTTTTCTAACTCAGTTGGTAAGAAAGACCAAATTATAAAAATACACTTGAAAAATGTCACACTATTTCTCCTGTTACACATCTAAATTCATTGTCTGACATGTAGTGAGTAACCAATAAATGTTTGTTAAATGAATGAATAAAATTTGTTTTTGAGCTTAATGGACCGATCTATCTTCTTGCCTGAATTTAAAATATTTGTTTTCTTAAAGTCTGGAAAACATATTTGTCTGTGTCCTCTATTTCTATACAACTGATGAATTACCACGGTAATAGATAATATATATTGAGTATTTACTGTGTGCTCGGCATGTGACTTTCTATACATTATACAATTTAACCCTCACAATAACTCAATTTTATTATTACCCTCAATTTTAGATGAGGATTCCGAGATTTCAAGAGATTAAGTAGCTTGATCAAAGTCATATGACTAGGAAGCAGTTGCTTTGCTTGAACCCAGGGAGTCTGCCTCCAGACCGCCTACTCTTTATTTTTTGATCAGTTTACAATGTTGTGTTAATTTCTGGTGTACAGCATAGTGATTCATTTATACATATATATGGATATTCCTTTTCATATTCTTTTCCACTATAGTTTATTCCAAGGTACTGAATATAGTTCCCTGTGCAGTAGCAGACCCCCTACTCTCAGTCCCCAAGTAACATTGCCCTCCCACTTTTTTTGGGAATTATAAATGCCTTCATTCTATAATGTCTTTTTATAAGAAGAATTTGGAGTATCTCTTCTTTTGCAGCACTGTCACTTGGAATTCCCTGTTATTTATAAGGTTTATTGTTAATGTTCAGGTTGAAAAAGTTAGTCTGTGTCTCAGCCTTAGCATCCCTGATGACTGACTGTGTGCATGTCTGATTGTGATAGTGAGAATAATCACCACTATAGAGTGACAACCATCTACCAGACTTTGTGCACATTATTGCTAATGCTTACAAACAACTCTGAGAAACTCTTAGTTACTTCATCACTCCCATTTGCAGATAAAGGAACCGAGGCTCCCAGAGGTTACATAAATTGCTTTGGGTCTTATACCTCACCACAAACAAAACTGGGATAAGAACATAGGTCTGTGAGTTGCCTAGGTTTCTCCTGTTCTATAATCATGCCCATTCTACGTAATAATACAGCAGTGACATGGGCTGCCATATAAGTTTCCTCTGGGAGATGTCTCTTTTGCAAGACTTTCTTGGGAATGCCCAGTAGAATCTGACAGAGCATCCTGTCTAGTGGAAGCAGGTCTGATATCTGCTGTGGACCTGGCCTGGGCTTTCTCCACACCTTGATTGGCTGTACTTGTACTGACACAATGAATCCTTTTGTTAGGGGAGGTGTGGCCCGACTTAACCCCCAGGTAGGGCTAGGCAGACCCCAGCTATCATCCTGCCTTGGATGAGTACTCTTACCAGTCATAAAAAATTAATTTTAGCACTTGAGCTAATTGGAATAAAAAAATGTGACACCCAAGCCAGAAATAAGCCTAATGAAGCCCATTAAATAATTTAATGATTACATAATTATGTTCATTTAAAATGCAGGAATTGATTACTCTCAAATTAATTTTATCATCTCTGTTCTTTTTAGAGCACATTTATTTTGAACAAAATGAAGGATTAGTTTCATTTCTGATGGGCACTCTGCCATTAATAATCATGTCTCATTATAATGAGAAAATGTTGTGTTTTGAATAAGTTCATGTGACCATATATTTCCAGATAACAGACAGGCTTGTTCAGCGGAGAGATTTAAGCTATTGAAAGGGTCTTACTAATTTGAATCATAAAGTGAGTAAGTGGGGGATTGATGTGCTCCACGAAGACAAATATGAGTGAGATCTGGTGCAATCCAGCTAATTAGGGACTGGATCAGGGTGTTCAGGAAGCTTCAAACCAGTTGCCAAAGGAGGCATCATGGGATAGGAAAGGCTCAAAGGCTTCACAATAGGCATAAATTGAATGCTTTTCTAGCATCTTTTCCTTCTTCCTTTCCAACAGCTCCTAATTTCTACTTGGGAATCTGTCTCATTTTGAGGCAGAAGACTCCTTCTCAAACTCTAGGAGGAAAGCATATTAACTGCTGAGCCAATCACTGAGTTTCATCCACTGGCCATGGTGACTGGCACAGAGGTGGTGGGCATGTGACCTAAGGCTATTCGAACAGGATGAACCTCAGGACCATTTCAGGGGTTCCTGGGATAGACCCTTTTTTCCTTTTGACTATGAATGGACAAGTAGGATAGCAGCCTTTTGGGGTCCATGAGGGGAGGCAGTCTTAAGATGGAGTTGAACTGAAGAAGGCAGAAAAGAGAGACAGGAGGAAATCAGAACTCGGTGACATTGTTAAACCCCAGGGACAAAGGCTCTCCTGAATCCATCTCTAGACCATTACAGATACCAGTAAATCCCTTTTTTGCTGAAGCCCTCATTGCTATCAGTTGAAAGCATCCCGGGCAAAGCAGGATTTAATAGGTTACAGGATTTTTCCTTTCGGCTTTTCTTGATGGCTATGGAGTCATGGAGCATCCTTCCTGTGAGAGACTGTGGGGGTCCCCAATTCCAGCAGGGGTGCCACACAACAATCTGAGAAGTTGATTTGTGGTCCTAGATGGGTTTCTTGCACTTGTAGAGGATTTGATATTTTCCAGGGTGTTTTCAGAATGTTTTGGATACACAGGACCAAGTTTCTCTGTAAGGGAGGCAGGGCAAGGCCATCATACCATGAGAGGGACAGGATTGGTTAGGGGGATGAGATGCCTTCTGTAGTCAGAGAGATATGACATCAAATCCCCGCTCTTCTACTCTGGGAGCTGGGCTGTTCCTGCACCTGTAAAATGGGCATGACAGCTACTTTGTAAGTTCTTTCTTTTTTAATATGTGTGTGAAAATTGAAATGGAGAGTGTTAATGAAAGGGCCTGCCATGGGGCACACAAACAGAATATAATCCTGGTCAATTTTATTTATTTCTTCTTTTGGAACCAGGAAGGCCTTGATGTACCAAAGGTTCTTTCTCTACTCCTTGTCCCCACCCTTGGAGACTTAGGGTTTTGTTTCTTGTGAAAATGCGAACATCTCTGGAGGATCTATTGCTCAGTTATACCTGTGTGAAAATTTTAAGTTGCTGGCAGTGATTTGTTTGTTAGGAGCCATCAGAGATGGAAATAAGCAGGTTTTGATTAGGGATGAGAGGTTAGAGGGCATGCTCCTGAATCCCTGAGAGGGTGCTTCAAAGAAAGAGAAAAGGCACAGGATAGTGACAAATACCAGCTTTTGCAGGCAAATGCTTTGAGCCCTCTTTAAGGGCTTCTGAAACATACGAATAACACTGATGTCTTTGTGGAACCGCACCACAAATGATGAGCTTTTCCTTAAAAGTTGAGGAACACAATCTAATTATTATGAGGCACCCTCTGATAGCCTCTCTGTGGGGCCCAGCAGTGATGTTCCTGCTCTTGTGCCAAATGTGAAAACTACGGATCATTTTTAAAAGGTTGAGTGACTGTGTCATAGACCCTGGGACATTTAAAAAATATTTATTTTTTTTTTTTTAAAAATCAAAAAGGAAATATATTTGTTCTCATACCTGAAAACTCTAGGGAGTGCCTGACTTCAGTCCCAGCTGAAAATCATAAGGAACTCTCTCTCCATCTCCAATTCTCTTGGTGTTGGCATTATTTTCAAACATGATGTCCTCCGGTGGTAGCAAGGATGACTGTCTGCAGTCCCAGAGCTACCAGCTTTTACATATGTAATCTTCCATTCTCAATGCAAGTTTGCCAGGGACAAGATGAAGAAACTGATGCTCAGAGTTTAGCGCAGGTCACCCAAAGTCACCCAAGAAAGGACAGAGCCCCTCGCCCTGTCACATGGTGAAGTCCTAATTTCCAGAATCTCAGATTGTGACCTGATTTGGAGATAGGGTTTTTATAGAGGTAATTAAATTAAATGAAGTCATTAGCATGGGATCTAATCCAAACCTTATAAAACAGGGACATTTGGAATCAGGCACGTACACAGAGGGACGACAATGCAAAGAGATGTAGGGAGAAGATGGCCATCCACACCCACAGGAGGGAGGCTGGGAAAGGTTCCTCCCTCTCAGCTTTAAGAAGGATCCAATCCTGCTGACACCTTGATTTTGCACTTCTAGACTCCAGGACTGTGAGACAATTTCTGTGGTTGAAGCCAACCATTGTGTGATGGATGCTTCATTACAGAGCCCTAGGAAACTGACATGGAGCCCAAATTTGAATTCAGATCTGTCTGACTCCAAAGCCAGTGTTCTTTCTCCTTCATTGCTCCACATCAGATGTGGTGATGCATGTGGTACCTGTGAGATTTATGAGATGGGATTCATCTTCTGAACTGAAAAATAAGATATATTTTCTGGATGGGAGTCTGCAAGTGTTTTCTGCTCTCACAGATCTCTGGAGGAAGGAGAGCATTTTCTGCAGACAGCTGTGCTTGAACAACTCCAAACAATCCAGTGCAAGAAGCAAACACATGCTCTTCAGACCGAGTAACCATTGATTATAATTGAGAGAGCATTTTAATTGGCTAAATTAAAGGTCCATGTGTGTGCCCATGATGATAGGAGGAGAGTTTCTTCTGCTTTCCTGCTTTCAATCTAAAGAAGCGGTTTGAGCAGCCTAACTCTTCCCCTCCAGGTTCTTGACACATGTTATGAGATTGTCACGGGGTATTCATTCTCCCATTCCCTTAACACATGGACATGAAGCCTCTCTTATGTCTGAGTCCCAGTACTTAATGCTACAGAGAAGTGTTATCCAATAGAAACAGAATGCGAGCCACAAAAGTGAGCCATGGAGAAAATTTAAAAATTTTTAGTAAGCACATTAAAAAAAAATAAAGAGAAACAGATGAAATTTATTTTAATAATAGCTCTTATTTTTTGATCTACCATAGCATATAATTAATATAAAATTCTTTAAATTTTTTTTTTACTAAGGAACTTTTAAAAATAAATTCAGTGGGGTTTTTTTTTGGTATTGTTTTTT
Source organism: Vicugna pacos (assembly GCF_048564905.1). Classification (NCBI taxonomy): domain Eukaryota; kingdom Metazoa; phylum Chordata; class Mammalia; order Artiodactyla; family Camelidae; genus Vicugna; species Vicugna pacos. The sequence continues at coordinate 29,805,329 of NC_132995.1, read as the reverse complement.
TAGAGGGAGGTAATTAGGTGTTTGTTTTTTTTTTTCAGTAGAGGTACTGGGGATTGAACCCAGGACCTCATGCATGCTAGTCATGCACTCTACCACTGAAATACACTCTCCCCGCAATATAAAAATTCTTAATGTGATATTTTATAGTCTTTTTTTCTTACTAAGTCTTTGAAATCTGGTGTATATTTTACATAGATGACACATCTCCACTTGGACCGGCCACATTTCAGATGCTTAATAGCCACACATGTCTACAGGATCCTGTGTTGGACAGTGCAGATCTAGAGGGTAATTCCATAAAGATGATGGCAGTAATAGTACGAATCGTATGACTTCCATTATTTTTGTTCCATGTAACCAGGAATGTTCTCTCCCCATACAGTCTATTTTTAAGCTTAAGTTCTGAATACATTTATACAATTTAAAAAAAACATATACAATTATATAGCAAAGCATCTTGATCGTCACCATCACCTCAGTTCTCATTCCTTAAGGAAAAAAAAAAAGCCTCCCCCAAACCAAGAATCCATTTTAATAGCTTATTGCATGTCCTTACATTTTCTTTAAGCAGATATGAATACATAGTCTTATTTTTCCTTCTTTCTTTTAACCTAAAGATAGTAAATTATATCCATGTTCTTCATTCTTTGTTTTTTTGCTAAATAATTTATACTGGAGATTTTTTCATATCAGTACATAACTCCCTGGGTCTTTTTCACAGGTGCATTGTATGAAGTTACCAGAATTTAGATTTTATTATTTTTTTAATTAAAAAAATTTTTTTGTGGAGGTGATTAGGTTTACTCATTACATTAGAAGAGGCACTGGGGATTGAACCCAGGACCTCATACATGCTAAGCATGCCCTCTACCATTTGAGGGCACACCCTTCTCCACAAATTTAATTAGTCTTCTATTGATGATCATTTGGGTTATTTTCAGGGTTTGTAACTAAAAGCAATAATATGATGACTATCCTATACATGTGCGATTACATATATATACAAGGATTGTTGGATAAATTCCCAGCAGTAAGATTGCTGGGCCACAAGGTAAAGGCATGTAAAGTTTGAGATGTTGCCAAATTGTCCTCTAAAGGGGTTTTTGTCAACTCATACTTCTAACATCCATGTGTAAGATCTACTTATTGTCTTATTTAATCCTTAAAAAAACTGCAGGAGTTATGTATTACTATACTCATTTTTCAGGTACAGTAACTGAGGGCTCAGGCAGGTTGGGTGACTTGTACAATAATGTTTATATGTGTGGGCAAAGTCCAAGGCTTAACCCCAGTTCTCTTGCACACGTGCACACACACACACACATCATGATCTTACAGAAAATTAGGAAGTACAATTCAAACAGCCCCCTTTTTTTTTCCTTCTGAAACATTTGGGAGTAATCTGCCAACTTGACCCCACTCCCACAGAGGTGGTCCCTGAACAGCTTGGAATGTATTTCGCTGATTGACTATGAAACAGTAATAACAAAAAATAAGCATAGTATAGTGAGTTTTTCATAAGATTAAATTTGTTCAATGTAAAGGATGGTACAATATGGCCTCCCAACTTCTGGTGTGCTCATATATTCTTTTTTTTTTTTTTAATAGAATTATGGGTATGTTAGATCTGGTTAACTTTTACCCTTTTTGTTATGAAAATTATCGGCATTTACAAAAGCAGACTAGCGTATTGAACCCCCGTGTACTCAGCACCCAACTTCACAAATACCAACAAATGACCAAACTTGTTTTATCCAGTCTTCCTCTTGCTCCCCCATACTCTGTTGGATAAATTTAAAACAAAGTGTAGACATTATATGATTTTATCCATAGAGACTTCAGTATGTTTCTTTGTAAGATTATTTTTTAAAAAGTAACAAATATGGTTGTTCTAAATGCTAATTGATATGACTTTTTACAGTTAGTAATCAAATATTGGTCCCCTCAAAATTGTTTTTGGAGATATTACTGGTGCATGAAATCCCCAAATCTGGGAATCACTATTGAACTCTGTTGCTGGAATGACCTTCCTCAGCATCAGCCAGGATACTGTCACACCATGCCTCAGATTCTTGTTTTGGGGGAGGTTTTTTTTCTTTCATTTTTTTTTTTTTTAAGGAAATTCAGACAATGAAGTTTAATAGCCACAGGTAATTTAAGTCTGGCAAAATACAGAGATCATTGAAACAGATACTTTAATTGAATATGACTTTTATAAAGTTATACAAATCTTCCAAGTGATCATAAATCAGTTCTCACTACAGGTACATAAAGCAATTTTAAAAAGTCACACAAATTACACATTTAAGGTTACAGTGTTTAATGTTTGTCAGAAGTCTTCAAAATGGGGCTGACATTGGGTTTTCTGAGACCTGAAACCAACGCAATTTGGGGACTCTCTTTAACATAAACAATACAAAGTTAGGAATACAACGTAACATTTGAAACTGAATATATTTTTAGTATGAAAAAGAACTCACTACAAATTACAAGTCAAAAAACTGACACATACCACAAACATCATGAAATCCCGAAAAATAACATAACATTTTCATTAATGAACTGACTGAACCACCTCTGTCACATTTTCCCCCTTAAATTCTTTGTCTGCGTGTACTTTGATCACCTCTCCATACAACAAGGTTATTATAATGTCAGTTTCGAGAGACAGAATCAAGATAATTCAGTTTCTCCTCTAGGATGATTGTTTGAAATTCTGTTTTATTACTGATGGTGAGTGACTACATATTGATGGTGTATAGACTTGCTGTTTGTCGTACTGCTTTGGGTTTGTGTGCTTGTCTGATAAGCTCTGTTCCTCGAGATGCACAAAGGTGCATTTGTCACTGTAGCTCTGCACTCTTGCATATACACCCAGTGGGAGAGAACTTCCGTTGTGATTAGGCACCAGTGGGAACTAAACTTCTGCTTACGAGTTTACGTATCAGATGTTGGGAGAATTTTTAAAGACTAGCTTCTAGTTCTATATATTTAACACTTTGTTAAACCCCTCCCAGAGTTCCAGACCTGGACTCTGTAGAACTTATTTTCCCACTGGACTGCTGGCTACGCATCGTTGGGTCACAGTGCTGGGTGGTGAGCTGCAGAAGCATTCCTGGAAGCCATTCCCACACAGGGACAGCTAGTCATGGAAGCGACTGTGATTCACATAAATATACCCTGGACTAGATGTATCCCCAAGATAACTTCCTCTTAGCCAGCTCTCCAAAACCTATAGCCTCTCTAAAGACCCAGCATGGAGGGAAATGCGATGGAGCTCCATGGAGAATAGAAAGAAAAGCAGTCTTAATTGATTGTGGCTAAAATATCTTACTTTTTCAGATTACACCAAAACCTGTGACTTTCTGATTACATTGTCAGAGCTTCATTAACTTCATGGTTAAGTTTGACTCTGCTCTTGACTGCCTCTCTGATCTCACTTCCCACAACTTTCCCATCATTCATTCTGTTCCAGGCACATTGACCTACTTCTCGTTCCTCGAGAGTGTCAGGCACTCTCTGCCTCAGGGCCTTTGCATTCGCTGTTCATTTTGCCTCAAACACTTTCCCCACGCATCCACACATAGCTTGCGCCCTCACCTCCTTCAGCTTTCTGCTCAAATGTCAGCTTCTCATCAGTCAGTATAAAATAGCACTCCTACCCTGTACCTTCCTTTATTTTTCTTGGTAACATCACCCTTGACGTGGAATATATTCACTGATTTGTTTATTGTATTGTCTCCTGTTTATTAGAGTGTAACGTCATGAGAGCAGGGACTTTGTTGTTGCTGTTGTTCGCTGCTGTGTCCCAGCACCTAGAATAGTGCTGATCCCAAGTAATTGCTCAGTAACTATCTGTTGAATAAATGTAGTGTAACTGGAAACCACTGAAGAATTTTACACAGAAGAGATGTGGGTCTGCCAGAAGAAATTAACCTCTCAAACTTACTTTCTCCCAAAACGTCTTTCCACAATATTCCTTGAATTATAATCACCTGTCAGTCTAATTTTCTATACTAGATTGTAGAGGACAGGGAGTATGTTTAATTCATCAACACACCTCTACTACATGTATTTCAGGTTAATACTGGCAGAATTAAGTGGAATTTACTGTTTCTTTGCACAAGAATTCTTGAACTGGCTCTGTTTGGTTTTCTCAACTAACTAGATTATAAGCTGTCTCTGAGTAGGGGAAATTTCCCTGGCCATTTATATCCTCTCAGCAGCTCTTAGCAACCAGTACATTGTGCTTCTTAAATAGAGTTCAACCTCTCTGGGAATCTGTCTGTGTAATTTCTGTGCTTAGTGTCTCCCAGTTCTCCATTATAAAGGATTCCCAAGCAAAATTCCAGTACCTATTGGGATACTTTCAGTTTCTACTAATCAACACAATTAAAAGCAGCTTAAACAAGTGAGGGTTTATTATCTCAGATGGTCCAGGGGCTGGAGGTAGGGTGGCTTCAGGAATGTTTGAATCTGTGCCTTAACTACATCTTCAGCTCTGCCATTCCACTTAGTCTCCTCATGGTCACAAGATGGCTACAGTGGTTCCAAGTATCACATTCTTACACGGTGATATCCAGGGGCAGGAGAAGGAGCTCCTCCTTCTCAGATATTTCTTAAATGAAAGGAATAACTTTCCCTGGAGCTGTGCTGTGCATTTTCTTTCACTTCTTATTGGCTGGAATTGCAAGCCCTTGCCTAAGCCGGCTTGATTAGGGAAATAGAATCATTCTGATTGGCTTCTGTTAATCGAGAGTCACCTCCCCTGGGACTGTGGAGGGCCTCCGTCCTCAGTGCAGAGCCACACAGAGCTTGGCACGCTAACAGCCAGGAAAGGCGGGGCGGGAATGGATTTGGCTTAGCATCCATAGTGTCTGCTACATCTTCCACTTGCTAGTCCCCCAACCTGGCTTAGTCCAAAGGTCTTAAAAATTGGACGTCTATGATACCTCTTTCATCCAAAAACCAGGGCCATGCCGTTTTTCCAAATCAATCTCCTAAGTGAAAAACTAAACTGAACTAAATATCAAGCATATGATTTATTTAGTTTTTAAAAAGAAACCAACCCAGGGTAATTATTGATGAAACTGAATTAAAACTGAACAGTGAGCAAGTTTCTTATTCTCTCGGTGCCTCAGTTTCCTCGTCTATGAGATGGAGATAGTTAAGGAGTTGATGTAGAGACTAAATCAATTATTATGCAGGCAATTCTTATCTTTCCTAGATTCTGCATTTGCAAATTTGCCTACTTACTAAGTTTACTTGGAAGCTCAATAACAATACTTGTGGCAATTTTGTGGCCCTTCATGGACATGTAGGGAAAAACATAAACTAGGTTGAACAAGGCAACACTGCCTCCTTATTTCTGCTCTCATGCGCTAAAGAAGTGTTCTTTTCATGGTCTGTTCAGTGCCATGTTTTTGGTTTTTTTTCCCTGAGCATTTCTGTTCTTTTTGTTGATTTTCTCTGTTTAAAATGGCCCTCAGGCATAGGGCTGAAGTGCTGTCTAGTGTTTCTAAGCACAAGGACACTGGGATGGGCCTTATGGAGAAAATACTTGTGTTAGAAAAGCTTCATTCAGGCATGAGATACGGTGTTGTTGGCCATGAGCTCAATGGAAATGATTGAAGGATATATGTTAAATAAAGTGTCTTTAAACACAAACACACATAAAACAAGGTTCTGTATCCCATCAATTGACAATAAATGTGAGCAGAGGCTCACAGAAATCTAACCCTGTATTTTCCCTAGACTCTATGGCTGGGTATCTGTTAATTCTGTGTTCGTGGGGAGTTTATAGATCATGACTACCATGAATATTATGAATCAACCATATTTAAACTGTTTAGGATAGCTTCTGTCATGTAGTAAAAACTATGTATTTGTTAGTTTTAATGTTAACTAATATAATATTCTCTAAACTAGAACAATATTCGAGCCTTAGAACCTTCCCGGAAGTATGAATTAGGTCTACATGTCATTCCATTTAATTTATGTCCCTGTCAAAGTAAATAAACAAACACAACACACACACATGCACAGCTGGTTTTACAGCCAGAGAGCTAGGGGTGGAAGGATTCAATATCACTCAAAGCCCACAAGGGTGACAACTGCAAAGCCACAAAGGACAAGAGGCAAGAGGCACTAAACTTCAGAAGCTGCAGAATTCCAGTTTCATAGCATGGCCACTGGTGAAGGAGCGGGATGCTGTCTCCACTAACAGGAACCCTTGGCTTAGGTCTGGTGTTTACCTATCAGGTCAGGATGTCTCAGCCCCAGCTGAGAGCAGAGGAACTCAGACCCCAGCATCTGCTGCAGGAGGGTGGCCAGGCTCACTCCAGCTTCATCTGAGAGCAGTATTTCTAGGCACTCGTTAGCTTCCTCTCAACCTCTTTCTTCTTCTTTGTGAGTCTGGGAATTAAAACTGATGCTCTATTTGAACGTCATCTATGGGAAATGAAAAGGGTAGAAGAAATTCCAAGCCAGGCTGTAGGGGAAAGGAGTGGATGATTCCGTTACCTATACTCTTAGCTTTTAGTATTACTATGACACAACAGTTTCAAATCTATGTATAGAGCAGCCTATTCAAAGCCATTTAGAATATAGGATAACAATGCCAAAATAATTTCAGTGTAAGTCTTTGATCTCCTCATTATAATGCCATTACCATACCATTATTAGCTGAGATTACAATGACAAATCAATTTTAATTGAAGTCTTTGGAGATGCCATTTATAATGCTATTATCATGTGAATTTGCAATGGAAAAGTTACTTGAGCAAGCTTGTTGAAACAGCACTATAATGCCACTATAATGGAAAATTTTGATGGTGAAATTATCCCAAGTCCATAGAGACTGATGATTATCGTATAAAACAACAGATCATGAAAATGACGCCCCCCCTCCCCAAAGCTCCCAGTAATAAATCATGCTATGGATAGTATCTACTGATCAAAGAATATCTTTGTCATAGAATGAGTTCACAAAAATCATAGAAGCCTGAAGCAGATAAAAGGCTTTCATTTTACAGATGAGAAACCAGAAACACAGGGAGGAGATGTGACTTGCCCAAGGTCATTCAGTGAGTGCCAGAGCCTGGACTTAACCCCATGTCTCTGACTCTTAGTCTTCAGGACTTTGACTCCTTGAAAAGACTTCAGTGCCCCTGATTCCACAATGCCTTTCAAGGATAGGACTCCAGGAAAACAGACAGATGGCAAGATTAGCATTAGGCTAGAACCAGAGAAAGAGTTCCAGACTGTGGGGGTGTTGTGAGATACTCACTTCGGATTAGATGATACCTGTAGAATTTTTAATAGATGATGCTTCCAGGACTTACAGCGTCAGGAAGTTTCCCACACAGAAGCTGAGATTTCCTCCTGGTTCTCCTGGTTTCCTTTGAGAGAAAGCTTCTTTCCTGGAAGAGAAAGTTAAACTCTTCTAGCTTTGAGTGGATAAATATAGAGAGGAAAAAAGATCACAATGTACCAAGGAGTTGCTTAATTCAGGTAACCAAGGACTTGATAACATAAAAATTAGACTAGTTTGATTGAGGAAGTTTTTTTTTTTTAAAGGATGTGGTTTTATTTATTTATTTTTAGACATTTTTTGGGGTGGGAGGAGGTAATTAGGTTTATTTATTTATTTTTAATGGAGGTACTGAGGATTAACCCAGGACCTTGTGCATGCTAAACACACTCTACCACTGAGCTATACCCTCCCCTAACCAGGAGGATATTCAGTTTAATCACCCTGGGAAGCCACTGCCTCAAACTGGCTTCTTGTTAGAAGGCCTTTCATCCCCATATCATGTCTTGTATTGGTTCCCTTCTTTATCTTAATTTGTCCAAGCTTAGTTCCCTTCATTCCCTGGTCATGGCACCCCTCTCTTCTTATGTTTTCCCTTCCACCCTGGCCCACTCTTTGGTGGAAGGGGCAGGACAGTGCAGAGCAAATGGATTCTTTTGCCTACGTCCATCTCTTCCTTGGACTGTTCTACTGCGAGCCAGACCTTCTGGCCCATTTGCTGTGAATGCATTCATTCCTTAGAGTGAGCAGCTAACACTTTTGGAGGGCGTGCACATGCCAGGTACGGTGCTAATGACTTTATTTAGCAAGTCTAGCGGTCAGTATTACAACATAAGAACCTGGAGTCTAGCGGAGCCATTTATCCCAAATCACGCATGCAACTGAAATAGGACCTTGGACTGCTGGATCCCAGAGCCTAACCTTTTAACTCTTTAGTGTCGTAGAAGCAATTTAGTCAGCATAGTGGCTGAGCAAACAGTTTCTGGAGTCATACAACTGGGTTCACATCGTGGCTCTGCCCCTTACTAGCTCTGTTACATTGAGCAAGATATTTAACTTCCACGTGCCTCAGTTTCCTCATTTTAGACATGAGGTTAATAATAATTTAGCTCAGCGTGTTATTGTAGAGGGATTATAGGTACTGCATTTAGACTGATGCCAGATGTGCAGACACTGTAAATCTGTAAGTGACAGCTTTTTACTGCTTCTTCCCTTTTCAATGACAGATCAGGTTCTCCAGATCCTGTCAATTTTGGGTAAGGTGTGCGGGGAGACACAGTAAGCTGGAGGCTTTACATGAACGGTCTCTCCCACGCCAAGCGTGGAGGTATAGTTTGGATTTAGGAGCACAATTCAAGGAACAAGCTGGACCTTAGGGGAGGCTGCTAGCTGCTTTTGGCATGTAGTCGCCAATCTTGAAGCGGCAGGATCTGAGAGGGAGAAATCAGTGACCATCCTCAAGTGGGCTGAAAAATCAGTTTCATACAGTCAAGGCCAAAATGTTCGTGTGCATTCCTGGCTGTGGGAAAAGCAGTGTAACTCATTATCCTTGGAGGGGGTGGCAGTTGGTTAAGCTTTAGGCAATCTCAGTAAAATTCCTTCGGCCTGTGTCCAGCAGGCCACAGGCTGAACAATGGCTCAGGAATGTCAGAATTCTGAGTTCTCATCCTGGCTCCGCTACTGGTCTGTTCTGTGATCAGAGGCCCTTAATCCCCTCCATGCCTCTACCTCGCTCCTGCCAAATACCAGAGGTATCCCTGGGTGATCTGGAGGGATAACCAATAAAAAGGATTAGGGACAAGAACTACCATCCAGATTGTTAATCAAAGTGGCATTTTGTACTCAATTATTTGCATCAAAACCCTTTATAATCTCCGTTTGTCATCCCCCACCCTCTCTTTTTTAATTCTTGGTCTTTTCTCTCCATCCCCCATGGAGAAGTAAAACATGATATATATGGGACAGTATCTTGAGTGAAATGACAATCTGGAGCAAGGTGGATTGGCCGCGCTGTGACATTTCAAGCAGTCGCTGTCCAAGGGAGAAATTCACCTGAGTGATGCCCCCAGCCCAGCAAACAAAGAAGCAATAGAGAAAATGCCACAGCAGCTCTGGGTCCCTCAAGGTGACTTGAGTGTTGCTGTCTGTGTAGGTTGGCCAGTGCCCGAGCAAAGGTAATGCAGAGATTCTGAATGCCGAGAAAAATAATAAAATTGTCAGTGTGTTGGAAATGAAAATAACTCCACCAGCACAAATAATGAACACAACACTGATTGAAATAAATGATGTCCTTTGCTTTAGAAATGTTATTTTGAATAACTGATATGGTACGTTGTTGGGCTACGGTTTCAAATGCATTTGATTATACATTTTCCTGTTTCCCCCCTCAAACAGTCTTTTCTCAAATCGGTATAAATCGCTGTACGTCGTCCTCGTAGCAGGCATGTCTTGATCTTTAGCTGCCATGACAACAGGATACAAGAGAAATGCATTTTCATAACAATTGCTGGCAATGTTTAGTATCACTGTTACTTTGTGTCAGGGAACGGCTGGCTCTGGGAAGAAAACAGCATTGTTTTCTTTAACTTAAAAGCTTTTGTTGGAATAATCGAAAAAATAGGTGGAGAAATTGTTGTTTAGGGGAAGAGTAGGAAGATGGAAGTAAACACTGCGGTAGTGGGTGAGGGGAGAGAGAGAGAGAACAGGAGAGAGAGGTATTTTTGCTTGGAAAGAGGGCTACACCAGTGGGAATGTAGTGTGAAGCTACCTAGAAAGTATGTAATTGGGTAATCAGATCAGCAAATTGAGTCAAATGATGTGATTTTAAGTGATGCAATCCGTTTTCACAAACTAGGAGAAATAAGTATATATTTTTTTCTCTTGCCCATTAAACATTTTTTGGGGGGGTGTGATGGTGATAATTAGGTTTATTTATTTGATTTGCATTCTTTTTTTATTGAAGTTTGTTTGTTTATTTATTTATTTATTTTAACAGAGGTACTGGTGATTGAACCCAGGACCTTGTGCATGCCAGGCATGCACTCTACCACTGAACTATAACCTCTCCACTGCTGTCCATTTGTTTTAACCCAAACCTTCCAAAATAGCCCAGAGAGAGCAAATCTGAGGGATTTTAGAAAAATCACACATTTTGGGGAGACAACATACATTTAAAAAAATTCCAGGCAAACATGTGCTCCAGAAAAAAAGGCAGTGGAGGGGGTGCTTTTTTCTCCTAGGTCTCTGAAATCCATGATGTTTCATGTCTAGTGGCACCATGGTAGAAGAGGGGCTGTGCAGCCTGGGGGTCAAGGGAGTAAGTAGACCCCCATGGCAGACAGAACTGTGTTTACGCCCTGGCTCTGCTCTATCCCCCATTGGAGAGGTTATTTCATTCCTGTCCATCTCAGTTTCTTTATTTTAAAATTAGGGTTAATAAGCTCATTGGGTTTGGGGAGTGGAAATGAGATGAGCAATGAAAAGGACTTATCAAAAGACTTGCCACGTAGTGAATGTTCAAAATATGGCAGCCATCACCAGACTCGCTGCAGGATCATTTGACCAATAAAGAAAATCTGGGTGACTGTTATTTACTACATCAAGCTCTTAATGTCCCTTAATATTTATTTTCAGAGTTATTCGAGGAATTAGATAATTCTCAGATCACTGATGTCTTACAGTTCTTGGATCAGTCATGGTCCTGGCAAAAACCAGAATTTTCTCTAAAGGGGTTTGCTTTTAAATTTTATCTTAAAAAATTTTTTTGGGGGGGTTAGTTAATTAGGTGTATTTATTTATTGAATTAACAAAAAGGAGGTACTGAGGACTGAACCCAGGACCTTGTGCATACTAAGCATGCACTCTACCACTGAGCTATGCCCTCCCCCCCTCAAAGGGATTTAACTGAAGGGAGTTCAACAAAGGGAGTGTGGGCAGAGTTAAGGGACCAGTAAAGAACATCGGGGCCTTTAGGAAGGCTAAAGAGGCAAGAGGAAGAAAGAAAATGACTAGAATCAGGGAGAGTCAGAGCCAGAGGAGAGGCAGCTACTGCCAGAGGCACAGCTTTGCAGCATGGGAAACGGGAAAGAAACACCCTGAATTTTTCTCCTCTCACCATCTGATCTCCTGTGGGAAGTGCTCATTGGCTGCCTCTCACTGGAGGCCAGAGGGCAAGGGATTGGGGTGATGCTTAGGTCCCATGCCTCCCCCTCTCCCTCATCACTGCTGTCCTGGGGTATGGAGAAGGAACTGGATCTTTTGGTTTAGGAAATCATCAAGAACTACCTTCCTATGAAGACTGTACCCAACATCAGAGGTCTATCCCCCAAGGAAATTGCAGAGCTTTTAAAAAAGAGGGAAAGGACACTGAGCAGCCTCCAAATTACGAACATCTGTTACGGGCATTATTATAACTATTCTTACAGTAGTTAACATTTGTGAACTCTAAATTCTGTAGAGAAGCAGAAAAGAAGGGATAATGTCAGGACTGAAATAGTCAGGAAAAGCTTCGTGGAAAGATGCTGCCTGAGATCTGGGTCCTGAGGCTTGAGCTGGGTTTGTAGGGCAGAGAGAGGAGATGAAGTTATCTTAGTCAAAAAATACGGTCATCAAGGACTTGGGGGGAGAGGAGCATATGTGTCTTAAGGATTTTGGCCAGAATACACATCCTTTGGGTCTTTATCTTTTCTTTCGGAGCCTCCTGGAACACTCTTTTTTTCCCAGAGGTGGTAAAAATAACATCGAGTGTTTGAAATGTATTTTTTTTTCTTTTCTCCTTTTGCATACCTTCTCATGGCATTCAGAAATGGACAGAGACGTGAAGAGATATAAGGATTAAGGAAGAAACTTCTTTGCTATCAGGGCTTTTCAAAAATCAAAATGATGAAAGGAAGAGAAAATTCGATTGACTGATATACCTGTCCTGATATGTTGGTTTCTATTTCCTCTACAAAAGAGATGGTCTAAGATTGCATGGCATTGAGCTTTAAGCGACAAACAGAATTAAGAATCAGACAGATACATACCCTGGAAACTGAAGTGCCTTTTCATGAGTAACAGAACATCGCTGCATTTTGGAACCATCCACATCATTAAGAGAAAATATTAGAAAGGCAGTATGCTACATTAGGCCTAGAGTTTGCCCAACTTTAGTCATTCAAACACCACCTTTGAGATTTTTGCAATATCCACATACCACTAATAGTATTATTTTCTTAAAATATTTAAGAAAGTCAACCAACTTTTCTTCTTTGGCAATGACATCCACTGTGGTTTTGATATTACTATACATTTATCTATGCCTTAAAATAAACGTTTAATGTTTGTTAAGAAATATATTTTTAAAATATAACATGAATATTTAAAAACTGTGCAAATCATACACGTAGAGCTTGATAAATTTTTACCAAGTGAATACACCCATGTAACCAGCACCAGACCGAGTAATAGAACAGACCAACACCCCAGAAGCCTCTCTTACACCCCTTACAGTCAATATGCTCTTCTGAAAGAAAGTATTTTTCTAATTCTATCAAATCAATCAATTTCAACTGTGTTCCGAACTTTACATAAATGGAACCCTACTGGATGTACTCACTTGGGTCTAACTCTTATTCGGTATCATATTTAACCATGTTGTGTGCAGTAGCTGTCTTTCCTTGCAGCATAATGTTTGTGATGGACACAGACGTATAGCAGTCAGATCTCTCTTGAAGGAAGCACTTTTTTGCTGGGAATGCTGTCCATGAATGACAGCCTTCTGCTCTCAGCTTCTTCAGGGGTTGCCTCAGCTGCAGATGCCTGTTCACCCAATGGCATGCCAGTTCTGCAGAGGTCAACATTCAATGACTGATCATGGCAGGATATAAAGACCCAGCTGCTTCGGCACACCCTGCAGTCATTCTGATTACGTACTGTGTGTTGGCAGTGCATTGTAGTTCAACTTCTCCCTTTGTCTCCTCCCCTTCCTTCCACAGGGGTTTATCCCTAATGAATACTCTGTATGTCAAAGTCCGTTTCAGCATATGCTTCCAGAAAACCCAACCGCAACAGTCAGTCCTGGGAGTGGTCTGACAAGACAGGCAATATAATGCTCAGATCCTCCTTTCAGAGAAGGATTTATTTCCCCAGCTCCTGGGAGTACCGTTAGCAGACAACCTGTAATTCTCAGCTCCTTCAGCAGCAGAGAGCCACCTTGCCTTTTCTAGGAAAGCCCACACCCAATGACAGATCACGGCAGGAGTATAAAGCATTTCAGCCCACTGTGGGATGACTCTGATGGAACATAACGTGCCAGAGCTCCCCACACTGCTGGCGCAGGCTCTGATGGGGCTGCACTGCTGTTTAGCTTCCTTCTCTTGCTTCTGTCCTCTTTCTTCCACAGGTGTTGATCCCTAGAGTTCTTTGAGAGATAGAGAAAGCTCCTGGAAATCTCACAATCCCTGCTTCTTCTTCTTTCTCTTTTTTTTTTCCCCCTGGTAGGGAAATATGTATTCCTAACCTGTGGAAATACTGAACCGTCCACAATAACCAATGTTCTGAGATTCCAGGGAAACCATTTAGATGAGAAATTTCTCCTCAGTGATTAAACCCCATTTCAGACAAAATTTTTGGGATGAGGTCAGTTAATAAGGATTAGTGTCCTAACTGGGATTGGTTCTCAGCAAAATGATGATACGAGAGAAATTTATCGTGGGTGCTCAATCAACAATTTGCCTACATTTAACTCTCTATGAACACACAGCTGGTGCAGAGGAAAGGTACTGAAGCAGGATGTGAGTTCAAATCCTGACTCCTCTGCTTAGAAGCTGTATGGCTACTACAAAGAACGTTACTTTAATTCTCTATCTTAGTTTCCTCATTTGTAAAATGGGCAAATAAAACCTTCTTTCAAGGGTTATAGGAATTAGAGAGCCCTTACAGTATCTGGTAAGGAATTAGCTTTTGATGAATGATAGTTTAAAAGCATATTTATTTTTAGTTCCTTCCTCATATTTTTGTAAGTCCAGTCTATTATTTCAGGGAAGAAAGCAACTTGATTAATGCTTGTTCATTAAGATTTTAGGGATTTAATGTGTTGGTTCTCCCCAGGGAAATTGCATTTTTAAAAAGGCGGAGCTGTGGTATCTGAATGAAGGAACAACATGCTGATGGTAGGCATTTTGGGGGACAGGGGCTCTTAGATTAAATCCTGTAAAGGAAAATGGTCTCCATGTCTGGGTAAGGTTGACTTGCCCAGCTTTCAATGAAGAGGAAAGATAAAATTTTCCACTTAAGGAGGGCTACCTTCCGCCCCACCCCCCGCCCCCTGCCATCCATGAGTTGAAAAGAGTTTGCCTACATCTTGCTTTTTCAAGTGGGACAACTGAAATACCTTCTAGCTATTTGTTCCAGGAGTTCAATATATATTCTTGGTTATATCAAATATTTGATATTTTAGGAAATCAGCCTTGTTAAATTAAAGTGGATAAGATGGCATTTTAAGGTCACCTTGGTATGATCAAACATGATGCTGACATTTACAATCTATTTCCATTGCTTCTCACATGTTTCCTTGTCAGTTAAATCCAGACTTCAAATTTAAAGGCGTTTCAAATCTAATAATGCAATTATAAATACTGTACCAGAATCACTAACTGCTGCCTGATTTCCATGCAAGTTACAAAATCTTCATATGTCCTATCACATCATTTAAAAAATTTTTAAAAATGATTATAATGCACAAAGTATATATATTTATTACACCTGCACAAAGTATAAACAAGGATAAATATTAAATCTTTTATATACTCCTTAAATTTATGAGTTTTGCTCATAGGAAAACCAAAGTAAATTTGCAATTTAGATAAAAAGAACTGCAAATTAAAAGACCTGTGATTGACAACATTAATTTAAGGTGACAGAAAACACGGTTTTGCAGAAACCGCATTGTCACACATGGAATGCATTTGAGCCACACTGCTATGGTCAGGATTTTGTCAAGCGGGGACTCTTTCTTTTTTGTAGGCTCAGTGATGACTCAGTTCTCACATGAGATGTCTCCATTCTAACTACTTGGTGGAATTTTCACACCACAGCAATGTCACCATTTGGCTTCATGTTGAAAGCGTATTTTAAAAATGAAGTCTACCTCTAACCTTTCCTTGATAGATCACTATTAACATCAACATATGCACAGAAATTGTGTAGGGATAGTCAGGTCAAAGGTGGTTATCCAGGTGATTCAGATATAAGATGCTTAATATTGACAAATGCTTATAAAATGCAACAAAAATATCATAGAGATATTTAAGATATTTAAGTCCTCTTCATGAGTCCCTTGACTTCTCTTAAAGGAATATTCATTATAGTATGTAAATGAAACAAAATGTAATAATATAGTTCTCAATTGGATAGGCAGGGAGAAAGATATATTGGAATGATCACTGTGATTAGGAATGTATAACTCTTCTGGGTGAACTGTAGGAAATGTTTTAAGAAGAATTTAATCACTAAATACATTTTTTATTCTAGTAAAAAATATAATATAAAATATATCATTTTAACCACTTTAGGTATACAATTCTGTGGCATTAAGTGCATTCACATTGTTGTGCAACCGTCATCACCATCCACCTCCAGAAATTTTTCACCTTCCCCAGTGGAAACTCTGCCCATTAAACACTAATCCTTCATTCCCCTTCCCCTCATCCCCTGGCAACTGCCATTCTATTCTCTGTCTCTATGAAGTTGACTACGCTAGACAATTTATATAGGAAGAATCACAAAATTATTGCCTTTTTGTGACTAGCTTCTTTCTTTTCTTCCTTCCTTCCTCCCTTCCTTTTTTAGAAAGATAATTTTATAAAGAGCAGTTTAAAGTTCACAGCAAAATTGAGAGGAAGGTACATAGATTTCTCTTATGATCCCTGCCGTCACACACACACACAGTCTCCCCCGTTATCAACAGCCCTGCCATAGTGGTACATTTGTTACAACTGATGAACCTATATTGACACATCATTATCATCCAAAGTCCACAGTTTATATTAGGGCGTTGTTACATTCTATGGATTTGGACAAATGAATAGTGACATATATTCACCTTCATCGTATCATACAGAGTATTTTCACTGGTCTAAAACTCTTCTGTGCTCCACCTTTTCACTTCTCTCCCTCCCCACCCCTGGCAACCACCGATAATTCTGCTGTCTTTGTAGTTTTGCGTTTCCCAGATTATCATATAGTTGGAATCATAGAGCCTTTCTATGGGCTTCTTTGTGCCTTGCTTGTTTCATAATGTCTTCAAGGTTCAGCCGTGTTGTAGCATGTATCAGAATTTCTTTCCTTTTTAAGCCTGAATAATATTTCATTTTATGCATACACCATATTTTTTTTAAAAAATGTATTCATTTGTCGGTGGACACTGGTTGCTTCTACCTTTAGGCTATTGTGAATAATGCTGCTATTGTAATAGGAAGAACAAATCTGACTCCATATTAGAGCTGTTCCTTTGGCTCTAACCGTGTGCTCTGTGTCCCGTACTTAGTCATGCAGATTCTGTACCTTTTGTAAAAGAACGTTGCCTTTAGCCTGAAATATATAGGAGAACCCATTCTCAAGACTCTATCTTTAAGGGTATAACATTTTTTTTTGTTCATATAGAGACAGCAAATTCCAGAACAGAGAATAACATTTTCTTGTTGGCGGTCTACAGGAACTTCATGACCTGACTTACGTGGAAAGCTGCAAGAACAAAGGATCCGACACTAAGAAGTTTGCAACAACCAACCACATCCCTTCCCCTTTTTAGCGTAAAAGGAACCTGAATTCTGACTTGGGTAAGATGGTTTTCTAAGACATTAGTCCCCCATCTTCTTGATCGGCTGGCTTTCCGAATAAAGTCGTTACTCCTCGCCCCAGTACCTTGTCTCCCGATGTACTGGTCTGTCCAGCGGCGAGCAGAACGAGTTTGGACTCGGTGACAAATTTTGGCACCAGCCGGCTTCCATCGGGCAGCGTTCCGGTTAAGGCTCTAGCGGCTGCCGGGCCCCCTTCCCCTCAGGATTCTTCTCCCTTCAAAGTTCCCGGAAGTGACCGGGCCGCCCCAGAGCTGGGCAGCTGGAGCCAGGAATCTCGTCTGGGAGAGGCTGTAGGGTAAGTGGTCCCGGTGTGTGCAGCCGGAAACTTTGTTCCTCTCCCGTTTGGGGCTTTTTTCCTCGGAACAAGCCAGTTTGTTTTGTGTTTGAGGCGGGTACCCCGTTGGCGAGAGGGAGTAATTGCTGGACTTTTACCTGATTTGTGAACTGGTTCGTTTGTCTCTGGATGCTGGCATTTGTGTGCGCCGGGTGTGTTTTATTTATCTTGTATTTCTGTCTTAAAAAAAAAAAAGAACGGGGACTGTTTCAACTATCCCTAAAGAAAGTCGTCTGAGGCGCGTTTTGGATAAGTGGTCTGTCTGATTACAGTCATGAACCCGCGCCTAGGAGAGGATGAACAGTGTGATCTCCACAAGAGGCTTATTCAGGGTTATCTTCACATACCGCCACCCTTGCTGTGTTAATTATGTCATTTGTGGTCTCCTGTGTCTTTGGTACATGTAAAACCCCAAGGCCAAACTTGAGCATGCATTTAGGATTTCTGTTTGTCCTCTGGGTTTTTCATTTCATTATGTTTTGGTACTGTTTCCCCCTTTACAGTCAAGTCAGTTTTATGATATTTAAAACTTTTATTGATGTCAAACGGGGAAAGGAATGGAAAGAAAAAAAATCTGTCTGTTCTAGTCTGAGAGTGGGACCTTCCCAGGGAGAATATAAAGGTCCCGCTTGGTTCCTAAAATCACCAAAAGCCTCAGCTCAGAATTCAGCCCGGTTGGTTGATGCCAAGGCAAAATGATTAGAAAAGATCAGTAGCTATTTATGATTTTACAATAAAATGCTGAGGAATGGTGGCCTTGGAATGGCTCTATACAATCCTGCAATTACAGATATTTTGTGAAAAAGCAAGGAAGAATGATGAAGTCCCCTAAGTGCAAGCATTTGTGCTATTACCTCAGGGAAAATAAGGAAAGGAATAAGAGTTAAGACATGTTGTTTCTAACCTTAACTCTCCCAGCTGAGCTGCCTGTCCCAGCGACGCCAATGTATCCACCCCCTCCACCACCTCCCATTCCTACAGTCAGCCACAGTCCCTGACACTGGGGCCCAGGAAGTGGTCAAACAGGCTCTCTTTCCTTATAGGGATCAATTAGAAAATCCTGTGATGGTTCCTAGGGCACAGGAACCTAGTCTGGTATTTCCATCTAAGACCCGACAGGGCACCCAGTTTGGACCAGGAGCCACTCCCAGCACAGGGCAATTTCCCCTACAACATTATCCCGTAGGGGGCCTAAATGCAAACAGCCAGCAGGCTGGGTTTAACTAAATTGAGGAAATCCAGCAAAAACCAAATGAAGGCCTCTCTGAATTTTTGTAAAGGATTTATCAGGTCGACAGCAGATCTCGAGGCCCCTGGAAATGCTAGAATGGTAAATATGAGAAAATTTCAAAAATTCGATGGTGCATTTGGCATGTACCCTTTTCGATTGGTAGATGTTACTTTTAAAGTGTTAACAGGGAAACAGTCATTCTGGAAACTCATCAGTTTACCCAAGGTTGCCCTTATATCCCTCATCAGCACCTCACTCAGCTCTGGTTTTGGCTTCCTTGATCCTCCGCTGTCCCTCTTTGTTTTGGAAAAATTTAATTTACCAGCTGGATATGTGGGACTGGTATTCCTAGGTTTGGCACTATCATACACCATTTCTTCACCACTGTTGGGCCTACTCAGTGATAAAATGCCATGTCTAAGGAAATGGCTTCTGGTTTTTGGAAACTAAATCACAGTAGGATGCTACATGCTCTAAGGACCTGCCCCATTCTTGCACTTTAAGAGGTGATGGCCCTCCAGGATGTGCAAGGGAGACACCCAGGCAGGCGGCTTTCAAAAGAACAGATTTTTGTACTGATATCAGCAGTTTCCATTAACGTAGGTTCCATGATGTGCTATTCTGTCCTTGGACCCTTTATCCCCAAGGAGGCTGGAAAGAATGGAGCCAGCGATATAGTTATTGGTATGATCCTTGGGTGTTATGCTTTGTTTGACTTGCTGGCATCTTTGATATTTGGAAAATATCATGTACATATTGAAGCAAAATTTATGTTTGTAGGAGGAATATTTATCTCAGAAGGTGTTACAATTCTCTTTGGTGTATTGGACCAAATTCCAGAAGGACCAGTGTTTATTTATTAGAGCTTATTACCATGTGTTTTCTAGTGAGAACGATGGATGCAATAATTTTTGTTGCAGCAACTACTGCATCTTCTTCTATCCTTGGAAAGACTTTTCCAAATAATGTGGCTACAGTACTGGGGAGTCTTGAGAATTTCCTGGACTGAGACTAAAGCTCCTTTAGGTGGCTTTTTGTAAAACCCTTGGCCTATGTGGTACCTTTTATTTATCTGGGATACATAGTTCTTTTGATGGTACCCCTCAACGTGTGTATTTTACCTTATTGTGAGTCTGATCCAGGAAAACAATTTAAAAAATATAGGAACCTCTCATATAGTAAAAAAAGACGAACACTCTGATGATAGGGGCCTAAGGGCTTCCTTGGACTTGAGGCACCCAATTCCAGTTTCCCCACAGAAGCCCTGGGTAAACTTGACAGTCGGGGATGAGCTGATTGACTTTCTGATACATATGGGTGGTAAACACCAAGGTGGTACAGAAGACATCTCAATCCGTCCCGATCACAGGAGTCTTTAGAGGACAAAATTGTTCTCTCTTACACCTCTAGAATGTCAACTATGGGACCTCACTCTGAAACATAGTTTACGGGAGAGATGCTGCCTTACAGTGAACTCCAAAGTATCTTCTCGTTCTGCTGGCTTTCCAAATAAAGTCTTTATTCCCTGCCCTAATACCTCATCTCCTTATTTATTGGCCCGTTGCGTGGCGAGCAGGATAAGTTTGGACTCAGTGACACTAAGAACATGGGTGTGCTCATATCTGTTTTAGTCCCTGTTTCTACTTTTTTTTGGTTATATATCTAGAAGTGGAATTGCTGGATCATGTGGTCATATTGTGTTTAACTTTTTGAGGAATCAACATACTGTTTCCCACAGTAACTGTGCATCATTTTACATTCCCACCAACAGTGCACATGGGTTCCAACTTCCCTATATCATTGCTCCATGCTATTTATTTTCTGCTGTTTTTTTAAGTGTTTCTAGAGATTCCCTTCCACTTTATTTTCTAAAAAATTTTTAAAACATTTTTTATTGAGTTATAGTCATTTTACAATGCTGTGTCAAATTCCAATGTAGAGCTCAATTTTTCAATTACACATGAACATATATATATTCATTGTCACATTTGTTTTCTCTGTGAGCTACCACAAGATCTTGTATATATTTCCCTGTGCTTATTTTCTGCTGTTTTGTTAACAGCCATCCTAATGGGTGTGAGGTGGTATCTCATGGTTTTGATTTGCATTTTCCTAATGGCTACTGACATTGAGCATCTTTTCATATGCTTATTGGCCATTTGTTTATTTTATCTGGAGAAATGTCTATTCCAGTCCAGACCCATTTTAAAATTTTTAATTGAGTTTTTATTGTGGTTGTTGAGTTGTGAAACTTTGTAATATTCTGGGTATCAATCTCTTATCATATATATGACTTACAGATATTTTCTCCCATTCTGTGGGTTGCTTTTTTTGTGTTTGTTGACACACACAATTTTTAAATTTTTTTCAAAATTTTTAAATTTTGATGAAATCCATTGTATCTATTTTTTTCTTTTGTTGTCTACTTTTGGTGTCAGATACAAGAAATCCTTGCCAAGTTCAACGTCATAAAGCTTTCCCCCTATGTTTTCTTCTAAGAATTTTAGAGTTTCAGTTCTTACATTTAGGTGTTTGATCCATTTTGAGTTACTTTCTGTATGTGATGTAAGGTAAGGGTCCAACTTCAATTTTTTTGCACATGGATATCAAGTTTTCCCAACACAATTTGTTGAAAAGACTGTCTTTTCCGAATTGAATGGTCTTGGCACTATTGTCAAGAGTAACTTGGCTGTATGTGTGAGAGTCTGTTTCTGGGCTTTCTATTCTCTGTCGTTCATGTCTTAGTGTGGGTCTCTGGGTATATCCTACTTGGAAGTTGTTGAGCTTCGTGCATTTGTATATTAATGTCTTTCCTCAAATATGAGATGTTTTCTGCCATTATTATTTCTTCAAATAATTAATTTGCCCCCTTCTCTCTCTTCTTTTTCTGGGACTCCAATAGTGAGTAAATTGGTCCAGTTAATGATATTTTATAAGTCCATCAGGTTCTACTTAGGTTTTTTTTTTTTTGCTCCTCGGATTTGATAATTTCAAATGACTTCCCTTCAAGTTCTTGATTTGTTCTTCTGCCTGTTTTTAGTCTACTGCTGGACACGTCTAGTGAATTCCTCAATTCAGTACTTGTATTTTCAGCTCCAGAATTAAAAAAATAATAATTTCTCTCTCTTTGTTGATATTTTCATTTGTTCATATAAGGTTTTCCTGAATTCCTGTAATTCTTTGTCCATGTTATTCTTTAGCTTTCTGATCATACTGAAGAAAGTTATTTTAAAGTCTTTTTCCGGTAAGTTTCATGTATGTGTTTCTTCAGAAACTGTTTCTGGAGATTTGTTTCTTTAAATAGGCCATGTTCTCTGTGTCTTTGCATGGATTATGATCTTTTGTTGAAAACTGGACATTTTCATATAGCCTAGAACATTGCAAATAATTTCCAGTTTGCTCTTTCTGACTGAAGAAAGAGAACCAGAAATTGGCTGCTTCCTCACAGCTGTACTACACCAGGCCAGGAGTCGGTGGGGCAAGGGCAAGTGAAAATGTGTACTGATGGATGTGAGAAAACAATATTTAGTTTTAATTTTCATTTGCCTCAGTACTAATGAGAATTGGCCACTTGAGTTTCTTTGTCTCTGAACCACTATACTATTCATATACTTTGGCCATTTTTCTATTGGATTGTTGCTTTATGGGCATCAATATATATATTCTTGACATTAATCACTTATTGATCATATGAATTTCTTGTATCATAATAGGAATGTTTATGTATGTATGTGTGTGTATGTGTGTGTGTGTGTGTGTATGTACATATGTATGTATTTTCAGCTTGTTGGGACTTTACTGTATCTCATAGAAAGATCTCAGTAGGGCTAAAAATCATTAACCATAGCTAGAACTTGAAAGACTTGAAATAAACAATTTAGAAGAACTGCCACTTATTGAACACTGTCTAGACACTGTATTTTACTAATTTTATATTTATACCTAGCAACTCTACATGTTAGGTGTATTTACTCCTTTTTTTTAAATTTATTTTTTATTGAACGAAAGAGTCTTAACATTTTATAGTCCGTCACAATTTTCAAAAGTTTCACACAGACAATTTCATGTAATCCCATAATGGCCTTTCCCCCCCACCCCTGTATTTCCTCTCTCCACTTCTTTTGCCTCACTGGTAACTACTAGTTTGCTCTCTGTATCTGTGAGCCTGCTTCTTTTTTGTTATGGAATGTTATTTATTTTTGATATTGCCCTGTATCAGGTATCCTTGTTGAACTTTCTTAATGTTCCAATAATGAATGTATTTTCTTCAGTTATCTACATAATCATACTGTTTATGAACAATGACAGCTTTTGTTTGTTAACATATGTATATGATATGTGTGTGTGTTGATTTTTAGAGCTGTTTTAAGTTCACAGAAAAATTGAGTGGAAAGTACAGAGTTCCCATATATCCCCTGCTCCCACACATGTAACTCCTCCCACTATGAACACTCCCCCCAGAGTGTACATTTCTTACTGTCAGTGAACACACACTGACACGTTATTCTCATGCAATGTCCACAGTTTACATTAGAAGTCATTCTTTGTGTTACACATTCTATGGATTTTGACAAATGCAATATAACATGTATCCAGCATTATAGTGCCATGCGGAATAGTTTCATTGACCTAAAAATCCTCTGTGCTCTGCCTGTTCATCTCTTCCTCCTCATTAACCTTGGCAAAAATTTATATATTTAATATAAATATGCACATTAGTATATTAATATTATTTATCACACCAATATATTAATACAATTACATAATATGCAATTATACAATATAATGATATAATTACTATAATATTAGTATATTAATATTTATATTACAATATATAAACATTTCTTTTCTTTCATATTGCACTGATTAGGACCTTTAGCACATGTTAAGTATAAGGAAGTAACAGGCATCTTTGTTTCTTCCCTTAAAGAGACCACATGTATATCATGTTCTAGCTATATGATATTTACTGTAGGTGTTTGACAGTAAGGAAGTTTTTTTGCTATTAAAATGTTGCTAAAAGCTTTCCCCCCCGTATTTATTTAGATTATCATAATTTTTTTCATCTGTTTGTATTATGAATTATGTTACTAAACTTTCTAATGTTAAACCAACCTTGCATTCCTGAAATAAGCCCTATTTGCTTATAATATTAAATATTTTATGCATTCTTGCATTTCATTGTTAAAATCTTATTTAGGATTTTTGTGGCTTTATAAATATGTTTGATGTATAATTTTCTTTTCTTTTCCTGCTCTTGTCTCGTTTTCATACTGAAGTTATATTAATTTCATGCAATGAGAATCTCATGAAAAGAGAATGCTTTCTCCTTGTTTTCTTTTCTGTTCTAGCTGCTTATAACAATTAGACCTAATCTCTTTTTGCCTCAGTTTCCTAATTTGAAAAATGGAAATATCAACTTCATAGAGATATTTTGAAGATTAAAGGTGTTAAAATAGATAAAGCACTTAGAACAGTGTCCCACAACATAACAAGCAACCTCTCAGTTGTAGCTATTTTTGCTATTATTCTCTCTAAAATGTTATATGGGGAGGGATGATGTATTTCTGAAAGTTGAGTAAAGCAGCTAACACTTTGCTTTATATGAATATATTTTAACTTACTCATTTTTTAATTTTATTTTTTTCTTCTTGAATTGCTTTTGTCAAGTTATATTTTTCTGACAGTTTGTCTATTTCATCTAAATTTTCAAGTGTATTGACCTAATGTTTATAATGTACTCCTACTAATATTTAGTTATTGCTATATCTGAATTTATTGCTCACTTTTCATTATTCCTAATATCACTTTTTGGGGATATTGGGTACTTAGCTCATTAAATTTTAGATTTATTTTTTCTCTTTCTCTATGTGTTTGCTTTAATCACACTCCATAGGTCCTGGTTGGTAGTGTTTTTCATTGTTAATGAGTTTTTTTTTTTCTTCTTCAGAGTTTCTTTAAGAATTAAGAGCTAGCTCTTATCGTGTAGCTGAATATTTTCCTACAATTTATCTGTTACTGAGTTTTAATTTCCATTATAATTCCTTACTTGGTCCATGAATTTATTATATTTATAAACTAACATTTCCCAAAATATGGTTTTCTTTTTTGTTGTTGAATTTTAATTGTATTGTGTTGTCATCAGAGACTGTGCTCTGTATAATATTACTCTGTTTCAATATCTATAATACATTTACTTACTTCCTATAATCCTCCTTTGGAATGTAATTTTCATGAAGAAAGGAATTTACTCTGTTTAGTTTGCTATCATGTCCCCAGTGTCTAGAAGAGTGTTTGGCACACAGCAGTAACTCAGCATTTGTTGAATGAAGAAACAATTGATGCTGATAGTAGTGCTTGGCGATCAGAATCTATTTCTTCTAGGTGGTCTTTCTTGGCTCGCACAGGCTCCAGTCTACAAACATAAACTTGGCTCCATGGCTTATATCCGCATGTGTCTGAAAGCCAGCAAAATTTCCTAAGCATCAGCGTTCTGGAGACCTAACGTACATCATGGTGACTATAGTTAATAATACTGAATTATATACTGAAAATTTGCTAAGAGAGTTGATCTCAAGTGTTCTGGTCTCCCCCCCCCCCAACAAAATAGTAACTGTAGGAGCTACTGGATATGTCAATTAGCTTGATTGAGGTAATCATGTCACAATGTATACATATATCAAAACACTGCATTGTACAACTTAAATATATACACTTTTTATTTGTCAAAAACAAAGTAGAACTTAGAGGACGATGTCTGCTTCTAAATTAATTTGATTCTGATCTGCCCACTCTCAGCACCCAGGAGTTGGTGTGTGACCGCTCCACTGCCCACAGATGAAGAGGTTGATCAGAGCAGAACTGGGAATTCTTATAAAAAGTTTTTGTTTCTCCACAAAACAGTATTCATGCATTCTGTCAAGCAGTTACAGACTAGAGACAGCTGGCCATTACTCAGCTTGGTGTATCAAATAGATATTTTTGAAAATATACAAGCTTTGAAAAATTTTATTCTTCAGACAGCTCTGGCTTTGAAAACTCTGTATATCTTAAAAGCACTTTCATAATGTCAGTAGTTTCCTGTGATTGATAGTCACAGCATACTGAGCTCACGGAGACATTAAAAATGTGGCATAGGAAGAGAAAAAAAAAAGCACTTTACAATATTGGATTCTGTGGCAGTAAGTAATCTGCTCTTGGCTTTCCTTCCCTTTAGGGAGGGTTCCCCCCTCCTCCTCTTTTGAAAGGTCTGTGTTTTATTACAATCTACTTTTGGACATATTAATAAAAGTATATTTTTTCTTTGCTTGCCAGATTCCTATTTCTCAACATAGACAGAATTACTGGATAAGTACTGTAATTCTGATTCTTTTTGGAATACCAGCACCTCAAATCAAAAAAAAACAAAAAAAACAAAAAAACCAAAAAAAGACAAAAAAAAAATTGCCAAGAAGTAGAGATACCAGGTTAGAATGCTGACATTGACAGGTTTCTCCTGAGGGCGATGGGGATGCTTGTGTCCCATATATTCTGCCAAAGAAGCAGGTGCTTCCATTACTGGGTGCAGTGGCTGATTGTAAGGGCTAAGTGATATGGAGAAGCAGCAGGATGGTCTGTGGATCATTTTGGGAAGTCCAGGGAGGTTATTCTTTCTGCAAGTGGAAGTAATTTATTATTTTCTCTAACTAGAGTGTCCTGTGAATAACTTCCAGTAGGATAGCTCTGTAACAAATAGACCTGGGAATGTCATGGCTCATCATAGAAATTTATTTCTTGATCAGTAACTGTCTGGGATTGGTGTTCATGTTGACAGGGCAGCTCTCTTTGAGCAGCTCACTGAGGAACCCAGATTCCTTCCATCTTGTGGCTCTGCTAGTCTCTAGACCAGGGACAGCAATTTGTCTTTTTCTTTTGGTAAAGAACCAGATAGTAAGTCTTTTAGACTTTGCATGCTGCATGGTCTCTGTCACAGTTACTCAACACTGCCCTTGTACCATGAAAGCAACCAAAGACAATATGTAAATGAATGGGTCTGGCTGTGTTCCAATAAAACACGATTTACAAAAAGAGGTGGCTATCTGGATTTGGCTCTTGGGGCAGCGTTTGCTGAGCCCTGACTCAAAGCCTGGTCATTCTCTTCTTACCTAGAAAGGGAAGGAAGCATGTTTCCACTGATCAGGACTGGAAGTAAAACTCATTATTTCCCCTCATGCTCCATTGGTTAGAAATCAGGCTTATGACACCCAGTTGCTAGGGAAAATGTTGTCTAGCTGTGTGCCTGGGAAGAAGAGGAAACCCATCTGTGAACACGTAGCAGTCTTTGTCAAACCAGCACAATAAAATATCTGACAGTGGAATTCAAGGTCCACCCTCAACCTATGCCACCAAACACAGGGCTCAAAAAGCATGGCTTTGTAATCAGACAGACCTGGATTTGAGTCCTAGCTGAACCACTTTCTAGCCATGTACCCTTGTGTAATTTGTTTAACCAATCTGCGTCTCACTTTCTGCTTCTGAAATACAAGGGTAATTATGGTTCCTCAGGTCACTGTGAATGTTAAATTAAAGTCTCACTTTCCTTTTCTGGAAAATGAGGGTAATTATGATTCCTTAGATCACTGTGAATGTTAAATAGAAGTGATGACTGTCACTTCATAAGTATTCAACAAATAGTAGTTATTATCCTTATTATTTGAACAATGGCTTACCCTAATTCCTGGTAGAGTATAATTTAATGCTTTGCTGTTGGGCTTAAATCCTTTTTCCATTGCTTACTCACTGTGTAATTTTGTACAAATTATTTGACCTCTCTGTGCCTAAATTTCTTCATTTATAAAATGAAGACAATGACTAATATCTATCTCCTAGGGTTATTGTGATGACTAAATGATTGAACACATACGAAATCATGTCTTATGCCTAGAGTTAATAATACTAAATAAATGGTATAATTATTATTTTGATACACTGATCCCTGGCATCCAAAGGGAATATACTACTATAATAAAAGTCATCATTATAATAATATCCATACATTAATGCTTTCAGACCATATTGAACACCTATGCACCAAATTCTGTGCTAGGCCCCGAGGATGTATATGGTGAATAAACCTGATAGTTCCTGTTTTCATGGAGGGCACAGTGACTTTTCTAATAGATACTGTTTTTTTTTTTCAACAGTCTCTTTAAAAGTGAACACTTTCAACATGTCATCTAATTTTATCCTTTGCCGTAACTGTGAAATTAGATACTACTGTCTCTATTTTACAGATAAGATAAGAGGTTTAGAGAACTTAAATAATTTTAGCAGAGTCATAGAGCTGGTAAATGGTAGTGATGGTATTTGAAACTTTGTCCCTCAAACTCAAGTGCCAGTGTTCTTAACAATCATGCTGTGCTGTTAGTTCTGGCCACATGAAAGATTTGCCTGGCAAAGTATGCACTGTTTAATGGGAAGGTGGGTGGGAGGCAGTGGGAAGGAGGGTGCTGTGATGGTGAGGATGGCCTCTTGGCCTCTCTGGGAATTCAGTTCCATATCTGGACCATTGATGACAGCAAACACCCTCTCTACTTGGATGACTTCAAACGTCCCCCAGGATTAGAAACATGTAATCTCATCAACCAGGTTTGGTTTCCGTCTGCGGGAGAGCTGGGCTTTTCAATTTAAACGCTGGCTTAAAAAATGGAAGAAAAATAACACAAAGAAATCTACTGTCTCTACCCTTCTTTAAAATGATGAATGCTTTTTTAAGGCAAATCCATCATTGGTCACTTGAGGGAGGAAATGTCAGGAAAAGTTATGGTTTGTTAGCTTTTACTTCTTGACATTATACAAGAAAGTAATTGAGGTACAACAAATGCCATGTTGTTTTACCTCATCTATTTATATAGCAGTCTGACAAGATGAATATATATGTTACTGTGGGTTTAGAAAAAAAGTGACAGTGGCTCTATGATTCGTTCTATTGTCTTATCAGTGCTGATCAAACGTGGTTTCCCTCAAGAAAACACATGGCAGAGGAACTGGTATTCGTTCATGTAGATTCCTGGATATTAAACAATTGAACTCATTTTACCCTCTCAACCCCATTAGCCTCTTATCTCAAGTTCTTAGAGCTTTAACACGGATGTATAATAAAACATGCACAAATTCAATTCAATACAACAAATGTTTATTTAACACTCACTGTGCATGAGATACTATGCCAAACAGAGATGCCATTAATTCACAATCTGTGATAATTCAAAGGCAGCCTGGGCTAAATGTTACCATTATACCATTTATGGGGAAAAAAAAAAGAGTCTGCTAAGCAAATCAGCAAGGTATATCTTACTATATAATATGCTGTGCTCCTGAAAACTCAAATGTAAATCAGATTTTAAATGCGTAAGGAGAGCTTACTAAACAAAGAATTTTACAATAATGTTTCTGGAGAATATATAATCATTGACAAATAAGGATTTTTAAGTTAGATGTTTAAAAAGTGAATGACCACTTTATTGAGGGATGTTATGTGACTAATACTATGAAAAATCCCAAGGCTTGTTTCTATGACAGCCATGATCTCTTTGTGGCTGGGTAGTCTGGTTGTCAAGCAACTTCAATAGAAGAGACATGTTAAATTATTATTTCTTTTCCTTCTGAGAGGTGTCAGCCACAAAACAAAGGTATAGAGCTGCTTATTCTGTGGTAAAGATATCCTTCATTCTCAACATAGATTTCTGGGGAAGAAAAGAGATACTAAAGCTATGTTTAATAGGAAGAGGCAGGGTGAGTTTTCAGTGTATCTTAACCTTTTTATTTTGCTGAAATTGCTTTAGAAAACCAGCTGGGATCTCAAGTGAGTTATTCAGGGGTATACCATTAAGAATCATGAGACAGTGTCTCCTGTGGAAACATTATAGTAAGGTGATACTTTGTATTTTGGTTACTCCGGGTTTTTTTTTTTTTAGCCTCTTTTTTGAAACTGGTCTCTGCATATGTTCCTGTCTGCCTGTAAATGGGTTGATAGATCTGATTCCAGAGACTCTGAATTAAGGATCCTCGTTTATACGTTAGTACCTTCTAGTAAGAAATTTGGCTTTGCCCCCAGAGAGCTCTGGCTTTACCCTCAGCTTCTGGGAGGTAATCTTTGTCAGACATGATTGGAGTGTCTTTTTTTTAGGCTGGAGGCTCACCACACTGGATTGTGGATGAGACTAGTCCCACCTGAAAGTCTTAGCCATGTCAGAAAGACCAACTATGGAATTTATGGTGGGAGTTTGCATCATGTGGGAGAGTTAACTTGGAGATTAAGTCCAAGAATTAAGGCAGTCATGACTATGTAATGAAGCTCCGATAAAAACTTTGAACACCAAAGCACTGGTGAGCTTCCCTGGTTGGCAGTATTCTGTGCATATTGTCACATATCAGTCCTGGGACAGTAATGCATCCTGACTCCACGCAGGAGGACAATAGAAGGACAGTAGAGGACACTTGTAACCCTCTCAGACTCTGCCGTACGCATCTATTCCTTTGTCTGGTTTTAAACTATCCTTTTCCTATAATAAAGTGTAATTGTGAGTATAGAAGTTTTCGGTGAGTTCTGTAAGTCCTCCTAGTGAATTATTGAAACTCACGGTGGTTTTGGAAACCTTCTCAAACTTTTCATTGATGTCAGAAGTGAAGGAAATGTTGGGAGGATCGTTCTTTCCTGCTGTTACATTTTGGCTAATGATGGTTGCATTAGACCAACTGAAAGGGATCTATGGACATGCAAAATGTGTCCAGTTATAAGCAGCAGTAATATCGTGCCTCAAATTCTGCCCCTGCCATAAGAAAATTCACTTAGAGGGACCTGTAAAATAGTCTAAATTTGATTAATTTGGAAAACCAGCATTAGACAGATCTTATTTTATGCCACTGTCTGAAATTTGAACAATCTTAATGATTTCGAATGATTTCAGGTGTTGCAAACTTAAATAACTTAAGGGCCCTGGCAGGTAACCTGAAAAAGTGAAGTAGTTGGTGAGATCTAAGGTAAACTGAGGAACACATGCCCAGTCTAAAAGCATTCAAAGTTAAAAAATTTTAAATGTCTGCAAAAGGAGCCAGCCCAGAGACCACCAGTCTGCGTTTTTTCTACAATCCGGGCTGAAGGGTCCAGATGCAAATTGGCCATTTTTTTGTAAGTTAATGTTATAAGACCATTCAGATTTCCTTTTTCCATCTCTTCTTAAGTTATGGTTGGAATTTGTCCATTCAACTAAATCTATTTCAAATTTATTGGCATGAATTTGTTCATAATGTCCTCTTATTTTTTAATGCTTATAAAATCTGTAGTAATGCCTCATTTTTAATTTCTGACTTTGAGTATTTGTGCCTTCTATGTACTTTTCTTTGGGTCTTACTATGTTTTTATTAATTTTAGTGGTTTCTCCAAGAATAACTTTTGGCTCTGCTGGTTTTCTTTATTGATGTTTCTTTACTATTTCCTTAATTTCTATTTCTATATTTCTTTATACCTCCTTTGTTTTTCTTTTTCTATCTTATTCATATGCTTAGCCCTTTGTACATCTTTCTCTTTTTCTAATAAAGCAATGAATTTTTCTTAAACCATGCACTTCTCTGCAGCTCATAAGTATTTATGCCTACATATAACTTATATTAATGTATAGTAATCATTTATTATACATTAGTTTTATCATTTATTTAAAATATGTATAAATTTCCACTTAATTTTCTGACCAATGAATTATTTAGAAGTATATTTGAAAATTTTCAAACTTAATGGATTTTTCTAGTTTTTTCTTTTTTTTGAAGTTGATTTCTTGTATTGGGGTCAGTAAATATACTGTAATGGTTTCAGTCCTCAGAAATTTCTTGAGACTTGCTTCATGGACCAGCAAAATTTGTAAATATTCTAAATGTTCTTGGAAATAACATGTGTGTTTTCTGTAGTTATTGGTTTCAGTGTTCTATCCATTAAGTCACTTTTGAAATTGTATTGTTCATATCTAGATTTTTACTGATTTTTTGTTTGTTCTGTAAGCTGTTATTGAGATCTTCCACGGTGATTGTGTTTTTGTATCTTTTGCATCTTGTCAGTTTCTGTTTTTTATATATTTCAAGGCTATGTTTTTAGGTACACAAGCGTTTCTACTTACTGTATCTTCAGAATGAATTGAAAAGTCTATCGTTAGGTTAAGACTTTTTGCTTTAAAGTCTACTTTATCTGATATTAATATAGTTATACCACCTTGTAAAAATTTAATGTTTATATGGTATATTTTCTGCCCACTTTTTGAGCTTTCTTTTTTTTTTTACATTTTTTTATTGATTCATAATCATTTTACAGTGTTGTGTCAAGAGCTTTCTTTATCCTTATATTTTTATATATCCCCTTTGTAAACAACTTATAATTTAAGAATATCCTATTGAAATTATGTCTTTTAATTGGAATAATGAGCCCATCTATACTTAATGTAACTGTAGATTATATTTGAGTTTAAATCTATAATCTTTCTATGTCTTCTTTGGTGTTTCACTGAGCTGCAAAACTGGGTGATTCCAGAAAGGTTGGTGGGGTGGGTGGTAAAAAGAAAACAATGCTGGTAATCAGGAGCCCTAACTAAGTTTTAGACCTCATAGGTTTGTGACTTTGGACAAATCATTTGTCTTCTTTGGCTATTTTTGCTTGTTCACTTATAAAATAAAGGAATTGGATTAGGAAATGGCTAAAGTTTCCTATAGTTCCAGATTTAATGGTAGAAAGGAAAAACATCATGAAACAGTGACAGGAGTAGAAGAGAAGAGGAAACTGTGCCTATATTGTGGGGGTGACATTAGACATTGATTTTTTCCGGAGTTGTGGCTTTCTGAAGAAATGTTAATGACTATAACAGACATACAAACACAGCTATAATGGAAGGAGGGTTTGCCAGTTCATTATCTTTGAAAGGAATTTAAAACATTCTTTTTCAGTTGAAGGCAGGAATCTTTCTAAATCTTTTTTTCAAAGGATGATGCTTCACAATACGTTAAGAAGCTTACCTTTCACTACACACATGGCAGACATTTGTAACTGGAGAAATTATCCTCTATGTAAATGTTGCCCAGTAAATTAATCAAACGTCTACTGAGAACTGATTAAATATCAGGTGCTTAGTTAGATGCCTCAAAGATGGACAACAGGTGGTTCCTTGCCTTAGAAAGTTTTAATCTGGAGTTGTTGAGTGGAGAATCATTTAGGTCTAACCAGGAAAACAGAAACACCTCTAAGGACTTAAAATGAGGGAATTTAATGCAAAAAGTAGTTACACAGATGATGGAATTGTTGGGAAGCCAACAGAGGGATGGGGTGGTGACCCAGGAGATGATGTGGACCTAAGCATGGAAAAAGAAATGGTCCATGGTAAGTGAGGTGGGATTGCCAGAATTTTCATGGAAGGTGGTACAAAGAGGACTGAGAGCCTCAGAGTAAGAGTAGGAAACTCACAAGATTGTGTGCCATGGAAAGATTTGAAGGATACACTATTTAGAAATGAAAGAAGAAACGTGCTGGTGAAAGGGACACGAGAAGACTGGTGGTGGCTCCTAGATAACCACTAGTTTGTTCTCTATATCTGTGAGTCTGTTTCTGTTTTGTTATACACATTTGTTTGTTTTATTTTTTAGATCCCATCTATAAGTGATCACATAGAGTATTTGTCTTTCTCTGTCTGACTTATTTCACTAAGCATAATATTCTCCAGGTCCATTCACGTTGACATGAATGGCAGAATTTCACTCTTTTTTATGGCCAAGTAGTATTCCATTTTATACATACACCACATCTTTTAAAATTTTTTAAAAATTTTTATTTCATATCTAATTTTTTTCCCTTAATGGAGGCACTGGGGATTGAACCTAGGACCTTTTACAGGCCAAGCATGCACTCTACCACTCAGCTATAACCTCCACCCCCATATGCCACATCTTTTAATAATTTAATCTGCTGAAAGACACGTTGCTTCCATGTTTTGGCTTTTGTAAATAATGCTGTTATGAACAATGGAGTGCATGTATCTTTTCTAATTAGTGTTTTTGTTTTCTTTGGTTATATATCCAGGAGTGGAAGTGCTGGATCATATAGTAGTTCTACTTTTAGCTTTTTAAGGAACCTCCATACTGTTTTCCACAGTGGCTGCACCAATTTAGATTCCTACCAACAGCGTACAAGGGTTCCCTCTTCTCTACTCAAGTTTTCAAATGTATAATTGGGATAGACATAATTCATGGTTGGTTTAATCCATACATTCAGTCCTTGGTCTATGGGGTAAGAGTTATCATAGGTTAGAAGGTCAAGTGGAAGGCTCTGAAACTGCCTCTCATTTCCCAACCCTGGAAAAGATAATCAATTAAAGATAATAACCCATCCCAAGGGGGATGGTAGAAATCAGTGCCACTCTAAAGACCTAAAGAATGCAGAGGTGGTGGTCCCCATCTTATCTCCACTCAACTGATTAGTGTGGCCCTTGCGAAATCAGATGGATTCTGAAAGATGACAGTGGGTTACTGCAACCTCAAGCAAGTAGGAGCCCCCACTTGAAGCTACTATGTCAGATGTGGTATCTTTGCCAGAGCCAATTAAGAAGGACACTGTTCTCCAATACAGTGTATTTATAGAAAATCTGAGGTTTAGTAAGGCCAACAGATTAGAAGACAACTAGTATTGAAAAATAGCATGTTATTCACAATTCCCAAGAGGAGGGGTATGCCACACCACAAGGGGCCACACGGGGAAGCACCAGAGTGGTCAGGAGGCAGAGGGAATTGGGGGAAATGTGGGCAAGAGTCTCCATTGTGGTTTCCTTGGGAAGGAATGGATGAAGCAGGGTAAGCAGGTTTAGGATTGGCTAGTTTGAATAATTTCCATGGGCTCTGGGCACAGGGGCTGTTAGTGGTCCAGAATGTGAGAGCTCAATAAAGGAGGTGGTTGAAGGTGTAGGCGCTGGATTGGTTGGTTAGCATTTGAAAAGCATGCTGGTGGGCAAATTGTTCACTGTCTCTAGGACCTGAGTAACCCTGGGGCGGGGGGGACTCTAGGGTCAGCAAAGCCTCAGATGTCAAAGCATCAGAATACAGAGAATAAAAGACATGGTTAGTATACACAGACACATGGTATGTAACCACTGATCTGGCAAATATGTCCTTTTCATTCCCTATCAGAAAAGAGGACCAGAAGCAGTCTGCTTTCACGTGGAATGGTCAACAGTATACATTTACAGTTTTGCTCCAGGACTATGTTAATTCTCTACCTTCTATCGTAATATGCTCTGAATAGTTCTAGGCTGCTTGGACATCCCACAGAATAGCTCATTGGTCTGCTATATTGATAACATTACGCTAATCAGACTAGATAAGCAAGAAGTGGCTAGCATGTTGGAGGCCCTGATAGGACAAATGAACTCCAGAGAGGGAGAGAGAAAAATCTGTGATGATCCAGGGGTCTGTCATAAAATAGAATTTTTTAGGAGTAACTTGTCTGAGGATGTGACTGTTCAGTGTTGGGGGTAAAAAGTGTCTCTTGCCCCAACTAGGGACAGCTTTGTTGGGTACACCCACTTTTAGGACTCCCCACAGGGTCCCCCAAATGTCTTTTGAGATCTCATTGCAGCTTGACCTCCCCCTCTAGAAGACCTGCTTCTTTACCTTCCCTTCTCTAGTGTTGATCCCAAGAGTAGGTGCAAATCACCCTCCTGTATCCACATCTCTATCTCAGAATCTGCTTCTGGGGAAACCCAACCTGTGGCAAAGACTTTTCCTTCATTACTATTTGAGCATCAAACACTCACAGAAGAATGGATCTATGAGGACAGATGGGAAAGAAACCTTGTGAACAAATGGAAACAAATGTGTACTATTCTAGAAATGTCAGTCATTGCCTCCTCTGCCCATACTGTGACCTTTCACCACAGCTGATGCTGGCAGTGCTGTGTTTGGTACCACCTGTGCCAATTCCTCTTACCAAGTTGATTGCACTAGCAGTGAGAACCTGATCCAGGGTAATTCATCCGTTGGCTGGCCAATGATAAGTGATCTGAGTGGTCTGGTATGGAAACATGATGAGCCAGGTCAGTCAAATTCTCCACTTAGGAATCGGATTGGGGAGACAGAAACTGAGCAGGCCAGCTATTATGCACAGGGTATAAAAAGGGGTGGAAGGGACAGTTTGGGAATAGATATTACAAGCTGTGAGCAAGATGGTGCAGCTTCGTAAGAGAGTGGGATATAGAAAGAAATTGAGGTGAGAAGAAGGAGGGAAACCTGAGTCTTCCTGGGTTCCCATTTTCAGTTCCTGGGGGCCTAACTGTGCTTTGATTTGTACCTTTGAGTTTCAAGAGATAATTCTGAGAATATTCTTCAGTTGAGCTAGAGTGAGTGAATCTCTTGCAGCCAAGAGTGCTTGCCTTGAATAGAAGTCTGAGAGGCATCACTTCCTATTTGATTTATCACATCACTTTCTTATAGCATTGGAAACTATTATACATTGTTTTTATTGCTCCATGTAAACTGTGAGTTTCTGAGGTTGGTGTTTATTATTTTAGAGAAGGCTAATGATGATGATGAAGATAATAATAATAATAATAATAATAACAACAACAACAACAACAGCAACTCATATGAACTCAGCTTTTACCACTGGGGTAGATGCTTCACATGCACAGACTTATGTAGTAAATACTTAATTGTGAATGGTTATCATCATCATTATTAATAATTATGTTAACCTACTTATCCTGTGGGTAAAACCAGAGGGAATGAAATTGCAATGCAGCTGGTGAGAGGAAAGGAATAATTTATTTTTGGGGTGGTATTTTTCCCCTAAGATTTCTTTTTCTTCTTAAAAAGCGATACATGTTTATTAGAGAAAATTTGGAAAATATAGGAAATGGCAAGGAAGGAAATTTTAAAAATTACCCTTATTCTCACCATTAGAGATACACATTGCCAATACTTTGGTGCATATCCTGTACACACATCCCCCTTCTGTTTTGTTATTTTCCCCACACACTCTGGCTGCATGAACACTTTGTATACTATTAAATATGCTTCCAGTAAACGATTTTTTTTTTTTAAAGAGCTGTGCGTCATCCCTTTATAGGATAAGTGTCAGGGAAGCAATGGAGCAAAGGATCCTGGGAGGTCGTACCGTGGGGGATTGGGAACTCTCCTCTCCTGAAGGTTCCAGGGACTTCTCTGCCTGGAGCAGGGGGAAGGGCTTTATGACCTCTGGAGGGCACTGTGTTTCCAAAATTCTTCTGAAAAACAAGATATTCTTGCCTCTCCTTCATACCCGCCTCCCTCTGCTTCCTTCACCCACGTTGATTTCGAAAATTTTTGCTCTTGGACACCCCGAGGCTCCTGAGGAGGTGCCGTGGGGTTGGTCTGCTCGGGATCTGGGTTCTCGGGCCAGAGCTAGTGGCCTGAGCCCCCCAGACCCGCCTTTCAGCGCTCTCAGTGGAGTCCTCGCGACCCATTCATTTCCCTGCGCAACACCACCAGATACCAGCAGATGGCGCTGTGAGCAAGTGCGTCTGCCTAGGTGTGATTTACACAA
Organism: Vicugna pacos; assembly: GCF_048564905.1. Taxonomy (NCBI): domain Eukaryota; kingdom Metazoa; phylum Chordata; class Mammalia; order Artiodactyla; family Camelidae; genus Vicugna; species Vicugna pacos. Next base: position 29,768,030 of record NC_132995.1, on the reverse strand, counting down.
GCCCTTGAAGGCTTTAAATATTTATCTACAAAATTCAATAAAGCTGTTCATCAAATCTAATGCTTGGAATTTGGGCAGCCCATGAAAATATTATAATATTTTGCCTGAGGTTTCAGAATCCTCTTCTGTATGATGTGTTTGTGTATTCAAACTCCTGATATTTGTTTATCACCAGCAGGAAGGAATTCATGTTACAGAGTGGAGATTTTGCATGAGATCGGGCTTGGAAAAACCTTCCGAAATTTTTTCTCTACATATTGCAGGGATCGTGAGCTCCTTACCCGACTGAGAAGTCATGGAAATTAGGCACAAGGTTCATCCATCTCTGTATCCTCAGCACTAGCAAGTGCCTGGAAGAAAGGAAGGGCTCCCTGAACAAGTTAATTCAGGGAAGGGCAGCTGGATAAGGTTGCTTTTTAATTTTGAAAGGGCGTGTGTGTGTGTGTGTGTATGCGTGCGTGCGCAGAGAGGGTCAGGTAACAGTTACTAACCATGGTGTGTGTGTGGTACTGCCCCCTTAAGGAGAGTTTGGAAGTGCGTCTGGTTGTCACTATGATTGGGTGGTGGATGGGTGAGGGGGGAGGTCCCCATTAGCATTTAGTGGACAGGATCCAAGGATGCTGAGCGTGCAGGAAACAGTTCAGCACAAAGCGTTTTCCAAATGGTCATCTGCTCCCCCTTTAAGAAGCCCAGTGTAGCTTCTTTGTAGCTGGCGATGTTATGTAAGCTATGTAACTGTTCTGAACATCAGTTTACCTCATCTGCAGAATGGAAATATAAACGTTCATCTCGATTACCTCATAGAATTGTGGGCTTCAAATGTGTAACTTATGTTAATGCACTTTTAACAAGTTGTAATGCATTATATGACCTAGCAACCTTCCTTGATCCATAGTATGGTTTCATCTATAAGTCTGGTCTCATTGGCCACGGAAGCTGTAACCAGCTGAGGCCTGAGTCACACAGGTAGAATTCACACCTGTTTCCACCTGAGTCTTCAGTATCTCAGTCACTAGCTCTGCTCTCCTTCCTGTTGCTCAAGCCCATAACCCTCTTTGATCCTCCCCCAAGTCCGATCTCTCAGCATTCATTCTATTTATTCTACACTAAAAACTTAAATCCATTTCTTCATTTCATCTTTCCCACTTCCACCCCAGGCCAGCCATGGCCTGTGACCTCCTGAGTGAAGCCCTGAGGGTTACAAGGCTAATGAATTATGCCCCTCGAGGGCATCCTTCTACACAGCAGCTAGAGTGACCTTTCAGAGATGCACGTTGGATTGTGTCACGTCCCAGCTTAAATTCTTCCATTGACTTCCCACTTCCTGTGGAATTAAAACCACTCCTTCCATTGGCTTACAGAGCCTTGCATGCTCTGGTCTCTTTTGATACCTTTTTGGATTTATCAAATGGCGTAGTCTCCACACTCACTCCAGTGCCTGGATGTTCTTATTCCTGAACTGCCGAACTCTTTCCTGCCTCAGCGATTTCACCCTTGCTGTTCCCTCTTTCCAGAACACTTTTTTCCAGGTCTTTGACTTCTTCAAGTCTCAGTCCAGATGTCACTCCTCAGAGAGCTCCTGCTGGCCTCCCGCCACTTCCCCATGTAGACTGGTCCTCCTAGGCATTATTTATCCTATTATCCTGTTTAATCTCTTTTATAATGCTCCGAAGGGATCCCATTTGTTTTGATCCACTTGTTAGTTTAGTCTATTAGTATGTTTTTGCTGTGAAACCAGGCGCTCTCTCTGACTTGTCCCTGCTGTGTTCCCAGAATCTAGAACACTGCGTAGCACACAGCGAGGGCTCAGAGAATGTTTGCCGAAGAACAAAAGGGTGGTTCTGACTCAGCGTTTCTCGTGGGGTTGCAGTTGAGCTGTTGGTTGGGTTCAGTCATTTGAAGGCTTGACTAGGGCTGGAGGATGCTTCCAGAGTGGCTCACCTATGTGGCAGGAGGCTTGTGTTCCTTGTCATATGGACTCTGTAGAGTTGCTCTTGACACTGAAGCAACTTCACCCAGAACAAGCAATCAGAGAGAGAGCAAGGGGGCGGCTGTGAAGACTCTTATGACCTTATCACCCATTGTCACCTTTGCAATATTCTGTTTGTTGGAAGAGAGTCACCAAGCCCAGCGTGCACTCAAATGGAAGGTAATCAGAGGCTACCTTTTTGGAGGGAGGTGTGTTGCAGAATTGGTGGACATATTTTAAAACCACCACCCTCAGGCCATCATTTGCTAAGCCTGGTATTCTTTCGCTAAGCCTGTATCCTCTCCACCAGACTTCATCTAACCTTCTAAAGTATGTCACTGGCACCACGGGAAAATATGGGTGGTTAATCACAGCTAGCCCCCCACCTTCTGAACCAAAAGAGACCCAGCCTCGTGATGTGTGGCCAGGAGCCTCCTCTTTGTTTGTAAAGGTGGTTCTGGGAAACACTCACAGGCTTGACTTTTCTTCTTTCCTCTTCAGACTGACTTCACATCTTTCAACATCGGTATTTGGTGGTGGGTGGCACAGATACGAGTTTGGCCCTTAAGCTACAAAAAATGAGGCCCCAGTGATAACAACTGGAGATAGAAAATCCAAAGCCAAGAGAAACTTGTCTCTGAGAATCCTAGTTAATTGAAGTAATTAAATCAGCAGGAAGCCATCTGAACAATTATCACACTACAAGGAAAAACTCATTTTAAGGTCTTAGAATAAACCTTCTAATAAATAGCTATTAGTTTGTATTTGTAAATACTAGCAGCTTATCAGGAAATTTGCTAATAGATTTTTAATTAAGGGGAACCACACATTTATAGCAGTACTGCCTTGAGTTCAACATCCTTTTCCAGGTTTCGACATGGAGGCCTGGACTCACTTTGAGAAACTGAGAAGTGGGCTTGATCACTCTTGGCCAAAGTTGCTGACAGTTGTGTTTTTTTTGGATCATGCATTCGATTGTTCCATTAGGAGTAGTTCAGTGAACTCCTAATATATCCCCACAGGTGGAGGAACCCAAAGACTTGTCCCCATGAAAGAAGCAAGAAGGTCCCTATAGAAATATGGTTGATGCTGTTGTCAGAGGACCAAGTGGTTCACACAGGAGTCCTGATCATGGTGGTGTGTGTAGGTGTCTGTGTGAACTTCTCCCCCTTGAAAACTGATAATTTTTCAAGGAAGTATGCATTGCTTACTTTTTTTAAAAAAGGGATTTATCCTTATTGAAGTTCCTTCCAATTATACCATCTCATTAATCCTTACCGAAACCTTGTGAAATACGTAACACAGATATGAGTAGCCCTGTTCCCTGGAAGAAATGATTGAGGGCAATGTGATTTAATGTCATCCAGCAAGTCAAAGACGGAGTTGGACCAGACCCCAGTCTTCTAGCCATTCTTCGTCTGACTCCACTTCGATGTTTCCTAATCTTCCTTTAACATGGAGGTGCTGAACTCTTTGGGGCTCCCCTTGAAGAGGACCTTTCCCAAGGAAAAAAAGGCCATTTGTACCGACATAATTTTATGTACAATTTAGAGGATTTAATCAACCCCTGGAAGTCAGTGGTGGACCCCCTAAGGGTCTATTTATCCCAAGTTAAGACCTCAGGCCCGTTACCCAGCAGTAAGGCGTTATCCACCAAGCAGAGGTTTAAACATCACATGAGAACTGGAGATCCAACCTTTTTCTCTAAGTAGAGATTCCCTTCCCAGTTCCCGAGTCTGGTGTCTGTCAGTAATTAGGGGGGATGGGCTCCAGGTTGAAAATATCAATTCACAAGGGATTTAGCCTCTTTGTTAACCTTGTCAGAAGCCACCCATGTTAGCTTTTCCTGTAATATTTGTGTGATTACAGGTTTTGGAATCAGGTATCCTAACTAGAATCTCTCACTCTTTTCTCCAGTTCAAGGTTCATGTGGGGGCTTTTGCTTGGATTGGGCATTAAGTGGCTCTGTTTTATGGGTACACCCACATCCCCTCCCCCACCCCTTCTTTGACACATCAGTGGCAAAGTAATATGATCAAGTTCTTACTTGACACACTGAGTAGTCTGTAATATGCTAACATTTCTGTATCATGTTAGTATTGCATTAAGCTAATATGACACTAATTCAAGATGACAGGAAAAATGACTAATACAATAAGACCTTCGTCTAGCTCTCTTGGGCTGCCACACGTGTCTGATTTAATTCACCTGAAACCTCCCATGGATAGACAGGGTTAGGGTGCATTAGGGCCATTAAAAGTGAAAGTCCCTGCAAAACAAAAACAACCAGGTATTTCCTGCCTGCCTGTCCCTCCCCCATGTTCCCACCTCCACATTCCAGTTCCTGGAGGGCAGTCAAATAGGAGGAGTGGTTGGTTGAATACATTAAGTTCCAGGTCTTAGTTCTCCAAGTATTAATCCTGGGCAAGTTCCTTAACTCTTGAGTTTCAGTTTCCTGTGAAAAATAATGTAATAACCTCACGGGGCAATTTTAAGGATTAAATGAGGCAATGCATACATAGTAAGTATTCAAAAAATGATGATGATAGTGATGACGACAAAATGATATCTCACCGGACCTTGAAACAGAGGGAGTTACTTGGAAAACTCTTTTGGATCTAGAGATTTACTTAAAAATTTTTAAAAATTGTGATAAAAATGCATACATAAATTTTCATCATTTTAACCACTTCTGAGTGTATATTCAGTAGTGTTAAGAATATTTACATTGTTGTGCAACAGATCTCTAGACCTTTTTCATCTTGCAAAACTGCAACTCTAGACCCATTAAACAACTCCCACTTCTCCCTTCCCCCAGCCCCTGGAAACCACTGTTCTACTTTCAGTTCTTATGAATTTGACTGCTCTAGGTGCCTCATATACATGGAATTATACAGTATTTGTCTTTTTGTGACTGGCTTCTTCCACTTAGTATAATGTCCTCAAGTCTCTTCCATGTTGTAGCATGTATCATAAATTCCTTCTTTTTAAAGGGTGAGTAATATTCCATTGTGTGAATATATATATATATATATATATATATATGTACACACACACATATATACACACACACACATCATATTTTCTTTATCCATTCCTTTATCGATAGACATTTGGGTTATTCACATCTCCTATTGTGAATACTGCTGGAATGAACACAGGTGTGCAGATATTTCTTTGAGACCCTGCTTTTTTTTTAAAAGACTGCTTTTTAAAACCTTTATTTTATTTTATAACTTTTTATGGTGGTACTGGGGATTGAACCCAGAACCTCGTGCATGCTAAGTGTATGCTCTGCCACTGAGCTATATGCTCACCCCTGAGACCCTGCTTTTAATTCTTTTGGATATATACCCAGAAGTGGAATTTTTGGGTCACGTGGTCATTTTATTTTTAATTTTTTGAGGAACCACCATACTGTTTTCCACAGCAGCGGTACTGTTTTACATTTCCATCAATAGTGCACAAGGGTTCCAATTTCTCTACATCCTTGCAAATACTTGCTTTTTAAAAATTTTAATTATTTTTTCTGATAGGCATCCTAATGGGTGTAAAGTGACATCTCGTAGTTTTGATTTGCGTTTGTCTAATGGCTAATAATGTTGGGCGTCTTTTCAAATGCTTGTTGGGCCATTTGTATATCATCTTTGGAGAAATTTCTTTTTAAGTTCTATGCCCATCTAAAAAATTGAGTTACTTGCTTTTTATTGTTGAATTGTAGGAGTTCTTTATCCATGCTGAATATTAACCCCTTAACAGATACATGATTTTCAGGTATTTTCTCCCATTCTTAAGTTGCCTGTTCACTCTATTTATTCTCTCTTTTGATGAACAGACATTTTCATTTTGTTCTAGTCCAATTTGCCTAGTTTTACTCTTTTTCCCTCCTGGGCTTTTGAGGTCATATGCAGGAAAACCTTGCCAAATCCAATGTCATGAAGCTTTTCCCCTTTATTTTCTTCTAATTGTCTTATAGTTTTAGTTATTAAAATTTAAGCCTTTGATCCATTTTAGATAATCTTTGTACACTGTATATATTGGTAAGGATCCAACTTCAATTGTTTTGCATGTGGCTATCCAGTCTTCCCGACACAATCTTTTGAAAAAACTGTCTTTCCCTCACTTAATAGCCTTGGCATCTGTGTTGAAAGTCATTTGACCATATAATGTGAGAATTTGTTTCTGGGCTTTCTATTCTCTGTCATTGGTTTATATATCTGTCTTTATGTCTGTTCCACACTGTTTTAACTACTGGAGCTTTGTAGTAAGTTTTGAAATCTGGGAGTATGAGACTTCCAACTTTATTCATCTTTTTTCAAGATTGTTTTGGCTTTCCAGGGTCTCTTTAAATTCCATAGGAATCTTAGGATGGATTTTCCTATTTCTGCAAAAAAATATTGTTGGGATTTTGATTGCGATTGCATTGAATCTGTAGATTGCATTAGAAAATATTGACATCGTTCATTTTCCAATCCATGAATACGGGATGTTTTACCATTTATTTGTCTTCTTTAATTTCTTTCAGAAATGTTTTGCTGTTATCAGTGTATGTAAGTCTTTTGCCTCTTCTGCTAAGTTTATTCTTAAGTATTTTATGATTAGTTTTTGATGCTATCTTTTCCCTTCATTTCTTTTTTCTTTTTTTGGATTGTTCAAGGAGACTTACTTTTTGTTATTTATTTTCTTAAAGTGTTTAGTTTTTCAAAATTATATGAGTATACAGTAAAAAATTCACACAGCATAAGAATATATACAGTGAAAAATGTCTCCCTTCATAGCTGACCTCCAGGTCCAAACTCCCCTTCCCAGAATCCATCATCCTTGCTAGTTTCTTGATGCTTTCCAGAGATACGCTGTTTTGATATAGTCATTTTATGAACAGATGGGATGTACAATACACTGTTTTGAACCTTGCTTTTTTTTTATCTTTTAAACTCAGTATATCATGGAGATGGTTCTGTATCAGCATACTGGGAAATGCTTCATTCTTTTTAGAGGCTACTGACTTTGTAGTTGTACCTTTATGTTTTAAATCATTTCCATAGTGAGGGACATTTAGATTGTTTCCAAGTTTTTGCTCTTAGAAAGAATGCTTCAGTGGAATCTTTGTACATGTATTTTTGAGCACGAGTACAAATATACCACTAGGATAAATTCTTGAATATGTTTCTAGAATGACAATTGCTGGGTCAAGATTATGTCCATGGGAATTCTGGGGAGATGTTATTTGCATTTTAACAATTTACATGCTGCTGATAGTATATGAAGATGGAGGTTTTCCCCATATCGCCGGCAGCATTTTGATTTTTGCCAATCTCCTGGGTTACAATAATGGCATATTTTAAAATGATTTAATTTACATTTTCATAATAATAAGTATATATTTTTTCTGGCTTTATTGAGATATAATTGACATATAGCACTGAACCCATTTAAGATGTACAGCATAATGATTTGACTTACATACATCATAAAATGGTTACCATGGTAAGGTTAGTGAACATGCATCATCTCATATAGATACAAAATTAGAGAAATAGAAAAAAAATTTTTTCCTTGTAATAAGTCTTAGGATTTACTCTCTTAACAACTTTCATATATAACACACACAGTATTAATTATATTTATCATGTTTTATATTGCCTCCCTAGTACTTATTTATCTTGTATCTGGAAGTTTGTGCTGATTGACTATCTTCATGCAAACTCCCCTCCTCCCCAACCCACTCCTGCCTCTGGTAACCACAAATCTTATCTCTTTTTCTATGAGATTGTTTGTTTTTGAAGTATAATTGACCTACAACATTATTTAGTTCCTGTTACACAACATAGTGATTTGATATTTCTATACATTTCAAAACGATCACCATGATGAGGCTAGTTCCCATCTGTCACCACACAAAGATATTACATAACTGACTATCTTCCCCACACTGTACATCTCATACCGGTGACTCATTTATTTTGTAACTGAAAGTTTGTACCTCTTAATCTCCTTCACTTATTTTTCTCCTTCCCCCCACTTCCCCTGGTAACCATCTGTTCATTCTCTGTATCTATGACTCTCCGTCTATTTAGTTGTGTTTGTTCACTTGTTTTGGTTTTTAGATTCCACATAAAGGTCAAATCATGCAGGATTTGTCTCTGTGTGGCTGAACCACATTGACTCCATTTTGTTAGCTCCATCTTAGGCCTGCACTGCTGCCCCTTCCCCTGTCTGTGTGGCTGAGCTCCAGCCCAACTCACCAGGAATGCACCCAAGCCAGGTACGTTCCCTATCAACTTTTATCCTTGTCTTCACCTGATATGAAACCTGGAAGAATGCCTTTTGCTTATGCAGATGGCTAATGGCCCTCAAGGAATAATGGTCATGAGACCTCCAGGGCAGGAAAACCCCGGTTCCCATGGGTGTAGACGTGCTTTTCCCTTAGTAGTCAGATTCTGTTTTTAGCTGTGGTCCTTTTAAACCCTCCTGTACCTCTTTCAGCTGCACAGGATGTAGCTGCCAATGCCTCCGAATTGCCATTTGTCCAATCCTGTCTGTATGTAAGTGACCCACAATAAACTTCATAATTATTAGCACTTTATGGAGTTGCCTGCTTTGTTTTTTGATCTCAAAGTTTCTTTTCAGTTTGGAGTATATTATTCAAAATCCCTACCTTGCAACAGTCTTTCTCTGTCTGACTTATTTCACTTAGCATAATACCCTATGTGTCCTTTGATGTTGCAAACGGCAAGATTACATTCCTTTATTATGGCTGAGTAGTATTCCATTGTATACATATACCACGTCTTCCTTATCCATTCATCTGCTGATGAGTGCTGAGCTTGCTTCTGTATCTTGGCAATTGTACATGTACATAGCAGGGCAAATATCTTTTCAATTACTGTTTTCTTTTTCTTCAAATAAATACTCAGAAGTGAAATTGCTGGATGGTTCAGTAGTTCTATTTTTAGTGTTTTAAGGAATCTCCATACTGTTTTCCATAGGATCAATTTACACTCCCACCAACAGTGTACCAGGGTTCCCTTTTCTCTATATCCTTGCCAACACTTGTTATTTGTTGTTTTTTGATAATAGCCATTCTTATTGGTGTGAGGTGATATCTCTTTGCAGTTTTTAGTTGCATTTCCCTCATGATTAGATGTTCAGTATATTTTTAACAGGCTTTTTTTTTTTTTAACCCTGTGAGCCACGTTGCATACTGGATGTCCATTTATTGGATTGTTGAATTTTTCTCCTTAACTCATAAAAAGCTTCTTATGTCAGACAAAAATAGCCCTTTGTCATGTGTGTCACAAATACTTTTTCCCATTTTTTGTTTGTTTTTAACTTTGTTTATGGTGACCATTTTATTATAGAGATATTACATTTTTTTGTGGAATCAAATTTTAAATTTAAAAAAATTAAAAAATTTTCTTTGTGGCTCTTGAGTTTTATATCATGCTTCAAGTGGCCTTTTCTATTCCAAAACTTAAAAAAACCTAAATTATCCTGTTTTTTTGTAGTGTTTTCATTTTTTATATTTAAATGTTTGATCTATTTAACACTTATTTTGGAATAAGAAGTGAATTAGTGGTCTGTTTCCCCCTTAAAAAAAATGGTTAGCTAAGTTGTCACAATACTTTTTATTGAAAAGTCACAATACTTTTTATTGAAAAGTTTCTATTTTTCTCCTCTGATTGAAATGCTACTTCAGTCAAATAATACAATTCCATAGGTATTTAGATCCATTTCTAGACTCATTGTTCTGTTCTGTCTGTTTTATGCACCTGGACCAACTTGTTTTAATTACTGAAGCCTTATAGTTCCCCAGAATGAGCCTTACTCATTCCAGAAATATTCTATTGATATAATATTGAGATTATATAAAATTTATAGGTTGACTTAGGGTGAGTGACATCTTTATAATACTCAGCTCTCCTTCCAAAGACAGGGTTGTCTTTCCATTTATCTGAGTTTTCTTTCACAACCCTCAGTAGTGCCTTAAAGTTTTCTTTTTATAGTTTCTTATTCCAGGTATTTTATAACAGATTTTTTTTCTTCCATTATGTGTTTCTAATTGGGATATTGTATATAGAAAGCTATTGTTATGTGTATATAAAATTTAAATACTCACTTTACTGTGTTCTTTCTCTCTTTTTTCCTAATAGCTTTGTAGTTGATCCTCTTGGGTTTCATAGGGATGCAAGCACATAATGTGCAAATAATCATTATTTTGCCTTTCCATTTTCAATTTTAACCATCACATTTTTATGGCTTGCTAAGGCATCCAGAGCAATCTTAAAGCATAATAGTGGTGATGAGTATCTTTCTTTATCCCAGACTTTAATGAGAATGATTTAGTAATTCACTATTACACATGGTGATAACTTTTTCTTCATATGTATTTATAAATACTTAAAAAATCATATTAAAGATATATCAATTTCCTTATATTTCAATAATGAGTTTTTTCAACCAAGACTGAATATTGTTTTTTATCCAATACTTTTACCAGCATCTTTGAAGACACGTATATCATTTCTCTCCATTGATATGTGACTCCAGTGAGTCCCTGATGTTGATCTGTCTTTGCATTTTAAATCTTCATGTGCTCTCAGATCCTAAGTGCTGATATTTAATTCAGAATTTTTGCATTACTATTCACAAGTGAGGTTTACTGTGTCTTTTCCTATTATGCTATTTTTTGGGGTTAGATTTTGGTATTAAAGTTTTGCTAGCTTTGTTCAAAGAAGTTGGAAGTAATCTTTGAAGGCTCTGAAGTAGCACTAGAGTTGTGTTCTGTGAGGGTCTGGTTGGTTTCCTTTGTGAAACTATCTTCTACATTTTGAGTGGCTGCCTCTTTGATTTCCTTCTGAATTACTTCTAAAATTTGTGTATTTTTAAAAAAGTGTAGCTCTATGTGGTCCCACTTGTGATGTAAAAACGTTACAATAAATTAATGTCTATGAAAATGAATGTATTTATACCCTCCTGGGTCAGCTGCGATTAGACTTCTCTAGGAAATTCATTATTTGATCCCCATCTTCAACTTTTTAAGAAGTTGAAGTCTTTATTATGATTCTTTGAATTATCTTTTATTATTTCCCCGCCATCACTTGATATTTTGTACTCGTTCTGTTTTCTTTGTTAGGTTAGTTTATACTACCTTAAGGAATTTGTGGACCTTGTATCTGTCTTTTACCGTTGACTATTGTGGTGGGGCAGTCTGAGAACAGAGTGACATTTCTCTGCCACAAATGGGATTTGAATTTTTTTTCTGCCTCCTTTTCCATAGGTTTTTTTTTTTCATTATTGTTAAAGTCAAGTAATTTTTAGTAGAATATGTCTTATTTTGCCCAATTTATGTAAACTTTTCCTGGGACATTGTACACTGTGTCAGTCTGTAGATTTCATTTACTTAGAAGCATTTTCTTGCATTTTATCTTTTATTATTATTATTTTTCTCTTTTCTTTGTGGTTTCCTCATCTACAGTTTTCTCTCTATTACATTTAATATTTTCTTCATTGTGCTTCATTTTCTTAAGCCAGTTCTACATGTCTAGAAATACCAATTTTCAGTAATATGAATTATCTTTTTTGATGGTTCTGATGTGATTTTGTTTTTGTGATAATTTAATTTTTTTGTTATGCTTTTCTCTGAGCTCTGCCAGATCTTTTTCTTTCTTTTTAAACTGTCTTTTGTTGTCTTATTATTTTTATTTTTTTCCTTCAACTATTGCATCTTTGGGATCTTGTTTCACAGAGATGGTATTTTAAAAAAAATCTTTTGATCTCATGGAGAAATGTTGGTCATATTTTTTACTTGCTTCTAGGTGGTTTGTGTGCGTGTGTGTGTGTGTTTATCTACCTTTTATTTGACATTTCCTTTCTCTTTTTTCTTTGTGTATGTCTGATGGTGACTCTTTCAAAAATTATCACTCATCTTTGAATTGAGGGTGTGAGCTTCTTCCGAGACTAGTTATTTGCTGAGGGATGGCGTATGGGAAGGGCTGGGGGGAATGAGCTGGGAAGAAGGCAGTCTGAGTAGCAGGTGGACTGAGTTTAACCTGTTGTCTCCAGAAGTAGTCTTAGAAAGACTTTCCTTTGTGGCTATGATTCTTCTTCAAGTTAGCAAGAAGACTTCTAGACACTATATATGACACAGATTTGAGAAAATAATTTATTTCAGGCTTTTTTTGCCTCAGTTAACAATAATTGCAGCTGCACTTTTCCTTTCTTTCTGCCTGACCAATATTTTGCTGACTTGCATTTGTGCATTCTCTCTCTCTCTCACACACACACACGCTTACACAAGTGTTATCATATTATTCATATTGATCTTTAATTTGATTTTCTTCAGTAAATATGATGAAGTCATCTCACGCAATTTTTTTTTTTTTTGGTATTTTGTTCGAAGTTTATATTTGTCATATACCCGAGAGTTAGTCTGATGTAAGTTACTCCACCATATTTGGACTGGAAATTCAATTAAATGTGATCTTAATTTGGGGTTTTATAGTTCAAAAGTTTCTTCTGTTATAAGCCAGATATTCAGTATAGAGTAAATATGCATTAGATTCTTCTGATTCTAGCTGTTAGTTGTATCTTACACTTACCTATTTCTTTCTATCGTCATTACTACCGTTTACATCCAAGACAGCATCAATGCCTACCTGGACTTCTGCAGTAGCCTCCTGAATGTTTGCCTCATGTTCACTCTTGCACCCTTGGGGTAAACAGCCATTCCTATTTTCTTGGCTGCAGCACCATGATTTTTCTTGTGGGAACCTCCAGTTCCATTAGGTACAGCCTTAGTGGGAGTCTCAAATAAGGGGCTCCTTACTCCTTCCAACCACTCATCTGGCCCAGGGGTGGGCATCTGATGTATACTAGACATTCAGATTCTCCATATTAGGAATTTAAATTTTGAGAAGAATGTAATAAAGACTGAAAATGACTGCAGTTATTCATCCCATTGGCAGTACCAGAAGAGACTATCCATTAATTTTTGCTTCCAAGCCAAAATTTTAGATTTTCTTTTGATTCTGGGTCCTGGCTCATAGCCTTCTAATAAATCACTCTTTTTTTTTTTTTTTTTTTTTTTTTTTTTTTTTGCTTAGGTTAACCTGAGTGAATTCCTGTTGCTTACAACCAAATAATTTTAACCAATATTCAGAATATCAGTTAGGATAAAGAGTAAGCTGCCCTAACAGAAACTCCAAAATGCAGTGGGTCAAGCAAGATCTAAGTTAGTTTCTTTTGGGTAACAGTCCAGAGTGGGTGAGAGGGTCTGTGCTGTAAGGCCACTTGGGCCCAGATGGCATCCTCCTTGTTGCTCTGTCAATTCCTAGGGTATTGTCCTTGTCCTCTTGGTTGGTGCTGGATCACCACCACATCCACGTTCTAGCCCATGAAAAGGTGAGAGGAAGCCCATGGCAATCCCTTCCTGTTAAACAGGTGAGTACAAGTTGCTTACTCTGCGTAAGCCTTTATTTCATGCCATGTCTTTCTGAAAGGGAGGCTGGGAAATGGAGGCTCTAGCTGAGTGAACATGTGGCCAGGAAGAAGGGAAGAAGGATTTGGGGACAATGGGCAGTTTGCCACATACCATCTTTCAGATCTACGGCTCACACAAAGGCGAGAGTGGTGACGTGCGCGCACATGCACGCACACACACACACAAACACAACACACACACATACACACACACACACACATACACATATACACCCTGCACATGTAAACTTGTCATCTTCCTGCCTAAAAGCCTCCCATGGACTCTCACTGTGGTTAAATTAAGACCAAGACTGTCACATGGCTTCCAGCCACACTGGAGTTCTGCCCTGTCTCTGATCTCCTGGCCCTGCCCATCACCCTGGCATTTTCTTCCTTGGTTACACAAACTGCATTTTTTTTTAAATGCATCATGGGCTGTTTTCTCTGCTTAGAACATTCTTCCCCCCCTTTCCCTTGACTTGTTAACTGCTATTTACCCTTCATTTCTCAACTTAATCATCACTTTTTTTGAGGAAGCCTTCACAGACCCCCAGATTAGATCATAATCCCCCGATAAACAGTCTTGTGCACCCTGTACCTTATTTTTCTATTATTTTATAAACTTAAGTCACAATACGACTGATTAGTATTGTTCTCCTCTGCCAGAATGTCAGCCCCATGAGGTCAGGAAACACACCCACCTGTCATCTTGGGATGATCCTCAGCTCCCAGCACAGTGCTTGGCTCCAAAAACCCTCAATAAGACCATGAGAGAAGGGAGGATGTGGTAGGGTGCTATAATCTCACATTTGGGATGAAAGTCTCTTGGCTCTAAGAAACTGGGGTAGTTAGTATTTGCAAATACTAACTACTAGATGTAAAATAGATAAACAAATTTCTTCTGTAGAGTACAGGAAACTATATTCTTGTAGTAACCTATAATGGAAGAGAATATGAAAACGAATATATGTATGTATATGTCTGACTGAAACATTATACTGTACATCAGAAATTGACACAACGTTGTAAACTGTCTATATGCTTCAATTAGAAAAAGAGATTAAATCAGAAAACAAAGAAACTGGGGTAGATTCTAAGTGTGTTTATAAATATCCTGATGCAGGATTCTCAGAGATTGGGGGGTGCAGACAGTGGGTAGGGAAGAGCCAAAGACATCAGCCACTACTAGAGATTTTAACTGGGAGTTCTCTCTGCCCAGGAAGTCCCCCTGTTCTGAATCCCAGCTGGACCAGTCTAGCCCTCTGGCTGCAGTTTTCCTTGGCAAGTCTTGGGCAAAGAGAAAGGGAGGAAGGATGGGGAGAAAGAAAGGAAAAGGAGGGGAGATGGGGAAAGAGAAGAGCACCATGAGCGATGATGTCCCTGGGTAGCAGCTTAGGTGTTTATGCTGATTAACAAGGACCGGGATCATTCCTTACGTTTGTCTGGGCTTCACTGTTCGTGAGGTGTATTCACAGATGTCATTCATTGTCTTCTTTCCACAGCCCTCTGAGGAAGGCAAGACAGTACTTACTATTGTCTTTTAAAACCAGCTCTGATTGTTTTTATTTCTCATTGCAAACATGATACATGTTTCCCATAGAAATGCTACCAAACATAAACAAAAAGAAGAAAAAAATCTACTCACTCAGAGATAGAACCTGTTAACACCTTGATGTATAATCTTTCTCCATTTCCCCCGCTGTATATTTAGTATTCTTATTTTACAGGTGAAGACGAGGCTCAGGGAGAGTGAGTGTTTGTGTGTCTGTTTCTTTCTTTGTTCATGTAATTATTTCTTTCTAACAAAAAGTACTTGAGGTGTTGGGTTGACACAGCAGGGAGAGACTGACCCATACTGGGACCCGCATCTTCAGACTCTTATCTTGAATTCATACGGCTTTTTCTGCTGCTTCAGCTAACGAAACCTCATGAATAAGAATTTGTCTCCTCCCAGAGTAGCATGGCTTAAGCACCAAGCAACATGGGGGCTGGCTCTGGAGAGACTGGTAGGAAGGCAGATTGTGGATGGGAAGCAATGGAAACCTGCTAGAACCCAGGACAGATGGACACACTTTCTGATGCCACATTCTGATGCCCAACCTAACAGATGACAATTAGCAGCCACCAGATGTAAAGTGACTGTAAATGCTGCTTTGAATAAAATGAGTGTGTTTTTTTTTTTTGATGCATTTAGCAAAACATTTAAAAATCCAACAATGAATGTTTGTTGGCAGCCCAGAGGCTATGTGACACCGGGAGGGGCTGGTGATTTGCCATGGATGAAGGATCCTGGTGGTTTGCTCTCTCCAGCTAGAGAAAGAAGCTCTCGCCTAGAAAGAGGAAAGCCCATTCAGAGGTGCTACTGTCT
This sequence comes from Vicugna pacos, assembly GCF_048564905.1. Classification (NCBI taxonomy): domain Eukaryota; kingdom Metazoa; phylum Chordata; class Mammalia; order Artiodactyla; family Camelidae; genus Vicugna; species Vicugna pacos. The sequence continues at coordinate 29,752,212 of NC_132995.1, read as the reverse complement.
TGCTGCCTGACCTTGAACCAGTTCCTCCACTTGGCCATCGGTTTCCCCATCTGTAATGGTCTCCCTGCTTCCGTTCTTGCCCCACTCCAACTCCCACCCTGTGCCCATTCTCTACACAGTCTCTTGGAGCAATTTTTAAAAATGCAAATTCGTTTGAATCAATCTCCGGCTTTAAAATCCTCCTACATCAGCTTGCAGCAATGGAAGTAAAACTCTAAGTCCTTATGGGATGAAGAACCAGGCAGTAAGGTAGAACCATCTAGCACCCACCTACTTCTCCAGCTGTATCTTTTACCACACTCTCCCTTGATCAGCAAGATGCAGCCCCACCTCCAATGAGCAAATGGGGTTTTCTGGCTCAGGACCTTTCCATGTCCCCCTCCCCTCTGCTGGGAACTCTCTTTCCCCAGAGAATATGGGGTCTTCATCATCCAGGTCACAGCTCAAATGTTACTTTCTTTCCTGATCACCCAGCTTAGGGGGCCACCCCTGCCCCTGTTTGTTCTCAATGGCTTAACTCTTATTTTATTTCTTTTCTCTTACTCACCACTATCGACTTAACAGTCATTTCCCTCCTGCCCTCTTTACCCCCATACCCACACAGATACCTAGAGTGTAAGCTCAACAAGGGCCCCTTCTGATGAGACTTTTTGATTAATCAATATAACTTCCCATCACCTGTCCTAAAAGTTAAGACGTGCAATCAACAAAATGATCCTTCATGTTATTTTCTCTTGTCCTCCTTTGCAGACCCAACGTGTTTTTTTTTTTGGGGGGGTGCAAATGCTCTGCTTTGTTTTATATGTCTTCAGAGTTAGCATTCATATATATGTCTTCCAAGGTTAGATTGTGTTGAAATGCCTGCAACCATATTTCTGTCCAACATCCCAAGTTAAAAGGGGAGATATCTCAGGATAAGTCTAAGGATTTTTGGCATACAGTCCTTTCTATAAAAAGACAGTAGCTGTTAGGACACTTGATGGTTGTTAAGATGCTACCATTGCCCCCTCCTCCTTCCCCTTCAATTCATACCTTCTTTTCTTCCAACTTCTAGGACTCGCATTTCTTTGCCTGAGAATTTTCTCTGACTTTAGGCTTTCACTGGCCATGGAAGCCCACATGGCACAGGGAATTAACACTCTGCTGCCCTCACCGGGAGCAGCTGTCAACCAACTGATGGCTGATAGGAATTGCAGGTAAGTACCCCATCCCCCTGACCACTCGGATGGGATGACTCTGATGTGTATGTTCAGCTCTGTCTTTCAGAGTCCTCGGCAGGACTGAGCTCCATTTTCCTACAGTGGTGATTGACTCAGTAACGCATCCTATGTCTGCTGCCTTCATTTCCTGTCTCAGTTCCCACTCCTTTTTTTAATTGAAGTATAGTTGATACACAATATTTTGTAAGTTACAGGTGTACAATATAGTGATTCACAGCTTTTAAAGGTTGTACTCCATTTATGGTTATTACAAAATATTGGCTGCGTTCCCTGTGCTGTACAGTATATCCTTGTCACTTATTTTAACGTAGTAGTTTGTATCTCTTACTCCCCTGCCCCTGTCTTGCTGCTCCTCCCTTCCCTCTCCCCACTGGTAACCTCTAGTTTGTTCTCCATATCTGTGAGTCTGCTTCTTTTTTGTTTTATTCACTACTTGTAGTTTTTAGATTCCACATACAATAGAGATCATACAGTGTTTGTCTTTGTCAGTGTTGACTTATTTCACTAAGCATAATACTCTCCAAGTCCATCCATGTTGCTGCAAGTGGCAACATTCTATTCTTTTTCTGATGAACAGTATTGACTTCTGAATAGTACTTGGTAGTATTCCATTGTATATATTCACTTCTCACTCTTTTACCTGCGCTTCCTGGAATCATCTCCCAAGTAAACAACTTGATCTTGAATCCTTGTCTCAGGGTTTGTTTCTGGGAGAACCCAAATGAGATGGCATTGAAGTTTGTGTGTGTTGCCCATTACCAAAAAGGCATTATACCACGCATACTGTTTTTTGTATGATTTGCTTTTTTTCAGCCATCGTTAACCATATCAATACATGCTGATCAATACAGACTAACCTACTTCATTTCTTTTATGAGTGAGATTCTCTTATTCTAACTGGAAGTATGGAGTTTTAAAGTCTATATTATACTTAAATATATTAAAGTATATATTGTATATAGTTATAGTATATAGTTATAGTATATATTATACTTTTTTCCCCCTGGTTTTCTTGGAACCCTCCTTGACTCTAAGAGATCATGTGCCCCTTCCTCTATGTCTGGGCTTTTCAGTCTCAGCACTCTTGACATTTTGGTCTATGTGTTTCTTTGTTGTGGGTGGCTGCCCTGTGCATTGTGGGATGTTTAGTGGCGTCTCTGGTCTCTACTGACAAGATCCCTGTTGCACACTTCCAGGTGGGACATCCAAAAATGTCTTCAGAATCACCAAATGCCCCCTGGGAGAAAATGGTCCCCAGTTGAGGCCACTGCTGTATGCGTACCTCAGTTCTACTCCAATCTAGGGCTGTGTCCAACTTCAGTCACACTCTCTTGGGTGTTATGATACATCCTAACTGAGAAGTTACACATTCAAAGATTATTCCAAAGAGTGCTGGCGAAACATGCTTTTGGTGTTCTGCTATCCATTGTCCCCCAGGGATTTGTATCATGTTTACCCAAGTTGGAGCTGTATTTCCCCAAATTCCTTTCCTTGAATTTTCCAGATTTCCTTTCCTTGCATGGTTCTGGATTAAGCTTGGTTATGAGAGAAAACTCTGTAAGATTTGGAAGGTGGAGGGGACGTGGCTACCCTGTTTCTATGGAAGGTGGTACAGGGTCAGGCGCTGCTGTAGCTCCCGCTGGATAACCTGGGTCTGCTGATCACGTGGACCAGTGGGGGTGGGGGTAGGGCAGTGGGGGCCATGGCTCCTCCCAGTCCTGCTGGCTCCTCCCTCAGCTTCTCTGAATTCTGCATCAGGCTAGTGTAGGTGCCCCTCAGCAAGTCACCTGTATCAGTGATGCTGCAGGCTTGGAGGTGGTGAGAAACTAATGTGGGTTCCCGTGGGACCCAGACACCCACTCCCTTCATTCCTTGTGGTCCCAGAATATTCTTCTAGTTCCATTTTGGCCTTATTCACCCTCGTGTCATGTGTACCTTCCTTTTGCAATGGCTAAGCCTGCTGACTTCAGGACCAGACACAGGGCAACAGACCTTTACAGATGACTAACTGACTGGCTCCTGGATCACTGATGACCTAAGCCCTATAACACACCTGTCTTTTCGCTCATTGTGGCTCTGCTTCTCTGATGGAAACCTAGCTGATTGATACACAACCCCTTGGGTGCTCAGGTACATCCTGACTGAGAAATCACACATTCAGATTGTTCAAATGTGCCCTGATGCCATCATTTTAATGCAGCTTTTTGAGTTTTGCTCCTTATGGTTCCTTGGGAACCATCAAAGGAAGGAAAACTAGTTCATTGCTCTCTCTCTCTCTTTTTTAAATCTGTTGCAACTGTTGCCCTGGGGTATCAGGAGCCTTTAATATTGACTCAGAATTGCATGGTGGGAGAATCAAGAGAAGATTCAGCACCTGGCAGGAATTTTCCACAGAAACTCTCTAAAAACTCGACATTTGAAAGTGTCCATCTCCTCTGAGGGTGTGGGCCCTCTTTTTCCCCAAATTTACTCAGGGCCACTTCCTCCTTCTCAGGCAGGTGTCCTGTCCTAGTACACAAGGGGTTAATGGACCCAACTGCCTGTGGACTCCATGGGTTATTCCATATTTATTTCAATTATCTAAGTATACTGGGCCAGTGTATTTACTTTAAATCACATTATCTACAGCTTCCCAAGCATGTGTCAACAAAAAGAACGGTTTCAATTTAGTAGACTTTGAATGGTGTGCAGTTTATCCTCACTTCAATTATACCCTCTACAGTAAGTCATGGGCAGCTTCAGGATTATTCAGGGCAGCGTAATGCTATCTGAAAGCATTGATTTTCCCCTCTTGTTCAAGAACAGTTCACTGAAGGATGCACTGGAGTCTCCTTTAAGGAAACATAAAAATACATTTCTCAGCTGTAACTTCTGAGAAATCTCAATCTTAGTGGCTCTTGGATGAGGCTGCTGGAGAAGTTTCTAACCTTTAAACAAAGTTGTGCAGGGCTGGTTGCAAAGAAGTGACCGTAGCAGGAATCGTGTTTCTTGGCTTGAAGTGGTGGGAGATGGATGGAGCAAAGGCAGAAGTGGATGTCAGAGAATTTCTGCACTCTGTCTGCTTATAAATAAATAAATCTTTGTTGGACACCTACTATGTCTGAAGTATGTAGGAGCTGGGGATACAGTGGTTAAGAATAAAGACCAGAGCTGACTTCATTGGCATGTGACCTGTGCTTTTGCCCAAGTCTATGTGCTTATGAGGGTCCCATGCTTGGGACACTTGAAAGCTCGAGTTCCGTAGACCCTGGCCTTCTAGAATTTGGTAAATATCCCTCTGCAGACTCAGACAGGTTGTGATTTTGTAGAGTTGGTAACTCTTTTGTCTCTCTTCTTCCAAAGCTATAGAGAACTGTTCTATTAAAGTCTCTTTACAGGTGAATAGGAAACTCCACACTGTTTGAAATGGGAAAAAAAATTGAAATCCATTTACTTGGCTGAAACATTTGCAATGGGAAGTCTTGGGGAACAGTGGGACTGGACGTGCTGGGCTTGGGTGGGGGAAGAACCACCAGAAAAGAGTATTTGAACAGCCCCATAAATCACATTTTAAAAGACCATATGTTTACTGATTTAATTTCTCTGGACAAACAGAAGAAAAAAGTAAAATAAAAGAATAGTAAACTCTACAAGTGACCCTCATTTGGTGCCATTTTTGCAGTAGTATCCTGTTGACACCTCATTTTAATGATTGGGTTAAAAGTTTCAAGCAGACTTGACTTTCACAGTCTTTAAGCACAGGGAATAACATTGAGCTCAGTGACAGTAGCAAGATTTAAAAAAATATTTTACCTCTTTTAGTCAATTAAACTGAGTTACATTTATGGATTTTCTAATATTAAACCATTTGTGTATTTCTGGGATTAGTTTAGTTTGGTTGTGTTTTGTTTTCATCATTTAAACTGCATTTAAGTGTAAAATTCAGAGGCATTCAGTATATTCACAATGTCCTGCAACCATTTTCAGAACTTTTTCATCATCCCAAACTCTGTAACCATTAAACCATAACTCTTCTCTGCCCCATCGAATCCCCTAGTAACCTCTGTTGTTCTTTCTGGCTCTACATGAATTTGCTTATTCCAGGTACCTCATATGACTGAGCTTCTACAATATTTGTCCTTTTGTGTCTGGCTTATTTCACTTAGCATAATGTTTTCAAAGCTTGTGTTGCAGCATGCACCAGTTTCGTTCTATTTTTTTTAAGGCTGAATAATATTTCATTGTAGGCATATATCACATTTAAAAAATTGAGATATAATTGACATATAACATATTCATTTTAGGTGTACAACATAGTAATTTGATATAGGTATTTATGATCACCACAGTAAGTTTAGTTAACATTCATCACCTCACGTAGTTATAATTTTTCTCTTGTGATGAGAAATTTTAAGATTTACTCTCTTAGTAGCTTTCAAGTATACAATACAGTATTAACTACAGTCACCATTCTGTACATTACATCCCAGGACTTATTATCTTATAACTTCACATTTGTACCTTTCTGACCACCTTCACCCAATTTGCCCACCCCTGCCTCTGGTGACCACCAGTCTGTTTTCTGTGTCTATGAGGTTTAAGAAAAAAAATTTTTTTAGATTCTCCATGTAAGTGCAATCATACAGTATTTGTCTTTCTCTGTCTGACTTACTTCACTTAGCATAACACCCTCAAGATCCATTCATGACATAAATGGCAGGGTTTTCTCCTTTTTTGTAGAATAATATGTACCATATTTTTTTTAATCCGTTCATCTGTTGCTGGGTATTTGGGTTGTTTCCACCTTTTGGTTATTGTGGGCAATGCGAACAGTGGGATTTTTGCCTGGAAAAGAAATGGGTGTGCTTTTGCCCTTCTGTCTATATTTTGCTTACCTTCTGATTGAGAGGAGTGGTTGGGATTTGGATCTTGTCCCTGCTTCCAGTGCCTCTGTCTAAGTGGGAAGACTGTGCCCTTTATTATAGCCGATGGGCTAGAGCAGTGGTTAAGCTTGTGGTTTTGGAATCAGATAGCTGTGATTTCAAATTCTGCTTCCACCAGTTTGAAGCCAAGAGACTTGTGGCAATCTTTTTAGCCTCTCAAAGCCTTGGTGACTCATTTGTGGGAGGGAGGCTATTAGACCTACTTGGAAGAGTTGCTGCAGGAATTGAGGTAGTGTTGGAAAACCCTTAGCTCACTTGGCATTGCTGAGAGCCTGACTGTGTAGAAACACTCAGTAAACAGTTCTTACTGGTCAGAACCGCCAAGCAGAACACTGGAGGGGGAGAACCCTTGCCTTTACAAAGTAGGGGCTTCTGGGACAAGCTCTCCTTTGCTGATGAAAAGACTAATATGCTTAGAATGTCAAAGCTTGAAAGGAACTTAGTGGGACCCCAAATGTCTGATCTACAGCACTATGTGCAGGACTTTGTGATGCAGGTACAGTGGATGGGAACCACTCCAGGCCAGCTGAGTCGCAATCTCTAGGGAGAGACTTGGAAATATACACCCCAAAAATCTGAGGTGATTTTGAGGAGTGATCATGCTTGGGAGCCTCTTCTTTGTCCCCTCCTTTAAAAAAAATACTTTAGGTGGTTTGTAAACCACCAATGGACCTATCCATTGGTTAAAGTCTTCTGTATAAACTGGACTTTTGCTTTATGTTAATTTAAGAACAGTAAGACTGAGGAAGGAATCACTGATGTTTCAGAAACCCATAGTTTTTAGAAAAGGAAACTTTCTCCAAAAGTAATTATGAAAATGTCATAAAAAGGTGAAAGATTTTCGAGGAGAGTCAGACATAAAAATTACATTTTGCAAATTGTACTTGGAACGAATCATTTTAATTCAAGTCGCTATTCCCAAGCCTAAATCCTGTATGCCCCTGTAACCTCAGAATGTTCAGTTCATTCTTGTCAACTACTTTCTTCTCTGATATGGCCCAAATATGCCACTGAAGTAAGAGCTACTTAACAGGAGCCACCTGGGGACTACGTATGTGAATCCTGGGAGGTGAGCCTGTGCATAGAATTTGGTAGTCACGGTGGGCCAGCAGGCAATCTTTTACACTTCCTTCTTTGTCTGCGTGAAAGGCTGTCTTTCCAAAGAGGAAAATCTCTCTCCAGCATGCTTGAAGGCAGTCCTATGAGTTGGCTTTATTTATTCATTCACCTATTCATTCCACAAATATTTATGAAACACCTGCTGTGTGCTGATGGAACTAGGGATGTACTGGTGAATCACACTGATGCAATCCCTACAAAGTTGGAGCTTAATATTGCGAGGCAAGAAACTTCATACTGGTAATTACAAGTGTGAATCAAGCGATGGAAAAGCAGTAGTGGGTGTTATGGACGCGTGACCGCACACCATAAGTTAGAAATGAGGGCAGAAAAGGACGTCTTCCTAGGTGATTTTGAGGGATGAGTCATTGGCATTCGTCTCCTAGTGTTACCTAATTGGAGTATATGAAGAATGAATGTAGGCTGTCTCTGTGATACTAATTCTCCTGGGGGAGGAGTATTCCCTGTCTGATGAGAAATAATTGATTTGTCCATTTGGACATTCATTAAATATAACCATAATGTGAGTCAAGTTGATGTCAACTGTTTCCACATGTAAAAATAAATTTTCGTCCTGGAACGCAGTGATGGGAGACTCAGGGGGCTACTGACAGGCAACAGGGCCCTGAGTCTAGAAGGGCGTCGTGCACTTAGGGGAGAACAGGTGATGGTGTAACACTGAAAAAGTACTAACCGTGTGTTTTTCGTTTCTTGCATTTTCTCTCCAGTTCTTGGTGCTTCTCTGTCTAGTTAGTCAGACACTCCATTTTGCTGTCTTTGCTGAAATTCAGAGAAAAGAGTCTCTTCTTGGTTTTGAGTTTTGAAAATCTTGGCTTTAGAGGAGCAGAAAGGATTTGAGTTGCATAAGAGGATAACTTCTTGTTCCTAACAGGGGAAAGGATTTCCCAGGTGTGTGGGTCATTGCGGGCTTGCTCTGAAACCTGCTTCTCACCCTTCTGCTGCTCTGCTCTGCACTGCAGGGTTGACCCCCGCAGACACTGTTCCCAGGCTCTCCTGCCCAGCTTTGTCTACAAGGTGACACAGGCGTCGTGGCAGGAGGTGAGAGGAGGGAACATCAGGGCGTTTCTCCCTCTTTTCTCTCTGCTTCTGGTAGCATCTCTGACAGCAGCTGCATCACCTCCGTGGTTCCAGCTCCCAGCAGGTGTCATCCTCTCTCTGGTTCCAGCCCATAGGGAGCATCTGGGCTCTTCCCTTCGTCCTTGCAGCTCTCCAGGTTGCCTGGTTATCTCTGACAGCCCCGTCAGCTTTTCCAACACCTCTGCAACTTGTTCTCCACATTAATACCTTCAGTGTGGTCTTAATTCTATTTTCTTGGCTGAGTGCTGACTGATGCCCTGAAGTTGTCAGGAGGGCCCATGAGGAAGAAGAAATGTGGACGGGTCCTGGGCCAAAGGAAGCAGAGCTAAAGGGCCCACTTGTATGGACCAGAGGGGAGTTTCCTTTCAGGCACTGCTTGGCCTCCATTTGAGCACCCGTTCAAGTGAGCACCATGGATTGCAGCACCCAGGGGCTGGGGGATTCACATCCTCCGATCATTAGTTGTCCTAACCTTTGGCAACCAGCAAAGACTCCTCTTGGCTAGCAGCCGCAGTGACATTGTTTGTGCCCCCGCAACTTGGTTCTGTGTAGACAACCTCCATCCTAGACTTCTGGGCACTCCTAAGTCCTCAGGACAGAGGATGGAGCCCTAGCTTTACATACACCTCATAGCCCAGGCCCTGTAAAGTAAGAACATTTGCATCTCGTTTTGCTTTCTATTCAAGAACTGAAAAAGTGAAAGCTGGGAATTACCTTAGACACCATCTAACCCAAATTTTTCATTTGCAAATGAGGATGTTGAGGACCAGCGTAGGGTTCTCAGCTGCCCAAGAACTCCTAGCTCGTGTTGCATCGACTGCGTTTTGGTGCCTATTAGCATCTTTTATGGAGAATCTCCACTGGTACCTTTTACACCCTGTCTAATCACATATATTCCACATTTTATATTATTGTGTGTTTGAGAGTTGAAAGCAGCTACCAAACAGAAGTCTGCATGTGCCTGTATCTTTATCAATTCATGCATATTCGGTAGTATAAAAAAAAAGGTCCAAAATCTATTTTGGGGTTCTGCAAAAGAGAACTCTTTCCAGAATGACATTTGAACTGTTAAATATCATCTCAAATCTCATTTTGGGGGCTATCACCTTCTAAAAGCCTTGCACGAGGCTAAAGTGGATTAAGGTTGAAAATTTCCAGAGGCTTTGTCTCAGATCAGTGAAGTACTTCTAATCACTTTCTATCATTATCAAAACCAGAACAGCTTCTGAATCTCATGGTTCACTGTCATTATTTAGAAGAATTGTGTACCAGGGTTGAGAGAATAATTGCTGACCAGAATTCCTGTTATCAAAACAAATTTTATCAGGAAAAAAAGATCTGCATCCTTGACTTTATTAGATTGGATCATTTTTTAAAAGAAGGATAGGGACTCCTAATTATTTTGTTTTCTGTCCCTCTGTCTTTCTAAAAAAAAAAAAGTTCCAAGGGCTCAGTGTTGAAGCTTTCAACTGTTTTGTGTTTAAGATCCTAAGCAATATGTCTGAATAGTTGGGAGGCACCCATATTTTGCAGCACTCTCCCACCCCCCTGGAAATGAATTCTTCACCTTTAATAAGGTGATCTGTCCAGACCTAGGTAGGTTATCTGGGAAATAATTTGGCAGGTAAATGCAAAACCAAGATCATCTCAATTCTATTCCTTGTGAAATTCCAAGCAGCCTTACTAAGGACTCAGGCATAAAAGTTTAGAATCTGTATCTTTGCATGAATTTAATCATCTCCATCAGAATCCTTAAGGAATTACAATAACAGTGATTCATTCATAATTCACAATTTCCATTATCTTCTTTCTACATCTAGTGTGGGGGGTAAAATTTATGGCTTCATTTACATTGTGTTCTATGAATAATAGAAGAAATACAGTAAAGACCCATGGAAATGTTCTTGCTGCAGACGCACTTTGGAGCACATCTGCATCACAATAGCCTCCTCGCCTTTGTACAGTGCAGAATCCACCGAGCCTGCAGCTGCGAAGGGAACATTTCAAAGGGGCCATTCTCATTATACAGAGTCTTCTCTTTCTTTGAACTTCAAAGCAGAATGAGGAGACCCTAAATGAAATTGGGTAGGTAAATGGTGAAATTGTAACTTCAGGTATAAAAGATCTTCAATTATGTGTATGGGGAAACACAGCCATCCCGCAGAGCAAATATGTTTGCTCAGAATCAGATCTGGCTGGCAGACAGGAACAAATTTCATCTCAAGATTTCTTTGAGCTGTTGGGGTCTTACAGATAGTCTACCTCAAAGCCCTCCTTTTGCAAATGGGGAAACTAAGGCATAGAGAAATATAGTGACTTATTCAAGATCGTATAGTAGAGGGAGGGCCAGGAACGCAATCAGACCCCTCCCTCCCGGTCCAGTGTTCTTTTCCAGTATACCACACTACCTTTGTTTTAAACACAAAGCACCTGGCTTCGTGACATAGCAATAAAGCTCGCAGTAATCCTCTTGGCGAGGGATTTTCAAACATGGAGCAAAGGAGTTTTCAAGGATTTCCCCCTGAAATAATAATCTCCCTCAATTGAAAATCTTCACTGAAAAACATTTTGAGATTTGAAGAAAGAAATTTGTCATAGTTCTGCGATTAAGTAAATCTCATTTTTCTTCTTCCAAGGAATGACAATAAAGCTGATGAAAACCTTACGACGTTCAGATTTCTCCCCCTGGTGTCTAGTTGTAGCCCAGTGCTTTATCACCACTCCATCCGCAGAAGAGTAAAAACCCACCCATCTAGTTACAGAAATGGTCTGTCCTTTGAATCAGTAGCTTTCCAGCGAGCATATGGAACACGACCTAGCCAAGCCAAACTCCTTTCACATAGTAGAGGTTCAACGAGTTTTGGCTGAAAAGATTAAATTAAAAAGTGTGCATTTACTTTTAGTTGTTGGAAGCTATAAAGAATTGCTTCTCAAACCTATTATGTTCATCACTCCCTTTTCTGTGCCATGCTTTCTACTTTCCCATCAGTGGTCTTTTCCTCTTTTGTTTTTGAGGAAAACACAAACCACAGAAAATCAGAATATCTATCTATCTATCTATCCATCCATCTGTCTAAGGGCATTGGGAAAGAGCTCTTGTTTCTTACAAAAAACTCCTGTGGTACATTCTGTCCTTAATTTTATGGAAGTAACTCAGATACCACGTTAGTAGGGGGAGGCCTTTTGTAGCTGGAAAGGGCAACTGGTATTAGTAGGCAAAACACATACAAATTCAGCAGTGCCGTGATTCACAGATGCATATTCTCTGTGATCCAACATGTCTAATACATTTAGTCATGCACAATAAAAACCAAACAAAAGAATCAACGATTGGCCTTTCACTGCCCGCTTCCCACCCCAAGCTTCAAGGAATTCCCCCAGTTATGGACACCAAAAACAAAACAGTGTGTCTCCCATCTGCCCCCTACCCTCGACATAAGTAGGATAACTCAAAGTGCATTTGTTATAGAGAAGAAAAAGGAAAAAAAAAAAAAAAGTAGACTGCTTTGTTTACCTTCCTGTGCTAACTGCTTGCACTTCTCTCTTCCGGAAGTGCAATTTGGCAGCAAGCTGATCTCATTCTGTAAAGAGAATTCTAGTGTGTCCTGACAGAGAAGTGTTAAGCTAATGCTAGCAACAAACTTGAATTTCTGTAGTTTACAAAGTAACCAAGATCCAATCTCTTGCCCATTTCAAAAGTCCACCAGCTAAACTAAATTCAGCTTGATTAAGATCCTCCTTCAGTTTTAGGGCAAAGGCACACCCACTGAATCTCCAAGTGTTTGCTTTGTACACACTAGGCTGTTGTTCATTCATTTAAGAGTAAGAATAAGACCCGTGTATTATGCAAAGGATGAAGACCAGATTTTTGATTTTGACTTGTTTGACTCTTGAGGATTCTAAGATACCTGACAGTCTACCGAATCTCTCTCCTTCTCATAAACTTTTTTTGCCCCCTGCCCCACCATGATGGGGGTAGGGGATGGGGTTGGTGGGCCATCAGATTTATATGTACTGTGTTTCTGGAACTTGGTTTGCTTTCATCTGGTCATAGAAACTCAAGCTTTCTCTGTCTAATTCTGCTCTGACAGTTCTCTTTTGAAAGAGGTGTGGATGTAAAATGAAGCTATTGATTTTATTTTATAGGAGCAAAGAGAGAGAGAGAGAGGTTCTACTTTGTGGGGCCACAATGCCATCTTTGTTTTTCTTTGGGCAATTGCCTTTTTAGTCTACTTTACTTTTATGTGTGTATGGATTTATTTGGGGTGATGTAGTTTAGAGCAAGCAAGAGCAAACCTGTAGTGATTGCCTGAGAAGTCCATGTAAGATGGGCGACTTGATGGCTTAACAGTAGATGTAGAATGTCCAGACAGAAAACTTGGCAATCGTGCTGTTCTAGTTCAGTGGTTTGTAATGAGGGGTGATTTTGTCCCCTGGGGGACACTTGGCAATGTCTGGAGACATCTTTGTCACAACTATAAAAACCAGGGATGCTGCTACACATTCTACCACACACAGGGCAGCTCCCACCACAAAGACTTATCCTGCCCCAAATGTCAATCGTGCCAAGGTTGAGAAACCCTGCTCTAGATCAGCTCTCACCTAGAAGACTGTGTCTGGCTCTGAATCTAATACTTTAGTAAAAATCTTGCCAATCTGGAGCTCGTCCCAGGAGGGTGACCAGAAAGTGGAGTACTTGAAATGGGTATCCAACAGGATAAAGAGAGAGGGACCAAGACAGCTTGATCTAGGGAAAAGGAGGCTCAGAAGACATAGATGTTTGTTCTCTTACTTCATAGACCAAACCGAACAAACTCCAGAGGGACATAGATTTTTGGCTTAACATATGGAAGCCATTTTTAACAATCAGAGTTACCTGGGAGTAAAATAGGCTCCCTTGTGAAATAATGAGTTCCTGTTACTGAAGTGAAGTTGATGCCACTAGCATGTAAGTTCCCTGAGGGCAGCTGGACATCCCCCAGGGACTGGCACAGAACTCAAGACATAGTAGAACCTCCTAAATGGCCACGGAATGAGCTGTACTGAATTTGTCAAAGACATTTAAGGATAGGAAGACTCTATTTCTGTTTTTGGTTTGGCCTCATATTTCTTAGCTAAACCCCAGGAAAAATATTACCTAAATTTTTAGGTAACGGAAACTAGAACTGAGAACCAGCAGAACTCAATAAAATAATGTAGCGCTTCATTTGGGGAATTCATTATCAGAGAATCTGAATCCATATAAAAACCATTCATCGACATGAAATGGGTGTCCCGCTTTCAATAACTCCAATGTAGTAGATAATCTGTAGGATATATATTTTGAATGTTTTATTAAAGTATAGCATACAAACAGAAGTCCATGTGAGACAAGGCTACAGTTTGTTCATCTAATTGAGATGTTGCTTTGAAGGTATTTCGCAGATGTGTTTAGCATCTATAATCAACGTACTTTATGGAAGGAAAATTTTCCTGATAATCTAGGTGGACCAGATCTAATCAGTTGAAAGGACTTATGAACAAAACTGAGGTTTCCTTGAGGAAGGAGCAATTAAGCTTGTGAACAACAGCATCTGTTCCTGCTCCAGAGTTTCCAGCATGCCCAGGTAGCCTGCCCTATGAATTTTGGATTTGCTTGGCCAACTCCCACAATTGTGTAAGCCAGTTCCATGTAATAAATCTTTTTCTGGTGGAACCTTGATTGACACACACGGTTACACACTAGTCACAGGCAGCCCTGGCCCTTAGAACAAGGGGGAAAAATGCTTCTGGTAGACAACCAGCATACAAAAAGGAAAGAGAGAGGAAGACTATGCATTTACAATTTCTTCTGCCCACTTTCCCTCATCTGGGGGAACAGGGGACTAGAGACAGAACAGGAGTGTTACACTAAATAGATTCCTCCTGACAGAAGAAAACTTTATGAGTCTCTCTCACTCCTTGAAACACTTGATGAAAAGCAAAGATGATCAGTAGCTGGAAGAGAAAATTTCATTTCACATGCTCACATTATAACAAGTTTGAATATTAGCTCTGCCTTATTTTACCAGCTGAAGTACCTTTGATGAAGTTACTGACTTGGGTCAAATTATTCACTGAAGGAACTCAAATTTCAAATTTGTCTTCATTCACGCTATAGTACTTTGTTTGGAATGCTACCCATTATATTACAATCCAATAAGATGTGAATTGTAATCCAAACTTTCAAACAACTGTTTAACTAAGCCTAAGACATTGGAGTGCAAACACTTGTGTAATACATTTTAGTTCAAATCTGGTCCAATTTTTTATATACTGTCTGTCCTACATAAGAAACTATGGATTACAGGGTCTAGAGTAACATCCATATGTTTTTCTTTTTAGGTCTCCATTATTTCTGTACATTGCTCATTAGTGTGATAATTAAAAATGAGGCTCTGGGGTCAGACCAGATTTTAAATTGTACTTATGCCTCCTGTTGGTTGTGTGTCCTTGGGTAAATTAATCTCTCTGAGCTTTGGTTTCCACAAAGGGGGGAAATAGGGAAAATAATTGTACTTTGCTTAGAGGGGGATGGTGAGGAGGTAAATGAAATAATATAGGTAAAGTGCTCTGTGGGACATCTGAACAGAGTTGACATTTGAAATCCATGCATTTTGTTGTTTATTTTCATTCTCTCCTGAAACACCACTAAAGTGAAGTGTTTTGTTTTGAGTAAATGAATGGGAGGGGAGATGGCAGCAACACATTTTTGGAGACCAATAGCAGATATGTGGGTTGGTAACCAACTTAGCACACTTGAGAAAATGGAACCTCAAGCCTGCAGTGTGAAAAGCTAAAAATCAACCTGATTTAAACCACAGACCCAAAGGCTTGGAGTAAGGAACACAGATGGGGTGAAGCAGGGGATCAGAGTCCAGGAGGACTGGTTGAAAGCCTGTTTCCTTCTAATTCAAAAAGGTACATGCACCCCAATGTTCATAGCAGCCCTATTTACAATAGCCAAGACATGGAAGCAATCTAAATGTCCATGTACAGATGAACGGATAAAGAAGTTGTGGTGTATACATACAATGGAGCACTACTCAGCCATAAAACAGAATAAAATAATGTCATTTACAGCAACATGGTTGAACCTGGAGATCGTCATACTGAGTGAAGTAAGCCAGAAAGAGAAAGAAAATTACCATATGACATTGCTTATATGTGGAATCTAATAAAAGAACACAAATGAAATTATTTACAAAACAGAAACAAACTCACAGACGTAAAAAACAAAACTTACGGTTACCAGGGGTCAAGGTTTGGGGGCAGTGGAGGGATAAATTGGGAGTTTGGGATTTACGGATACTAACTATTATATATAAAATAGATAAACAATAAGGTCCTACCATATAGCATATAATGAAAAAGCCTATAATTGTAATAGCCTATAATGAAAAAGAATAGGAAAAGACATATATATGTATAACTGAACCACTAAGTTGTATACCAGAAACTAACACAACATTGTAAACCGACTGTTCCGTTAAAAAAAAAGAAAAAAAAGAAAACCTGTTTCAGAACAGTTCCAGCCTCAAATCTCCTCCCTCATGGCATATAGATAGACAGCTGTCCCTCCTTCATCCCAACAAGAGAGCAGATGTTTACTCACTGGAGAGGTTAAAACAGAGGGTCTCTGGATTGGGAGACCCCAGTCATTCCTGAAGGTGGGGTTACCCTATTGAAAACACAGGGTTTAAGTAAACAAATGCATTCTGGTTGCTAAGACCCCCCGCCAACTCTCCCTTTACTCAGTTTTCGGAAGTGATATCTGGCCTTTTTCCTTTCTAGGAGCTGGGCAGAATCCTTCCCAGGAAATCTGATCTGCTTTGTAGATGTTTTGCAATGAAACAACCCAGCCAGATCATCTAGTGAAGCTGACAGTCAGTATGTCCCACTCAGAGCTTCTGATCTGTTTTTTCTCCTCACTCTTAAATACAGCAGACAACTGGACTACCAGACATAAGATAAAGCTTAAACATTGATAGATAGAAATAAAAATAAGCCACAACAATAATAAAACAATCTGATAAAAAAAATGGAGACCATTCAGGGAAAAGAAATTAAGAAAGAAAAATTCCTTTTATTATTGTATGCATAAAGCAAGAACAGGTTGCTTTAAAAAAGGAACATTTAGAAAACAAAATAGGACTCTCAATTGTTATGAATGAGAGCAGAAATGAGAAATTCAACAGAATAGTTTGAGAATTAAGTTGAGGAAAAGATTAAGCCAAGAAAATCTGGAAAAGTAGAGTAAAAAGGTGAGATGATAGAGAGGAAGAAAATTGAAAGAACCAGTCCAGGAAGTACAATATTCAAACAGTGGGAGTTTCAGAAAGTGAACATGGAGGGAGAGAGGATTGAAGCTAACCTATCCACCAAGTATGGGAGTGGAATGAAGATGTTTTTTGTAAGGAACATTTAAACAATTTTTATTTCCAACTGTCCTTTCTCAGAAGCTACTGAAGGATCTGTTCCACACAAAAGAGGGAGAGGCAAAGGGATTCCACAGGAAGATGTTGAGGGGACATCCCAGGAGAGTAGCTGTGCACCAGGCTCAGAGGGTCGCAAGTTCAGGTGGGAGCCAATCAGGGACCTCCAGGAAATTTTGCTGCCAGAATAGGAAATCGATAGAATATCTGATCATCTAAATACTTTAGAAAGAGATTTAGACAAAAGAGAGTTTGGAGTTGAATTAGTGACAGATTCACAGAGAACAAAACAAACACGAAAACAAGACAGTTGTCTCTAGGGAAACTAAAATTTGTACAGCAAAGAAACACAGTCATTAGTTTTCTCATGACTCAGCTGTGAGCAGCGTTTACACAGCCGTCATGTCAACACTGAATATGGATCTAGCAAAATTACAAACTAGTTAGGAAGCTGGGAGAGTGGAAAAGTATATTGGGAAGGGTGTGGTGAAGGGCAGGGGAATAAATAAAACCTTGATTGTTATTACTGATAGAAGAAAGTCAACAGATAATGTCTAAATAAAGAACTGATAATAAGGATATTGTTTGGAGATGTGAAGGTAAATACGCAAATAATCTCTTCACAGATTTGGAAATGGTGGCCTGTGGGAAGACAGAAGTGAGGTGAAGGGGGAGAGTTGCTGAGTTTTGTATAAACTTGTATAACTCTTTGACTCTTTATTTTTTAAATTATTATTATTTTAATGTAGGTACTGAGCACTGGACCCAGGACCTCATGCGAGCTAAGCATGAGCTCTACCACTGAGCTATTTCCCTTCGCTCTTTGACTCTTTAAATATGTACATTCATATCTTTGATAAACATGAAATTTAAAAAGTCTTAGTACTGTGCCTGTTGTGTAATGAGTCTCCAATAATTAGCTCTTATCATTAATTTTATGACCCCTCGTGTATCAGTCCTGAGCAGATATGAAAGGAGAAACTTCCTTGATGCAGAACAGTTCCATCTCTGGGTTAGGTCTAAGCTGTGTTCTTCATGTTGATCTGACTGTTGAATTTCAGTGACGTTGTGGAACCCTACACCTGGGGAAGTAAAAGGGAACAAGCAAAACACATTATTGAGTTCCAGCTTGGTGTCCGGGATGGTGCACTCATCTACATGATTTCATTTACCCTTAAGACCACCCGGTGCTATAAGTGTTGTCATCTTCATTTGACAGTTGAGGACACTAAGTCTCAGAAAATGTAGGTAAAGTTGCCCTTCGTCATACAGTAAGAGAAGAGTGAATCTGAGCGTTGAGCTCAGCCTTAGGGCCTCAGTCCATGCTCCCCACTCACCATCTCCATTCATTTCAGAAAGTATACTTAGGCAAAATCTTGGATGACAGTTTCATAATAGAAGAAGAAGGAACTCTGGATCTTTGGAGGACAGGTGTAACTGGCAAGGTCTAGCTGTGTTTTCTCTTGTCAGAAGCTGACCCCTAGGCCGGATGCCCCGGAAGCTGACCCAGCAGGCTGCCCTTCTGTTCTTGTGGCTTATAGAGTGTCCAGTCTTGCCAACTCCAGACCCACAGAACCAGTCCACTGTTTGCTTAATTTTTTAGATTTCTCCTGATGGAACAACTTGTTCTCTTTCCCTCCTGGTGAGGTAGGTGAAGGCTGAATGTAAACAGAGCCTTTCTTTTTCCAGTTCAAAATGTGGAGATAGAGTTGAAGCCAACAGCTTGAGTAAAAAGGGTGGCAGTGGGTTAATTAAATCACTGGAGAATGGAGTGGTGGAGTGAGAGCCTGAAAACAAGGGTCCCACATTGGGATTTTTCTGACTTCACCCCAGTCCAGGGGGTCAGAACTGGTGCAGTCAGAATTTGGGATGACCAGTAACCTTAGGCATCCCTGGAGTTGCCCTGGGATAGATGCCTATTGTAGAAAATTTGGAACATGCGGCCAAGAACTGTATCGGTCGGAGTATGCGTGGGAAAGTGATGGCACACTCACAAAGGCTAAGAGGGTACGTTTACTGCACGGGCCTTTTTACAAAGGAGTGGGTAGGAGCAACAAAGTGATGAGATGCTCCTGGCCAGCAACACTAAGGAGCTATTACCACCCGCAAGCCTGAAGGGGCTTTGGAAAGGGAGAGTTCACCAGACGCTAGAGAGTTACAGGCATATTAGAGAGCTTTGGACAGAACTGAGACTACAGGTGAAGGGATAAATACCTCCCAACCTGTGCTGGCAAGCGTGAGCGCTGGGAATAAATACCCTAGTGTCACTCTCCTCCCATCCTCTGATCACCTGCTGGTGTCTTCCCTTGGATGAACCCAACTAGAAGCTAGAGGACAAGGGAATATGTTAGTATAGCCCCCTTAAGGCTCAGCTTCCAGGGACACAGAGCAGAGTGGAAATGGGTGGAGAGTGGGTTTGGAGAGGGGAAAAAAGACCACCCAACAGAAGCATAAAAAATAAAAGTCACCCACGAGCCCCAGCCCGTGTAACTTCGGTGCCTGCCCTCTTAACCGTGTCTTGATGATTGCTTTGGCTGTCCTCCTCTCTGTGGATCCTTGCCACGCTGTAGATCCAGTGCTCCGAATGGTGCCAGCTCTCTTCTCAAGGAGACAAGCACTCATAGCGAGTATATTTTTACTGTGAAGACATCTGCACCTTCTTGCCAGCCAAAAATAACATATGGAAATGTTTCCCACATTTTCACCAGGGGGCACTCACTCCTTTCCCATGGATGGCTAGAAATATTTTTTTGGAAGCATTTGCTGGCCAAAATAGAATCCTTTTTGTAGCCACGATGGATGTTGGAATCGGCTCCGTCCTGAAGTAATTTCTGGGCCAAACAATGTTTCTGTTTAAAATAATATGACTGGACTCCGAGTGTGTCTTCTTAGTAAATGTTTAGATCCAACTTGCATGTTCCATTTGGAGAATGTTTTGGGTCTAAACACTGCCTCACTCTTCTCCCATTGAAATGAGCAAAACCAAGAAGACATTGAGAAGATAATTCACATGTTTAATTTGTATAACTTTTCAGGGCCGAAAGCCCAACAAATCAAAGCATGTGAGCAGACCCTCTCTTTGGGGACTGCCTTGTAACCCATCCCTGTGATTCGTCCTGATGGATAAAAGGAGGCTTCCTGGGGGAAACATGTTTTCTCGAGTATTAATTCTCCCGAATGGAAAGGCATTTATTTGGTATCATATCAATCCTGTTTAGCTATTAGGTATGAAAGTGACACACTCTTTGTCAAAGGAACCATGCATATCGTTAAGTAATAATGCAGTGTGTGGGGAGCGGATGGGAGACCTCAGATACGTATTTCTAAAAATCTCCTAAAAAGTGTGGCTCGCGTTCGAAACCTGATGAAAATAATTACAGAACTCTAATTCTTTTTATGTGAGCATTATAATTACAGGGAAATATAAAGCCATATTAAAATATGCAGATTGGACAACGATAGGAAAAAGTGGGTCTTGTTTCACTATTGGAGTCTCCTTATAGAGACTATTTGGTGTATCACTAAATCAATCAATAAAAGGGATAGATTAACATTGGCTTCTTCTGTTAAAAAACAAACAAACTCTTTTCCTGAAATGTATAGACAGTATGCTAGAATGAGTAAGAGCAAAAGTTTTGGCGTAAAGTCAATCTGGATTTGAATTTCGACTCCACCATTTTTTATCTCTAGGACCTTGGAGAAGTCCTTGGGAAAACCCCTTGAGCATTAGTTTTCTAATATACAGAACGGGGGACCTTATGGTATTTATTTAATAGGACTGATGTCAAGATTAAGAAGACAACACAAGTGTCTGGTACATAAAACACTCAGTACTTAATGGATATTATCATTATTTTTTATAATAAAATCATCACATCAGAAATTTAGAGATCATACATCATAGAGAAATCATCAGATGAATTGAAATAACTCTTTGCTGGACTTTTTTTTTTTTTTTTTTTCTGTTCCCCAATTAATTTCAGTAGCCAGCTATGGTAGCGCTAATTAGTTATTTAAAAAACAACAGCTGTTTGACTGAATTTACTGTCATAAAACATAGGTTCCTAAGACTGGGAGGACTAACAGATTCATCTCATCCAAACGTCTTTTAGGCTGAAGGGGATTATTTTTAAACATCTTCAAAGTAAAGCTGATTGTCTGCATAGCCATAAATTGAAAGCATAGGCAAATAATTGCAGTTTCTTATGGATTCAAAAATTCTAATTGAGATGTTACCTCTTTCCTGAAAAAAATTAGTGAGAGGAAGAGTGATTTCTTTTTACTTGCTGTATTCCAGCTGACTATTAAGTTTATTTTCACTGCTTTCTGTGGACTTTTGAAACATGCTCAGGAGTCCCTTAATTTAGGTTTTTCATGGAAAATTAGAAAGGAAATTTGATTATAGAATTCGCTTATGTAGCATGGAAAATAAAACAAGAAGATCAAAGCTATCAGGGCCATCGATGCTGGCTGATTGATCTGCTTAAATAGTGTTGATTCACTTGAACATACCCTTGTCCTGCAGCATGTATTGAGCAGAACGAGGTTTTTCTGGGGTTTGCCCAGTTGGTGGTCGCGCTTTTATGTGCTTCTGGCCCAGACAGTCTCATCTTAAACAGATATGAATCCTGGGCTCACTTATTTTTGTATTAGAAAAAGCAAGAAGAGAACAATAGAATGGTCCAAGATTGATTTTTATTTTCTTCGTCATTACCTACTATGTCCAAAAGTTTCTCATATTCTAGTCCTGTTTGACCGTCCATTCTGTTTTGCTATTATAGGTGTTAGGGAATCCACTCACAGAAAATATGTGCTTCCGTCGCAAAGCTTCTGTCTGTCCTTCGGGTAGACATGCCCTTTCTCAACTCTGGGTCTTAGCACAGGTTATTTCCTTTGCCTGGAACACCTTTCCTACCCATCCTGTATTTGGTTAGCTCCTATGTAATTTTCAAGTTTCACCTTCCTCCAGAAAACCTTCTGTGTCTTTTCAAACCCAGGTTAGGTGTCTTTCCTGCTGTGTTCCCTTGTGTGTCCTAAGAAGCATCACGAATGTTTCTTGCTGTGTTCCCAATGCCCATCTGCTGGCTTGTGGCTCCCTCTGGACTGTGAGCTCTCTGAAGGGACTGTTGGTATCTCTGACTCACTAGTTGAGTGCTTCATATATACTAGGTGCTCAGTAAAGCGGTACTTTCTGATGTTCAGATATGCAGACTGAACTTTTCTACTCACTTTTGCTGACTGAGTTAACATATGGTATCAAATGTCTCAAATTCTTCAAAGTTAAAAACTCAAAGTCTGGTTGATTTATTTTATAAGTAAATATTCTGCACACTATCTGTATACAGATTTGCCTTGATTTATGATGGAGTTACATCCCAATCAACCCACCAGAAGCTGAAAATAACATGTCAGAAATGCTTTTAATATATCTAACCTACTGAACATCATAGCTTAGCCTAGCCCACCTTAAATGTGCCCAGAACACTTATATTAGCCTACAGTTGGGCAAAATCATCTAACACAAAGCCTATTTTGCAATAAAGTGTGGGGTATCTCATCTAATATATTAAATGCTGTACTGAAAGTGAAACACAGAATGATTTTGTGGGTACAGAATGGTTGTCAGTGTGTAGTTGTGTACCCCTGTGACTGTGGGACTGGCTGGGAGCTGTGACCCCCCCTGCTGCTACCCAGCATCACGAAAGAGGATTGTACCACTTATGGATAGTCTGGGAAAAGATCCAAATTCAAAATTTGAAGTATGGTTTCTACTGAATGTGTATTGTTTTAGCAAAAGGGTAAAGTGAAAAAATCCTAAGTTGAACCGTTGCAAGTTGGGGACTGTCTGTACTTGAAGAGTCTTATTTAATAAAAAACAGCACAATCTGAGTCAAAGTATTGTACCAATGTGAGTTTTCTGGTCTGGACAAGGTACCATGGCTATACAAAATGTAATCATTGGGGGAACCTTGATGATGGGTAAATGGGAACACTATTACTATTTTTGTGACTCCATGTGCATTTTAAACACTTTCGATATAAAAAATTATTTAAAAAATTATCTTTTCAACTTAAACAATTGTAAGTAGTTACAAAATTCCATAGCCCACAAATGATATTGCTTAGTATTATTAAAATGCTGTGTCTTATAAGCAGCAAGGACCTACTGTATAGCACGGGAACTATATTCAATTTCTTGTAATGAGCTGTAATGGAAAAGAAACTGAATATACACGCGCACACACACACACACACAGACACAGACACACACACATGTGTAACTATATATGAATGGGAGAGGATCTAAATCACTGGTTTCCAGACTTTGTGGATTCATGGCACACTTTTAAATATTAGAATTTTGGCAGCCCTCTTGGAGTGATTAGGAGACTAAAAACAACATTTAAACAAATTAGGAATAATTGCAATGTGATCATTACCACAGTGTCACAATGTCTCCTAGTGTTTACAAAGCAGTTAGTGGTCGCTCTCCCACACAGCCCTGCTGTTTGAGTAGAACTGTTTACTGCTTGATGATACTCTCTTAAATACTCAACAGCTCTTGTCCATTTGACCTCACACTTGACTCTTCGTTCACAGGATTTTGGACCATCCTTTATGTTTTCCTGTCTACTCAACTAACCTGTCTGTCAAACAGATGCTACTGCAACTCTATGCATTTTCAGTTCTTCCCTCATTCAAAAAAAAAATCACATTGAGCAAAATTTGGTTGTACCTCTGTGCCAGGCTGACAGTTCATTAGTATGTAACAAATCAATGGCTGAGAACCACTGATCTGGATACTATAGATGGAAAATCTACTTATATTCTTGGCTAATGCAAATTATTTATATAGAGTCCAGGTAAAACCCTATGTCTTTTATGGAAGCAACCTAAATGTCCATCTACACGATGATTGGATAAAGAAGATGTGATATATATATATATATATCACATATCATATATATCATATATATATATATATGATATATACACACACTCACACACACTGAAATACTACTCAGCCACGAAAAAGAATAAAATAATGCCGTTTGCATGGATGGAATTGGACATTGTCAGGATTTGCAGACACTAACTACTATATATAAAATAGATAAACAGCAAGGTCCTACTGTATAGCACAGGGAACTATATTCAATACTTTGTAACAGCCTATAATGAAAAAGAATATGAAAAGGAATAGATATATACATTTGCATGACTGAATCACTATGCTGTACACCAGAAATTAACATATTATAAAGCAACTATACTTCAATAAAAAACAAAACAAAATAAATTCCTGTCTTTTGACTGTTTTAGACTCTTCCTTTTCCTTTAATTCAGCCTACACCATGCATTCTAACATGTGATTTGTAAATTTTTGTGTCATTTTGTAATTTTTTGATAAATCTATGTTTTCTCATTCTAGTAAGAACTTGTAAGTTCCATGAAGATAGGAGAACTGTCTACTACTTCTTTAATGTCACATCTCCCTTGGCTCCTGAGTGAGTTCAATTCCAGGCTATTTCTAGATTCTAAAAATAACCACTAGGTTGAGTTATCTAGATTAGATGACTTAAACAAAGGCGGGAAAACTGTATGTATAATCATGCCTATGGCAAACTTGAGATTAAAATTTTTGCCAACTGCTGTGTAAAAGATACTGTCAAGAGAATGAAAAAACAAGCCACAGATCGGGAGAAAATATTTGCAAAAGACATCTCTGATGAAGGACTGTTATCCCAAATATACAGACAAAATATACAGACAACTCTTAAAAGTCAACAATAAGACAACTCTTAAAACTCAACAATATGAGCCGAAGAACTTAATAGCCATCCCACCAAAGAAGATATACAGTTGGAAACTAAGGATATGAAAAGATGCTTCTCAACATACATCATCAAGGAATTGCAAATTAAAACAACAACGAGACACCACTGTACACCTATCAGAATGGCCAAAATCTAGAACACTGACAATACCAAATGCTGACAAGGACAGGGAGCAATAGGATTCTCATTCTTTGGTAGTGGGAATGCGCCACTGTACAGCCACTCTGGAAGACAGTTTGGCAGTTTCTCATAAAACCAAAAATATTCTTACCATAGGATCCAGCAATCCCTCTCCTTACAATTTACCCAAAGGAGTCAAAAACTGAGATCCATATCAAAACAGGAACACAATGTTTATAACAGCTTTATTCATAATTACCAAAACTTGGAAGCAACCGAGATGTCTTTCAGGGGGTGAGTGGACAAACTGGTATATCCAGACAATGGGATACTATCCAGTGCTAAAAAGAAACGAGCTATCAAGCCATGAAAAGACTTGGAGGAAACTTAAATGTATATTAGTAAGTGAAAGAAGCAAATCTGGAAATACCGCCTACTGTGTGAATCCAACTATATGCCATTCTGGAAAAGGCAAAACTATGCGGAGACCGTAAAAAAGACCAGTGGTTGCCAGGGGTTAGGAACCAGGAGGGATGAATAGGCAGAGCATAACGGATGTTTAGGGCAGTGAAAATACTCTGCATGATACTCTAATGGTGGATATATGTCGTTATACATTTGTCCAGACTCATAGAATAACACCGACCATGAACCCTAACACTAATGGAAGGTGTCGATAATGGGGGAGACTGTGCATATGTAGGGGGAAAGGGTATATGAGAAATCTCAATTTTTCTGTGAACCTAAAACTGCTCTAAAAAAAAAAAGTCTAAATGCAAAAAAAAAAATTCTTGCCAATACAGCTGACTATCCTTCAAGAAAAACATTCTCTAAGTTATAACATTGACTTTTTCATTCAGCAACTATTTATGGATCATGTACTATGTGCCTTCTGTTTAGTAGGCTCTGAGGATACAAGAGAAGCAAGACAGGTGGGTTCTTGCCTGCATGGAGCTCACACAGGCTCTCCATCCTCAGTGGTACCCTAACACCCAGCACATCGCAGTCTCAAAAATGTGGGCTGGTCACACACAAATATCCCTGTACATACGTGCTCCCAGAGGGCAATGCACCCATGTATGACTTGAGGAAGGGGCATGATTGTGCCTGGGATATTAGAATAACCCGAATTCAGAATCTCTAGAACACAGTCCCCAGCTGGCTTCTCAGTCTCTTCGTTTTGGATAATAGCTGCATTTTGTTTTTCTATTCACATCCATTCCTTTCTGTGGATATGTAATAAAATGGCACCCAACTGCACAGGCTGTTTACTAGCCTGCTTCTCAAAATCCTGGTGTATTGTAGACCTATTGTATTGTGCTTCTAAGTCAACAAATATGTGAGTTCACAAACACTTTGGAGTCAGAAAGCAGAGTGCTCAGGCTCTGAAATCACACTGCCTGGGTTCACATCCCAGCTCCCGAATTACTAGCTGCGATGATCGTGAGGAATTTACTTACCCTTTTTGTGCCTCTAATCAGCCAAATGGGGTAATAATATGACCTGCTTCATTGTGTTGCTCTAAAGAGGAAATGAGAATGACTGTAAAGCACAGTATAAGAATGCAGTAATTTTAACTATCTTTCTCTAGTGATTGTTTTCAAAGCAGTTTAAAGCAGCTCAACCTTGTAAGAAAATAGTTTACAGAGCCCTAAGTAAAGAAACACACACACGCACACAGAGTGAAACTTCAGTGGGTGAGACTAGGGTGAAGATCCACAGGGCCTGCTGTCCCACTAGGTATCCTGGAGAAGTGGTTCTCGGATTCCATTGTATCTCACCACTAGCTGGGGAACTTGATGGAAAGACAGAGGCCCAGGTCTTATCCTACGTCAGTGAGCCCGGGCCTCTGTGTTCTTTATTACCTCCCCAAGTGGTTCTGGTACACCAGAAAATCGACAAACATCGCTCTACGGTTCTCTGTAACACTTTCAAAGCCATTGATCCACACCATAATTTGTAATGGCCACATAAACTTCACAGAATGAATGCAGACTGATGTATTTAAGCACTCCGCTATTGATGGATATTTAGGTTGTTTCCTTTTTTTTTTTTCCCAACTGCAGCAATTGCCACAGTCAGTGTTCTTGCACATACATATCCTTCTGTAAGGTGTGCATATCTCTGGGATAGATTTTTAGAAATGAAATTGCTGGGCCCAGAATATGCATGCTTTACATTTTGATAAATATTGCCAGATTGCCTTCTGAAAGGTTATATTAATTTCCTCTCCTGCCGACAGTGTTGAAGAGGGTACCTCTTTCCCTTCGCTGTCATTTCTCTCTTGACTCGGGTTTTAACACTGTTTATTATAGGGTGCTGATGAAATCCACGTCAGTGACAAATGGATCTATAAGCATCCAACAGGTTACCTTTCAGGAACAGATTCAGCAACCCCATTGATACTTCAGGAGTCATTTTCTTATCGGTGACCTCCTCCACCAAGCAGCCAAGGGTTCCACTAGTGTATATGCTTATCTGTGTGTCTCTGGTGCACTCAAGAATGTAGGAAATTTTGCTGCTTCTCTTGCTTTCAGGCTGAGTTTTCCGTTTTCTGTGAAAGGGGTTATTATTTATAGTCAAGAAATTCTGAAGTCAAAAAATATAATTCTCCCATTGTTGAGTTCCTGGATGCCTTCCTCCGATCAGAGTCGTATCTCTGAGTAACACATCACAGAAGTGACAGCTCTCTGGTGATTTAGGAGCCTGCCAGATCATTAGAGCATTACCAATGTAAGGATGTATTAGTGTAACACATCATCAGCGTGTTATCGTTCTGTGATGAATTGCTCCAAATCAGAACAATGGCCTAAAGAAACTATGAATTCTCTTAGAGTTAGAAATGAAATCTTATTTTTTTGAATAAGGAATAAATAAATACGAATGTTCTTTTTTCACAGTGGAGAGTGCTTTAAATCATATTTTTTTGATCTTTTGATTATCCCTTGTTTTTTGTCTAGTTTGAGCTAGAGATGGAGTCTTCAGGCCAGGTAGGTTGGAGGTTTTCTAGCTATGAAATTAGTTACTTGTGCACAGGGAAGGTTAGCATTCAGGAAAAAAAAACAACGTTTTCTTCACTTGATCCTTGTGGGATGTTTCCCTCTATGTCGTGGGACATGTGTAAATGGGGGACTTTTTCATTTGTGCATTTGCTTTTAAATGGGAGCAGAGACCATCTTTTTAATAACTTGGTCAACCACCGCAGTGCTTGAACCCTGTGTGTTGAATTCTTGATGATGAAGGAGAGAATGTGTTCCTCCAAATTCAAAAATTCCCACTTTTGGAGTCATCCCTTTGCATAAAGATAGTGCCTTTAGAATGAGCTCCTTGAAGTGGAATTGTGCCAACGTGAGGAGTGAGAGATGCTGGGTCAATTCTCCACCGCCAGCAGGAGCGGAAAAGACTTCTAGGGGAGGGAACAGAAGGTGGGTGACCGCCATCTTAAATTTTCACTTAAGACTGCTTAAGCCCTTGCGCTGTGCAACTACACTGACTTGGGTTTGAATTCTTTTTTTTTTATTTTACATTTTTATTGAGTAATAGTTATTTTACAATGTTGTGTCAAATTCTAGTGTAGAGCACAATTTTTCAGTCATATGTGAACATACATATATTCATTGTCACATTTTTTTTTCTCTGTGAGCTACCACAAGATCTTGTATATTTTTCCCTGTGCTATACAGTATAATCTTGTTTATCCATTCTGAATTTTAAAGTCCCTGTCTGTCCCTTCCCACCTCCCACCCCCTTGGCAACCACAAGTTTGTACTCTATGTCTATGAGTCTGTTTCTGTTTTGTATTATTTTGTTTTTTTTTCAGATTCTTCATATAAGCGATCTCATATGATATTTTTCTTTCTCTTTCTGGCTTACTTCGCTTAGAATGACATTCTCCAGGAACATCCATGTTGCTGCAAATGGTGTTATGTTGTCGGTTTTTATGGCTGAATAGTATTCCACTGTATAAATATACCACTTCTTCTTTATTCAGTCATCTGTTGATGGACATTTAGGCTGTTTCCATGTCTTGGCTATTGTAAATAGTGCTGCTATGAACACTGGGGTGTAGGTGTCATTTCGAAGTAGGATTCCTTCTGGATATATGCCCAGGAGTGGCATTCCTGGGTCATATGGTAAGTCTATTCCTAGTCTCTTGAGGAATCTCCATACTGTTTTCCACAGTGGTTTTCCTAGCTTCCCTCTCCCACTCTTAATGATTTAGATGTCCTCTTTTACAATTTTGTGTTTATTCTTTTTTTAATTCATGGCAGTTATCTCCTTTCCAGTTATGAGTTTCTCATTTTTGTAGCATCCTGCTTCTTTTCTATTTAGAGAGACCTGTCAATATTTCTTTTAGCATGGGTTTAGTGTTGCTAAACTCTTTTAGTTTTTGCTTATCTGTGAAGTTCTTTATCTCTCCTTCTATTCTAAAGGATAGCCTTGCTGGATAGAGTATCCTAGGCTGCATCTTTTTTTCATTCAGGACTTTGAATATATCTTGCCACTCCCTTCTGGCCTGTAGTGTTTGGGTAGAGAAATCAGCTGAGAGCCTTATGGGGGTTCCCTTGTAACACACTCTTTGTTTTTCTCTTGCTGCATTTAGGATCATTTCTTTATCCTTGACTCTGGCCATCTTGATTATGATATGTCTTGGTGTGGGTCTGATTGGGTTCTTCCTGTTTGGGACCCTCTGAGCCTCCTGTACTTGGATATCTGATTCCTTCTTTAGGTTTGGGAAGTTTTCAGTCATGATTTCTTCCAATACCTTTTCAATTCCCTTTGTTCTTTCTTCCCCTTCTGGAACCCCCATTATGTGTAGATTGGCACGCTTTATATTATCCCATAGGTCCCTTATATTGTTTTCATTGTTTTTTATTTGTTTTTCTCTCAGCTGTTCTGATTGGGTGCTTTCTGTTGTCCTGTCTTCTAGGTCACTTATTCATTCCCCTGCATTATCTATCCTGCTTTGTACAGCCTTCAGGTCAGCTCTCATCTCAGCCATTAAGTTTACTAATTCTACTTGGTTCTTCTTTATAGCTTCTCTTTCATTTTTGACATATTTTATATCTCTAAACACTGTTTCTTTTAGTTCCTTCAGTACTTTGATCACTCCTTTTTTGAAATCTTGATCTAGTAGGCCATCAATGTCTATTTCCTTGATTGTGCTTTCAGGGGATTTCTCCTGATCTTTTAATTGGGATTGGTTCCTCTGCTTCTTCATCTTGTTCATATGTCTCTGGCACTGTGGCTTAAGGAGTATCAGTCATCTAGTTCTCCTGGAGACGGTGTGCTCTTAATGATTTTATTGAGAGGTCTTTGTGTCTTCGCCCTGTTTTGTGAACTTAGCTTGCTGTTTCCAGAGGCCCTCTGTTGGCACCCTCTTCTGTGCTGCTCCCAGTGGCTGTCGGCTAGCAGATCACTCCCCCTCCTAACACTGGGTCAGGAGTTGAACTCGTACCTAGTGGGCAGGTGGTCACTCCCCCTCCCGATGCCGCAGTCAGATGCTGCGCTCAGGGAGAGGCAGGTGGGCGGATCGTGCCCCCTCCCAGCACCGTGGTCAGGTGCTGCGTTCCTGCCAGGAAGGAGGGTGGCTGCCCGCCCTCCCCCAGCACTGGTGGCTCCGCTGCTCTGTGCAGCTGCCCGCTCCGCCTCTGGTCGGCGCTCCGAAGGCGGGCTCAGGTGCCAGGGCAGAAATATCCTATCTGCCTCAGGCTGTAAACAAGTATCAGTCCTGCCTAGGAGGTTGCAGAGCCCCCGGGTGCGGATTCAGGGCTCAGTCCCGTCCCGGCACGGGCGCTGCGCACAGGAGGAGATGTGGGCTGTGGCTGCGCCCCGCCTCTCTTCTTGTGAGAAGTGCCAGTAACGGCGGCACAGGTTTGAGGAGACAAAGGCTACGGCGCCCCTCCCCACAGGGCACACCAGCCGTGTTGCTTTGCTTTTTTTGCAATTTATGGGGGACCGAGGTTGTTCTGCTTTGTATCCCCTCCCAGCCATGGCACACAGCACCCTACAGTCCCCTGGGGCTGCCTCAGTGCAGGCACCCCTGTCCTCCGCCCGGCTTGGGTGGCCTGTCCCGGCCCCCAGCTGCCGGCTCACATCTCCGGCTGGGTGTCGCGTGGACCCTTTGTGCCCGTTTAACTCAGTTCTGTTGGTCAAGGGGTGCTTGGGGCATATCTGAACCTCGGGGGCTCCCCTTCTGTCCCGCTGGCCTCTCCGTTGGAGGGGGCAGACCCAGTGAATGAGCGCCACTCTCTCCCCACAGGATCAGTCCCGCACTGTTTTGCTTTTTCTTCTTTCTTTTTTCCTTTTCTCCTACCAGATTTTGGGCATCTTTGTGTTTCAAAGAGGGCGATGTTCTGTCGGAGTTCGGCAGGTGCTCTGGTTGGCTGAGTAGGTCTGTAGATGTGAGTTTTGGTGTATTTGTGGGAGAGGGTGAGCTACAAGCGTTCTTCTACTCCACCATCTTGCTTCTCCTCCCTGAATTCTTGCTTAGTCACTTCCTAGTTTGGGCAAGTTGCTGGAACACTCTGAGCCAGTTTCTTCATCTGTAAAATGGGGATGCAACTAGTAACTGCCTTAGAGGATTGTTGTGATGATTAGATGACCTATTGCTTGGAAAGGACTATAGAGAATACAGTGCCTGGCTCACAGAAGGTGCCCCAGGCATATGACTACAATGGTGATTGTGGTTGTGGTAGTTATTGTTATTATTTTAAAGTTGGCTGCACAGAAGAGTAAAAGTCTTGATATTTTGACAGCTCTTGAGGGGAGGAGCCTCATGGGCACATGAGTATTTTCAAACCCGTAGCATTTACATGCCATATTTTCTAGTTTAGTGTTTTATCTTCGCTGAATTATGATGCTGTAGCGCTTGATTTGAAAGCTATACTTTCAAATGGGACATTCCAAGAAACTACAACTACTTGAAGAGCATTCTCTTATAACCAAATTCCAGACCTGATGGGAGAATTTGGAAGTGGCCACTGGCATAAAAAGGAGCCTGTGCAGTTTAAAAATGATTGAGTCTGTAGGAAATAAGACCTGGGTGCTCCTGCTGTTGGTTTTTCTATGAGGCAATACGTGCTAAGCATATTGCCTTTGGTTCCTTCAACAGTTGCATGTAAGCATTAATATCCCCACTCAGCAGATGAGAAAAGTGAGTCTCAAAGAAGTCAGGGAACTTGCCCAAGGACACATGGCAAGGAACATGTGGAACCAGAATTCCATTAAAAATTTTCTGATTCTAGAGCCTGAGGTCTTAACTACTCCACATTTCTGGAAAACACACATTTCACACTCACTGGGTAGTTCTGTGCTTTTGGAGGTATGCAGCCCTCCTCAAGGCTTTCCTTGAAATAGATACAAATGGAAAACCCACCAGAAAAATTAACATCAGCATCTTGGTGGATAGCAGAGCTCTGAGAAGCCCTGGTTACCCTCCCGCCTGGCAATCAGCACAGTCTGGGTCCACCTAATCCAATGGAGCCGTCCAGGGGAGGCATTCAGTGCTGCACTTGACTTCAGCCACCCTCTGCAGTCGTGTCTCATTGTCCTCAGCCTATGCAGGGATGGCATGCAAGCCGTAGATAAGCAAAGATGGATTGTAAAAAGGGTTCTCCCATTTCTGCCCCCTCCCTCCTCATTCCCCCTTCAAAGCAAATTGCAAAGAACAGTGCAGTCCTGATCAGGCATTAAAATGTCATCCCAGCACATAGTTCTGATCAGCTTAATCCTGGAGTTTGCTGCTGAGGGCTGCGTCGGCATGTCAAACTTTGGGTTATAAGAGAACAATGATCTTCTGTGGCAACTGATTTTTTTTTTAAAAGCACATTCTAATGGAATAAACACATCAATGCCAGAGACAATATTATAAATTATTTCTGTGAACTTTTAATTTCAGGAGGGTAGATGGAAAGTAAGTTTGTTGAAATGAGCTTTTCCTGGTCGGCGGGAGTCCTGTTTCCTTTGGAATGGCTTTGGGAGGCTAAGAAGGCCACTGTTTCCTTTGGTTTTGTTTTTTATTTTTTGCAGTTGTTTTGGAGAACAATTTTCTCTGACATGGAGCTGGGTGTTTTATGGCTTTAAAGAAATATATTGGTTTATTCATCTGTTGCAACTATAATAATATTGCCATTGGAGTCCAACTCAGTAATAAATCAGGCCATTCCTTTCCACTCTATACAAATAATTAAAATAAAAATCGACTGTGCCAGTGAATTTGTTCTACAAGCCGAATAGAATTGGGTGCTATAAGTCTAGATATTTTGGTTGACATAGGACCGTATATCTTAAAAATAAGAAAACAAAAGGTGGAAAAGTAAGACCTTATTTCATTACGTGCAATTTATAACATTTATCTTGAAGATAAAGTTGCCTTCCTCTGCTGCCCATTAACTGGAAGCCAGAATTGGAATACTGTGGAGGGCTCATGATATCACATTCTTTCCCTCTTCCCTCCCCTCCATCCTCTTCCTTCTCTTTCTTTTCCTCTTTTTCCCTGCATCACTGAAAAACAAGTTGAGGTTCATTATTGTAGCTCTGGAAATAAGGGCCTTTTATTTATGCATGCACGCTTGCATGTCACATACATTTTTACTCACATATATATACTACCTTTTTTCCTGAATAGAATTAAGGCAACTCACAAAAACGCATAATTCAAAATAAAATAAAAATGAGTGAGTCAGAAAAATTGGTGGAAAGGGGGAAACTGGTTCAGAAGAATAGAATGAAGGCAGAAGATCAATGCACACAATGAATGCTATGAAGGCTGGCACATTATGAGAGGAAGGCCATGCATTTAGCTTGGAGGCTCCTCGTAGGATTAATGCCATAATATGCAGTAACCATAAGATTAGAAACACATTAATGACCAGGAGAAGCCAATCTGAGCTTGGTATTGACATTAGAGAGACTTTTCCTCTCTGGGTTCTTAAACCAAGAGGGCACCATAATTAAGGGACAAGAGTCTTCAACAACATCCTTAAGAAACACAGCCATACTTATATGTTTACCTCCCTGAAGGCCAATGGCACAGCACCAAGCGGCACAAATATTTCTTTGGTGGCCAAACATGAAGCCTAGACAGACAGTTCCTTCTTGCCCTTGCCTAAGCCAGGAAGAGATCAGAGCATACCCATGCAGTGGTTTTCAAACTTCATTGTACATAAGATCTACTCAGCAAGTTTGTGAAACTCCCCATATGTAAGGATAAGCCAGGTTATGCTGCAGAAACAAACAGCCCCCAATTCTCATGTGCTTGAAACAACAAAGGTTAATTTCCTATTTATGCTGCATAACCACTGTGGGTTGGCTGGGGAAGTGGGTAGGGTGGAGTTGGGGGTGTCTCTGCTCTAAGGCTTTTGCACTCAAGGTTCCAGGCCATGCAAGGCTCCATCTCCATGCTTCCATGATTGCCAAGGCAGAAAAGAGATAGGGGCAAATTGTGTATTGGCTCCCAAAGCTTCCATCTGGAGACAGCCATGTTACTTCCCAGGTCCATTTCATTGGTCAGAATGAGTCACCTGGTCATGTGGAACTTCAAAGGAGGCAGGAAAATACAACCTCTCCTTGGGCCTGGAGGAAGATAATCTGTATTTTGGATGAGGACCCCAGGTGCTTCCAGTGCAGGGTCTCTGGACCATATTTTGAGAAGCAGTTGTCCAGAGAAAGGACCAGATTATTTATCTCTAAGGAAATCTGCCATAAATATTTCTCTGAATTGGGCTTTAGATATGTGCTGAGTGGTGGTGCATTTGGGGTAACACCCTGACAATACCTGCCCTGTACTATTCTCTGGAAACAGCAAGTACTAAGCCAGAATATGTTTAAGTCATGTATTCTAGAGGGTAGAGGAGAGGAGCCTAATGAAGACACTTGTGATGTCATGATGGTTCCCCTTCCAATGCAAAGTGGACCCATACCTATAGAACACCCGTAGACTGGGCCAAGATTTTCCTCAATAAATAGTTTTGGCTCTGTTATAACACTTACCATAAGGTCACAGAGTTCCATGCCATGGACCAGAAGTTCTCAAATAGATGTGAGAGAAGGAATCACCTTGAATTTTGGGGAAAAAATAACATGTTTGAAAAATCTAGGCTGGTTCCTGTGTTTATGTATTTTTATTAAAGGTGATTCTGAAGCATCCTCCTG
This sequence comes from Vicugna pacos, assembly GCF_048564905.1. Taxonomy (NCBI): domain Eukaryota; kingdom Metazoa; phylum Chordata; class Mammalia; order Artiodactyla; family Camelidae; genus Vicugna; species Vicugna pacos. Next base: position 29,717,287 of record NC_132995.1, on the reverse strand, counting down.
GTTAACAAGCACAGCTTCTGAGCTGGAAAAAAATAGAAGTTATAAACAAGTTCATCTCTAAAATGTCTCAATGAAGTACCCCTGAAATGCTTGATTATTATTTTGCCACTGCCTAGATTTTAAAAATTAAAGTGACGAATGAACATAGTTAAAGATAATTTGGATTGTATTGAAAAGGCTTAACATGAAAAATGTCACCCCTGCTTTCTGGAAGCACTCATGTTTAACTTGTTTATCCTTTCTTCCAGTATTTACACCATAACTGTAAGGGGCTCATACTGCTATTTCCTTACTTGCCACGTGTAGAGCTGGGTCAGGGCAGTGTTATCCAATAGAAATATAACAAAGCCTGAATATGTAATTTAAACTTTTCTAGTAGGTACATTTTTAAAAGTAAAAAGAAACAGGAAATTAGTTTTAATAATACACAGTCAGCCCTCCATATCCACAGGTTCTGCATCCACGGATTCAACCCACCGCTGATGGATTTCCTGATTTTGATCTCCGGTTGATTGAGTCCGTGGATGCAGATGCAGAACCCACGGATATGGATGGCCACTGTACTGTGCCGTTTTGTATCAGGGACTTGAGCATCGCCAGATTTTGGTATCCCCAGGGGTTCTGGAACCAATCCCCCACGGATACTAAGGGACGACTGTATTTTCATATACTTTAATAATATACTTTGTTTAACCCAATATATCCAAAATTTTATCATTTCAAGGTGTAATCAGTGTACAAATTATTAATGAGATCTTTTATATTCTTTGTGATAAGTCTTTGATAAATGCTGTGTATTCTATACCTAGAGCATCTCTCAGTCTTCACTGGCCACGTGTGGGTGGTAGCCACCGTTTCTGGAGCTTTCCTATTGTGGAAATATTTGGCTTTTGTGCAACTTAAGAACATATTAACCTGTTATTTTGAATAGTTTTCACAAGGCCGTTCTAAAATGTGGTAGATTACAGGACCGGGAGATGTAGCCTTGGAATTTGTCAAGAAGGAAAAGAGTGTAAATTTGGCTCTTTCTTAGATTAATTATTCTTTAGTTTTGGGGAATAGGGATTAACATTTAGAAGAAAAATGTGAGCTAGATGGCACTGTGCTTTCCAATTTAATAGGGCTAAAGCCACAGAAATAACAAAGGGAAACAAATTGCAAGGGTCACAGTTTACTAGTCGGTTTTGAGCAGATCTGGGGACTTGATCTCCTCGGGTGCTGTGTTATCTTAGAATTTTTAATCAACTGTTAATATGAGGAGACATTACCCAAACCAGTCAGAAATCCACTCACATTTTAGAAATCCTGGGAAATTAATCTTTGGTTTGTCATTTCAGCCTCCCAACATACATTTTCTCTTCTAGTAAAATTAGTTTCTCCCTTAAGGCTCACCCCTGTTCTCCACTCTTAGCCCTGTGCTGTGGGAGGTATTAATTCTATGCTGAGTTGCTGTGGCAGAATGCCTAACTTGGCTTGGCCACTCAGAGAATTTTGGTCCTTTGGCCACAGTGATTGGATCAGGGTGGGTACTCTTAAGCCAAGCTAGTTAGATCCAATTAGGAATATCTTGGGGTTTTTGCTTGAGCAAGTCAGGAGAGGCACTTATTGCTCTGGGTTTGAACCTGGAAGGGTGTGATCTTGGAGTGGCCAGGGCCAGCCTGTGAAGCCTGGGAATGAAGCCCGCACAATGGGTGGAGATGCTGAAACACAGAGGGATCTGAATCCTGATGACTGTGTTTCAGCCCCAGAATTTGGCTGTGTTTGAAACCAGAATCTAATCCCGACAAGAGTAAGTCTCCCAGGTTTCTCTCTTTGGCACCACCAAAGACCAATGCATGTTCATAAGCTTTTAGTAACTTTACTCCTCATTTTGATGCATTCATCTTTCTCTATAATGACATTTCCCAGTGTGGATTTCTAGGTTCCTAGTGCTATAAGATTGCTTTAAGAAAGTGCTTCCATGATCAAATGAATTTGATAAATTCTTAGGCTGGATTTTTCTACTTGGCTATTTCCAATGCACTTTAGCCATTAAAAGCCCTCTGAACTTCTGAGGTTAAGAAATTTGATTAGCTCTGCTTTTCTAAAACTCCCTTGTCCATGGCACTCTTTTGGGGGGCTAACACCTATTACTGTACTATGGGACACATTTGTCAACTTCTGCTCTAAAAAGGAAGTAATTCCCCTGTTTCCAGTGATTTCAGGGGCTACCTCCAATTGTGGCACCCCGGAGATGTTTATGTACCATCATTTTGTAAAGGACCATGAGGAGCCATCTGTCTAAACAGATGTGTATCTGACAGGGAAAATGTAAGTATTTTAAACACACCTTTAGATTGCTAGGTAACCAAATTAGAACAGACCTGATATTTAGACCAGGCAGGTTGGTTTAGATGTTTATTCATCCATTCCGTTATTTAGTCATGAACTCAACAGATGTTTATTGAGTGACTACTTTGTTACAGGCCCTAACCTTCAGGAGGTAATGACTCAACTTGCAATACTCCTGTTACTGCTCTTCTGGTCCTTTCCTATCCCTAATGACCACTGATGCTGATCTAGCTTGGGCTGACACGTAACTGTATGCCAGACAGAACTGAGTTACTCATCAGGAAAAGTAGATAGCACAGTCATAGGATCTTATGTTGATCTAGCATTTAAAATGCTGAGTTCTTTCAAAGATGTCATCTTATTTAACAAAAACTTTAGGAGAAAGATAGAGCAGCTGTTTTTAACATTTATTCTGCATAAAAGAGGAGAGGTCTGGAGAAGTTCAAAGGCCAGCCCAAGGCCAGACTATTTTAATATTCAAAATCGGACTTGGGATCCAGGCCCTGGATTCCGAGGGTTTCCTTTTCCTACTGACCAGTGCCATTTATCATTTGCTCAGTTTACTTCAATACCTAGGAAGTGACAAGTAGGATGGAGACCTCTGTAGTCAGTATATAGTAGCCACTGGCCTCATGTAGCTAATGAGCCCTTGAAATCTGGCCACTGCAGCTAAGGAACTAAATTCTGAGTTTACTTAATTCTAATGAATTTAAGCTCAAATGTGAAGACTGATCCTCAGTAAGTATCGGGAAACTTTTAAACATGTTTGAAATAACATGAATATATGAATCTACTTTTTCTAACTGTAAATTTTATATCTAAATATAGATCCTGTTTTTTTAAATGAAATTGTCATGTCTCAATTGAGATGTAAAGTATTTGTCATTTCAAAAATGTAGCATAAAAAAACATAAAGTATCTCAATATTTATTTGTTGAATAATTATTGTTAATTAATTATTAATTATAATTATTAGTTAAATTGAAGCTGTTATGGATATATTGGGTTAAGTAAAAATATTTTACCAAAACGGCTTCCACCTAATTCTTTTCCCTTTTTTGGTTGTGGCTACATAAAGAATATAAAGTCACGTACATGACTTGCACTCTATTTCTGTTGGACAGCACTGATATAAAAACTGTGTTGGAGGGCACTGAGTGTCTAGCTGCAAAATTCTAAATTCCAGTGAAATGGGTGGAGGGATAGCATAGAACTAGAATTTGGAAGATGGCCTTGGGAATTACAGGTTTGGTTGTGTGTTCTGGCTCTGATATATCCTAAAGGACTTCATGAAAACTGTTTCCTTACATGTAGGTTAGGGATGATGTTACCATCTAGTTCATCGACTTTTTCAATAAGCTAATACCCATATAACACAGTCTAGTATTAGGCAATGTCTAAATGCTCATTACTTTGTTAGTAATAACAATAATTAGAATAATACTATTGGCATGAAATGTAAATGGAGTACTCAGGCTTAATAAATGATGGCCTTCTCTCCCCTGGACTTTAGTTTTTTGAGGTGTCGTCCTCTGTTGCAATTCATTGCACTGGACTGCATTAATCATACCCTGTTTTGTTCTTACTGACAGTAATGAATAGTAACTGATACAAAGCAGCCTGCTAGGTCACTGATGAGGTGGCTACAAATGCTCTTTTTCAAAGCAGTTCTTAATTACCTTTCGTATGTGAAATGCCATATGCTGTAATTCTTCTGGCTGGAAATCTGCTCTGGGTTACGATGTCATGCTAGTTTTTAAACAATGTCTCTGGTTGATTTCTCCTCTGCAAGTCCCAGGGAGAAGTTTGATTTAGTTGTTTTTCCTTATAATTTTATATTTTAATTGGGTGGCTTCCTAATTTTCTTTTTTTCCTTCTCATTTTCTTCCCCCTATTATTATTTAAGTCAGTGACTCAAACTTCGCTTTGAGGGTTGGGACTGGTTGTGTGCTGAGTTACATGAGGACATCAGAACTCTGCGTGACAGTGATGTTTAAACACCTGGCTTAGGCTATAGATGTAGCTCTGTCATATACAAACACTGTTTTTAGGCCCTCTGATAGTAAACTACTATCAAACATAGCTGAGTTTCATAGCTTTTAAAAGTCTGTGAAATGCTTCCGTTTACCTGAAGGTCAGATTTTTAGCCTCCTCAACCATCCAGGACACATCTGGAAACACAGGCGTAAGTGAAAAAGACCTTTTAGTTGCTTAAAAACACAATTATTGCCAAGCACAGTTCTTTATCCAGAAGAAGGGGGCAAAATTTTTCCAAAAGGCACTGACTTATTCATGAATTTAAAACAGGGGCTGGCAAACTTTTCCCTTAAAGAGCAGATAGTGAATATTTTAGGCCTTGCAGCCCATGCAGTCTTGGTTGCAACTACTTAATTTGGCCTGGTGTGGAGTGAAAGCAGCTACAGATGATACGGAAAGGAATGAGCATGGCTGTATTCCAATAAAACTTTATTTACAAAGCAAAGCAAGCAGCTGGCTTTATCCATGGGCTGTAGTTTGGCCACCTTGATCTAAAATATAGTAGCAGATTAAAAGGAGCAGGGTGGAGGGAAGACAGCAGGAAGGAGCAGCTGTTGAACAGAAGGAAGGATAAAACGATATCTTCAAGGTGGACAGAACCTTATAGAAAGTGCATCCATCCAGGGCCCGTCCATGGAGGAGAGAAATGGTCCTGGGAGCATAACAACATGATTGATGAGATGGCTTCACATGTGATAAGTGAGATTCATAATGATGACCCCACATCCTCTAGGAACCCTTAAAACATATTCCATATATTCTGATTACAAAGACCGAGAATTAGGGAACATATTTGAGAGAGTTACACCAAAGAGATGAAAATAGAAAAAGGCATTTTTGTACTTAAGATGGTAAGCGTCATGAAAAACTCATGGAATTCTCCATTTCTGAAATCTGTGGCTCTTGAAGTAGTACTACATTTTTTATCTGTTGCTCTTTAAGCTTGAGAGTTGCTAACAAAACCAGCTTTCTGCACAGGTCTTTGGCCAGATTCTCTGTAGGGTGTAGGAGAACATTCAAAATCTACATTACCGCTCTTTTTAAAGCAATCTATGCAGAATGATAAAATGTACTTTATGTACTTGCAATCCATGTTGACTGCTGAAAAACAGTGTTCTCCTAGGAGGAAGAGTATCTTGGACCACTCTTGCTAACTTGGGGGGAAACTGATTGTCTCCAGCTTGGGACCCTGGGAATACATCACTTTCAGCAGTACGGCTGCCGCTGAGTTGATGCCTTTGAGAATTTTCCCAATACATTCCAGGACTTTTTTAAAGGAAGGAAATTCTGTGACTCTCCATTCAACAGATTCTAGCTCCCCCTTTGCTCTGAATCATTCTGTATGTATCATTATTGATAAAGAACATCAATAATGGCTGGGATTTATTCTGTTTCTCTCTTAGATATAGTGTATGTTCACGTAATAAAATATGAATTTGTACAGACAGGTTAGAAATGTTCCTAGATTATTTATAAAGCCTCTTGGGGTTTCACCATTAGGGGCTGACCATCAAGGAAAAGTAAAGATAAAAAACGATTTTAAAAGATAACCTGACTTTATGCATTGCAAAAGTGTTTCCTTCCTATCGGTGAGTTTATTCTGACTTTGCAAGAATATTGCAAAGTCTTGCATGAAGTTCGTACTGGGGATCTCAGAGCCAGATTTCACAAGCACAAATCTTGTTTCATAGCTTATGGCTGTGTGCTGTTGGGTAAATAACTTAACCTCTCTAGACTGGTTTCTTTGTAATTTGGAAACTGTAAAAAAAACTAAAAAATTAAAAAATTAAAAAAAATTTTTTTGGGGGGAGTTAATTAGATTTATTTTACCATTTTTTTTAAATGGAGGTACTGGGGATTGAACCCAGGACCTCGTGCATGCTAAGCATGTGGTGTACCACTGAGCTATACCTTCCCTCCACTGGAACCTGTAATTTTCTATCTTTCAGGGTTGTTGGAATGCTTAGCACAATGTAGGGCTGCCAAGTATAGTTGTGTAGATTGTGAACTGAACAACTCCAGTGGGCTCCCATTATATAGACCACAATGCAATGTGGCAACTTTAGTACAAAGTTAGTGCTTGACAGATATATAAAGCCATTATTATTACTATTATTATTATTATTATTATTATTATTATTATTGAGAAACCCAAGGCACACGAATGTTATGAAACCTGTCTATGATTATATACTTTCTGTGAAAAAACCATCATCATGTGGCAACAACTACTAGGCATACATTATTATCAACCTTCTGGTGTATTTCATATTAGATTTCAATTGTTGGATTAAACTAGCCAATAATTATCTAATAAAAGCTTGGACTAGATTTTTGTTTTTCTGTGAATTTGGTTCATCTGTGACTTGATTCCAGAGTTTTCTTCACAATGACTCTTTAGCCAGTTTATCCTATGCCTAGTGTCCTATTATTCTATGGAAAGTGATGCTCTGTCCGTTCATTCATTCATGAAATGCTGTTATCAACTTGTGTGTGACACTGTTCTAGGCACAGAGATATGAAAATGACTAACATGGTTTCTCAAGGATCTCACAGACTCAGACATAAGCAGTTCATCAGAGCAAGATGAGAAATGTCTGGGGAGAGTGAGTTATTAACTCATTCATTCATTTATGAAACAGATGCATATTACTGATGATGACCTAGGCACTGATGTTGTGGTAGTAATGGAATACCAAGTGTCATGAGACTTGGTCCCTCCCCTAAAAGAGCTCAGTAGGCTTCCTGGAGTCCAGGAGGCACGGCAGGTAAGAAAGAGTGTTGGGCAGACAAGGAAGGGACTGATGTTGCAGGCAATTTGAGGAAAATCCAAGTGCCCTGGATGGGGCTGAAGGCTTGATATCAGCCTGGTGTTGGTGATGATGTCCAGCCATACAATTGACAACTCCTGTCCTCTTGGCCAATGCTCTTTCCACCTCTGAATCTCAATTTTCTCAACTCCCTAAATGAGAACAATAACCTTCTTCCAATGAACAAGATTTTTGAGAGTTCCAAAGGAGGTAAGTATGTGAAATTTCTTCAGAAATTGGAAGGAGTAAAGTATTAGTTAAAATAGAAGAAGTGATATTTTAAGTTATGTCTATCAACTCCCATGAATGGTCCCTTGATTAGGTTACCCTGAAAACCTGAGACAAAGACTTGGGAACAGGTGCTCCCAGGAAGGTGGAGTAAGGGGCCAGGGAGAAGACAGCAGGGAAGGAGGAAAAGTCCCCATGAGAGAGTGCAACTGAGGTCACTACTTGGTCAGGGGAGGTCTGATTCAACTAGGATCTTCTAGAAGCAAAGAGAATGCCTCCCAGAAAAGTCCATCCAATTGATGGGAGATGATTTTCCCCCCCATTGATTCCTATTAGTCTATTTAAGAGCCTGTGTCTGGAAAACAATGGACAAAAGGCCTGACAGTTACCTAGGGGATGCCCGTGGTGTTCAGATACCTGGTTCGGTTTCCAGCTTCTGGCTGTAATATGCCTCTTAGTTATAGGAACATATTCTCCTTTTTCATTTTTTCTCTTGTCACTCTTATTAATAGGGTGCCTGCTGAGTAAGAGCCACACAAATTAGTGCTATGAATTTGTTAAAAGTCTTCCCCCGCCTCCGTTTCAATGTTGCGTCCTTTGAGATCATCTTTCTCATCCCCAAACGTTCCCATACAGCGTTGGTCTGGCCAAGAATTATATTCCTAATCAAAATGGAATCTTCTGTAACCAAACCATGATTAGATAGTCAAACAATTTTTTTAAGTTCAAGTTAAGTCCCTTATTAAATAGGGAGCAATACAGTGGCTTTATGTGAATGGTGCCTGGAATTCTAAATTCTGAAAGTCCTTTGAGGGTTTGATAAATGTGCACTTTATCATAGTAAAACATGCTAAAAGTCATGTAGAATTTTATATATATATATATATATATATATATATATATATATATATATATATATATGCCTCCTACCGGGCCTTGATCATCCAGCAGGCCTAACCTATCAAAAGGATGCTAAAAATAGTCTCATCCACAAAGAGGTTCTGAAGTATGACTTTTGATAAAAAAAAAAACCTCAAAATACTATTATTAGACTTTGCTGTAATTTGGTAACTTCTACATCAAAGAAATCTGATTTTCAAATTCTCTGATTAAGTTTGTTTCTTTAGCATCAGAATAATATGTTTGAATTTTTAGGATTTAAATTAAGAATGTTTCCAGTCCCAATTCTGTGCTAGACACCTCTCTATAAACGAAGGTACTGCTGTTTTCAAGTGTAGTATCTTTGAAGGTGACTACAGGAAGACAGGAAATTTAGGCCAAACGTGTGACCCAATTACCTGAGTTTCTGAATGTGGCAGCTGTTCATGACTTTAACTGTTTCAACTGAAACAATTAGCCACAAGTCCTCATTCTGAACTCTTTCAGCGTCCATGAGTAGACAGTTATCTCCCCTAATTAGCGGAGTGATCTTCAGCAAGCCACTTTAGAGATGGAAAATTGAAGGTCAGGGTGGAAAATGTCGATAGCAATGCTTTCCTTATATCTGTAAAGCACCTAGCATGGTGCTTTGCGTGTGGTGTGCACTCATTCAAGAGGTATTTTTGAGCATCTGCCGTGTGCCTGGCGTTGTTCCAGAGGCTGAGGTTACAGGGTGCCCGTGGCAGACAAAAGCTTACATTCTGGTGGAGGAAGACAGACAAAAGCAAGTAAAGGAATAAGGATTTCAGGGGATGTAATGGAGAAGGGACTGGGGATGACTTCTGAGAACGAATGTCCAGGGAAGTTTCTCTAAACGGGGAGGGGGGGGGCATTTGAGCGAGACCTAGTGGCAATGGGTCTGTCCTGGGTGGCAATGGGTCTGTCCTGGAAATATCTGGGGACGGAGGGAATATCAACCCAGGATCCTAAATTAGGCATGAGCTTGGCGTCTATGGAGGAGAGAAAGGAGGCCTGGAGAGAGGCTGGAGGCTAGATTGTAAGGGGCCTGGAAGATGCTGGTTTGGAATTTGCTTAAAGTTTGATGGGAACCTATTATAATATTTTAAGCGAGGGAGTGACTTGAGCTGATTTAATGTTTGCTTTCTTTTCTTCCTTCCTTCCTTCCTTCCTTTCTTTCTTTCTTTCTTTCTTTCTTTCTTTCTTTCTTTCTTTCTTTCTTTCTTTCCTTCCTTCCTTCCTTCCTTCCTTCCTTCCTTCCTTCCTTCCTTCCTTCTTTCTTTCTTTCTTTCTTTCTTTCTTTCTTTCTTTCTTTCTTTCTTTCTTTCTTTCTTTTCTTTCTTTTCTTTCTTCTTTCTTTCTTTCTTTTCTTTCTTCTTTCTTTCAGATGACTCTAGACGCTATGTGGAGAGTAGTGTCTGGGTGAAGAGTAGTACTGGGGAGGCCAGGTGGAAGGCTGTCATAGTATTTCAGACAAAGGGTGATGGAGGTGGGACTAGAGAAGAGTGAAAGATCAAGAGACAGGACTTGATGAGGAAAATGGATGGAAAGGAGAAAAGCAAGGATAGTTCCTAATTTTTTGTTTGAGGAACTAGGTCAGTAGTGGAGCTGTTTTCTGAGATGGGAGAGACATGGAGAGAAGAGTGGGTTGGGATGGGTTTTAATGTATATAGGTAGAGATGATGACTCAGTACAAGTTTCCCAGAAGAAGATCATGAGATGAGGACTGGAGTATAACTAGATTATTTGGGAAATAATCTCAGGGGACACTGGTACAGGAGCAGGGAGGTGAGGCAGGGAGGGGAAGGCAGCCAATCCAGGATACATGATCAGGCAAGTTACCACTGTGGGCAGGTTTCCCTTGGAGAACTCTGGGGGTCAATGTGAAACATAACACCACAGCGTTATTCCACCTGAGTGGCAAGGAAGCTGGGTTTCTTAATTTGTCCACCCCCTGCAGCCATTGATTGAAGGCTGTTCTTGGGGGAAAAAGTTTCCTGGCACCTCTGGCCTGCTATGTGTACAGGTAGAGCAACGTCTATCCATCAGATAAAGCCCTTAGCTAAAGAGATGCAGGTGCTGGCAGCTGGAGATGTGTCCAGACAGGGATATGTGTAGCACCTGCTACCATGTCAAATGGGCAGATGGACCCAAGCTTCTCAGGTGAGAGGTCAAGACTGCGCCATGTATAGAGAATATTTAAAACCATGGAATTAGAAAAAAATCACCTACAGATTGTTTATGGGTAGAGAAGAGAAAGCCCTAGAGCTTGATGTGCCAATATTTAGAGATGGCTTTGATGAAAAAAATTAAAGAGTAGCCATTCAGGTTGGAGGAAAATCAGCAGAATGTAGTGTCATTGGAGCCAAGAGAAGGTTTTCAACAGAGCGATCAGGTGTTCAAATGCCACTAAGCACTAGAGAAGCTGTGGAGAGAGAAAAGTGGATGTCATGGCTCCTTGGTGCCACTTACAGCAGACACTTAATACCTAATTTTATTATTGTGTTGATTAGATCCTGAAAGATCACATTTAGATTATTTTTTCTTCTGAGCTGCTTTTTGGAACCTTATGAAACAGGATCTCCATATTGTGTCCCTGGAAAGTGTAGAATTCATTCCCTTGAATTCCTAGCAGGGAGGGGTCTATAAATCTTGATTGAATGGTTAGTCTTGGTTAATCTGATGAATCTTTCTTTCAGAATCAGGACTTTTCTTATAGCAGGAAATTTTGGGACAATGGGAAGAGAAGATGTCTTAATAAAACACCTGTACCTTTGAGATTTATAGTAGCAACTTAGTTCTGGAAAATGTATGCAGTACTCATATCAAGGGTTACTGTAGAACCTGCATTGTGGAAATAGTCTGATGTAAAAGTCTCCCAAAGAACAGTGACTTGGGTTTCTTAAACAGTGCTCTCCATCAAGGCAAGGCTCCTCCTAAGAACTTTTAGGTTCTTTTTTTTTTTTTTTTCAGTTGAGGTATAGTTGAGTTACAATGTTGTGTCAGTTTCAGGTGTACAGCAAAGTGATTCAGTTGTGCATATACATATATTCTTTTTCAGATTCTTTTCCATTATAGGTTATTACAAGATAGTGAATATAGTCTGTGTTATATAGTATGTCCTTGTTTATTTCATATATAGTAGTGTGTACATCTTAATCCCAAACTCCTAAATTATCCCTTCCCCTCACTCCTTTCCCCTTTGGTAACCATAGTTTGTTTCCTATGTCTGTGAGTTTAATGAGTCTATTTCTCGTCTGTAAGTAAGTTCATTTGTGTCCTTTTTTTTTAGATTTCACATATAAATGATGTCATAGGATACTTTGTCTGATTTAACTTCACTTAGTATGATAATCTCTAGGTCCTTCCATGTTGCTGCAAATGACATTATTTCATTCTTTTTTATGGCTTAGTAGTAATCCATTGTATATATATATATCACATCTTTTTTTTTTACAATTTTATTGAAGTATAGTCAGTTTACAATGTTGTGTCAATTTCTGGTGTATAGCACAATGCTTTAGTCATACAGGAACATACATATATTCATTTTCATATTCTTTTTCACCATAAATTACTACAAGATATTGAATATAATTCCCTGTGCTATACAGTATAAACTTGTTGTTTATCTATTTTATATATATCACATCTTCTTTGTCCATTCATCTGTCAATGGACATTTAGGTTGCTTCCATGTCTTGGCTATGGTGAGTGGTGTTGCTCTGAACATTGGGATGTGTGTGTCTTTTCAAACTAGAGTTTTTTCTGGATATATGTCCAGGAGTGGGATTGCTGGATCATATGGTAACATGCTTTTTAGTTTTTTAAGGAATCTCCGTACTGTTCTCCATAGTGGCTTCAACCAATTTACATTCATACAATTTACAAGAACTGTTAGGCTCTTAACATTTTAAAACCATGCAGTCAGGAATATCAGGCATTTGAGATCCACAGTATCTAGGAATGTACACTAACTTGCCTTTCTTTGGATGTCTACCTGCAAAATGAGATTTGAGTAAAGACTTCTTTTCCCAAACCTGAGAGTTTGTTTAGGTCACATAGGGAAATGTTAATATTATACAAGTAAAGGGGTTCATTGAACACTCCCCCAGCCTCTCTCAAATTTACCACTTCAAATGTATTATAAATCCATACAAGTTCCTCTTGGCCTTGGAGCATGTTCCAGGCAGACCATCTGAGCTATTTTAATGCCCTCTCTTTATTGTAGTCTTTCAAGAAATGTCTTGATCACATTCCTGTCATAAGATGGGGAAGAGGAGCCAAGTGGAAAGCTAATCTTTAAGACCAATTTGTCACTTTTGGGAAACCCTAGTTGAAGTCGCCAAAGTGAGTTATTAAACAATTATTCAAAGCTAAGTACTGAAATTCCCCAACACTATCCAGGATTTAATTTTTTTCAGTTCAGATTAGAGGAATGCTTCAGATCATTTCTGAGCACTGAGCTCTGATGGATGCTTTTGCTGTTTCTTTGAGCTTTTGTATTTCTAAAGAATCCTACATCATATCTCATGCTTCCATAGCTAAGACTTTGTCCTTACCTTCACGGAGATAGATTTGGTTTGAAGAGATGTGTGTGTGTGTGTGTGTGTGTGTGTGTGTGTGTGTGTGTGTGTGTGTGTGTGTGTGTACGTACGTACATACATGCATATGTGTGATTGCATGTAAGTTATATAAAAATTTTTTAATGAAAACAAATCAGCTGTCTATTGCCCACTGGGCTATATACTATTTTGATTGGCTTTACAAGTTGTGTTGCAGTTCTATTTAAAAATGTCAAGAGTCACAGATCATTTTCAGTATTTTGAGTCATGTGTGAAGTGAAAATTACCTTCCCCCAACACCTTCCATGGTTCCCAGCACTTTTCATTCTCCAAACCTGTTTCTGATGCTATTCTTGCAAATACAGTGTAGCTCAAGCTGCAAAGACATGCCTGCTCAATCTCTTCTCCTTTCTGCCATTCCATGTTATGTGTTGGATTTTGATGTCTCCAAAAGGGTGAGAAGAGGGAAGCTGATGGAGGAAATGTTGGGGCTGTAGTTTAGAAGCTGTGGGGACAGAAGGAAGGGTGATTGTTTTTCTGTCAGTTGGGTCATAGAGTTGTGCCATAGAAAATAAAGGAGAGTTAATTTCTTTGGAGCTAATTTCTTCGGAGCTAACTAACCTCTTTGGATTCAGAGACTATGTATGTGTTTCTAAATCAATTTCACTTAATGAAACAGCTAGAATCAATTCCCTCTGTCTTTGAGTCTGTGTTCTTCAATCTTTGGTTTACAGTCTTGTAGACACTGTAGGCCTTTTGTGTATCTTTGTGTGCATTTTATTGGAAAGTCTAGAGTATGAATATCTATTACCCACCATGCCAACCTGAAAGTCCATGGGAAAGATAGTAAAACCTTTTGGACAGTATGTGGTGCTCTGTTTCATCTCAGACCCTACTGCAGAGAAAACTGTGCTGGAAATCAGAATTGAAATGAGATAAATACTGCATTTATCTAATTTCATGAGAAACTTTGCAGACTGAGACAAAGAATACATTTTTTTCCCAACATTGTGTTCAACCTTGTGTTAACGAAAAGGTTGAATTACAGATATATGTAGCTTTTTTCAAATGTCTCTGATTTTTAAGGACTCTCCTGATTGTTCATTCAGATTTTTTTTTGTATCTTTCTATCTGCAGTGTTCCTCATTAAAAATCAGGATATGGGAAATGATGGGAGAGTTTAAAAGTTTAAAGTACATTCAGGAGTGCTCAAATATTTCACATACTGAGTCTTTATTTCTCCCTGCCTCGAAAGGTGCCTCTAATTGTGGCCCTTTGTTCCTGTGTTTTTTGTTCAAGGAATACCCCCCATATGCCAAGCCCTTGAGGCCTGCCCCTGGCTCGCACTAAGAGAGGCTCTCCCATGCTGGCGATCTGTGGACGCTCTGGGGAGAATGCATGGTATGAAATGATCAATCACAAAACCATTTTGCTGTCATTAAAACCTCTTTGTGAGTGATCACTGTTCTTTCTTCACATGAGATAAAAATTAAAGACAAGTTGAATGAAAAATAATTGCTCTCCATTTCCAAAGGGGGAAATGAGGAAAAGAGGAAAGGAAACTTTCTCAAAAAAAAAAAAAAGCTGAAACTTTCATTGAAAAGCACTTTAAATTTTCCTCAGATATTCCAACATGTTTTCCCACCTGCCCGTCTCCCCCACCTATACCCCAGGATAGGATTCATTTAAACAAGCAAACATTTTAGAGTGTTCCACTCAAGCCCTTGTTTTCCAGATAACACAGGCTGCTCTGTGTTTCTCCATATGCCTGCAACATCTGTACTCTGCACAGACCATGTCACGGTGAAATATGGCCGAGGCGGATTCCAGAGTTCTCTCAGCCAAATATGGATACGAGGGCTCATAACCGCAGTCACTGGCAGACACCCTCACATAACCCCTAGACTCAGGAGGGAGCCTCAAAATAAGAGGGCTTAGGAGGCCATGTTAGCTCTCTAACAATTTAAGAATTCTGAAACATTGTCTCCTTGAAGCTAGCTAATCGGGCAGCTGGGTTTGAGTCTGTTTTGGAACCAAATGACCAAATACAGTGAAAAAATTTGATGAAGCCTGATGAAGGGGAGGGGGGGGTCTTAAATTTTTATTTTTTCCCTTCAAGTCATGCAGATTTTCTACCACAGGCAAGGACTCGCCTTGAAAGGAATGATCTGGTTGAGAGATGAGAAAGTTGAAGGAAGGAATGTCTTTCTCTGTCTCAGGTAAGAGACTTCTGAACCTCAGTTTCTCCATCTGTAAAGTGACAGGGTTGGACCATGTGACCCTCACTTTGACCAGTTTGGATGCTAAGTGTGATTTCTCAAGTAATGGTGTGAACTGTCCAAATGCCATATGGTAGGGGGGCCTTCAAATGGAATTTAAATCACTAAAAACACATTTTTTATCATTAAAACCTCTGGGTGAATGAACCCTGTTCTTTCTTCACTTGAGATAAGATATTAAAATTTTCTCCTTATGAGTTTCAACAAACATATTGTAAAAAAGATTGAAAAATAGAAAAATGGGAGTTGGTGAGCACACGTGTATAATTCTACCCCAAGAAGAGTATTGGTGGCATCTTCGTGTATTTTTCCCAGTACTTTTCTACATATCAGATGCTGTATATGGTTGTAATTACCTTGTCTGGAGCTATTTTGTACCTTGGGTTGTCTCTTAACATTATAATGATTTCCCTTATTTGTGCATATCCTTCCTAATTGTCTTTTTTTTTTAATTTATTTTTTTAGGGGGGAGGTAATTAGGTTTACTTATTTATTTATTTATTTTTAGAAGAGGCACTGGGGATTGAACCCAGGATCTTATGTATGCTAAGCATGTGCTTTATCATTTGAACTATACCCTCCCCCGACAATCATCTTTTTAGTAGCTGAGCAGATATATTTAATTATTTCCCTGTTGCTGGGAAATTCATTCCAATTTTTACGCTTACAAATAATATTACAATAAATATCTTCCTTCCTATGAACTCTGGTTTTCCTCCAAGTCAATCTCACTTCAAAGAAAAAAAAAAATGAAACTGTTTGGTTGTCCCCTAATGCAGAACTCTGGCTGATCCCATGTTATACAAACTCTGTTTTATCTTTGTGTTTACAGTTACTCACGATGATGTTTGTCAAATGCTTATGGATTTGTTTGTGCAATCAACCCCAAATTAGATCTGCTGGTCCCTTGAAAAAGCTAACTGGGCTCAGTTGGATAGGAAAGGCTTGTAGTAGAATCATGTTTGAAAAGACTAACATAGAATATGCTGTGGGCCTCATGCTGTAGGGAGGATGTATGTCACCAGCTTCTTCTCATTACCACTCTTCTCAGTGGCAATCTGATTGTCACCCCCTAGGATCAGGGTCCCCAACTTGTGGCAGAGGAGATAACAAATGACCAGTCCAACGGCAATATCATTCCTGCTTCTCTCCAGCCGGCAACAGTTCCTTGCCATTAGTACAACCACTGAAGAGTGTTAAATCTCTTAGTGCTGTGAAAATTGGTATTAAAAGAAGTACTTTAAAAAAGAAATGGGAGCTTAAGAGCTATAATAAAAGAATAACCCTTAAAGCAAGTCAATTGGAAAGCATAATGAAGTTGATCGTGGTCTTTTTAGTTTAGTCATGAATTTGTTAGAGAAAAAAAATGACTTTTCTGAAAACCACCATCTGTGCCCTAAGTAGATCCATTAACACTGCTAAAGACACTGAGAAGGTTACGCTCGCTGCCACGGCTGTTCACCCCCACTGCATTTTAATTTTACTGCATTCCCTGTTCAGGTTTTTCCAAGTCTCGTCCACTTGGCCATGCCAGAAGGCTCTTGTTACTCCCTAATGGATTGTGATCTTCAGGGTGAACTTTGCCTCTTGAAACAAGAGTCCCCTGTGTTACTCAGACCTCTAAGTGTTGACAGGCCTGGCGAGGGACTGGAGGCTTTAATTCCATTTGCTTAACACGGCTGGATGTCAAATTCTGTTAAACTGGCATCTAAGGGACAGGGCAGAGTTTTTGGATGGAGTTATGCTTTGGTATGTCAAGTTCAGGTTTACGCTCTTTAGCTATAGAAATGTTCTGAAACTCTCATACAAAAAAAAATCTTGTTTTGAACATATTAGAACCTTTAAATAATTTTCCTGAAGTTATTCTTTTTTGAAATGAAAATAGTCATCCTTCTATTGACCTATTTTGTGCAACATTTTCAGAATTAAAACCTATGTTAAACTTCTATGTAATTTACAAAAGATATACCCATCTTCTTTTCATGTTTGGAATTCTTAAGGTTATAGTCTACATACTAGTACTAGCCTGTGTGTTGTCTCTCATTCAATCAACAAATACATACTAAGCATTTACTAGACACTTGGCACCTGCTAGGTGTTGGGTACAAGATTCTGACCCTGCTGGAAATATTCTTTAGGGATTTCATGTAACTTATCAAGTAAATTTCAAGCATCTTAAGGGTAGAGATGATGTCCTGATTTCCCTTTATAGGCCCTGGAGAAAGTAAAATCTATGCAAGAAGTACTTAGCGGATGCTAACTGAAAGAATGAAAAAATAATGAAATCAGATTAAACTTACATTGCTCAACAAAATTGGCTTATCACATGAGATTTGGAATTCTTTTTATGAAGGCTATTGAAATGGTATATAATGTTTCGTTTTTCCCTTTGCTTAAAGCCCCTTTGGTCCAATGGTTGAGGCCAGTGTTAGTGGGTGGCAGAGTACAGACTGTTTAGAAAGTGCTTGAGATGTGGGGAAAACTATTTCTGTGAAGATAGAAAAGAATCTTAGCAGCTTCTAGTTCCACCTCTTGTATAGATGTGGAAAATGAAGCTTAGTGAGCTTGAGATTCTTGCTCAAACTTGCCCAATATCGTAGTTGCAGTAGCAGTGCTGGACGTGAGACCCTGGTTTTGGAATTCTTAATTCTTTCTGCCATCTTACTTTTATTTAACACTGGTAATACTGCTTATTCCTTGGTTGGGTTTTTAAGTTATAAGCAAGAGAACCTGGTTTTGACCAATTTAAGAGAAGAAGGAACTTGGAAAATCGTGAGTGAGTCACAAAACTAAAGGAAGACTTTAAGAACTAGACCCCCGACTGAGTTCTCCTTGCCTTTGGAGAACGGGAACTAAAGGCTGTCCCTTCCAGGAGCTGCCATCTGAATGAATCAGCACTAAGAGTTTTCAGTCTCTGTGTTACTACATTCAAGATTCACATTCCAGGGAGAGACCTCTGACTGGTCAAACTTGGGTCATCGGTCCACTCCTTAGGCAGGAGAGGGTGGGACGCTCTGATTGACAGACCCAGTAAGTCTGTATCCATTGGGGTTCCAAATCAAAACCAGGTGCTATTATCAGAGGAGGGGAAAATGGATACAGGGTTAGTCAAAACCTACAGAGTGCACACAAATGACTGTATGTGCTCGCGAAGGTGAGTCTCATAAGTATGCAGACATTGCCTTCTCGAAATATTTCCCGCTCTGTTCATGCCTGTAATACCGTCTCTGAGCCTCGTACCTCCAGCACACTCTACAGGGAAGATGAACATCTCTAAAGGGAGATCCCTTGTCACTCCTCTGCGCTACCTAAACATTTCTCCTTCCTTTCAAATTTCTTCCTCTTCCAAGACTATAACCCTTCACATAAACTCTAGGTCCTATTATCACCCAACTCCTTTGGGGACCTTGGGACAAAAAAATTCTTTCTCTGCCTGCTCTGCACCCCTGAGGCCCTGTGGTTTAGGTGGTATTCCATCCTTACCTCCAGGGACAGAGCATGAGCCTCTCAGCTCTCTTGAATTTCAGCACACATGTCCAGTATTGACCTAAGGATTTCTCTCTGAAAGGAGGGAAAATCCAGAGATAATGGAAACCCATGGGAGAAGCCAAAGGATAGATGTGTGATGAGCAGATAGGAGAACCAAATAAGGGGGAACTGAAATTGCAAACTATGAAGGGAATGTAGGACGATGTTATGTATCATGGAGAAAGTCGTGTGGGACTAATTTTGGAGCCTTTTGAAGAATCCTTACCAGATTGGTTTGGGCTTATTAAATGTGGTGACTTTTGCCCTATGGTGGGTAATGGTGCCCCTCAGGATCTGATGCTTCCATATCTAGATGACCCATCGTAAACTCAGCATGCCTAAATGTCATCTTCCCTAATTGCCCCATGCTTGTATCAAAGCTTCTTCTCATTCAGTTTCTCCTTATTGCTTGTCCAGAGATAACCAATGGATCTTCCTATTTTAGGAAAGCCCAGCAAGGCCACAAAGGAAATAAGGTAGAGTAATTAAAAGAATTGACCATGGTCAACTCATGGGACTTTTATTCTGTCTTAAATGTCTAGTCTTGAGTCTCTTGACACAAGTTCCTCCATCCTGACTCACACCTCAGATGAACTGCTTCTGCTTGTGCCTTGTGACTTAGCTGCTGGGAGCTTGTAACCCTTTATTTCCCTTAGTCCTGATTTGGTGTGTCCACATAATCATAATCTCCACTTCTTAAAGGAAAATTGGAATGAAACATCTACTCAGCACTCGTATCTCTGGCTTCTTCCTAGAAAAACTGGAATTTACCAGAGACGACACTTAGTGGAACCACCATCATTCTGGTCACTATGATTAAACATTTATTGATCAAAGCGTGTTTGGTTGTAAGCAACAGAGATCCACTAAATTAGCTAAGTAACTGGTTTAATGTAAAGATGCATGGAATTCTCAAGGACAGTAGCTGGGTTTCTTGGGAACTGCTAAGTTTTTAGGTGGCTTTCCTTCTGTCTGCTTTTTTTTTTTTCCTGGTCGCGTGCTCTTCTGTTGCTGAGGACTGTCTGCTTCATTCATCTCTTCATACTTTTCCATGCTTGTGAGTGTCTGGGGCAGTTATGGCTCGGAGACTCAGCCCCCATTCTGTCTGAGTTTTACTTCTCCAACTTGACGTCTCTCCTTCAAGTGTCAAGTGAGACAACTAATGCTATCTGATGTCCACCCCTGGAATAATTTGCTGCCACCAGAGGTCCAGGTTGTCTGTGGTCACGTAGGCACCCCCCTTCTGCAGAGATCAGTTGGAGGATGTCTAAGGACAGGGTTACTGTCAGGTGTGCACTAAACATGTCTACTCAGATCCTCCCTCATCAGGGTGTCCCTCTTCCTTCATCTCATCTCTTGCCTCTGATTACTAAGTACTGCGCTCTGGTCTGAATGAATGATTTTGACTCTGGCATACGAGGCTTTAAGTGGATGCCTCCATTAGTCCAAATGTCCAAACCTGGCCTTGCAGAGATGGAAAACTCGGCATCTCCAAGCCAATGGGAAGGGACTCTCAGGAAGTCTGTGCCTCGGTGAGAAATAGTATTGGAAACCAATGAAGATCCTTTGCTGAAACCCGACAGCGAGATACTTAACATAGTTACTAGCTGTGCTAACTGATTTAATGAGCAGGGAACATAACGAATGAGCATGTTTACCAAGTTAACTTGTGAAAATGAATATCTGTAATTAAAGCAGCTCACAACTGACAGGCAAACAGGAAATTATTGTTATTATTATACACAAATCATCTTAAAATACCAGAACTTAATAAATGGGGGAAAAAAACAAACAATGGCTAAAACTGTCTGCTAAATAAAAAATAATGACGAACACCTGTGGTCTTTTTATAGGACTCCAGTGGAGACTTTTTTTTTGAAGACCTAATTATGTTTTTGTAATGCTACCATTTCATTATTTCTCTGTAGTATTATTAAAAGAAAATGTCCATATTTTCTCTGTGTAAAAGGTCTGAAACAGAGATTCAAGCTTTTTTTATTTTAAATGCTACAGACACTCTGATAGTTCTAACTACTTATTGGCAAAGCACATAGGCCTTGGCAAGACTGGACTTTTCCCTTTGGTAATATTAGAGTCTGGCCAGGGGATAAAGTTGATGTAGACCTCTTCAGACAGAGTCTGCTGGTGAGTAACTGAGAAACAGTGTTGCTGAGAGGGTACAAGACCCAGCTCTGCCTTTAGCCTCCCTGGTCTTGAATCCCAGCTTTGGTCTTTCCTAGCTGTGTGTCCTCCACTAAAGTTACTAAACCACTCTGTGCCTCAGTTTTCCCACTTGTAAAATGGGGAGAATGATTATACATATCTCATAAGATTGTTGTTTAAACTAATACACCAAAAGAGCCTCGTAAGTGCTGATAAATATTAGCCACTATTATTACCTGCAAGTTACCATTCTCTGTGTGTCTTCCTTAACCAAAAGGTTCTAAGAATGCAGCACTGGGATGGCCCAGCCATGTAGACAGGGAGTAGCAGCCACATGAGTGCTCTATACAGAGTTGAAAGTTTATTGTCTTCATAGCACTGAACACCATTTGAAAGTATCTTGCTTGCCTCTTGTCTGCCTCCTCTCACTTGAATGTAAGCTCAGTGGTGGGAGAACCTTCTGAGGCTGACTTTGCACAACTTCAGGAGATGCTGCTCATATTGTCCTTTCATATTTCTGTTCTGCAGGACTGCCATCCACATTAAATGGAGTTGTGCAACACGGATGTCCCAGTGGGACCTCTAAATTGACCTCACCTCCTTCCCATACCTTCTCTCTACCATGATTCTTCTCTATGTTGGTGCCAGCTCTGTGTGCCCCATCACCCCAAGTGGGAACCTTGGAGACCTGGTGGTTTTATATGAATAAGAATCTCAACTTCCCTATTCTGCTTTGGTTCCCTGTCTCCCTCTCTCCATGTAGAGGACAGAGTGCTCTAGTCAACATATATCAGGTCACATCAATTTCCTGCTTGATGTACTCCATAGCTTCCCAGTGCACACACCATACCATTCAAGCTCTTCAGCATGGCCTAACGGGCCTCACCTTATGCCACACTCTCTTGATCATACAGGTACCCTAGCTTCAAAAGTGGTCCCTGCACTATGAGCATCACCGGGAACTTGTTAGAGCTGCAATATCTAGGCCCACACCAGACCTACTGAATGAGAAACTCTAGGGGTGAGGCCCACCAATCTGTGTTGTAATAAGACTCCTAGGTGATTCTGTTACCATACTGGCTTCTTTGTGTTCCTGAGACATGGGAGCCATCCATCTGCCTGAATGCTATTTCCCAGATTTCCACATGATTTGTGGGACCAGCTCTGCTTCATTATTCATATCTGTTCCAAAGCCATTTCTTCAGAAAGGCCATTCCCACCCACCTGTCTAAGGTAACTGTGCTTCCCCTTTGCTCCCACCATTGCTCTCATTACTCTACCACATGTCTGGGTTTTATTCACAACACTGAACACAGTTTGAAATTACTTTTCTCGCCCATTTGTCTGCATCCTCCCATCAGAATGTTAGCTCCATGTAGATGGGTGTCTTCACTGGCTATGCTTACTGCTATGCCCACAGAGCTCAGAAGAGGGCCTGGCACACAGTAGGTGATCAATAAGAAGATGTTGAGTGAATGGCTATATGATCGTTTTACTAGGTGTATGTGACGGATGGAGTTATTGACCACAAATCTTCACCTGTTCCTGATTCTCCATCCTTCGCCATTTGACTCTATAGCTCTTTCTATCAGAGAGAGCTCACTTCTTTGGAGAAGCTCCAAGCAGTACTTATGTGGAGTAGATTCGGACTCAACATGCAGTTTGGAGCTTAGCCCAACCTAGATCAGCCAACCCCCAGCCAACCCCTAGAGTTTTGAGGATGAAAAAAATTATTGTTGGAAGTTATATAGTTTTGGGGTGCACATTAATGCATTATTTCATCAACAGCTAATACTGTCTGTATATTCTGTATGTGTTGGGTACCATTAGAATCCAGAAGAAGTGGTAATCAATCTTGTTTTCAGAACAAGAGTAAGAAAGATTTGAAAGGAAGTAATTACTGAGTGAGTCTTTTTGAAAACGAAATAAAAGATTACCTAGTAGGTAAGCTGAGGGGGGAGAATACTTGAGGAAAAGGAATTATATAAGCAGAGGTCTTCATCAAAGTGCAAGAAACATCTGGGAAAGGTCAAATAGCTCATTAGGCAGAAAGTATGTGGGAGAGTAACTTGAAGTAGTATTAAAAAGTGGTAATTACACCTCACATTTGCAAAGAACACTTCAGTGAACATTTTTGCAAGCCTTCTCTTATTTAGTACTCATGATATCTCTGAGGCAGTGCTGTGTAGAGGCTTAGAGAACCTTGGTTAGAATCCTACCATTGTGGCCTTGGGAAAGTTATTTTTTGAATATCTCTCAGCCTCAACATTCTCATCCATAAAATGGTGTTAACTCTCAGGATTAAAAGAGATGAAGTATGTATGGTGCCCAGTGTACAATGGGTACTCAAAGTCTTCCCTCCCCTTACCCATCCCATGTTAAATCTGAAAAAGCTGATGATCCAGTCAAGCAACTTGCCCATATGTCCCACTGTTAAGCAGTAGCAGGTTTGGGGCCATAATTCCAATTCTAGGACCCTCTCCTTGATGGCACAGCTTCATTTGGCAATGCTGAGACATGAGCCCAACCTTGGGGAGCTCACACTTTCCAGTTCTCTGCTTGGAATGCTTTTCTTAAGCTCATCCCCTGTTACCAAGAAAATAAATAGGGCAAGAGACAATGATTACAATCTGGACTCATCTTTTTGTTTACTTATTATGTTTCCCTCCAACGGAATGTAAAGACAAGCCCCTCGCCTGCCATATCCCTCTGACATGTGATAGGTGCTCCAGAAGTCCTTGTAGACTGAAAATGTTCAGGGACAGGGCCAAGGACAGGTAGTGGGGGACCCTGACAAGAAAGCAGGGGTGAGACAAAGGGTGTGAAGGGCTCTGAGGACCAGGCAGCCATGGTGGATTTTTATGGGTTGCCTGTGGCTGTGGGTGGAGCTGGGTCAGGGTGATCAGACATAGTCAGGAAGAGGATTCTAGTGTGGCTTGCCTGGTGTGGGCATCACCCCAAGTGCAGTCCTCTTTTGCACCCCTGCCCAACTTAAGTCAAATTCTGCCCTTCCCGTTTTATTCTTTCCATCTTGTTCTTGGATTTATACAGGATTGAAACAGAATTGCAGCAGAGGATGCAAAGTTCAAAGAGTAGAAAAATTAGGCAATACATTTAGGAAGACACACATTTAAAAACTAAAAGAAAAAAATAAAAGAAAAATCTTGGACCTCTAGAGGTATCTGGGAGCTGGGATGGAGAAGAAGCCCACAGGTAAGACCCAACAGTGGTGGTATACACAAAGTAGTGGGCTGACAGATCTTCGTCTTGTTGTATTCATACAAAAATAATATGTGTAATTTATATGAAATAATACATAATAGATTAATAGAAGTACCCTGGACTGAGAGGCAAGTGGATTGATTATTTCTTTAATTTTAAATTGAAATTGATTATAAAATATGTCATCTATTTAATAAAAACTTCTTGGCAAAGAGGGGAAAGAAATGCTATTTAGAATCAAGCAATTAGTTGCAACGAATCTCTTTGTAGATATTAAACTCTCAATGTTTGGGAACGTGATATGAACCTACGTGCAATTTTTGTGGGGAGCCGACTTGGGATAGCTTTTGGGACAGATGATTCTGTGGGCGTGCTTTATTTCACAACTTGTCCTTTGTCCTGGAAAGTGGATATAAATTGGGAGAAAAAAAGAGTTATAGACAATCCAAAGTGTTCTTTTAGTTTTAAGGTGAGATTAAGGGCAAGAAAGTTGGTCACCCTTGTGATGATTTTTTTCTTTTTCTTTTTCTATTTTTAAAAGAGGAGCCATGCTTCTGAACCTCATTCCTCGTATGACTCCTTTTACTTCTGGGTCTGATCCTGGAGCTGAGCTCAATGATACATAATGCTTCTCTAAGAGATAAATGTTAGAAAATAGGGGTCTAGGATTTAAAAACTTGATTCAGGCTGTTGAAGCGGTTGTTCAAAAATAGTTTTGTGTTTTACTCAAATGGCCTTTGGGAAGCTCACTCCTTATTAATTTCTGTCACAACCCTTAAGGCAAAGAATAAAAAGGTCCATGTGCTATTAAGAGCCCTAGGTACCTCTTGAGCCATGATCCCTGAAGAGAAGGGTTAACTAGAAACCATTTCTTCATGTTCTGTGAGTCCTTTGGGCTTTGGTCACACTGCACAAAGAAGCAATTGAAGCTGGGTTGAATAAATGGCAGGAAGCCATCAAGAAGTGGCAGCAGACAGTCCACTGAGTAGCCAGCCTTGCTTGGTGCCTTTCAAGCAACTCTTAGTCTTTAAATTAAAGGAGAAATGGAATACATGGTCATAAATATAAGACAAAAGTCAATGACAATGCAATGAAAATCTTACCACTGTGCTCACAGAAAGAGCCCCCCTGGTGTCTGAGTTAAATAAAATAAGGCAGTAGTGGACATCCTGGGTCAGATGCTAAAGTGTGAAAATTCTTCTAAGAACACAGACCGTGCAGCGTAGGCAGGAAATCCACATTGCGCATGGAACACAGAGTATTAGAAAGGGAAGAGGAGACTTTATTGGCTTTGAGCCTAAAAGGAAGGTTAGGGCATTTTGGGTGAAGGAATTTTGAAGCCAGGGCTGTCAAGTGGCCACCTTTGCACTTATGGGAGCTGATGAAAGGGGGTACTCTTTGACCTCGAACAGTTACAAAAGACTGTTCTAGAATTTTTGAGTCAGCCCAAGAAGAAAGTTGCCGGGAAGGAAAAGTCAAGTGTTCTTAGGAGACAGCCACCAGCGTGGTGGTTAAAACCAAGGGCTTTGAAGTTAGACATAAGTTCAAATCTCTGCTCTGAAATTTAGTATCTGTGTAAAGTTGGGGAAGCCATGTAGATCACATCAACCACAGTCTCCTCTTTCTACAGTGGGGTTCGCAGTCCTTACCTGATAAGAGTTGCTGGTCAGATTAAATAAGATAATAAACAGAAACGATCAGGGCGCCCACTGAGTCTATGCTATGTCTGTGCAGGTAGTGTGACGTGGCAGAGGGGGTGAGAAATCATACTGATTCTGGTGACACGCCATCTCTGGGGAATTTAGACAGTCAATCCTTTTCTACTCGAAAAGTAGGCTTTTTTTCCTAATTTATTCTGACCTGAAGAATTACATCCTTTTATGTAGACAAAGTGTTATTTAGGGATTTCCAATATGCCACCTTGGTTTTGCTGTTTACATAGATGAAAAGTGGCTTTTGTAGATTTTCTTTTTGACATACTATGATCTGTCAACATTTAATAATAAAAAAAAAAGACTTATTTTGACCAAGACAGCTCTTCAATTCAGTCAAGCAACTAATTTGACAGATTCTCTCCCTCCCTCTACCAGAGTGACAGGCTGTTTGCCAACTTGATCTAACTGACTAAATGTTTTGGTACCTTGTCGACCCAGACTCAAGTGGTTTTTTTCCTTTGCCATTCGTACGGAAAAAGGTAGTGAATCTGAAGAAACAGGGTGATCCTGGTGAAATGACGTTGTTGTTTTTGTGTTTGCTTTTTAATTTGGTCCTTTGAGGGCTTAAGATCCAAAGGGTGTAGAGAAGACCTAGGAGAAGAGATTGGAAGATGATTCCTGAATGGAACTGGGTAATTAGGTATTGCGCTCAGAGGTTGGGGTTATCGATTAGAAAGTGTGGGGAACTTAAAAATAACTTGGCCCTGGGGACCCCTCCCCAGAATATGGGACAGCCTGAAATTGTTTTAGGAAAGCCCTACTTGTCTCTGATTTCTGTACCCACTGCTCTGCTTCGACCAGGATAGTGGACACTTAATTTCTCTGGCCTCCCAGTATTTATCCCTAATTCTTTAAGAAGCAATTCCTTACTTTTCTTTTGGAGAATCATCTGTCTCCGACTCAGTGTAGTCTTGCTTTGTTGGACTTAAATCAGATTACCCTTCCCTCTTTCTCCCTGGTCAAAAGGTGGGTCCCTGCTCTCCTGGGACTTGGAATCTTAAGCATTTTAAGGTCAAATTATGTATTAGGAGCTCATTCATTATAGTGGGGGAGATAAGAGAAGAGATTACGTTACTCCTGCTATCCAGACCCCCGGTCCTTCCTGCTTTCTGTACTTCTCTGAGCTTGGTTCTCTAGCCTTCCCCTCAAGCCCCTAACCCTAACCCCTTCCTCATATTATTCGAATGCATTCCTTTTCTGACTAAGTTAGTCAAATTCTATTTCTGTGACTTGCAAACAAAGATGGGGACTGTCACTACTGGTTGAGCAGCCAATAGGCATTCTCCCCTCTATGCTCTGTGCTTGCAGGTCTACCTCACACAATAGAGTCAGATTATATATTCACTTCTGTGGCATCTCATGAAGTTAGGTAAGGGGTGGCTGTGTTCATTTGCCATGGTTTCTGTGACAATGTACCACAAATGAGGTGGCTTTAATCACAAATGTATTGTCTCATATTTCTGAAAGCTGGAAGTCCAGGATCAAGGTGTCAGCAGGGCCTATTCCTTTTGAGAGCTGTGAAGGAAGGATCTTCTACAGGGCTTCTCTTGGCTTCTAGATGACTGTCTTCTCCCTGTATCTTTGCATCATCTTTCTGCTGTCTGTGTATGTGTTCAAATTCCCTCTTCTTGTAAGGACACTGGTTGTATTGGGTTAGGAGAGACCCTAGGAACCTCACTTTAATTTGATTACATCTGTTAAGCCCTTATCTCCAAATAAGGTCACACTCTGAGATACTGGGGGTTAAGACTTAAACACATGAATTTTGGGGAGTCACAAATCAACCCTTAACAGTGGTCAAGTGACACAATACTGGCCAATGAGGCACAAAGTGAATTCTATTTCTGGAAGGAATTTTCCTGCCTGGTTACAGAGAGAGATGTACAAAGAAAGGGCCTTTTCTCTCCCTTCCTTCTTTGAATGCTGTTGTGTTAGGATGCAATACCCAGGGCTATGGTAGCTATCTTGAGATCATGAGGTAATAAGCTACAGGTTGAAAATCTACATGTGGAGGATGGTGGAATGAAAGGAAGGAAAAAAAATAATATGGCTCCCTGATACAATGCTGAACCATCTCAGAACATCTAGCTCCAAACTTAGATATGTGAGACAATAGAATGCTTTATTATTTAAACTCCTGTTACTTGTTACATTCTTCCTTGAGATAGAACCCTCCCCACATTCAATAAATCTTCTATGGTTTATGCCCTCACCCCTTTCCTCATCTTTTTCATATCACAGGTTGTTAATTTATTCAGGGTGCAAATGTCTGATGATAATGTTTCAAGATCATCCAATTGGGTCACTTCTACCTCATCTACTGCACAAATTCCTCATGACAACCTGGTCAGTGGCAGAAGAAACCCACAACTAAGTGTCTGTTGCATTAGATCACCTCACTCCTGGGATGTTCAATCCATTCCCTTGCCAATTCCATGTTATGGAGACATGGTAGACACCAACATGAAGACTGGGAAGGAGTGGGGGCATGAGACAGGCTCCTGGACAGCTAGCCTTTAAATTAGGATTTCTTCTCCTTTTATGTTTTATTTAATTAGAACTATTCATTTATTCAAATCACTCTCCTACAGGGGAGGCCTGATCAAAGACCATGGCTGCATCAAGGACAGAAGACATGAGAAAAATGATTAAAATCACTCTGGGAACAGCAAAGTACTTACCTGGCAAGATTGTTATGAGGATTAAGTGAGTAGATAGATGTAAAGCACTTAGGACAGGGCCTGGCACATAGTAATGCTATGTAAGAATTGCTATGTGAGTATTAACAATTAATGTGCAGTTTATTATGCTGCTGATTATTTATATCCTTAAGGGAGGGCTGGGACATTTCTACATAATGTACAATAGCTCGGGGTTGCAGTTTCCAAATTTGACCACGCATCAAAATCCACTCGAGACAAAGTGCTGCCCGACCCTACCCAATCAGAACTCAGGTTGAGGCTCTAGAAATCAGCAGTTTTAGACTGTTTCCCATGTGATTCTGATGCATCCAGCCTCACACTGTATTTAGAAATCATTGGTGGGCTGAGGCCGGTGGCTAATTCTTGTACCAGGTCTCACATAGTGGCAGGAATCATGGAAAAACCCAGAAGGATCATTGAATCTTGCCCTTCATTTTGTAGACAGATGGGAAGGTTGGAGACCAGAGAGGCTGAGTGATTTACCAAAGTTGCAAACTTAGTGGCAGAGATGGGACTTAAACTCTTACCTGGAACTTTTCCTTTGAGTTTCTTTTCTATCCTCTTATCCCCTTCTAAGCTATACGCTCACAGAAGGCAGGGTGGGCTTATCTTCTTTGTAGTCCTCCTGCCACAGTGATGTCCAGAGCAGAGGAGGATTCCAATATATCTGTTTGATGGTGAACAAACTGTACTGAAATCATCTTCTTCTGCCTCCTGGACTCCTATTCCCTAAGAGCTCAGTTTTGTGGCAAGCGGAGTCTTACATGTTCTGTGCTGATGGGGAGAAAGGGAGGTTGGGTCCTCTGTTACCGGCTGCAGACTGATTCCTCAGGACTTCTGGGATTCTCATTGATGGAAACTTTTCCTTGCTGCCTCCTGATAGCAAGACGTCTTGCCTAGAACTTTACCTTGGCCAAGATGCTTCAGGTTTAAGGTTATAGAACCCAGTTTGAGCTGACTTAAGTAGGAAGGAGGATTTATTGAAAGGAGATGAGCATATCTCATAGAGACCAAGGGCCTCAGGGTGAACCAAGTCCAGGAATTGGAAAACCATCAGGGTCTCAGGCAGCCATGTCATCATCTTGTGGCTCTCTTCTTTCCCTGAGCTATGCCTTATCCCCTTCTCCAACTGCAAAGTCCAAGATGATCAGGCCATAATTTCAAAGATTGTCCCCTCTTCCCAAATCCCTCAGTTCTGGGCATAGGGAGAGCTTGTCTCTAGCTGCCTCTAGGTCACAATTACAGATTTCTTAGAGAGGGAATTCATTTGGCCCAAGTCAGGCCAAGGGTCCATCTGTGCTTGGATTAACTCTGGTTAGGGATCCTGGGGTCACAGAACACCAATGGAAGTGTCAGAGTACTTGTGAGCAAAGTGTAGTTCTTTTTTTTTAATTGTATTTTTTAAAAAATGTTTAAAATTTTATACAATTTTTAAAGGTTGCCTTCCATTTACAGTTATTTCAACATAGTGGCTATGTTCCTCATGTTGTCAACACATCCTTGAGCCTGTCTTATACCCAATAGTTTGTGCCTCCCACTCCCCACCCCTAGACTGGTCCTTTCCCCTTCTCCCCACTGGTAACTACCAGTTTGTTCTCTATGTCCGTGAGTCTGCAAAGTGGATTCTTATAGATAATTTGGGGGCAGGTGTGTGTGTGTGTGTGTGTGTGTGTGTGACAGAGAGAGATAGAGAGAGAGAAAGACAGCGAGCTGGCAGACTCTCTAAACAGTATCTCTGAGAGATGTGTTTGTCAACTCTGCTGCGAAAACAAACAGCCCTCAAACCCCAACGACTTCCCACAATAAACATTTCTATCCCACTTGACATGTGCTGTGGCTCTGTGCCATGTGTCTTCCCAGCCAGGGCCCAGGTGGAGGGAGCAGTCCTTTTTGAGGAAATGTCTTTTCTTGTCACAAAGAGAAAAGAACAAGAGGCTGAGCCAACCTGTGCACCTGCTCTGAAAGCTCCCCCTTGGACGTGGCTCAGCTCAGGTCTGCTCACAGTCCGTTGGCCAAAGAAACCATCCCTCCCACCCAAGCCTTACATCGGGGCTGGGGGGAGTGGGGCGCACACCACCTCCAGGAAGGCTCTGCAGGTTTCTGGCTGCTGGTCAGGCAGTAGGATCCTCCACCAGGGCAGGATGTGAGTTAATGGGAATAATCACACAGTTGGCTAAAACAGGTTGTCACAATGGCAATGGTAATTGACCTTTAACAAGTGCTTAGAATGTGCTAAACACTGTGCTGAGAGCTTTATGCAAATTGCCTCATTTAATTATCCCAATAACCTTATGAGATAACCACTATTATCCTCACTTTACCTATGAGAAAATGCAAGCCGAGAGAGGTTAAACAACTTGCCTCCCACTAGGTACCAGAGAATGGGATGCTCAGATTCAAACTGAGGTGCTCCAGGGGGTGCCACCTGTGTCAGACTCCTCCAGCTGCTGACAAATTACTACAAGCTTGGTGGCAACTTAAAACAACACAGATCTGTTATCTTATTGTTCTGCAGGTCAGCACTCTGACATGGGTCTTGCTGGGCTAAAATCAAGGTGTTGAGAGGAGGGTATAGTTCGGTTGTAGAGTGCATACCTAGCATACACAAGGTCCTGGGTTCAGTCCCCAGTACTGCCATTAAAACAAACAAACAAACAAACAAACCTAATTGCCTCCTCCCCTCCAAAAAAAATTAAAAAATAAATAAAATCAAGATGTCAGCAGGGCTGAGTTCTTTTCTGGAGGCTTTAGTGGAGAACCCATTTCCTCCCACTTTCCAACTTCTAGAAGCTTCTCCCCATTTTTTGATACATGGTCCTTTCCTCCATCTTTAAATCAGCAGTGATATGCTGAGCCCTCACATCGTATCACTCTGACCTTGCTTCCACTGTCATGTCTACCTCTCTGACTTTCTCTTCTGCCTCCCTCTTCCACATTTAAGGACCTCCATGATTACATGGTGCCCACCCAGATAATCCAGGTAGCCTCTCTCTCTAGGTTGCTACCCATATCTGCAAAGTCCCATTTGCCACGTAAGGAAACATATTCACAGGTTCTGGGGGTTAGGATGTGGACATGTTTGGAGGACTGCTTTTCTGCCTACCATATCACCCTTCCTTGGGTGCTACATGCGGCCTCCAAGAAACTCCTCGAAAAAAGGCAACGATAACTACCCCTTCCACTTCTGTTTACACTGATGTCCCCATAAATCAAGCCCATTGGTGCTTGATGCACAAATTAAGGAGAGGCTGTAATTCAGGGAATCAATGTAGAGCTCAAAGCTGATCATCTATTTGCTGGTTATGAAGGAGAGAGCGAGCCTATTGCTGGCTCTTAAAGTAGAAAAAGCAACGAATTTCATTACTAGTGTTCCTGGCATGATGCCATAATTAATATATGGTAACAATATTACAAAGAACGAAAACATACAGTTATGCTCTTAAAAATGTCAACATGAAAAGTAAACTTAATAAAAGATAGGCACAGGAACATACATAACAAAGATTATCTTTAATAATGAAATTATTTATGATCAAACATTTTTACTTAATTTCAGTTCAATTCTAAAATAGTCACAGTAATGTCAAGATTAAATATTAATGCTAACAGAAACAACCTAATTGGGAGGTTATTAAAGCTTCAAATTAAGTTTCTTTTTCTTTTCCCAATCAAAAAGTTCTGCCTAGAATGGTATCAGGGGATTTCTAGCACATGTGTTTTATTAACATTGATTTGCTGGGCTGAGAGAAGGGCTACGTCAGAAGAGGTTTAATTCTGAATTCCTAGGTGATATTAATGAGACATTTTCTCATCAGTGGAGTGGTTACAACTCATGGCTTTCTTGGTGCAGAGTTCGTTGTTGCTTGGAGTATAACAAGTTATTGTTTGCTGCCTATTAAACCACTCCCAAATTTAGCACAACCGTCTTATTGTGCACAATTCTGTCACCATTTCTGCTGGGCTTTCGCCGATCTGTCTCATCGGGGGTCACTTACGGTTGCCTGACTGGTTGTCTAAGATGGCAAACTCGTGTGTTTGGTGTTTGGTGCTTGGCTATCGTGGGAGCACATGTCTTTGAGAGGCTAGGTTAGGCTCTGCTGGGTTCCAACAACAGCAAGAAAGAGAGGAAGAGACAGAGACAGAGACAGAGGGATTGAGACAGAGACAGAGAGAACCCTACTTCAAAAGAACTTTTCAAGCCTCTGCCTGTAAGGTAACATATTCACAGGTTCTGGGGATTAGGATGAACTTGTGAATATGGTACCTTACAAGTTTACTGGCAACCCACTGGCCAAAGCAAGTTGCATGACGAGCCAACAGTCACAGTGAGAGGAACTACATAGGAGCGTAGGTGTAAGGAGGCGTGAATCCTTGATGTCCATGATTGTATCCATCTGCCACATGGGGAATGGTCTAACACATATTTAGCATCCTCTTGAGATAAATGACATAGGAAAGGTGTGAATGTTTTGTCCCCCCTCCCCACGTCCTAGTGATGTCGTTGTCCCCAAGAAAAAGGCCATACACATTTCAGTCATTCAGCAATAAACTCCCTGTAAAAGTTTCTGCTAGTTTCTCAAAAGCTTTGGGCAGAGGTGGAGACCCTATGGTTAATGAATCATGAATTGTTGAATTCTCGTGGTAAGCTGAGATGCATTTAGTACCCACTTCACTCAATAGGACCCTACCCTGAGCCAGCCCCTCAGGAGTCTGTGTCATTACTTTACAGTGGCAGAACCCAGATTCACAGCGTGCTTCTGCAGAGCTGTGTACGTGCATTTCTATGCACCTGGCGGTGCTCTGACAGATTTTCTCCCTCCTTACCCTGTTGATTCCTGAGAGGATTGTTGAGATCGCCAACTACAATTGTAGATTTGTCTCTTTTCCAGTTCTGTCAGGTCTGTGTTATGTATTTCGAAGCTCTGTTATTGGGCATATACATTTGGAATTGTCAGAGCTTCACGACTTACCTTTTTATCACTAGATGTTAGGTGTAATATCTGTGATAATATTAGAAATATCGATAGAAGACTCCAGGTGATAATCCTGTTCTGAAATCTGCTTTGTCTAATATTAATAAAGTCACTCCAGATTTCATCTGACTAGCGTCTGCACATCTTTTTCCTATTCCTTCATTTTTAACCTAACGGTAGTTCTTGCCTCTGGCTGCTTTGGGGATTCTTTTTTTTTTTAATGGTTGGCTTTCAGCAATTGACTTTGGTATCTTGGAACAGTTATCTTTTATTTTCTTTTTTAAATTGAAGTCTAGTCAGTCCACAATGCTGTGTTAATTTCTGGTGTACAGTATAGCGATTCAGTTATACATACACACACATATATTCCTTTTCATATTCTTTTTCATTATCACAAGGTACTGAATATAGTTCCCTGTGCTCTACAGCAGGCCCTTGCTGTTTATCTGTTTTGTAGATAGTAGCTAGTATCTTGGTGCAGTTTTCTTGAAGTTCATTCTGCTCTTGTTTCATTGAGCTTCTTGAATCTGCAGGCTTTTGACCTCTGAATGAATTTTCTTTCTTTGTCAATATCTTTAGTTTAAAAATTGATAGTTGACAAGCAAATCATAAACAGATTTTGAATTTGCCAAGACACAAAAGAACAGAATATTGATTGACTAATTCTGGTTGGGACAGAAACAATGAGTGTGGTAAAATCCAGGAGGATTCAGTCAATCTAGGGATCCAAAATTTTCTATCAGGAATTGGGGTAGCTGGCTCTTGTTCCTACATCTGCCGTTTATGTGCTGTGTCAACTTGGGCAAGTCACTGCCCCTTAGTGTCTCACTTTGTCTATCTTGAAAGTGAGGAATTTGGGTCTTCTGAAGCCCTTTCCAACCCCTACATTTCAGTATTTCATGATTTAATGCAACCTTTTAAAAGTATGCTCCAGAAAACATGAATCCCATGTAATAATGTAGCAAAAAAGGGCCTTCTTGTTCAAAGACATCTGCAAAACTTTGCATGCTATTGTATTTCATAGCCCTGAAAATGCCATTAAATGAGTACATACCATTACTTTATGCTCAACAAAGACAGACAAACTGCTGCTAAGCCATGAAACAACTCTTTCTTAGTGCTTTGGATTTTTACTTTATATTAATTGAAAGAGTTGTCAAATATTTATGTAGAGGTATATATATTTTATCATGACCACATTTGAATATACCTAAAGAAGAAAATTTAAGCAAATTAAATTGCTTAAGTTTCCTTTTTGTTGAATTTGACTCTTGTGCATCATTTGTTTGACTCTGAGAGTCACCGGTGTTTGTGTTTTTCCACAAGGTACCTTCTTCTATGTCATCAAGAGTTTGGGTAATGCAACATTTCTTAAAAACATGCTCCACTATTGTCTCTGGAATTTTCTTCCAAGCCACTGACACCTACTGTGCAAATTTTCATGCATATGTTCTTACACAGCCGTTTTCTGGCTGACTACAATTGTAAGATGCATTTTGATTTCGGAAATGTTAAAATGTGAAAAAAATGTGCATTTTGGAATGAAGGAAATATGGTATAATCCATTCTTGGATATGCATAATGCATGATGCATATTTAAGGCTTTGCGATACCCTGCGCTGAAAAATGTCTGTTTCACTGTGTTTATCGCGGTGTCGCCCAAACTTAATTGGCCCTGGATTCTAGGTCCGCTCTTAATATTCTCAGGCCCCTGACAAGAGTGTAAGTGGAGGCCCAGTTACCATAACAAACTGTTACGGAGTCTATACCATATCCTCCTATACTGACAAATATACTTTCCTAATTGTGTGTAAATCCTCGTTTGAATTTAGAAGCCTTGGATTTCTTAGATTTCTGCATCGGGAGAGCTCTTCCTTGGCCCCCAGTTCATGGTCTCTTCTCTCTCCCACATCCCTGGTTGCATGCTAGACTACAAGGAGCCTTTGGTATACCTGTGTGGACACTCCAATAGCACATCCACATTCAAGCTTCCTTCCTTAGGAGCTTGGGGGCTGTTTGGGAGCACGGATTGTGGGCTAGAAGGAGGGGTGAAAGTTTAAGTAGATATGACCACTTGGACCTGGGACTCCTTGTCCTGAAAGGCACAGCCGGGGACTGCTGTCACTCAAGACCCAGGTCAGGGTCCTCTCTTGCATGGGTCCAAGGATGGAATGGCTAGAATTTTTTTTATTATGTAACACTATTAACATCCCATGGAATAAGAACGGTTTCCAACAGCTCCTCTGAGGGTGGCTGGTTCTATTTGTGAATATCCTTATACTTGCTTTTTCTTCCTTTTTCTCTCATTTTCCCTTCTCCACTCCTTTTTGTTTTAAACCCACTCCTTTAGTTGATTAGTAACAATCTAATTTTTGTATAATACCTTTCCTCCCCTCTAAGGGCATTCACACCCTTCTCTTTCTCTAACATTCTTAGGAGGAACTGGGGGCAGTAATTAGTACCCTCTTTTAACCATTGAGGAAACAGTGGTGCAGAGCAGTCAAATGACTGGTCCAGCCACTGAGAACGGTAACTGTGTTTGACAAGACCTCTCACCTGTGCACTATCACTGGCCGAGACCGCTCCCTGCCCCAGAGGAGAAATCTGTAGGATCTCACCTGTTAAGAGCATGATTGCACGTATGAATGGATCCCTGTGACAAGTCCCTGACTGCAGTAGGATGAGAAGGACTGGACCAGGGAGACCAGGGATCAGAAAATAAAGCACAGAGAGAAAGACGATCCCCTTCCTCAGTCGCCTCTATGCCCAAAGCTGTTGCACACAAATCTCGATAGAAATTCAAGTTAAATGAAAGGAGTTTGTTTTACCATCTGGAATAGTCTCTCAGCCCTCTGAGATGTGTGAAAAGAGGGGCTCTACCAATGGAGTGGAGAGGAAACCCTGTCAAGTTGGGCCGTGCCGTTCTGCAGAGCATGGCTGAGAAAAGGGGTGTGGTGTGTGTGTGTGTGTGTTTCCTTTAAAGATACAAACAATAAGCACCCGTTTACAAGGGCAACCCTCTACCCCTACTCCAAGGCAAGCTCTTCTTTTTTTTTAATTGAAGTATAGTTGATTTACAATATTGTATAAGTTTCAGGTATATAACATAGTGATTCAAAATTTCTAAAGACTATACTCCATTTATAGTTATTATAACATAGGGGCTATATTCCCCTTGTTGTGCAGTATATCCTTGGAACTTATTTATTTTATACATAATAGTTTGTATCTCTTAATCCCCTACCCTGATCAGACCTTTCCCCCTTTCCTCTCCCCGTTGGTAACCACTAATTTTTTCGCTATATCTGTGAGTCTGGTTCTTTTTTGTTATATGCACTAGTTTGTTGTCTTTTGTTAGATTCCACAGATGAGTGATACCACACAGTGTTTGTCTTTCTCTGTTCTGACTTATTTTACTTGGTGCAATGCCCTCCAAGTCCAAGGCAAGCTCTTACTTCTATCAACAAAAGGAGAGACACTTGCCTTCCTCTTTCTAGAAGTCTGCGCTCCGATTTGCCTTCTGCATGGGAAGTAGAAGCCGGCCTATGGAAGTCACCTTGTAACTCTTTCTCGATTAGAGTTGGACTGTGAAGGTGAACCTTCCCAGCATAAGCCCCAGTCTGTGTCCAACCCCACTGCACATGTCCACCCAGATTGACAGTACTGGGGAGGCCCTTCCATTTCCCAAAAGGTTTGGAAAGCAAGACTCCCCTTTCATGGGCTCTGCGTGCCTCCAGCCACAGCTCTGCCATTTAGGCTGCCTCCTCACACCCCCCATTACAACAGGAGACAGAAGAATACTAATTTCTTTTGTGTGTGGCACTTAAAATTCTAACTCTGAGCCAGTTCACATCACCGGCGGCCTGGTTATTAGACTGGTGTCAGTAACACCTCGGGTTTCATCATATCTCTGAACTGTGGTGTATTAATTAGGGTCTCTGACGCAGCGGTTAGTGAGAATTCTAAAGCACAATTAGTATTAATAGCTGCTGTAATTGACAAGAACACTTTTGTGGCTTCTCTGAGACGCTTTGTCCCTCCCATTGAAAGCCGCGACACATGGATGTGTAATCAGGGGAACCTGCGGAGGACAGAGGACTACTGTAATTAGAGTGACAGGTTACAGACTGAGCTCTCAAACGAAGACCTAGAGTTAACAGCGCCTTTATCCCCCGGTCCCTAATCTACTGGTATTATTTGCATGACTATAACCCTCTCCAAGATTCTGCAGATGTTCTATACGACTGATATTTACTTTAAATATATGTCAGATATCAAAGAGGTAGAAGAGAGGTTAGATTGCAGTTTGTGCGTATGAAGTGGTGGGTGGCTCAGGCCAGTGACATTATTCATCTTTTGATTTCTGCACTAGTCTTTATGAATAGAAATAAGAATATGACCCCCCGGAGAAAACACCATTCACCAGGGAAAAGTCTGTTGTAAGCATGTATTTGATGCAGTAGGAACCTCTGTTTTTCCCCTTTCACGTTCAGAAGGAATGAGTCAGTGGTCATTTTCTTTTATGACCCAGCTGTCCTCACATGCTCACGGAAATGGTTTCACATCCTCTTGTTGTTTAACTCGTGTCTTTTTGTGTGTGAGTAAGGAAAGGGTGAAGAGGGAGGAATGGGGACGGTGAATCGTGAGCATCATAAAACATGGTTTTTGGAAATTTTGAATATGAAAAATATCTCCAAGTTTTTTCTTGAAAAGTCACTGGTACTCAATTTCTGTTTTCCTTTCTCTCTCTGTGTTTCAAAGTGCTAGCGCCTTGTTAGATTTCTTTTCTATGCTTCTTGGGCCCAATATATACCTTTCCTGGTTCCTTCAGGGGATCATATGTTTTGGTAAAAAGTGAATTGGGCTAATAGTTAGGAGCCTTGATTTTGACCTTCAAAAATGACTTTTCTTTTCTGGACCTCAGTTTTCTCATCCATAAAATGAATCAATTATTCTCATGGATTTTAAGGCTCCACTCCCACTGGCTTGATCTATGATTTACATAATGATGATGCTCTTGAGATAAATGTTATGTCCCACCTGAATATAATGTCAACTCTTGGAATGAAAGGCAAATAGAGAAATTTGGAGGGAGATTTAAGATTAGTAAAGTCGGGGATAGAGACCATGAAGTAAGAATTCTGGGAAGTTCATTGCCCACAAAGTGGTACAAAGGGGAAGACGACACCTTCAAGGAATATTTAGTTTTGGGCACCAGTGCTTTTCTGCTACCACACAGCACAACTGGAATATCCAAGAAAAATCCCAGGCCATCACTCTGAGGGTATTATGTTTGTTTATTTGTTTATTTATTTATTTATTTACTTATTTCAGTGAAAATTTACTAGGTGGACAACCTTTCAGTCCAAGTTTTTCTTTCTTTCTTTCTTTTTTTAAATTGTTCTAGCAATGAGTTCACAGGATTTGGTTAAACAGAGTGCTTTGTGATTTTTAAGATAATTGAAGAAGTTAGCAGAGGAAGTGAGAATCAGGTCTTAAATGAAGATAGCCATCCTTAGCAATCCTTACCAAATATTTCCAACTCTCTGTCTTCCCAAGGCATGATAGGGTGGTACTTCTTAGTCCCCTCATAGTGGGATGGGGACATGCACCAGCCCAGGTCAATGAGTTATAAGTGAAAATAGTGTTTGTCTTTTCCAGGTTGGAACATGACCTGCCTGGTGCAAGACCTTCCAGAGTTCCCTTTTCTTGTGGCACAGTGACCAGCAGGATCTTTGGAGGGTGGGGGTGCCTGCTTCATTTGCCCATATCTCTGAGCGACTACAACAAATTGTGCTTCTCTACTGACCTGTGATGGGTGTGTATCGTGAGTTATGAGGAGTGCTGCCAGAAGTCCCTGAGCTTTTGGGATTGCTTGTTACCAGCGCCTTTTCTGATGGGCATGGTCACTTGGAGACCTAGTTTGATGCACAAACCACAGACACTGTTTTGTCTGCAGATGCAAGTCTTAGTCAGGGTTCTTCAGACTAATAGGATGTGTGTGTGTGTGTGTGTGTGTGTGTGTGTGTGTGTGTAAATATTTATTACAAGGAATTGGCTCATATGATTATGAAGGCTGAGAAGTCCCCAAAATCTTAAGTCAGCAAGCTAAAGACGCATGAGAGCCAATCTGAGTCCAAAAGCTTGAGACCCAGGAAGGCAGGTGGTATAAATTTCAGTCTAAAAGCTGACAGACTCAAGACCCGAGGAGAGCAAGTGTTTTAGTTTGAGTTGGAAGGCAAGAAAAGAACCACGTTCCAGCTCAAGAAGTCAGGCAGAAGGAGTGCCTGCTTATTCAGTTTTTGGATTTTACTCAGTCTTTTAATGGATTAGATGAGGTCCCACCCACACTAGAGGAGGGCAGTCTGCTTTACTCAGTCTGCTGATTGAAATGTTAACCCTCAGAGACACATCCAGAATAATGTGTGACCAAATATCTGGGCAGTCCATGGCCAGTCTAGTTGAGACATAAGATTAGCCATTGTAAGATGCCTTTGAGCCTTTGTGGGACACAGATTCATTCTATGGTGAACAAATCAAGGAGCCATTAGAGAGCAATGGAATTTAATGTTAAAATCGGTCCATTTGACAGTATAACCCCAAAGGTCATTCCATGGACAAATATCTGTGGCTTATATGTAGAAGTCTTTTATTGACTCTATTATAAGGTCACCCTTGCAGACAAGTTTCTAGTTGCTAGTGATGTTCTGAAAATAATGAAACATATCAAAATAAAGCTTTAGTTATGATACCCTGGGAAAAAAAGTCTCATTATGTAACTTCCTCTGTTTAGGTGCCAATGTGTGGTTTCAGCTCATGTCTTTCTGGGGTCCATGGGGGTGCATGTAGCCTTGATCTGGGATTTTTTTCTCTCTCTCATGCTCTTTTAGAATAATGGGAAAAATCTTTATCTCCTTTTTAGACTGTCCTGTTATTTGGGCCCCAAAGTTGACTTTTTTGGGCAAAATTTTGCCAAGAGGATGCTTCCTTGGGGAAACAAAACAAACCCACTATAAACCTCAAGATGCCTACATTGTCTCACTGTGGCTATTCCCTTGCGTGTGTTCCCTCCAGTCTCCAAAGAGAGACTGGCTTTCAGTGGACTTGGAAAGAGTTTCAAAAGAAGGCTTAACTCTTAAGGCTGAGATTAGGGCTTTAGCGTCTAAGGCAAAAACTGCGTATAATCAAACATTTCCTTAAAAATATTTTATATTCGCTGGGAAATTATAGCATCCATGGTTTGGGGTATACAGTATCACACCTTAATAATTGAGCATGGCCATATTATCCTTGGAAA
The DNA here is from genome assembly GCF_048564905.1 of Vicugna pacos. Taxonomy (NCBI): domain Eukaryota; kingdom Metazoa; phylum Chordata; class Mammalia; order Artiodactyla; family Camelidae; genus Vicugna; species Vicugna pacos. Next base: position 29,676,540 of record NC_132995.1, on the reverse strand, counting down.
GTTGGAATCATGGTTTCTTTCTTTTTTTAAAATATTTTTAATTTACTTATCATCATATTGTTTAATTATTTTATTTTGGCTGAGGGATGGGGGAGGTAATCAGATTTATTTGTTTTTGGAGGAGGTACTGGGGATTGAACCCAGGACCTCATGCATGCTAAGCATGCATTTTACCAATTGAGCTACACTCTCCACCTGGAATCATGGTTTCTTGAGTTGAGTAGATCTTGAGTTCCTTGAGAAAGAGTAGTTGGCTTAAGTGTCAGGACCACACTACTTTAAAAATTCTTTTTTTGCCCTCTGAGAACATTTGACTGACTTTGTGGAAACTACATGTTGGTATACAGGGATTTCACTGCCCTGTCTATGAGGTATGGCTGACATTATTAGCATAAGAGAAGCTCATTTTAGTACCCAGTGTGGGCTAGCACACAAGTTTTGAAATTCTTGGCATTCTTTCGTAGACTTCTGCCCATCTTAGATATCCCTAAAGGTCGCAGAACAGCAACCCCAAGGAAGTGCTCTAGTGGCAGATTTTCAAAAATTAACTTGGAGCTCAACTCCTTGCTAAATGAAAGCGATTAAAAAAGATTTCAAGCATGCAGTCCATGACTGTGGCAGATGGTGTAAGCTAGTACATTATGTCAAGGAATCCATGTACATTTTTGCAACCATTTACAGCTCTTGGTACATATTAATACTCCCAGAATGCTGTCATCACAGGAGCCTGGCCAGCTGACCCTTGTCAAATGTGCCATTTCTTTTTCATTTCCAAAAGTCTTCATTGCACTTGCATTTTTCTATCCTCTCTTAGGAGATTCTTGTTCGGAGATTTTGTTAAGAATTCAAGGCATTCAAAATTACTCTTTAAGAGTCTCTTGTTTCATCCATGTTCTCATTTGTCTGGGGTGGATGTTAGGCGCTAGGAGGCGTTTATTCCCTGGCTGCTCTGTCTATTATGGGATGGCTTCCTCCTCCATGCAGTAACATCTTAAGGAAGGCAGAGGCAATGTGGGCCCACAAATTTCAGTTTATTGGCCCCACAGTGATTGCAGTCGTGGGGAGCACACACCTTGGTAGACCAGCTGGTCCCAATCAAACTCCTGAATCCAGGCAGGTCCTTATGATGTGGTGGGTTGTTGTGTTAGCAGAAGAAAGGTCTAAGACCTGAGCTTGCACTGACCCAGAAAGATGAACAGTCATTGCTCACTCACTCTTCTTTGTTGGAGCAACAATCTTCATTTGTAGAATGCCTGGGGAATAATGTAAAAATGTCCCAGCTGGTGTCTAACATCCAGCTCATCTCTTACTTTACACAAAGGTGTTTGGTGGGTTTTGACAGTTTTGCTGCAAGGCTTCCTTGAATGTGACTATTCTTACCCATACCTGAAGAACCACTGAGGCCTAAGCCGAACAGCAGAGACCTGCCCTCTAGTCTTATTTGGGGCATAAGCAGGGCCAACCAGGAGATGGTAGGCAATCTCAGACATTTCTTCAAACTTCTTGAGCTATTTGGGTTCCACTCTAGCCATTGGAAGGAGTTCTCCCAGGCAACCAAGAATGGAAGATGAGGCTGTCACATCCTCAGGGTTACACCTGAGTCAGTCTTAGCTGGAAAGTGGCAGCAGGTAACAATGAGGCTGAATCACAGGTCGAGTAAATAACCCTGGGGATCTCCCATATATTTGAAGAGAAGCCTCCAGGAAAAGACTGGACTTTGGATAACCTAGGCATATGGGGACTAGGATTCACTATAATTTGAATATTAAAAAAATGTAACTTAACAGATACCAGGTCCTTTGATCTTTCTCCCTAGCTTTCTAGCATGTCTAGAACTCATTACCACGTCTTCTCTCCTGGAGGTCATCTCATTTCAACAGTAGAAGACACAGGCTCCGGATGGCTCTATATATCTGCATCTCAAATTAGTCATAGATAAGACTGGACAGCCCAGACATTGTGAAATGAACCAGCACATTGCTGACTCTTTCGTACCTTTCTTTTGAGACCTTGGTGACAAGTTGATGCCTGGTGGGTGGAAGTTATGTTTTTCTCTGAAAGAAATGAATGGCCCAACTGCCAGTCATCCAGGGGAATGATTAATCATAGGGCAGAAAGTGAGAAAGCTCCGTATACAGAGCTGGTAATGAAGGACGCAAAGTTACAGAGCTCATCCTGGGCACTCGTTCTAATTGTGTTACCTGGAGCAGCTCTTGATGGGAAATGGATCAAGGCAGTCAAGCTTAGACGGGCAGAAAGGAGGGGAAAAGCCAGCAGGTGCCTTGTGAGAAGGTGGAGCCCTGAGAAGTTGAGGCGAATCCTCACCCCGAGGGAAAAAGCAAGATAGACAAGAAAAGCGCAGCTGACAAACAGAACCGTCTTCTCCGTTTTGCTGCGGGCCAGGCTTGGCATCAGCAGATAAGCCCTGGAACATCTGTTCAGTAGATACCTGCTAGATTATTTGTTCTATAACTCACACCTCGACCAGTCACTTGTAATGACAGCTCCTTATCTGGTTTCACTTGGGAAAGGAACGAAGCACAAAGCAAATGGAACTCATTGGGAAAGCAGGTCACCTTTCTTTCACTGTTCTTTAGAGAGTCCTGACCCCACTCCTGAGTGTCTAGGGCCTGCATTCCTCAGAGATGAGTAAGGTGGCTGCCCATGAGCTGAGCTTTCAGCCTACCTGGAAAGCCTTGCTCTCAGCAAAAAATATCTCCTATTCCCAGTTGCTTAAGCCATCCCCATGTTATTTCTATGGGTTAAGCACTGTGTGTCCTAGAGTCCCCAGTAAAAATGCAAATATCCACAAATAGGTAGTACGCTCAGGTGTTGTCAGCTCTCAAGGAGGGCCTGGAAATTAGTTTAACCCTGAGTTTACTTAAGGGGGCTTTTGCATACCCCTCATGGTACAGAAGATGGTTGTAAGTGGTACCGACACAGTCTTAGCCTGTATTTTATTTTATTGTCTGTTTTCCTTTTTGCAGTCACTTTTTAGTTAAGGCAAGTGGGCCAGTTAAAGATACAAAATTTCTTTTAAAATAATCTTATTTAATTAAAAAAAGGCAACTGGGTGGGGAGGCTATAGCTCAAGTGGTAGAGCACGTGCTTAGCACGCACGAGGTCCTGAGTTCAATCCCCAGTACCTCCTTAACAAAATGAATAAATAAGTAAACCTAATTACACTTCTTATCTAAAAATTTTTTTTAAAAAAGGCAACTTGAAGAAAAATATCACATTATGTATTTTGTAAGATAGATATACAAGGACATGGAAAATACCCTGAATGACTCTGAGTTTGGGAAACACTGGTTTAACAGCTCATCTTATTTCATAGGCAGATGGGAAGGCCCTGTGATCGGGGTGGGTGAGGCAGAAACAAGGTTATAAGTTCTTGTTCTTGGATAATTAACTACTTATGGGTTCTGAAAACATTTCCCATGCCTGATTCATCATGGGGACCAGGTGGACTAAAGGGTGAGACCCCAGTTCTTGCTCTGGCTCTGCTGTGACTGACAGGTAGCCAGTTAGGTTCTAGATAAGCAAGAGCCCACAGCACTTGGCTGAGCAGAGCTGTGTTTGTGCATCAGCTTCCTCCCCAAGGAACCTACAACTGAGGATCAGTAGACCATCCCCTGGAGTGTCCTTCCAGAAGAGCGGCCTGGGAATGACAGGTGATGTTGGAGATTAATGCTGGGGCCAGACATGGGACAGTGGACATGTCTCCAAGGCCAGG